>NC_068322.1:16685575-17295823 GCF_025860055.1 Xyrauchen texanus
GTTATGCCCCTGCCCACCCTGCACTCCTTCTAGTTACATCCTTACCCACCCTGCCCTCCCTCTATTTACACCCCTGCCCACCCTACACTCCCTCTATTTACACCCCTGCCCACCCTGCACTCCCTCTAGATACGCCCCTGCCCACCCTGCCCTCCCTCTAGATACACCCCTGCCCACCCTGTACTCCCTCTAGATATGCCCCTGCCCTTCCTCTAGTTACGCCCCTGCCCACCCTGCCCTCCCTCTAGATACGCCCCTGCCCACCCTGCACTCCCTCTAGATATGCCCCTGCCCTCCCTCTAGTTACGCCCCTGCCCTCCCTCTAGTTATGCCCCTGCCCACCCTGCACTCCCTCTAGTTACATCCTTACCCACCCTGCCCTCCCTCTATTTACACCCCTGCCCACCCTGCACTCCCTCTATTTACACCACTGCCCACCCTGCCCTCCCTCTATTTACACCACTGCCCACCCTGCCCTCCCTCTATTTACACCCCTGCCCACCCTGCACTCCCTCTATTTACACCACTGCCCACCCTGCCCTCCCTCTATTTACACCCCTGCCCACCCTGCACTCCCTCTATTTACACCACTGCCCACCCTGCACTCCCTCTATTTACACCCCTGCCCACCCTGCACTCCCTCTAGATATGCCCCTGCACTCCCTCTAGATATGCCCCTGCCCACCCTGCACTCCCTCTAGTTACATCCCTGCCCACCCTGCCCTACCTCTAGATATGCCCCTGCCCACCCTGCACTCCCTCTAGTTACATCCCTGCCCACCCTGCCCTCCCTCTAGATACGCCCCTGCCCACCCTGCACTCCCTCTAGTTACATCCCTGCCCACCCTGCCCTCCCTCTAGTTACCCCCCTGCTCTCAAACTACTCCTATATTTGTATATATCTGAATATTTTGCAATACAATTAAAATCTATTTTCTATACTATAATCAACTACTTTAAATCAGTAGTCTTATATTTTTCCATAGTTCTTAATTTGAATATGTGATTTTGTTTTTAATGCTTCATGGAGTTGTAGTTCATTGCCTCATTAAAGATCCTTATTTGCTTCAAATCAAAGTTTGTAATGTTGTGATTTATTTCAGAGCTGTTTGGTTGGGTTCATGGCTTATAGCTCTTTTATGAAGGATTTAATGAAATTCCGGTGGAAGAAATGAATGGGAAAAATACTTCCGCAACCAGATGCTAGATAAATGGACATGGCCTTTAGGTCTTTAAAATGTATGACCTACACTTTTAAATTATACAACATTACAGTAGTGTAGCCATTTAATGATATGACACTACATAACTGTACAGAAGGTCTTTAATGTTGTATAACTTATAACTGAAATACACAACACCACAATGCTGTAAATATTTAAATATACAGCACTGCTACTCTTGCCATTTCATGAAATATGACACAACATGACTGTAGCTATTTAAATATGCAATACTTCTTTTTTAGCTCATTAAATAACACTACATTACTGTAAAAGTTTAAATAAATAACATAACTGTGATTCTGTGGCTTTTCAAATCTAATAAATGTACTTCATAGTGAGTTTCTATTAGTTTTCCCTTTCAGGAGTCTGCAGTAAATAAATCTTGTTATAGTGAATGATGATGTTGTGTACTGTATGTGCTTACAGATATTGCCAATAAGGTGTTGCTGGCTCTCTTCACCGGTGAGATGCTACTGAAGATGTACAGTCTGGGCTTACAGGCCTATTTCGTCTCCCTTTTCAATCGCTTTGACAGTTTTGTGGTGTGTGGTGGGATTCTGGAGACCATCCTGGTGGAGATTAAGGTCATGTCACCTCTTGGCATCTCTGTTCTGCGCTGTGTCCGTCTGCTCCGCATTTTCAAGATCACCAGGTGTGTTACATTTAGCAGTTATAAAGATAAGTGTGTGTGTTGTATAAGAGGAATAGTTTACACAAATATAAAAATTCTGTCATCATTTACTCACCCTCATGTTTTGTCCAAACCTGAATGACTTTCTTTTTACTGTGGAACACAAAAGGAGATGTTAGCCTCAGTCACCATTCACTTTGATTGTATGGGAAAAAGGCAATGAAAGTTAATGGTGGCTAAGGCTTCTGCATAGCATCCATACATTGCATTACATTATTGCTGACTGTCCTCTCTCAGGTACTGGAATTCTCTCAGTAATCTGGTGGCATCTCTGCTGAACTCAGTGCGGTCGATCGCTTCCCTGTTGCTGTTGCTCTTCCTCTTCATCATCATCTTCAGTCTGTTGGGAATGCAGCTCTTTGGCGGCAAGTTCAACTTTGATGTGACGCGTCGCAGCACCTTCGATAACTTCCCCCAGTCTCTCCTCACTGTCTTTCAGGTTCTGCTGCAGTCTGAATCACAGCACACACTCTCCATATGTGTCTTTAAACACTGTCCATCCATGTTGGATTTGAATGTATTTTGTGATTGTAGATTTTGACAGGAGAGGATTGGAACTCTGTGATGTATGATGGCATCATGGCGTACGGAGGGCCGTCCTTCCCTGGCATGCTCGTCTGCATATATTTCATCATCCTTTTCATCTGCGGAAACTGTATCCTGCGCAGCACAATTAAATGAAGTGACACATCTGTTTTACACAACTCATGGCTCAAAACAAAGCAATTCACGATTAAAGGCATATTAATGCTTCTGGATGCTGATTGGTCAATGCAGTGTTCCAGCTGTTCTAAAATACATGATATAGTAACAGAAATGATTCAAAACACCATCTCACCTTACTACTGTGTTAATTACTGCCAAACACACATAGAATAACATTGCTACTGTTTACATGTCAGGGACTGACTGTCTTCTACAAAAGGGTGAATTTGCTTAACAAAAATTATTATTATGCATTATCCATTTCATTAAAGCAATAAAACACTCAAGGCCATATTAGCAGAGTCTACACTCCCAAATAGCAATTATTGCTTTAATGCTTTAAACGCACAATACAAATCTACTCATGAAACACAACAGATACAACACAAAGCGATTCAATGCAATATGCCACAGTGAACACAACTGCACTTCTGTTTTATTCTGCTAATTGACTGCTGTTAATATCATCTTTCAGTTCTATGTTGTCAGATTTCTCATAAAAAGCTCCTAAGCTTTAAACAGATATCCTCCTGAATGTCTTCTTGGCCATTGCCGTGGACAACCTTGCAGATGCCGAGAGCCTGACATCAGCACAGAAGGAGGAAGAGGAGGAGAAAGAGAGGAAGAAGCTGGCCAGGTTCAGTAACTCTGAGCTCAAATCAATGCAATGCGCTGAGATGGTCTGAGCAGCCATGAAACCTTCCTATGAGGATTGACAGCCTATTGAGCTCATTAAGACTGTATCAGTTATTACTTCATTAGTGTAACACTGAGACAATTAAGTACCATTTCACCAAAGCATTTTTAACCCTCTGAAGAGCCGTAAATGCAAGTGGTTAATGGGACTGTATAGTTATATCTACACACATTTATGATGCAATTTCTGTCTCACAGATCGGCCAGCCCAGAGAAACGCCAGAACTCTGAGAAACCTCCACTGGAGAATGAAAAGAAAGAGGAGAAGATTGAGCTCAAATCCATCACCTCAGACGGAGAAACACCAACTGCCACCAAGGTCACTAACAAGAGGCAACACACAATCACAAATGTACTTGAACACACACACAAATACATGGCCATTTACATGCAGAGATGTAACCGTAACTTTGTAATTCCATCCTCTCTCACATTAAGTGCGTCAAACACATCTAAATAAAAGTTTTTTAGGGGGATTCAAAACAGACTTCATAAGAGTAATTAGTGTAATCTGTTTTTGTTGTGTGTTTATTTGATTTTAGATTAACATAGATGAATACACAGGTGAAGAGAATGAGGAGAAGAATCCATATCCTGTCAATGATTTCCCAGGTATGTTAAAGCAGGTGCTAAGTAAAATATGGAAAACGCTTTTCTACCTTTTAGAAATGTTTGGTTATATAATAGGGTTGGCTGGTTACCATTATTTATGTTTTTCACCATTTTTGATTGATTGATTCCAGCCGGTGCGGCTTAAGTTTGACAGTACATTTTGGTGACTAAAGTTGCACTGGTGCAACTACGAAGTTGGCCAAATCTCTCTGTTCATGCACTGCTGTTTTCTATTGCGTATGAGAAGCATCAAGTGTCAAACTGCACTGTTAAGAACATTATATACAGTGCTGCGAGAACAAGTGGGAAGCGAGTCACAGGCTCTTAAAACTAAAAACTGCAAATGTTCCATTGATTAAATTCATTTAAATCCAGATCGACAGGGGGCCTGGGTAGCTCAGTGGTAAAAGATGCTAGCTACCACCCCTGGAGTTCAATCCCAGGGTGTGCTGAGTGACTCCAGCCAGGTCTCCTAAGCTACCAAATTGGCCCGGTTGCTAGGGAGGTTAGAGTGACATGGGGTAACCTCCTTGTGGTCACTATAATGTGGTTCGTTCTCGGTGAGGAGCGTGGTGAGTTGAGCGTGGATGCCATGGTGGATGGTGCGAAGCCTCCACATGCACTATGTCTCCGTGGCAATGTGCTCAACAAGCCACGTGATGAGATGCGCGGGTTGACGGTCTCAGAGGTGGAGGCAGTTGGGATTCGTCCTCCACTACCCGGATTGAGGCGAGTCACTACGCCACCACTAGGACTTAAAAGCGCATTGGGAATTGGGCATTCCAAATTTATTTATTTTTACTGTTATATGCTTATTCTGTATTACAGAGTGAAAAAATGGCATAAGTTTGTAGACACAGAAGGTTTTTAGTAAGCATTTATTTCTAAGCAAGATTGGCTTGTTAAGTATATTATAACATCGAATCGCAATACTCAATACTGTGATTGTTGTAATATCAAATCGAGTGGAAAATGGCAGTTCCCACCACTAGTTTTCCATCCTTTTCATACACACTGTTGTTTCAGTGCTGCAGAAAATACTGTGCCGCAGACCTTTATTGAACGTTTGAGAGGAATTCCTTCCAAAAAAAACTATTTTTCTTTGTAGCAGGAGAGGAGGATGATGAACCAGAGATGCCAGTGGGTCCTCGTCCACGACCACTCTCAGACATTCAGCTGAAGGAGAAAGCTGTCCCCATGCCAGAGGCCAGAGCTTTCTTTATTTTCAGCCCCTCTAACAAGTATGATGCACACAAACTCATACACATCAATTCTCCCCTGCAAAGGGAAAATGTAGAAACTGCACATTTGGTCAAAACTGAGTTTTAAACCAAAATCGTATCTCAGAAATCTCTCAGACTATGATCTGTCCTGTGACAGATGGGTTTGGCTCAACTATGCTCAGATTCAGTGAAAATAGAGCAAGACTTAATCATTTGGCTGGACAATCAAAAACGTGTTTAAGCATTGAAAGGCAGAACAGACCTTTAATCAGTGAATTATATTACTTAACTGTATTCAAAACCAAAGTGCATTTTTCTCTCCCTCCCTCTTCTGCGCTCTCTCTCTGTAGGTTCAGGACTTTGTGTCATAAGATTGTAAACCACAACGTCTTCACCAATTTAATTTTGTTCTTTATACTGCTGAGCAGTATTTCACTGGCAGCCGAGGACCCAGTGAAGAATTACTCATTCAGGAATGAGGTACACACAAACACATGCTGACATATGCTTTGTGTTTATAGTGCTGCTGTTAAGAGGTTTTGATATGTGTCTCTCTATCTCTCTCTCTCTCTCTCTGCTAGATTCTAGGCTATGCAGATTATGTGTTTACAGGGATCTTCACCATAGAGATCATATTAAAGGTACATTTACATTATAAAGGTAAATGTGCACCAGTTCATAAGTTAAACCATTTCATGCTATTAATATCTTCTCACTATCTCTCTCTGGCCTTTTTTTTCTCATTTTTATCCTCATCTAATTCCCTGCTGTCTCTCCATTTGTCCACTCTTCCTCTCAGATGACAGCTTATGGAGCGTTCCTACATAAGGGTTCATTTTGTCGGAATTATTTTAATATTCTGGATCTGGTGGTGGTCAGTGTGTCTCTGATCTCCTCTGGAATTCAGTGAGTACCCGCCGACTTTCCCCAACTACTGACAAACTGACCAATACCAGTGCTTCTCATGCCAAAAATAACAACAACCGATGCAGCACAACATTTTTTTTATCTCCAGCCAGTATCATGCTATTAATTTCATGTCTGACCAATCCGGAGGCTATCTGATCAGAATAATTGAAGATTTAACAACCTTTGGTTAGATGTGGCCTTCAGGTGTAGTCGGAAATATTGAAATTATGAGTTCTGTGCACATGAATGAATAAGTGAAGTCTTAAGTGTGAAACTCGGAATTCTGACCCAAGCTTTTTCAAGGTCATTAATATAAAACAGTCAACTAATGACTCACCCTATACCGTTTGTTTTAAGGATGCTAATTCATCATTTGTTAGATACCATTAGGCTTGGGATCGCTGCCTTTTTCACGCATCGATAATTCGAACATTTTCCCATTGATTAGCGATCTATATCTGCATTTTTGTATTTCAGATGTAATTAGGGCTAATCGTTGTACAATAGTCTACACAATTTGTTAGCTTCTTGGTCTGTGGTGAATCAATTGATAATTTTTTCCCTAGGGTTTAATGCTTCCGCAATAGTAGGTTGTACCTGTTTGTTGCCTTTCGCTGCACAAACCTGCCATTCGCCTGTTTATATAAGATATTAGCCAGCTCCATCAACCCAGAATCTAAAATGGTTCCAAACCTCACTTCTTTTGCCCGCCATAACATAACTTATCCACAACGAAACACTATGCGAAACAAAGATGGGGGTGACAGAGTTGAGGATAACTTACTATTAAGTACAGTAAATGTTATATCACCCCCTTGTGGTCTCCCAAAGCTATCATGTCAGACTACTTTAAACGAAAGGCCAACTGACCGTAATTGAGAAGGAACACAAATCAGGCTTCTAATTGAATTGTCAGCTAATGTTAACATATCAATGACTCAAAAACGTATCGGGAAAGGAACGTGCCAATCAACAATCGATGCATCGAAATTTTAGGACATTCCTAGATATGGGCCATGTAAAAGTGATGCAGATGTACTCCGTTATGCTTATTCACTGGTACAACAGAAAAAATAGCTTATATATATATATATATATATATATATATATATATATATATATATATATATATGTATGCATATATATTAGGCTCAAATCTGATGCAAAAAGTTATGCTTGAAAAGCTCAAACACAGTTGCATTGGGCTTGGGTAACCTTTTAATAAAATATACCATTTGCAAATAAGCAATATATTATATTAATTTTTGATGTATTTTGACCAGACCATGTGTCACTGTTAAACCAAAATTTAAAAACATAAAATGTAGTCATTTTAATTGCAAATCTTTTAAATTATGAATCAAAAACACTCTAATCCAGGGATGTATAACTACAGTAAGTAGCAGAAAATGTTGTTAAATAAACAGGGAAATCTGTATAGTGTTGCTGCTGCTTGGTCATCCAATCCATTATTAGTTGCTATGATTGGTGGTGCCTGACTGTGCTGTGATTCACAGGTCAAGTGCCATTAATGTAGTGAAGATTCTCAGAGTGCTGAGAGTATTGAGGCCCCTAAGAGCAATCAACAGAGCCAAGGGCCTCAAAGTGAGTGTCTCTCTCTCATTCACATAACATTTGCTTAGGCCTGCAATATGCTGAGTAATGTTCATTTTGATTGGGGGGTACGTGTGTGTCCACAGCACGTGGTCCAGTGTGTGTTTGTAGCCATCCGCACCATCGGGAATATCGTCATCGTTACCTCTTTGCTGCAATTCATGTTTGCCTGCATTGGTGTTCAACTCTTTAAGGTAAGTCCTACTGTTTCACAAAGCATTTTTCAGTATCGGGCAGATCTGTGTTGTAATATGTTAATGCATAATAACTGATTCTGATTTTGTTTTACCAGGGCAAATTCTTTTTCTGCTCAGACACCTCAAAACAGACACAGGCAGAGTGCAGGTAACATCACTTTCTTTCTGGATATAAAGTGTTCATTTCATTAATAAATGGCACAAGGCTAACTCGTGTATAAATATGTGTGTGTGTGTTACAGGGGGTTCTACATACAGTACAAAGATGGGAATGTTGGCAAGCCAGAGAAAGCTCAGCGTACTTGGGAGAACAGTGACTTCAACTTTGATGATGTCCTGAAGGGCATGATGGCTCTGTTTGCTGTGTCCACCTTCGAGGGTTGGCCAGGGTGTGATACATACACACACACACACACACACACACACACACACACACACACACACACACTCATACTTCTAACACACTGACTTTTAAGCCTTAGGCAGAGACACTATAGGATGAGTCATTCACTCGTATACATATAAATGGGAAAAATCGCAACGCTTTGGCGGCTGTAGATATGGAAGCAACTCCAAGCACTCTTAACAGATACAAGGGACATTCACCTTTTTCATAGCGACATCACCTGTCTGTTTAGTCGATTCCTCAGGCAGGACATGCACATTAGCTGGACCAGCCTGAAAAGTAGCCTATTTTGCAGGAATTTAGCTAAAGCAGCACAATTTATGACACCATAGTTGTCAGATTTTATTGCTGGTTTGAAATGTTATTCTAATCTTGACATCAGTTTTGACCATTTGGGTCTTAATTAATACCCATTCAAGTAGATAGGTGCTGTATTTATATGACTGAAAATAGCTGCCAGGAGAAATTATGAATATGGCTGCCAAGTGACCTGACATTTGCCTGATGTCTCTACATCCTGAATCATGCGGTCGTTCTTCTCTGATGGTGCTGACAGGACGTTCTCTTTTTGTTCTCCCATAGGCTCCTCTACAGAGCTATAGACTCCCATTCAGAGGATGTCGGCCCTATCTACAACTACCGTGTGATCATCTCTATATTCTTCATTGTCTACATCATCATCATCGCCTTCTTCATGATGAACATATTTGTAGGCTTCGTCATAGTAACATTTCAGGAGCAGGGAGAGCAAGAGTACAAAAACTGTGAGCTGGACAAGAACCAGGTACCTGTGTTTAATGTTCTGCACTATGCAGATCATGCTAGTACTGAGAAAAATACAATAAATCATCTTATCAGTGGCATATTGGTTTAATTGCAAGTACATATATTTAATGGTTGAAATGAACAGTGTCTCTTGTATAGTTTTACAGTTTAATTTATATTAAATATTTCATTCCAGTTTAGTTAAGGTTTTGTTACTTTTCACTCTGACTGTTAGTTAAATTTTTTTTTTTAGCATATATTAGTTTTATTGGTAACATTTTACAATAAGGTTCCATTTGTTAACATAAGTAAATGTATTGGGTATCATGAACAAACAATTAACAATATATTTTTTACAGCATGTATTTATTTTTGTTAATGTTAGTTAATAAAAATACAATTGTTCATTTTTAGTTCATGTTAGTTCATAGTGAATTAACTAATGCTAATGCAACTTTTAATAAAAAAAAAAATATTAGTACACTGGTGGCCAAAAGTTTGGAATAATGTACAGATTTTGCTGTTTTGGAAGGAAATTGGAACTTTAATTCACCAAAGTGGCATTCAACTGATCACAAAGTATTGTCAGGTCATTTTTGATCAAATCTAGACAGACCCCATTTCCAGCAGTCATCACTCCAACATCTTATCCTTGAGTAATCATGCTAATTTGATCATTTGGTACTAGAAAAAAAGAAAATAAAAATATCAAACACAGTTTAAAGCTATTTGGTTCATTAAATGAAGCTTAAAATTGTCTTTGTGTTTGTTTTTGAGTTGCCACAATATGCAATAGACTGGCATTTCTTGATGTCAATATTAGGTCAAAATGGCAAAAACGAAACAGCTTTCTCTAGAAACTCATCAGTCAATCATTGTTTTGAGGAATGAAAGCTATACAATGCTTGAATGCTGAAGATTTCATACAAAGGTGTACACTACAGTCTTCAAAGACAAAGGACAACTGGCTCTAACAAGAACAGAAAGAGATTAACAACTAAACAAGAGGATAAGTACATCAGAGTCTCTAGTTTGAGAAATAGACACCTCACATGTCCTCCGCTGACAGCTTCATTGAATTCTATCCGCTCAACAGCAGTTTCATGTACAACAGTAAAGAGAAGACTCAGGGGTGCAGACCTTATGGGAAGAATTGCAAAGAAAAAGCCACTTTTAAAACAGAAAGACAAAAAGAAAAGGTTAGAGTGGATAAAGAAACACAGACATTGGACAACAGATCATTGGAAAAGAGTGTTACGGATCTTAACCCCATTGAGCTTTTGTGGAATCAGCTAGACTGAAAGGTGCGTGAGAAGTGCCTGACAAGACAAACTTTTGGTCGCCAGAGTATATGTTAAAATTAACATTAACCAAGATTAACAAATACTGTAAAAGTATTGATCATTGTTAGTTCATGTAAACTAATGTTGTTAAATAATGTTAACAAATGGAACCTTATTGTAAAGTGTTACCTTTTTATTTTATTTTATTTTATTTTATTTTGCTGCCAAAGTGAATGTTACTTTCAACATTATAGTATCTTTTTTTCAGTTTAACTTTTTTCCAACTGTGTTAGTGTATTTTATTATTATAATTTTTTAGTTAACACAAACATTCTTTCATTTCATTTTCATTTATTTTTAATTAACGATAATAACACTGTTTTCTTGCTGTGTCAGAAATTTTCATTAAGTGGCAATATTTCCCCACTGAATTTGATTCTCAGTGGTGTTTTTGTCTTTATGATGGCATATTTTTTTCTAAACCTTTAAAACATAAACTGTCTCAGAATGTTTTATATGTTCATACCAAATAGTTACATTTACAGTATGCAGCAAAATGAGTACACCCCCTCTGAACAAAGATATATTTCTATTTTTCAATGATTACTATTACAATTCATGCAAATTTAAATGTATTAAACATATACTTAATGACAAAATCAAAAGATATGTTATCATTATCTGTAAAATCATTCAATTAGACAGCTTTAAGTAAACGGTTCCAAAAACGAGTACACCCAGAACACATTTTGTTAAGTTTTATATTGTAACTTTCAGGAGGGTGTCCTCATATTTGCAACATGTCCTTTCATCATTTTGATTAGTAATTTTTTTCTTGTTTAGTATTGACATGTTTCATTAATATCTGATAAACCAGAGTAGCTTAAACGCCACATTATATACATGAACACCAAATATGTCTTATATGTAAAGAGAAAGAGCTGAACTTGTTAGGTTTCAGAGGGGGTGTACTCATTTATGCTGTGTTCTGTAAATGATTCATTAATACAAATTCTTAAAACTGATAATTTTTTGCCTCTTACCCTAAGAATAAACTCAAAATCAATGTATAATTTACGTAGTATTATGGATAACTAGGATAGAATAGAATATTACAATATTATGAACATGCATTTCGTACCGCCACATTTTGAATTTCATATACAGTTTATCAGGAGGCATTTTTGCCCCGAGCCCCCCTAAATTGTGTGTGTGTGTGTACAGCGTCAGTGTGTGGAATATGCCCTGAAGGCCCGCCCCCTGCGCAGATACATCCCTAAGAACCAATATCAGTACAAGGTTTGGTATGTGGTGAACTCCACCTACTTTGAGTACCTGATGTTCACCCTCATCCTGCTCAACACCATCTGCCTGGCCATGCAGGTCAGTATCCTCAGCGATTCATGGATTGGTTTAAACTACATTACTGAACTTATCAAAATACACAAATCCATCTTTCAGTTTTTAATGGATTTGCTGATGTTTGTGTTCACAGCATCATGGTCAATCTCAATCCTTCAACAAAGCCATGAATATCCTCAATATGTTGTTCACTGGCCTCTTCACTGTGGAAATGATCCTCAAACTCATCGCCTTCAAACCCAGGGTATGACCACCACACAGCCCCGCCGTCAGACACACCCTCCACAAACCCCGCCCCTTCAGACACACCTTTGTTTTTGCTTGTTTTACGAACAGGGCTGATTTTTATGCCATGAATTAAAGTTCTAAATTAAACAGTTAGTTTTTGAAACTTCAAGACATTTCTGTAAAAATATTCTATGAAAAAATTATGCTTCATAAATGTAAATTTATTATATTGTCTTCGGGGTTTATAGGATGTATCCTACACAGCATGCACTGACTGTATCATGTGACACTGGGCCTTATTCACTAACCATATTTGTGCACAAAATCTGCGTAAACAAAGAAATTATGATTCATCAGTAAGTTTGCAATAAAATTGATTCTAAATTAAAGAAAACATTTTTGGACCAACCAAACACGAAATGAATGAGATTTCGTGTTTGGGCTTCATTAACATTAGAATGAGGGTTAGAACAAATTCATGTTCATATGCACCTGTTGTGAATCAGGTGGGAATTTTTTATGAAAACTTTTCCTATGTGTATTAATACGCAAATTATAAGCGGTTTTTAGTGAACAAGGCCCAATGTTCAGAATTCTGTTCTTTTGCAGTATATTACTCAATAACCAATTTTGCAGGTATCCACTAGGTATTTATTTTGTTTGTTCATTTGCTTGTTTTGTTTGTTTTATCATAAACTGTTCTTTTCCAGTGGATATCACTTTGCTTATCATCCGAAATATCAGATCTCACCTATTTAATAGTGCAGAGGGGGATATACCTTTGACCTGAAAAGTTTTGCTGTGATTTCTGCCCAGTTGAGCTCATTTTCACCTGTTGAGGAGTAAGATTTTTTTTAGTAAATGGTTGGACATCATTTTTGAGTCTCTCATTCTTCCTCAGTTCCCAGAACTGAGTTACAGCTTGTCTGCCTAGAAACATAGGACTGACAGTAATTCCAACAGTTGTTATTTAAAGAGATCTATGTCTCGCATAACTTGGCTGCCATTTCCAATCCTTTAAAGGGCTACTGTGTGCAAATCAGATATTTTTGTTATCTGTTTTCCTCTAAGACAATCAGAATTATCCAAGATTAGACAGACATGCTGTCACACTTCAACTAGAGCCCTTAAAACAAGTTTAAATTAGCCCACTAATGGAGAACATTAACATATATGTAGGTACACATATAGATTCACTGGCAGGCAGCACTAATCAGTGAAATTCCAAGCCTAGAATAAAGTTGGAATGTAGATCAGCTTATTTTGTTGTGTTGAATAGTGATTGGCTAACAAGCGCTTGGGATGTTGATTGTGCGTGCAGCGCTGGTGCTGGTCAATTCTGCATCTCTAACTGCCCTCTCTTACCCCTCACCCCCACCTCCCCCTCGTCCTGTGTAGGGTTACTTTAGTGACCCCTGGAATGTCTTTGACTTCCTCATCGTAATTGGCAGCATTATAGACGTCATTCTGAGTGAGATCAACGTAAGTACATCGCCACCTCTCTCTCTCTCTCTCTCTCTCTCTCTCACACACTCTCTCTCTCTCTTTACTCATCAATTCTCTCTCTTCCCATCTTTGCTGTCTTTCATCCACCTGTGCTTCCCTTCATTCTCTGCTCCTGCTATCTCCTCAAGTCTCCTCATTTCCCTTTCTGATGGCTGCTGTGGCTGGTCGCCCTCTGGTGGTGAGAGGTTTAGGGCACACGTGCAGGAAAGGGGTTCGGAATAGAACATTTGTCGCTAGACCTGTGAAAGAGAGGGCGCAGACTTTGTTTTCTTCTTCCAAGCTGTGATGTATGTTGTTTTTTTGTAACTAACAGTCACATCTGAACTAACCCTGGAGCCCTGCCCATTTTTTTAGGGTGTGATTTTTGAGGGACTGCCGCTGTGGAGCATGACAGGTCCGGGGTCATCATGGGAATCTCTGATTTAGTTTTTCTTTCTCACACCCGTCATTTGATTTTATGATTTTTTTTCCTCATGTCTTCTGTGAGTTAAATGTCCACATGTAACTGTTTTCTTTATTTTCTCCTCTCTCCTTTTCTTTTTCATTTTCCTTTTGTTTTCTGTCCAGCATTATTTTGTTGATGCATGGAACACATTTGATGCCCTTATTGTAGTGGGTAGTGTTGTTGATATAGCCATCACAGAGGTTAACGTAAGTAATCTCTCTCTCAATCTGCCTGCCTGCACCCCCCCCTCCCTCTAACCCCCCACCTCACAGACTAACAAAGATGGAGTTGCTTTAACCCTCCACCTGCACACAAAGGCATGTATGACCCTGTATAGCCCTCAGGGTGTTATATTCTGACTTCAGAATCAATATATGGACATTGCATTATTTATTTTTGTTCTGTTGAAAGATTGGAAATTAGTTTGATCAAACTGGAGTTATATATGTTGAGATTTTACTGTTGAGTAAATTAGTTAATCTTCAAAATCTTTGACAGGAGAGCCCAGATTCTCAAAGGAAGTTTGAAATTTGTGTTTGGCAACTTTTTCCATTCTGGTATTAATTGCCATGTTTTGTAGTCTCACAAATATAATATTTATGTTGTCTTTTTCTTTAGATTTTTAGATATGTACAGTAAATATATTTTAGAGAACACTGCTAGTAGGTTTCTGTATATTGAACATTCAATACTGTATATAAGATAACATGGTGTCCTCCTTTTTCTGAGAATATAAGTAAGGGATAATGTACAGACTAGGGCATTATCACACTTATTGCATGGTTATTTACCAAATATATGAATGGGCATGAAATATTTATGTGAGAAATATTTGTATTATGTAAGAAAAAGAGGTTGCATAATGTAAAAAATCAGTTGCATCAGTTCAGTGTAGCAGTCATCATACAAAAAAGTTTGATCGCAGAATGCTGCAACTGACCAATCAGAATCGTGTATTCTTGAGAACTGTGTTATACAGCTATTCTTACAATTTTGCTTACAAGTTTGAAGATTGAAATAGATTACAGGTCCATTTTGAACGACAGAAGGAGTTAAACTGTTCTGGGCTCTCTGATCAAAAGGTGTTTATGAAGGTCATTTATGATTGACAGCAGTTGTGTCGGAGATGTACACCCTGTTGCGTTATACACATCCATTTCAGCACTGACTGGGTTTGGTTAAGAGTTTTCTCTTCATTCAGCATCTGATTTGATCTGAACGCATGACCCAGCATTTTGTTTGGATTAGCCCCCTATTTTATTTAAACTTTTATTTCCTTTGAGAAAACTCTGAGCACTTTTCCATGCTTCATTAACCCGTTAATTAATCTTATTAGCAATCTGAAATATGATATGGATGAATCCGTGCTGATAGCCAGTCCCTTCTCTCAGTGCTACAAGGAGATTAGAGTGAAACTGGACGACTCTGTTCTCCCTTAGAAAAAGCGTTGATGTAACCCCTCCTCCCCCCGAGGCCGCTCTGCTGCTCTCATTGCTTTGTCCTCCCTGCCTATAGGAGGCGCTATCTGATTTGCACTCTCTGATTGGACAGAAGCGGGGGTTGGAGAGATGGGAGTGTTTGCCAGCTCTGTCTTGCTGACGATGCCACATTGCATCCTTCTCTCTGAATGCCTTGTCTTTTCTGTCTCTGTTCTGCATTTTCCTCCCTTTTATCAGCATTTTTCCTCTGTCTCTTTTCTCTTTCTTCTTTGGTGCTCTTGTACACCTGCACAGCATTCGGGGTAGACCTGCTCCCTGTGTCATAATCTAAGGCTAATGCATATGGCCGCAATCACTGAATTGAACCGGCTGAGCCAGTTAAGACATGTTCAGATAACTTATATTGGCCAACAAGTGAACTCATGGCTCTATGTCAGCCGGCTTCCAGGGAGCAGTGCTTACTACCAGTGTGTACCCAATCTCTATTTCTGTGCAATGTGAGATGATGTCTGTGATACTGACCAGTCCTCTAAAAGTGGCTCTGCGTGTAGATTTTATCATGGCAACTGTCTCACACATTTGGGTGCATCTCACGAAAACATGTCCTGGTCACATTTTTATCCCCAAATCAAAAGAATACATTATATTTTGTAAGAACAATTTAAATGTCGCATTCTCCCCAAAGTTATAATAATGTGGATAATATAATAATTGTTTTTTACAAAGTTTTAATTAAAATCAGCTTCAAATGAAGGTAGTATTACAAACTTTGCAATTTAAATAATATATCATTAATTACAGTAATGAAATGGCATTATATTTCTTCTAAACAAGTATAACATTTCTCATTTTTCTTTTGATTTTGGGGTGAAATATGACTGGGACATGTTCTTGTCAGGTTTCATGAGATTCACCCATTTGGAGTAAGTTATACAGTTGACTCAGTTCTATGTCTGTGCTACATGCATGGTTGGGGTTGCCAGATCCTCTACAGCTTGACTACTGTTACATTATGTAATTAATCTAGCACTCAATACTGTTAAAATGTGTTATACTGTTACATGAAAATATAAAGACAGATATTTCTGTCACAGAGTACTGTGGCACTGCAGGGGATTTAGAAATCTGTCTCTCTTCATGTAGAAATTCAACACACACCTACACACACTCTCAGACACGTACATACAGTCACACACAGTAACACACGTGAGATGGACCTGCTGAGAGATTCTTAAAGGGATACTTTACCTAAAAATAAAAATCATGTACACACCCTCACATCGTTTCAAACCAATATGACTTGCTTTCTTGCATGCATTACAAAAGGAGTTATCCAAGCTGCGTTGTCCCTGATCTTCATTCACTATCATTGACATTCTTTGCCATACAATGAAAGTGAATGGTGGGCAAGGAGAGAGCAAAAGGAAAGTCATATAGGTGTGGAATGAAATGGGGGTGAGTAAATGATGACAGAATTACATTTTGGGTGAATTATTCCTTTAAATTGGCTCATGAGAGCTGTCGAATCTGTGAATTTGTCTCCGTGTGTCACTCACTCATCCTCCAGTCTGCGGATGCAGAACAGTGTATGCTCCCTCTCACATGGACCATGTGCTGTAGCGCCCTCAGCTGGCAGAAAGACAGACATGCTATGATGCGTCTCCCCTGCTAGAGACCCAACAGATTTACCTCAGACACATTGAGTGCGTTTACATGCACAAGATATGCTGATAACGAATTCGGCTATTTCAAAAATTGTGACAACACAAGAATAATGTGCTTACATGAGACTAGAAATCATCATCTGATTTTGATGTCAAAACGTAAACAGGCATGCGCACAACACTTGCGCACATTGGATTAGCTGGTAAAGGTGTTTACATGCATAGCGGAATCACGGTAATGGGTACAAATCTACTTGTGGCAATCGTGTTTGCTTCAAATATTTATGCAATCATAATTTAAATGTCTACATGACCATTTTAAGTTATCGGCTTATTAAGAATAATCGGTGTAAGAACGTGCATGTAAACGCGCTCACAGATGGACACACACTGTACACACACACACTTTGTCAGGTGTACTGTTGGTGGTAGGCGCTGCTATAGCTTTCATCTGTCTGCCTTTCTTTGAAGCCAGCTGACCCCTCCTCCTCTCCCCCCTCCTCTGTGGTAAGACCAATGGTACGGACCAATGTAACCAAAATCCCACCTCATTCAATCATCACCTTCTCTACTTGTCCATCACCACCTGTCATTCAGCATGCACACATGTGTTCTTTCTCATCACTGTGGCATTGGACAGGCACATGTATGTGCTGGTAGTTTGTCCATTGCCTTGACCTCTCCCCTCCCCTAGGCTACGATGTTTGTCATTGGTGCGCTGTAGTCACATGATCATTGCTCTTTCTCTCTGTGTGTGTGGTGTGGTGTAGTGTCGGCCCCTGCTGGTCAGCTCTGATATTACAGTTGACCGCCAAGGTGGCAGAGCTCTGAACTCAGCTGGAGGCTTTTGAAATGATGATTTTCTGTGTGATGTCCACATGCATGAAGCTTATCTCAGTTTGTTTGTTTGTTTGTTTGTTTGTTTTGTTTGATGTGTTTAGAAAGCCCAAAAAAGATAAAAAATGAGCTATTTTAAAGCACCTAAACTGTTGATGTGCCCCCCCAAAAGAACTGATGTCACTTTGCTTAAATTAGTTCACATTTACTATATAGTCTAGTAAAAATATGTATAATTTGTCAACATTATGAAACAGCACACTATATAGTAAATGTGACCTCATTTAAGCAAAGTAAAGTCAGGCCCATGGGTGGGGTCATGAGCATCAACAGGGTTTTAAGGTTTTTAAAGGTCAGCAAATTTGCATTCATAGTTACATAGGGGTTAAATTTTATATTTTGGAGAATGGTAAACAAGTGAAGGATGTTTAAGATTATGTTTATGTCCCTGGTTAAGTGACTTTGTTTGTGACATATAAGGGTCAGTCTATCTCAAGTGGTCCAATACAGGTTGCTTGACCATTTTTAATTTTCCTATATATTTTTGGAGTGATTACCTCTATGTATTGGTATTGGAAAGCCACCAGTTTTTTTATTTTTATTTTACTTGGTTTAAACACGGCGGCCATCTTTGTGTCATGGCACATTACCCATTTTGGTTATACATCTGTTTACGGAAACCTCGATATCTCTGCTCAGGATGGTCCTAGCTCCTTGGAACAAAACTGATCTCTAGAGCACATTACAAGGTACATATAAAAATGTTACACATTCTTGTTCCTTAGACTTGGAACTTAAGTCCTAATGTAATGCTCAAGATTGCTCAAAGTTCCACTTTTAGGGTCAATTTACAAGGGAAGGGTCTTTCGTAAAGACTTATTTTTTTAGGGGGTTCCTAGTTCCTAGTATAGTGTGCATGCAGAACATTTCAGGTTTGAGAGTTCTCTCATTATATTGAGCCAAGATATTGAGGTTTCTGTAAACAGCTGTATAACCAAAATTTGTCGTGTGCCTAAACACGAAGATGGCCGTCGTGGACGTTTTGCAATACCAATACATAGGTAATCACTCCAAAAAAATATAGGAAATTGGTCTTCAAAAATTTTAAATGGTCAAGCAACCAACTTTACAATTATTGGACCACTTAAGGTGGACTAACTCATAATAAAGAAGTGTTTTATTTCCGTATATAGTTCAAAGTAGGATACTGTATATATCATGAAATTAGCTGGAAAACTTTAATTTTTGGGGGTTTTGGGGTTTTGGCTGTTGTGGTGGACATCTATAAATGCTTTACATTTATTTGAAATATTGTCATGCTTTCATAAAGCCACCAGACATCTGCTGTGTCTCTGTAGTGTGTAGTGGAAGTGTTTAATATGTCCTTCTAGACATATTAACTTGACTGTGTGTGTGTGTGTGTGTCACCTTGAATTGTTCTGTGTGGTGTACAAATGGTTATGTATACAGTATTATGTTCGTGTCTGCCTATGAACACGCATTTATGTGTGTGTGTCATGCTGCAAAAGGGCCTCCAAAACACTGAAGATAATGCTAGGATTTCAATCACGTTCTTTCGGCTGTTCCGCGTGATGAGGCTGGTGAAGCTCCTGTCTCGGGGAGAGGGCATTCGGACGCTGCTCTGGACCTTCATTAAATCCTTTCAGGTGAGGAGAATGAAATTAGACAGCACCTTCCTGTCTAATTTGATGCCTCTTGGGCAGAATAAGCTGAAGTGTTGTCCAGACTTTATGCCAATTGTCAAAGTCAGGCTATGTGAGAATACATGCCATTTAACACCCTGTAGCCAGTGTAATAACAGACTAACAAATGGGTTTCCTTATTACACATGTCTTTTTGTTTTGCTATTCTAACAAAGCCTATTCAAAGTCAACTTTTATACCAATTTATTTGGGTTGAACATAAAGTTTGAAACCAAGAAATTCACCTATTTTACATTTACTGAAGTGTAGCCTTGTGCTTAGAGCTGATTGGTCCATTGTTTGTGTGAACATTCTGTGGTGACGTGCATTTCACTTCATTTTTTGTTTGTACAGAAGAAAATAAAATGCTGTCATCAGTTGCTTCCAGTGTAGAGGTGATGTTAGAGTGTTAAACAGAACTAAAATTGGCCAATATTCCAACAATTTTCCACTATAATATACACAATTTTCCCTGTTTGTATTTTCTCTGCTGTAATGTGTCTCATACAGAATGTTATATACAAAAACACAAGATGTAGAATGAATGTTAGCTTTGAGTCTTAACTGTACTTGTTTGCTTTCCCTCTCTTTCTTCACAGGCTCTTCCTTATGTTGCTTTGCTTATCGTAATGCTATTCTTCATCTATGCCGTCATTGGAATGCAGGTAAGACCTCGACCCATTTCTTTCCCAACTCTCTCTCTGTTTCTTCCTTAGTTTCTTACTCAAGGACGTTGGGCCTTTGCCCAATATTTTTCAGTCTGTTGTACTTGCTTTAATTGGTTTCCAGTGTTGATGGTGAGTGATCCATGATGTTTCTCTGACTCCACAGATGTTTGGTAAGATTGCCCTGAGGGATAACAGCGAGATAAACCGCAACAACAACTTTCAGACGTTTCCACAAGCTGTTCTGCTGCTCTTCAGGTCAGTTCTACCATTAGCCCTCTCTCATTCTCTCTCTCTTTCTCTCTCTCTTTACATGTATATGCACAGTTTTAATAGAGGTACTGCAGGGTTTTGTGTAGTTGAGCTTCAGTCTTTGTCTGTCTGTCCATCCAAGTATGACACAACGCTTAATTAAATTTTTTGAGGTTGTGTCAGCTCTGAGCAATTCCAGCAATAAGGAAGTGACATTTGCAGTCTAAACATGAAGTTCTCATAGAAAGTACTAATTACCAGTATATCAAACCATTTATATGTATAATCATAAATCCCTGCAGATAGTACAAAAATCTGAGTATTTTCAGTCTAGATGTTTCTATAGTCTAGAAGTTTTTTTTGTTTTTTTTTACAGTTTAGATCAGGGAATTAACTTTGGATGTGACAAAAATGGAAAGAGGAAAAAGCATGCAAAACACTTTTAAACATGTCGCCATCGGTATGGCTTTCTGCTTGAAAAGGCTGCGTTTTAGTCTGCATTCACCGTACAGAGTGAGGGAGCGGCGCTGTCTAGCGGGTGTGTGCAGCAAACACTGAACCGTGGCAATATCCAATGATAAGTATTTGCCATATTACAATTCAAATCGTAAAGTTTGTCAAAATGAGTTCTTCCCAAATGTTGTCTATATATAAGCTTGAAACAGATCAAAGCTAAGTCTGAAACATGGTAAAAGAAAGAGCAATTGATGTTTGATTCTCTGATTGACATCCATATGATTTGATATGAAACACCCATAACTATAATGTCTATAATTCATTATTATGGGTGTTTAAATTAAAAAAAGGGAGACCATTTGTTCATCATTCTTAACATGCGCACAACGCCAAGGCCAGTTAAGGCAGTGGTTCTCAATGGGTTTTGCTTCGGGACCCAGATTTACATTGGACATCAAGAGGCAACCCACAATAGTAAAAAACATTGTACACTGTATTTAATGTATCCTGGGTCACATTTTCTTTTATCTTGCATAGTTTTGTTCATGGTTTTCAAGATAATGCATGTATCAAGTGACATTATTTTTGTTATTGGTGTCAAAAATATAGATTCTAACTAATAGATTATTTAGAATGGAACTATAACGTGTTTTTGTAAATAACAAGATGTTATTGTTACTACTGTAAAATCGTGAAACCGTTTTGTAAGGGTGATGGTGTGTAAAAAAGAGCACAGTGTTGCTCTGTTCCAATTCACTGCTGTTTGTAATGTCGGGGCTGACTGTTTGCGATTTAAATTCTTTTAAAGAGCGATTTAAATAATAAAATTCTCACTAGAATAGTTGAAATGGGCGTTGATGTGCATGCCAGAGATATAGTAGATTAGAGCAGATCAGATCATTAGCACGTGTTGTGCGGTTACACCGCACAGAGAAAATATTAGGAAATCAGATGAGTGTATAAAGTGCTTAACATGAGATTATCGTTAAATTAGCTTCAGCAGTCCTAAATTTAGTTTGGGCTGCCGCCGAAACATTTTCAATGGGAAAACCATGGCGACCCAGTCCAAATAGACCTGCGACCCATCAGTTGAGAGTTGAGTTAAGGTGTTTACATTCTGGATTATCTAGGTCTGTTAGTCCGACTTCACAGAAATCGGACTGGTGCGATTTCAATCGAACTAAAGCATTTACATGACATTTTGAAATGACAAATTATTTTTTTAGTCCATCTGAATATAAAGTGCATGTAAACGTACTGTCTCTCTCTCTCTTTTCTCATTCTTTTGCTGTCTTTCACTGTGAGCGTATGTATTTGTATAGGTGTGCTACAGGGGAGGCATGGCAGGAAATCATGCTGGCTTGTATGCCAAACCGTCCATGTGACAAGGGGTCAGATGTCGGCCCTCCCAGTGAAGACTGTGGCAGCCATTTTGCCATATTCTACTTTGTTAGCTTTTATATGCTTTGCGCCTTCCTGGTGAGTCCTTATTTTACATCAGTATTCCTTCCCAGCAAACAACAAGTGTCCCCACTTGCAGGGCATCTATTACACCTTCCATACAATTTTACCATATCCATAGTAACAGAACTGTGGCTGCATGTGTCATTTAGAGGTTTCATAGCACAATGTGACATCCCTCCTCTCCTACAGATTATTAACCTCTTTGTTGCCGTCATCATGGACAACTTCGACTATTTAACGCGTGATTGGTCGATTCTGGGGCCACATCACCTGGATGAGTTTAAGAGGATATGGGCGGAATACGACCCTGAAGCCAAGTCAGTCACTCCCTGTTTTGCCATCCCTCACAGTTTCTTTCACTACAAGCTGCTGTTTCTAGATCAGTTCACTGATTGTAATGAAAAAGGCCTTACTGTGTTGAGCTTTAAAGTTTAATGGTGATGTAATTGCAGGGGTCGGATAAAGCACCTGGACGTGGTGACGTTACTACGCAGAATTCAGCCTCCCCTCGGATTTGGAAAACTTTGCCCACACAGAGTGGCTTGCAAGGTACACACATTGAAAAAAACACACAAAGCTCACAAACTGCATGAAGCTACCCTCACATTCCCTAACCTACTGTATGTTTGTGTGCAGCGACTTGTGTCGATGAACATGCCTCTCAATAGTGATGGAACGGTGATGTTCAACGCAACTCTATTTGCCCTAGTGAGGACGGCCCTGCGGATCAAAACTGATGGTAAAATCTTTTTGGATGCATCAAGGTTTTTAAACCACTCAGTTATAAATGAAAATAAAGTTACAAAAATTTACTTTTGAGAGGTAGAATGCTGTAATGTATTTATTCTAGAAATATAAGGGACTCAGTACAGCTACAGTTCTTACATTATATGCAGGATTTCAATTACGGTAACATTTAAACCAAAATTTGATCTAAAACCAATGTTTATCAAGCGGCACAGTACTCCATTTCTCTGTTGCAATCAGTTTGATTTACGTGAATGCATGCACATTCCTTTGCATAGTGAGTTTAATGGAGACTCACTTGTGCTAAAGATGAACAATTTCATGGCATGGAAATACTCGCCTGAATTTGAATTAATAAGTTTTCTACATTATAAATAATGGAAAATAACAGGAAAAAGCAAGTTATGCACTGGAGAGTTAATGTAAAATGCTCCTGTGCGCTGGACAGCTTTGGTCATGTTTTTTCCGCTTCCACCATTTTTCAGACAGGTTTTCATGCAAGTCATTTTTGACCAGTGTCGTCACAGACAGAGTTTCTTAATGCGCGCTGCACATATCCTAAAAGTAGTAATCGAATATCACATTTATTATCCATTATAGATTGTTATTGATTTTATCAAATAGTTGTTGCAGCACAAAGTAAAGGTGTATTTGTGTATCAGGTAACCTGGAGCAAGCGAATGAGGAGCTTAGGGCCATCGTGAAGAAGATCTGGAAGAGGACGAGCATGAAGCTGCTGGACCAAGTTGTTCCCCCTGCTGGAGGTGGGTTGGGGGAGAAAGTCACCACAATGTTTGTCTGATCTTTCATCCTTGCAATTTCCTTGAGAGTGTGTGTTGCTTTTCCCAACAGATGATGAAGTAACGGTGGGGAAGTTCTATGCCACATTCCTCATTCAGGAATACTTCAGGAAGTTTAAGAAACGCAAGGAACAGGGCCTGGTTTCCAAAATTGCTCCAAAAACTGCTCTTTCTTTGCAGGTGGGTACAGAAGTCCACACACAGCAGAGAATCAGCATGTTTTTACATGTATGTTTGAATATAGATATGTCTGCCCTTTCAAAAAAATCAAAAATAGCCTCAAACTTGCCGCAAATTTACCGCTTGTTATTTTCGCATGCAAATGAGCTTGTGATTCACTGCAAATGTTTGCCAGAAGTCTGTAGTGGTGAACCTCCGGTAAGCTTTAGGCAACAATGGACAATTTGCCGCAAGTTTGCCGCAAAGCTCATTTGCATGTAAAAATAATCTGTGGCAAATTTGCAGTGAACTCTCAATTTTTGGGTGTGTTTGTGTGTGTTTTGACTAGGCTGGCCTGCGTACACTGCATGATATGGGTCCTGAGATCAGACGAGCGATATCAGGAGACCTGACGGTAGAGGAGGAGCTGGAGAAAGCCATGAAGGAAACCGTTTGTGCTGCCTCTGAGGATGATATCTTCAGGGTAAAGGTCTGATATTGCCTCTTGTTTCCTCTCTCCCACTCTGCTCACATCATCTGCTGCTTCTGCTTCAAAGCTTCTGCCCACCTGCATGGGACCATCGGCCAGACCCGCTGACCAAAGTCATCTAAAAATCATTAGCTTTTATGAGGGTGAAGCTGTCCAGGGATGCTGTAGTAGAGCTGCTGCTTTACAGATTCATTTTCAAGCAATGTAGATCATTAATGTTCATTTGCACAATTGTGTAGTCATTAAATTCATTCTACTTCCATATTAAAGTTTTCACAGGAGTTTTGTAATTCTCAAACTTTACAAGCTAATCATATAAAGATGTGATAGATCATTAGTGAACAGTGCTTTGACCTCATCGTTCTATACAGACAGAGATAAACAAGTCTGAGAGTCACGTAGTATGACAAACGGGTTACCTGCCTGAAAGTGCAAACAGCACCGTCAAGGATGATTCATTTGTTTATTCAGTCATCAGTGATGTTGAGGGACACTTATGGACAATTTAGATAATCACTTAGAACATCACTGCTGTCTGAATACGAGTGCAGAGTGAACTGAGGGAGTGAACAATTTTGTGTTGTCAGTATGTGTGTTTACATGTAAGTGTTGGCCCAATTTACACCTAGAATTACTATTTGTTCCGGGTAATCATCACAAGTCACCACAGGTTGACAGTGCTAAATACTGGTGTAAACGGGGTGCATTGTGTCTTAGATCACTCAAACCACCCTCAAAGCAAGTAATATTATATAGCCTAAATTGATGCTGTATGTTGTTGCAAAGCAACATATCAACTTATTGTGCATTAATATAGACTTCAAATGATCTGTGGTCAACCGAACGTGGCTCAATAAAAATGTTGTGCCCTTTTATTACAAACTGTTTAAACATGGCTGAGGAGGTATGGCTTGAAAAGAAAGCAACTGTAGGATTGAATGAACCAGTATCACACAAGCAAGAGTGCTACGGCACAAACACAAGCAGAGCGATACAAACAGTAAAGCATCCCAGAGCTGTAGGACTGCTATATCAGCACAGTCTGTCTTGGAACGCCTCTTGTCCAGTGAGATTTGAGGACTGGAACTATGTATATGTATACATGCACAAGACTTCACAGAACATCTTTATTATACCCATGTGGCAAGGAGGAGCGCGGGGCCAGGCCGTGATGAGGCACGCCCGGTCCCTAATCAGGCTAATCAAGCCCACAAGAGGGATAAAGGTGACCGGAAGCAGCAGTCCGGGAGAGAGAGAGCTACAGGCAGCTGGCCTGTATGCGTTTGTGTTTACAGTTTGTCTTTGTTTTAATTTCTCATTAAACATTATTTTGATGGATTGTTGGAATCGGGTCTGATACTGCGCTCATGCTTTTGTACTCATAAAATGCTCAGATACCAAAAACAGATACCATCTAACATGCAAATGTCATTGATTAAACATTCAACGCACAAAACAAAATCACAATATGTCCTAGTGTGATTATTAAACTGCAAGTGCTGTGATTTAAATAAATATACAGTCTGCATGTGCTACGTGCTTCAAAGTGAATGTGTGAATTAGGATGCTCATACACTGAAAACAGCATCAGGAGCATCCTTGTGTGTAGTAGATAACAGACAGAAGAGCCCCTTTTCACTCTATATGGTGCAGCACATACAGACTACATATTTATTTATTTTATATTTATTAACTCACAGCCTTTTGTGGTTTAATTATCACTTTGGGTCAGGTAGCGACCTGCTTCTCTGGAGGTGTGAAGATTTATTTCTGCCAAAATAAAAGCTCCTTTTAAATGAAAAAAGTTTAATAAATATGACAGAAATATATAAGTACCATGGAAGGCTGTGCTGCCTGCATGCTGGTTTGACGAGGAGCGTTATCTGTAAATCGGCGAGTACCGGAAAGTATCGGTACTACTCTGTCTGCAAAAAATGTTATTGGGACATCCCTATTTAACACTGATGAATGATTTGAAGTAGTGACAAAATCGGAGACTCTCTCTATGACAGAATCCAATCAAATATCACTGGAACTTTTGATATGTATTTCCAGTTATAAAAGGGCCTTTGAGTGATCTGCAGCCAGTTGCAGGAAACCCCTTAAGTTAAGAAAACACTTAGCAACTATAGCATTGAAATTATAACTAAGGGTTTTCTTAAGAGGCATTTTGCAACTATACACTGTTCATGTAAGTGTTTAGGAGTTTATGTTGATTGTATGTCTGTCTTTGCAGCGATCTGGTGGCCTCTTCGGTAACCACGTCAACTACTACCACCAAAGTGATGGCCACACCTCCTTCCCTCAGTCCTTCACAACACAGCGTCCGTTGCATATCAGCAAGTCCGGGAGCCCCGGCGAGCCCGAATCTCCCTCTCATCAGAAGCTCGTCGACTCCACCTTCACGCCGAGCAGTTACTCTTCCTCTGGATCCAACGCAAACATCAACAATGCCAATAACACTGCCATTGGACATAGATACCCTAAACCTATCGTCAGCACAGTGGACGGACACACAGGGCCACCTCTCGCAACCATCCCACTGCCACGGCCCATATGGTGCTTTCCCAACAAGAGGTAAGGGGGTAAAATGTATTTCGTAGATAAATATGTTTAGATGGGTGAGATAAAGGGTAGATTTTCAGGTTTTTCAGAATCTTCTTCCTGACTATCATTCGTCTCCCCCTTTGATCCCCTCATGTGGACCAGGAGCTGCTACTATGACACTTTCATGCGGTACATTTGACTTAGAGAGACTCATAGAGTGAAACATCATGGTTATGGAGAGTTGCTGTATGCTCTGTCCATACCAAATTCTCACTGCAAAGAGAATTGTCCTCTGATACTGGCAGAATCTGTTAGCGGCTTTCCTGATTGGCTGACAACTGAATAAGCATGCACAAGGCTTATTATTTGCTACTCATACTCACGTTGGTGTTTGTTGTTTAAAGCTCATCCTGTTGTTCATTGCCAGACTGTACTGTAGGGGCTCTTCATTTAGACACAATTACAAACTCATCAGTTACACATAAAGCTCTGCATACTATTAAATTAAAAATTACAATCCACAGAACAGGACACACCCAAATCTGGTCTTGATGAATTGCCCCTTGGTAAACAATTTATCCTCTGAAATCTAGAATCATAAGGTTTCTATGCCAAAATAATAGCAGTGCTTCTGTAATGTGACACATTAACTTAAAACTGCTATGTAAGGTTTGTGGTTAGACACTGGACACTACAGCAACCAAACCTTAAGCTGCTACGCTTGATTGTGTGCACATTAGTACAGCCTTATGAGAGAGCTTGAGGAGAAAATAACTGCTGTTATCTGTATGTGAAGGTCTGGGTTATTTGCTTTGCTGATGTTTCTGAAACATTTGCTCTTTTGCAGAGTGACAGGATTATATGCTCATAGTTCACGTGTGTGTGTGTGTGTGTGTGTGTGTGTGTAGCTCTGATTCCAGTGACAGTCGTCTCCCTATAATACCGCGAGAAGCATCCACAGATGAGACGTATGATGAAACATTTCTAGATGAGAGAGATCAGACCATGCTCTCAATGGACTTGTAATACTTCTTCTCCTGCCTCTCTGTTCTTCACCTAGATTTATATGAGAATGTTTAATGAAGGAATAAGTAGTAAGAAGCTGTGCGTTATAGTGATTTCACCACCTTTAAAGAATGGTGTTTGGTACAACACAAATTTAGTTGTGTCATGGACAAATAAGGGTGTCCGAGGTGATAAAAATTAGTAATATTTTAAAACAAATGTCAAGTCCATTCAAATTTAATCTTTGAGTCAATGTTGGTTTCACAATTTTTTGAAAAACATTTCTGTAATGCTCTACCAAAGATTTGATTTTATGACTTTTATACACTGTATGCAACTTAATCATTAATTTACAAAAAGTTTGGTTAAAATATATTTTTGCAATTTTATCATGATATTTGCGTGAAGAGTGAAGTCAAGAAGTTCTCACGAGTTACACAAAATGACCTGAAAATTTTTTCAAAATAATGATTTTTTTATTATTATTATTATTTATTTATTTTACCTCACAAACAGTCTTGAGGGTTTAAAGGGGACCTCTCTGTTGTAGTTAAATGAGCAACACAAAAAAAAAGCCCTAAAATCCTGTGGACTGTGGTAAAATCACTGTAATGCAGACAGCCTTGAATAAAATATTGATTTTATAAAACAGTGGCAAGAACAAACACACCAATGTTCAAAAATATAATGACATTCATTAATACTAATATTCACAATAAACAGTTATATATATTATTAGCCCAATTGTAAGCAGTTTACAGTTCCCAAGTAATGTAAAAATAACTGATTTTTTTTATGACTTGCCACAGTAGTATAATTTTCAAATCGTGCATATATCAGTTACAATGGTACACGGCTTATTCGATCACATTTTTAGAGAACATCTGTTTTGTAAATAAATATGGTTGTCTTTTCAGAAATGTATTTCAATGTTCTGTCCATAATACTTTGAATGTGTGTCTGGGGGTAGGTTGGAGTTTCAGGATGAAGAGAGCAAGCAATTGGCTCCCATGGAAGAGGCGGATATGGGAGAGGAGAGGAGGCCATGGCAATCTCCACGGCGACGAGCATTTCTCTGTCCCACTACACTGGGTAAGAATCCCACACATTCATTACACTGAATACATGTCATCAATATCAATGCAGTCACTCGCTTTGTAGTTTCAAATGTATTGTGGAGTAAAATGGAGGGGAATTTTAAATTCTTTAACCGCACATATGTACACACACAGGTCGACGGTCTTCCTTTAACTTGGAGTGTCTGAGAAAGCAGAGCAGACCTGATGTTTCTCAGAAGACAGCACTACCACTGCACCTAGTACATCATCAGGTGAGCTTATAGACACAAACACGTTTGACACTCTAGTGCTTTGATTTCTGTTTTTTATTAAAAATATTCAAATTTTTGTATTTGAAGGCTTTGGCCGTGGCGGGGTTGAGTCCCTTGCTGAGACGGAGTCATTCTCCGACTTTGTTCACGCGTCTGTGTTCTACACCCCCTGCGAGTCCGAGCGGCCGTAGTGGGGGAGGGCCGTGCTACCAGCCGGTTCCGTATCTCCGGCTAGAGGGCAGCGGATCATACGAGAAGCTCAATAGCAGCATGCCATCTGTGAACTGCAGCACATGGTACAGTGACAGTAATGGCAACCACAGTGGGGCCGGGCACAGGACACAGCGGCCCGTGTCCCTCACGGTTCCTCCAATCACACGCAAAGACTCTACATCCCTGGCACACGGGAGCGCCTGCAGCCTTGTGGAGGCGGTAAGGAGCACTTTCCCTCTCACATAAGGTACATTCACAGTGACAGCAGTTTGCTGTGACAAAGCAACCAGAAGTCATTAATTGTCTGTGAGAGTTGGTGATTTAAGGTGACTACACAATTAATGAAAATGGCAAGTTGAGCGGCTTAACTTATGGGAACTGACAATGCGAGTGCAGACAGTGAAGCTCACTCCAGATACAGCTGGATACTCTAGTCGAATTTGAATGCCTACTAGAGGCCAACTGTACATCAACTTGGTCTCCAGCAATTTAATCACTGTCAGATTGAATGCAACTTTACACCATGTCCTGCCAGACACAATACGGTAAACCCAAAAACATGTCCTATGCAATTATGCGAATGCAGATGCTTCTACCTGCACAAGCTCAATTTTGTTGTGCCATTACATTCCAAAATGTGTCAGACCATATTCTGCATTCTCAATGCAGCTGCAAGGGTTTAGCGTACTACCATGAGTTTTCTTATTCAGGTCAACTGCTGTCAAGGCAGAGCAACAGTTTGATAAGGGTACTGTTGAGCACGAAAATTAATCAACAATTTTATAGCAACTTACCTGAATAATAACACATCTGGTTTAATGGCACAAACATTTGAAGGCAACTCTATCAACCCCATGAGTTCTGAGGTTTTTTACTACCACAGTAATGCAAAAACACCCGTTAAGCATGGTCAACCGGACTCTACGTTGGCCTAATGTATGGGTCTGAGTACTCGTACCAGCATAAAGTATGTTTCTGGCCTAAAGTAGCAAACGTTTTTGTCCTAACCAGCTGCAACCTGCGACAAGACATTTTGTCAGTGGCAAGTGGCTTGGTTTCTGTTTTGTTGGGTAGCTCCACTCACAGTTAAATCTCATTGGGCTCCACATAGACATTAAATATGTTCTTATTGGCTGTGATTTTGTCATGTTGCACAGGATTCTGACTCTGTGTTAACTTGTTGCACCTGGTTGGATCACATGACTTTTCTGTCTCCGTCTCATGACTGTTCCTCTTTCTCCCTCTCTTGTCTTTTATTTCTTGCTCTATTCAGGTGTTGATATCTGAGGGTTTGGGTCGCTATGCACAGGATCCCTCCTTCATCCAGGTAGCAAAGCAGGAACTTGCAGATGCCTGTGACATGACCATGGAGGAGATGGAGAACGCTGCCGATAACATTCTCAATGCCAATGCCCCGCCGAACGCCAACGGAAACCTGCTACCCTTCATACAGTGCAGAGACACTGGTTCGCAGGAGTCTCGTTGCAGTCATGCACTGGGGCTCTCAATGGCCACTGGGCCTGATGAGCTACTGGGGGCAGAGTTAGACCACTCTGAGGGGGAGGGGCAGCGGAACAGCACTCTGATTGAGGATGAGGACATGGAGTGTGTGACGAGTTTGTAGGGGGAACAGCAGCACAGAGGACTTCCTGTGTCTTAGCCCAGCTCTCTCGGAGGACACTGCTGTCCTTCAGTCTGACTCGTCTGTTGAGTGTAACTGCTGTAGGGGTATAAGGCCATTCTGCTTCGCTGAAACCGAGTTGGTTTTTAGTTGTCTGTGTTTGCGAGAGCACGAGCGAGTAGGCGCGTGTACGTGTTTGTTTGTGTGTGTGTGTGTGTGTGTGTGTGTTTCTAAAGTGCCTCACAGTTCTCACAACCTTGATTAAGGGATTGCAGTAAGGAAGAAATTAAAAAACCCTGACTGAGCAGGGGATGAAGGGAAAAGATGTGCTGTTGCTCATTGAGTGGGATCCGTTTGCTGGGCGCCTGTGGGACATAGCGAGTCCTGTGTGTGATGGAAGTCACCTTTAAGACTTAACAGGCCCCTCCTCCTCTCCTGCCGTTCTTCAGCGTGGCTGTGGTGCTGAGCAGGTGGATCATGAGGGCTGAGGCTGGAGTTTTTCGTCCCGGTGCCATCGCAAGTTCGAGATACTCAGAGAGAAATACCGGACAAACTGGATCGGTGAACACCACTCAGATACAGCCGCTCTCTCTCCTTTTACGGGGCTGTCCTTCCGTTCATCAGGAGAAGTGCCGTTTGCTACCACCCTCACATCACTCTTCTCCTTTAAAAAAAATGTTTTTCTTTATGACTTTAGTTGCGTTTTGGATTTATGATTTCTACACGCAGTTCTCTAGTTAAGCTTGCACATAGCTTTTCAGTTATTAGTGGAAAGACTGATCTCCCTGAATTTCTCTCTCTTATGTACCGGTACGGCTTTGAGGTAGCTGCTAGCTGTGAAAGGTACAGGTCATTGTATCAGTGGCCTTTTATTCCAAATCCACTTCTGTATTCTGGAAAAAAAAAAATAGCTGGGGGGTGGGGTACTTGTAACATTGTTTTTCTTGCATATTGATTTTTTTTTCTAAATTATTATTATTATTGAAGGCATTCAAGATGTTTATGCCGGATGCAGTGTTGTATTTCTGAAAGATGTGACTCTAATGCCTCGTACAGAAAAAACAATATTTATTTATTTATTCTTGTCAGAGTTGAAGCATGTTCAGAGGGGTTCAGTCTGTCTTATGATGTTTATAGGTTGCTCACAAGCTGTAATTGAGCAGTGTAACTCACCTGCATGCAGGTAGCACTGGCAGGTCTCATGGTTTCCCTTACTGCTGTTGGATTGGACTCATGTTTGTTCCGAAACTACTGACGTTTCCTCACTGCTGATCTACAAAAACATTCAACAATGTTATTGAAACGCTGTGATTCTGTCATTGATCCCGCCTGCTCCACACAGGAAACAGCAGAGCTCCTGAAGGTCAGTCAAGGTGCCCTTTGAGGAGAGAGGGTGGAGTTTTCAGGGATGTCTGGGTAGCGCATCATTTTAAAAACTCTAATGTAGTTCTCACAGGGCTAAATATATTACCATCATACCAACTCAGCAGTATCATAATCATACAAAGTTATTAATTACTATTATTATTATTATTACTACTATTATCGTTAAGAATATTTTTTTTTTTACTGCTGGGGTTTAGCACTGTATCCATGCAGTTTGGCAAATACAACCTACTTTTTGATCTATTATGCAAATAAGCATTAGCTTTGTGTTGGTAGTGTGTAAACAGGATGAGGGCATCCACTAAACACATCCACTAATGAAAACCCTGACCAATCCGCTTCCAGGAGTCTTTGTTTATGATTATATGAATCTCTCTTTCCATATATGAATAGATAATTTACTATTTTTGTCTGGCTGAATCTTTCTTGTTTTTATACCGAATGTCCTGGATTTGCCTGGTGTTTCATTCCAGGACCTGGACAATGAAATCCTGCATTACATACATACCTATTTTAATTTATTTTACCGGCCCTGTGCTTTTGTTTACGAATAAGATCCTGGATGTTTACAGGAGGTCACTGCTCTGAAGATAATGCAAAGCTTGTGAAAAAAAAAAAAAATGGAAAAATGTAGCCAGAACCCACCTGCTCTGTTCCAAAGCCACCACCACACCACATCTCCTACACACACGTGCCATGTGTCATTGTGCGGCTGCCCCAGGCATAAATTGAGGCCTTGGTTGTGAATGTGTGTGTCTGAGTGTGTTTATCCGAGTTTAGTATATGCAGAGTGCAGAACTGAGTATGTATGTGTGCAAGTATTCATGTGTGGTACGAACGCTGTGTTTGTATTAGTGTTTAGTATATGCAGAATGAGTGTGTGCGTGCATGCGTATGTGCTTGCATAACACAAGATATGCAAAAACAATGCAATAACTTTGACTGTACAACAGTTTCATTCAGAACTACAGCTGTACAAAAATTTAAGATATCTAGAGAGAATATATTCACTGTTGTGTATCAAGTTACAGAACTTTAAATTGAAGAAACCTGTCATACTTGAAATCGGGTGCATTTGAGTATTGAGTCTTTTGAAATAATCTTGTGCGGGTCAGTTTGGTTTGATGTTTTTTTCTTCTGTTGGTTTAAATTATCCCTGCATGAGGATTATTTTGGTGTGCCAAGCTTTTAATAACTTTTTTTGGTTTTCATCTTAAACATTGAGGAAACACCGATGATGATGAGGAGTCTAATGAATCATGAAGGTGTAAATAGAGATGGAGGAGAGATGCGTCTTGTGGTGTGAAACTGATTTTGCATATCTTGTGCTCATCCAGCTGAAAGGTGCATGATACGCAAGAGCAGCTCTCTTTCACTTTTTCCTATTACTTTCCCTCTTTCCTTGTTTTCTTTCCATTCACTCACCCTCCTGTTTTTCAGCAGACATCACAGTGAAAGTCTTATTTCAGTACCCACGCAGGTTTACAGGCTTGCTTTGATTTCAGTGTGAATTTTGTTGGTCATTTACCTGAATTATCGCCATTTGTGAGGCTGCCATGAAATATTAGAAATCCCATCGATTTTATGGGTAATTTTTCATGTCTCATGGACAATCTGCATTTTGGGGAGGATACTTGATCTGAATGGGGATACTTGAGGTCTGAAAAATGGACCTAGCAGACAGGCTCCTCCTCTCCGGTCATTAGCCAATGATTGTATATTTTTCTATACTATAGAGAAGAATTACCACACACAAGAGAAAATATAAACATCTATATCTGCTGAATGTCAGGGTTGAGAATGTATGTAGTGACTTATACGTATAGATAGAAATTACATTTTTTGATATAGAGAATTATAGAGTAAAGCATTCGTATTCACTGCAGTAGCTTCTTTTGAAATTCCAGTTGTACGATGGCCTATTAAGCCGGACGATTGGGCGTTCATCGAGGGAGGAGTGCAATGAGATTAATCATGTGATTTAGGATCGCAGGGCTTTTCAAAGCTGCTTTATTTTAAATTGACACATCACATTCCTTTCTGAGCACATGCACACGATAGAACAGTCTGGATAAGCTTCAACATTCATTACACAATAACAGCCCCTGTAATGAATGAAATGCTGAGCATCGGCAAATGAAAAGATGGTGGGTCTACCAGAGACTGCCTGAGACTGCCCAAATCATTTAAATGTAGCTTTCCTTCTCTCAGAGAATCACAAGTTATTTTATATATTTGAATATATGAGAAATATATATCAAATGGATATTTAGATGTTACACACTTGTAAAGGGTACAGCCAAAGTTGGATGGGGAAGGGTGGATCTGTCCACTGATGGACTCTTGATTGGTTGCGGTGTATTATTTAGTTTACTATTTGTAGCAGAGGCAAGCACACAAGTTTTCCCGAGAATATAGTTAAAGTTGTAAAAACAATAAGCGACTGAAAGATCTTGCTTTGTATCTTTTTGGCAACATGGACTGATTTAAAGCGTGATGTGTTTGGAAATGTACAACCCTCGTAAAATAGGAAAACAGACTTTTTTTTGGTTTTGTATTGTTGGAAATAATCCATTTTAAATGAGCAGCAATGATACATGATTGAAATCCTTCAAATCCACAACATTTTACAGTAAACTGCAGTACTACTTACCAAGTTTTTCCAAGGCATTTTACTGTAGTTTCTTTATATTAGGGTGATCGTTTTTATTTGGACGCATCCGGTAATGAAGGACCAATAAGGGTTTCCTTTAAAGGAAAGATTTTCAAAATGTTAATATTAATTAGCGGATTTATTAAGGAAGTCTGTATTCCAAGCATTTGGCTGGGCAGTCCTGCGTATGGTTTTCTGGGTTAGCGTGCTTTTACGGAAACTCTGCATGTATCAGACTGAAGGAACGTGCTGTGGGGTTGACCTTTGACCCAGAGATAGCCTGGACAGGTGCAATGTCTGCCCTCTGGTTTATCCTTTGTGTAGCACGTATCTCTAATGTCCTCCTTTTATACGACTGTTAATTTGATATTATAATAAGTTAATGTAGTACGTTAATGAGTTTTAACGATTAACTAAAAGCTTTTGTGGTGATGCAATAATCACAATTTGCACATTTAAACCACATTTAGTTTGATACATCTTACACATAATCAAAGGATGAATTTATGCATAGATTTTAGATTGTGTAAATATTAATTTCGCCCTAAGCTCAAAATGTCAATCTTGCCATAGTTTCATTAAGACAGATGGGATGATACATGACTGCAGATTTGTTTCTTTTCCTGCAGAAGGCAAGACAGGTCTTCAGGTGTGCGTTAGCATTAATATCAGTGTTTTTGATACACTGATGACATTTGGAACCCAAATTCATGGGTAGGTTAGTATTATTGTGTTGTTTTCCAGTACAAATATCAAGTTAATACGACTTGTTCAGAGAATGTATCTTGAAATATGTTTTTATTACCACAATCGCAAATAGTTTTTTTTTGTATTGTTTTAAGCAAAAACCAATTTGGTGAGGCTAATGCTTAAAACCCCACATATATTTAAGGATATTTATATATTTTACTGGAAAGCATGACAAAAATACTTATTTAGAAAATGATTGCAGAATGCGGAAGAGTTTATCTAAACCAATAAGAGGCTTTTGAGTGACATTTCCCCGCCTCCAGTTCCACCCTGTGAATGTAGCACTAGAGACCAAAAGAGATGTGTGGAACATTAAAGATTTTAATGAGGAGCTCTTAAAGGTTGTACAAGTACTTATTGCACAAATTTATATGTATGGCTGAAGTGAAATGTTTTAACAATTTATTTCAATCACATCCTGCTTTCTGCAGAGGAGAAGAAAATGTTTTGATTGAGTCGAGTGTATCGAGCTTTGGCCGAGTTGCTTTCTACTGGTTGGTTCTCTCTTTCTCTAATGGGTGGCAGGACTGAGGGAGATAATTTATTGACAGCACCGCAATGCAACCCGTGGTTCTTTATGTCTAGAGCAATGTTATAGAAACTGTAATCTGTGTTACACTATTGTTCCAGCATTTGGGGGCTGATTTGGTTCATGTTTAACTATCAAAGATGAGTCATCACACACAAAGGGAGGAATTTTAGAACAGATTGTCTCTATTGTTTTATTTTGATGACCACTTGAGCAGCTTTCGTAGTTTTAATTATGACGGTGTGGATGGGATATGTAGTCTTGAGGTCCTGAGTTGGATGTTAAATTTAAGAGCTGAACAGAACTAAATTAGATGTGTCTTGTGCTTTTGGTAGACTTCGAAGGCATCAGTGCTGACCATTCAGGTCTCTCAAGAAACACCGTCAGAGGTCATTCATATTTTGGTATATTTAATCAACTTTAGAGCCCAGGTGTTATTGAAACCTCAGTGAGACGTCTGCATGGTCTGTCATTCCCTCCTTTTGTTTCATTTCCATCATTCATTTGTTCATTTAGATTTTAAAAGAACACGCTACGTAAATCTGAAGATTAAATCACTTTTTCTACTCCTATTTTCAAAAAAAAAAACTAAAAAAAGTGAAAATAAAAACCAACAAAAAAAAAATTTGATTTGTAAATAAGTAATTGTACAGTTTGTATCTGTATCTGTCAGTCTGTCTTTGGTGACAGAGTGTGTCTTGCTTATAACGCACGCTACCAGTAAATAAAAACGAAAAAAATATCTTTAGATTGTATGGTTCTTGACAGGAAGTTTTAAATTAATCTCTGCTGTATATTCCTGTAATATTGCATTTTTATCTGAGGAATGATGTTATTAAAGAATTGCAAATAAATTGAATTTCCTAATGTTTGGTTCTTCATGTGCTGTCTTAGGGGTGTGCAGCAAAGCCACTATCTGTATTTGGATAGAACCGGATGTAGGCATGGAAGGAAGTGTGTCAAAACGTATTTAAAAATGTAATTCTCTTACATTTAGGCTATAGCTTCTGTATATTAATTATGCCTCGGATAGGCCCATTTAAATACAATTATATTATGGACATTTTTATTTTTTCTCACCAGATAAAGCTGGATAGTAGGCTACATACTTTGATTTCTCCTGGTTTTTCGGAAATTAATGTCTGTGCAGTGTGCAAGAAACAATGTTATTCTAGAGGCACGATGTGTCAAGCCATTATAAAATGTCAATTGCACATTTTACAGTGAATATTATATACAAAATGAAAAGTAATTAATATAGCCTACACACTGTAAATCTCTATCAGAAAGTTTTATGATACTATTTTTTTGCTCACATTTTGTGGAGGACATAATTCAATTACACATGCAGAATTAGTGAAATAAAGTGGAATAAATTGAAAGATGGAGCCTCTATATATTTCTAGAAATGAAAAGCTATAAATAATGTGCATGTTTTGTTTTTTTAATCCTCTGTGTGAAGGAATATTCTGAATAGATTTAAAGTATTTAAACATTTTTGGAATAAAGGATTAACCAGACAATTACAATAATGTGGATATAAATATGGTCAATTTACAGTCAAGCTCCACTATAAAATCATCACTTCTTTGGTCAGGAATTAAACATGGTATAAAACATCCTTGCGTGTGAATTGTGTGAAACATTTGTTGTTAATATGATCAGACATTTCAAACGAAATTTCAAGTGGAAAATGTGTATGAAATAGTTAATACTCTTTACAAGCTTAGATTTCTAAGACGTGCACAATGAACAGAGACTGCGGCCATACGATCTGAACTTTAAAATCACCATGCGCATTTTCATTCACAAGGTTTGCACTGTAGTAATATTGGCTTCACAGACTCATCATTGCTTTTTAATTTTCTGTTTAAAATATCGCTTTATACCTGTGCTTGTTGGATGATCAGAATATTTATTTTATTATTCGGATGAATTTGTTATACGTTTTGAAGTCATTATTCGTGCTATTCTGAATAATCCCTATGCTGCATCCTATGAATGCTGGGAACACTAAATACAATGGTGAATTACGGATGGTTTCATGCTCTAATTTCTTCTGCAGTGTCTCACAGGTAAGATCACACCAAGTGTAAGTGTAGGTAAGAGAAAAAAAAACACCATTCTTACAGCCAGAAGAGAGAGCTTCTAAATACTGTATTTGTCACACAAAAGCTCAATTTTATTGATTATTTTATTACAGCCAGACCATGATATTTGATGAAAATGGTAATCAAAAAATACATCTAAACTATTGATTTCAACATTCATATTATATTAAATCCAGAGTCCAGCCACTGGATTAGCACAAATTGCAGTTCCAAAATATGTATACAAGTCAGAGGATATGTGTGTTTGTGTATCGTCTGTGTACTTCCCTTCCCACATTTTTGTATTTTGTTTTTTAGAGCTAATGGTGCATGTTGTCACTGCTCGATCATCCGTGACTCTCCGTGATGAAGAGTGAAGAACTGATCTGGATTCAGTCCACAATTCACCATAGCAGCACGTAACTTTGCTGGAGGTTCTAGATAATGCTAATAGAGAGAGAGAAACTTAGAAACTAAAACTGCAATGTAATGTGTTAAAACATGTTTTTGATAATTATGTTGTCTACAGAGTCCCTTTGAAGGGCAGGGAGTGAACTTATTTTCGGAAATAGTTTTGCATTCCCTTGCAGTTTCCCAAAAACAAACAAAAAAAAGGTTAATCAGATCATGAAATGTCAGAGAACATATGACCACCATATGATTCACTCCAAATAGATTTATTTGTAGATCTGTTCCTCTTTCTCTGGTATTTTCAAGAAGACATATTAATGTCATCATCAGTAAAAATGTAGCAAGACAAAAGCCCCCAAAAAACACTACTGTTGTGAGGATCTGGTAGCATAAAAGGATAGTTAACCTAAAAGTAAAAATGTTCTAATTTTTCTACTACACAAATTAAGATTTTTAGAAGAATATCTCAGCTCTTAAGGTCCATACAAAACAAGTGGATGATGATCAACACTTTAAAGCTCAAAAAAGCTTTGTTTACATTTACATTTATGTATTTGGCAGACGCTTTAATCCAAAGCGACTTACAGTGCATTTATTACAGGGACAATCCCTCCGGAGCAACCTGGAGTTAAGTGCATTGCTCAAGGACACAATGGTGGTGGCTGTGGGGATCGAACCAGCGACCTTCTGATTAACAGTTATGTGCTTTATCGCACTACGCCACCACCACTTCATATAGTGTTGAAGTCTGTTTCTCTTTGGATGAGAAACAGATCGATATTTAAGTCCATATCACTAAAATTGTTTACTTCCAGTCACTTTACAATGGAAGTTCATGAGAGCACTGAGTACACGCAGCCTCTCGCGTGACACAATCGCACTGGAATGTTCACGCGAGAACAAAAGCAACAACCAGAAGTGCAGTTTGGTTTATTTACAACAGAATGCTGTTCACAAGCTTCATTGGTTATGTTTTCATTTGAAAATGTCAACGTCATACAAGACGCTGCGTGTACTCTTTAGTGAGGTGCAAGGTTTCCATTTTTAACATTCGTCTAGGGCTGGGACGGTTACCGCATTACCGCGGTCACGTGACTCCAACCGCGGGTCTGAGCTTGTCACCGTCGTCACCGCAAAAAAACAAAAACAAAAAAAACATTGGCCTGCACATGTGTGCACGTTGTGTCTAATGACATGGATTCGTTGTGTCTAATGACATGGATTCATTGATTCTAATGATATGGTTTATGTCTAATGATATTAGCCTACATGGATTCAAGGTTTTCTAAACAAAACTTATCAAAATATGGAGCAAATCCGAACTTTCGCGAGTTGGGGAGCGCAATGTTCCATGACACATAATAACATTCCATTTGTATTAGAGATGCGCGGATGGGCTATTATTATTTAATCCGCAACCGCATCACAAAACTCATCTGTCCGCACCAACGTTTTTTGATAAATGTTCAAAACCGCATCCGCGGCGCTGACTGTTTTAAGGTCTGAGCGATGCAAGGCGCTGCTGCTGCGAGGCTAGAAAGCTCTTGGCTGTTCTAGAAAGGAGACTGATCCAATGCAGCAAAGATATTTTAAAGGCTAAAGTCCCTAGTAGGCTATAGCCTATTGGCTATGTTGTATCCCCAGAATATCAGCAGTGAAGTCCGTTTCCGATTGGCGCACAGGGATAAAAATAAATAAATAAATAGTAACGCACATCGGCAAACCTGACTACTAGGCTACTGTAGCCTAAAATTTTATCATTTTGTTTTGAATTTTGTTTAAAATGCATTTTAAGATTTCTATTTATTTCTCATGTCAGTAGGCCTAGCCGCCGAGTTTCGGTTCATTTATGAGAGAGCTCACGCGCAAGAGATCGCATCGGCGCTTCCACGTCCTGCTGCTGATTATATGTCTGCTATATTTGCTTCTTATTTATTAATTCCAGGCAATTAGTTAATGAAACAGTGATTAAAATTAAGATACAATTTATACAAAACGAAATTTTAAGTTAAAGAAAGGCTTTCTACAAAACAAAACTTAATAAAGTGGTCAAAATCATGTCTGACCCATCTTCAATGCGAATGTATCTGAGAATAATCTTAAATAAGGAAATCTATACAGTGATTAGTTCATGCCAAATTACTGCTTGATGAAAATTTGACTATTTAAAATTGTGCTCGTTTTTTTTCTTCGGATGTAGGTGACAATATTTAAAGTCTGTCTATCAAAGGCGACTTCTGATGTGTGCGCCAAAGTCTGTCGGGGGGGGGGGGACTTCTCTGATCCAATGTAATGTATTTAATGCGGTTTACCGCTATACCGCGGGAATATCTTTCTTTTCAACCGCGGTTAGAAAAAATCCATACCGCCCCAGCCCTACATTCGTCAACCGGAAGGTTTCATGCATGGTTAATTGGTTTTTCGTCTGGAGTCAGGGAAAAAAATAATGTTTAATGTAATGGAACTTCCTTAAACAGCTGCAAATAAAGTGCACAGTAAGCTATGAGTCTAAATAGCACCTACACCTTCAAATTATACAATTTCTCATTAAAGTCAAACAAAAATAATCAAACTGTCACTGCCAGTATATGTGCTCTGCATGGGCAGGTTCACACATTTGTGAGGGCAAATGCTGCGGTTAAATAGGCTCTTTGGGATGCTTTGACTTTTAAATGGTTTAAAATTACATTGGTGCGCATATTTAGTACAATAATTGTCAGTGTCACTGACCTATAATATAAAAACAGCGCATATGCACATAAAAACATGTTTGAACAGCATCTAACTCACCCTAAACTTGAGAAAAAGTTTGCACTGCAGCTAGAAAAATCAACTCAAACCTGACAGTTTGTCAGAACTTGTCGAGCTCGGGTAAGGTCGAAGACCTCTATTGCATGTGTAGAATAACCGAATAGTGATTTTGATATATGAATAGTGGTATATCGAACGGTTTACTGAATGTCCAATATCCCTAGTACCCGATCCTCTCATGTACACGTACTGGAGAGCGGCCATAAGTAAACAATTGCAGTGAAAATGACTTAAATATTGATCCGTTTGTCACCCAAAGCAATCATATCGCTTTAAAAGACATTCATTTAACCACTGGAGTCATATGGATTACTTTTATGCTGCCGTCATGTGCTTTTTGGAGCTTTAAAATGCCGATCACCATCCACTTGAATTGTATGGACCTACAGAGCTTAAATATTCTTATAAAAGTATTTGACATTCTTCAGCAGAACACAAAAGATTTTTATAAGAATATCTCAGCTCTGTAGGTCCATACAATTGAAGTGGATGGTGACCAGATCTCAGAAGGTCCAAAATACATATGAAAGCAGCATAAAAGTAATCCATAAGACTCCAGAGGTTTAATCCTTTTCTTCTGAAGTGATATGATAGGTGTGGGTGACAGATCAAAATTTAAGTCCATTTTTTACCATAAATTTTCACCTTTGACCAGCCCCAACCAGTAGGTGGCAGAATGTGAAAGTGTAGATTCACAGTAAAAAAGGACTTAAATATTAATCAGTTTCTTACCCTCACCTTTCATATCGCTTAAGAAAATATAGATTTAACCACTTGAGTAGTATGGATTACTTTTATGCTGCCTTCATATGCATTTTGGACCATCTGAGTTCTGGTCACCATTCACCTTCATTATAGGACCTACAGAGCCGATTTATTCTTCTAAAAATCTTTATGTTCTGCAGAAGAAAGTAAGTCATACACATCTGGGATGGCATGAAGATGAGTAAATGATGTGAGAATTAAAATTTTTGGGTGTAATATCACTTTAAGATAACTGTCAATTTTTGTTCCTCCCCAGTCTGCCTGTTCCTAAATGCATCTGTATGCCAAACACTTTCACAGAGATAGTGTAACACCAGTGCAGCCTGAAACAATATAACAACAAAAACTGGGATCCCCTCACAGCAGCTGGAAAACTATTTCACACAATCAGAGCTGTGACAACAGGCCAGCTCACAAAAAGCCCTTTTAGATAGAGAAAATGAAACCATGTTCGTGTTTGTGTGACAGAGATGGGCTCATACCTCATAGGCTAAAGCAAACGTCCCCCAGTGAATGGCCAGCGAGTTTTTTGCCCTTATGTCCTTGTGGATCTGAACAGCCTCCTCTGGGTCCACATGCTGAGATTTCATGATCCCTCTATTCAAGACAAGTTATATCATAATTATTATACTCCTGTAAAAACAACCTAGAAACACACACACACGTTCTAACTTCTAGGATCTAGGGATGCACAAAACTACTCTCTACAGTCTTACCTGGGCAGGTATGCTCCGATCGGGATGGCAGCCAGGTCAAATGGTCCGAAGCGGTTTCCGATCTCTTGAAATGCAGAGCAGTATCCCGTATCGCCAGCGAAGAAGAAGCGATTATGGGCCCCCACGATAGTCCAGCTACCCCATAATGCTTTATTTCCATCCAAAGGCAAGCGTTTGCACCAGTGCTGTGCTGGTGTGCAAAAAAATGTGACATCATCGTGCAAAGGAATGTGGTTTCCCACCCACCAGTCCAACTCAATGACATTCTCACAGCCTGCCTTCTGCATCCAGTCCGCAAGGCCAAGTGGCACAAACCAGTGCAGGTCAGAACCAAACCGAGCATTGAGCGCTTTCACTGAACCTGCGTCCAGATGATCATAGTGTGTATGACTGATCACGACCACATCCAGGCGAGGAAGCTGTTCTACAGTGCAAGGCGGGTCGCGGTAACGCTTCGGTCCCATAAATTGAACTGGAGAGGCTCTCTGGCTGAACATGGGGTCTGTCAGAATCACCAGTCCCTCCATCTCCACCAGGACAGTAGCGTGACCCAGCCAGGTCACTCGCAGAGATGAGCCGGTCTGTCCGCACTGATCTTGGTGCTGAATAAAATAAGGCTCCAGAATGGGCAAGTGTTTGTCCAGAACCTGAGAACAGAAAACAAATCAGAGTAAATCCTATATTATATTATACACTAATATCAATGTAAAATTTCATTAAAGGCATGGTTCACCCACACAAAAACCTTTTTAAAACTTTGTTTAAAATATTAATTATTGTGTTTTTTTAAAGGCATTAAAGGGGGTCATACACATTTTTCATGAGTTTTCCATGATCATGTTTTAAAATGTCTTCCAAATCCCCAACCAACTCATTTATGTCGCTGTCATCATTATTCTCATTGTTTATATTATTTATCTATATAATTATTGAGTGTACAAACTACCCACAAACATTTAATCAACATCAAATAATATTTTAGGTATATAACCATCTTAGAATAGAACATTTGAATTATTATAATAAAGATGTAATACATAAGAAACTGGGTAATTTTTTTGCTCCCACATATTTAATTTTTAGGCTCCACTTAATTTCTGCTCCTGGTAGTGTGTTCACCTCTTTGGAACTGGGAATATTACTGTTGTTCTTCTCCATGAGGAACAGCCGCGTGATGGTACTGTAAGACGGGAACTGCCATGTTGCCCAAGGATTCACAAAGCACCCGTAAGAGTCTTGTTTGGAACACGTAACACCTTCCTCTTGTGTGTAATCCAGCAGGAAGTTTCTCTGAGGTGAGCTAATGGTCCCGACGGGGTCAGGGGAGATGCTGGGACCCCCTTCATCCTTACTCGCTTCAGTGAAAACAGATCCTTCTGCCATTTGCTCCCCACCAGCAGCTGAACTGCACAAACAGGTTTAAAAAAAAAAAAAACAAAAAAAACAGGTTTACCGCATATAGACAGGAAGTGAGAGACCTTGAGTTGTGCTGCAGAGCCAGACAAAAGATATTATTGTTGACTCAAGATGGGTACTGCATTACTTAACATGACTGCTCTGCAGAACACTGCACCAAAAAGACTAAACACTGGCCTTTCTGGCTGCTAATGCACCTTCATTTCTGCTAGTTTATATAATGAGTCCTCTCATTTCTCTGCATTACCTTCGCACACTTGCTTTGCCATCCATTATGTTACTCATATATTACACAATTTATAATTCACCAGACCATACACTACTTTTAATATTGCCTTTTTATTATCGTTTATGTAAATGTTTCTCTGAGTTCACTAGACAATATTTGAAGTTTTTATCAAGACTGTTACATGTTCTAGACTTCAATTTCAACTTCTGCACACTTCCTTCCGGTTTATTTTCTGCCACTCACGGAAGAAATGACAACACACCCAAATTAGGCTTTTAACTCTCTGTATGAGGCATATTATTTGTGTTGATCCTGACAGACCAGCCCCCTTGAATGTTTACATTGTATATTAATATACAGTACTGTGCACATATCTTAAGATGGTTATTTATATCTTCAGCTTTAGTGCGTCAATAGAAAATATAAATGTTAGACTCCCAAACATTACTTTTGCAAATAGAAAAGATTAGAATGGAAGAACCGTGAGCTCTGCAACAGATGTCATGGCCCCCACAGAGCATCGAGTGAGTCTGGGATTACATAAAGAGACAGAAGCAATTGAGAACTGTGGTGAATTCTTCAAGAAGCTTGGAGCATCCTATCTGCCAACAACCAAGAAAAACTGTCCAGGTGTACCTAGGAGAATTGGTGATGTTTTGAAGGCAAATGTGGTCACACCAAATATTGATTTAGCTTTTTTATGTTTACTGGACTTTGTATGACATATATATGAAAACTATTTATGGCATTATTTTTGAAGACATCCTCACTATGCAACATTTTTCACAAGTGCATAAAACTTTAGCATAGTACTGTACAAAAGTTTATAATCACAATGCATATAGTCAGAAGAATCTGAGTGATCTAATTACAATACATTGTTATGCACATACTGCATGATAGACACGATCAATACAATTGAAGAACAGTCTACAGGCCTTTATCACAGTCCGCGTGTCGTCGTCACATCCGGCTCCGAATAGTAGCGTAACCATGTATCTGTCCATTTATCTGTCTATAGACGATCACAGTTTTTCTAAATAAATGTATCCAACTTGGATGCACTTGGCAGTAAACATCAGCCATAAAATCTTTTCTTTGGAGTAACAGCACTTCACCTCTGTGTTATCTAGCACTTTATTATGTAACAGTCTCTGAGCGAGGCGATTATCAGCGCAAGTTTTTCCAGTTCACGAGGAGCTACCCGCGCTGTTCAGTTTACTCCCAGAGCATTATTGTGCTCAACTCAAGTCCGAAGAGGCAGCATTTAAGCGTTTTAATGTCATTGTTTTCACTATTGAAGCATGCTCGTATGCCGTTTGTAAATATACAGTGCATCCGGAAAGTATTCACAGCGCTTCACTTTTTCCACATTTTGTTATGTTACAGCCTTATTCCAAAATGGATTAAATTCATTATTTTCCTCAAAATTCTATAAACAATACCCCATAATGACAATGTGAAAGAAGTTTGTTTGAATCTTTGCAAATTTATTAAAACTAAAAACATCACATGTACATAAGTATTCAGTCTTTGCGATGACACTCAATTTTGCTCAGGTGCATCCTGTTTCCACTGATCATCCTTGAGATGTTTCTACAACTTGATTGGAGTCCACCTGTGGTAAATTCAGTTGATTGGACATGATTTGGAAAGGCACACACCTGTCTATATATGGTCCCACAGTTAACCGTGCATGTCAGAGCACAAATCAAGCCATGAAGTCCAAGGAATTGTCTGTAGACTGCCGAGACAAGATTGTACAGATTGCACAGATCTGGGGAAGGGTACAGAAACATTTATGCAGCATTGAAGGTCCCAATGAGCACAGTGGCCTCCATCATCTGTAAATGAAAGAAGTTTGGAACCACCGGGACTCTTCCTAGAGCTGGCCGCCCAGCCAAACGGAGCATTCGGGTGAGAAAGGCCTTAGTCAGGGAGGTAACCAAGAACCCGATGGTCACTCTGACAGAGCTCCAGCGTTTCTCTGTGGAGAGAGGAGAACCTTTCAGAAGAACAACCATCTCTGCAGCACTCCACCAATCAGGCCTGTATGGTAGAGTGGCCAGACAGAAGCCACTCCTCAGTAAAAGGCACATGAAAGCCCGTCTGGATTTTTTTGCGAAAAGGCAACTGAAGGACTCTCAGACCATGAGAAACAAGATTCTATAGTCTTATGAAAAAAGATTGATCTCTTTGGCCTGAATGGCAAGCATCATGTCTGGAAGAAACCTCATCACCTGACCAATACCATCCCTAAAGTGAAGCATGGTGGTGGCAGCATCATGCTGTGGGGATGTTTTTCAGCAGCAGGAACTGGGAGACTAGTCAGGATCGAGGGAAGATGAATGCAGCAATGTACAGAGACATCCTTGATGAAAACCTGCTCCAGAGCACTCTGGAGCTCAGACTGGGGTGAAGGAGCTCAGACTGGGGTCATTGTCCAACAGGACAATGACCCCAAGCACACAGCCAAGATAACAAAGGAGTGGCTACGGGACAACTCTGTGAATGTCCTTGAGTGGCCCAGCCAGAGCCCAGACTTGAACCTGATCGATCATCTCTGGAGAGATCTGAAAATGGCTGCGCACCGACACTCCCCATCCAACCTCATGGAGCTTTAGAGGTCCTGCAAAGAAGAATGGGAGAATCTGCCCAAAAATAGGTGCCAAGCTTGTAGCATCATACACAAAAAGACTTGAGGCTGTAATTGGTGCCAAAGGTGCTTCAACAAAGTATTGAGCAAAGGCTGTGAATACTTATGTACATGTGATGTTTTTCGTTTTTTATTTTTAATAAATGTTCAAAGATTTCAAAAAACTTCTTTCACGTTGTCATTATGGGGTATTGTTTGTAGAATTTTGAGGAAAATAATGAATTTAATCCATTTTGGAATAAGGCTGTAACATAACAAAATGTGGAAAAAGTGAAGGGCTGTGAATACGTTCCAGATGCACTGTAATACAGTTGTAGAAACTGGGACAGTTCATCTCTATGTTTTATTTACATTGAATTCAGTCGCAACTCACGAGTTCATCTATCTATTAAAAAAAAAAAAAAAAGCATACTTGTACTCTGTGAAGTGTTCCTTACTCACATACATCCTTTTTAACCCTTGTGGTTCCATAAAAAAAAGTTACTTAGAGGTGCTTAGAGGACAAAAATGTCCACGTCAAAAAATGCCATAAAAAAAAATTATAAAAAAAAATATATATATATATATATATATATATATATACATACACACACACACACACATTTTTCATGTAATATTTGTCTTTTTTTGCCAATGTGTGAACAGCTTGTAATGCAACTTAAAAAATGAGCCCTTCCCAGACTTCCTAGGTTGCCTATTAAAGCCTGTAGACTGATTTTCATGTGAAGGGAGCGGGTCGGTTTTGCCGGAAAAATCCAAAGGATGTGACCTTTCTGCACGCTCCCGAGAGCCTTGCCTCAGACAGTAATAGATTCTCTTCCGCTATTGAACAGCGACAACAAACTAGGTAACGTTATCTTAGAGTTGAAGTCCATTAAACGTCTGACTCCCAGAACAATACCGACTTTAAATTTTTTTTTACAACTTAATACGGTCTGGCTAAGTGGAAACATGATCGTTGTCAAGTAAAAAAAATAGAATGAACATCAGAATGACATCAATACTGAATTGAGTCAACATATTTATAATGAACAGTCTATTTTATAAACAGCTACTGTCATCATCCACCAAATTTAGCTAACAGCTATTGATAAAGCTGGCTAGCTGCTAACGGCAACATAGGCTATCATATATATGCAGTCAATGTATCATGCAAAGAACAGTGATTACTTCAAACTACAGTCTCGCATAGTCAGACCTACATCCACACTTTGTTATAGCCCTGTTCCAACACTGGAGAGTCAGTTATAATATACAGTCTCAAAGTTTGTAGTAAAACAATCATAACGGTGTATTTTTAATTATGCTACCTCATCTGTCCTCTGTCCTCTGTCAGCATGATGCCAGTGAATAACGTGGTCTCTTTGAACATTACGTCATTGTTTTGCCAATGCTGGCGTCCCTATGGAGTGTGTGCACGAGCAACAGGTAGATGCTGCAGTTCACTTAACGGCCACAGGTGTCATTAATAACAAGGGTTTCTGAATCTTACACACTGCACCTTTAATATTATTATCCACTTTCACTGACTTAAGATTTATTTAACCAACATCAGTCCTGATCATAACTACCAAATATTCATTCATTTTCAGGATTTTAACCCTTAAAAAGCCAGTTTGTTTACATAATGCTACTGTTGATTTTTTTTTTTACACACGCATTTCTCAATACACACATACAAAACACACTATGACATCAATACCAACATAATTTTAGCAGCATATTTTTTGGGGGAAAATAGCATGTATTTGCTCCATAGGCTAAACATGAGAAAAATAGCGCCATCTGGTGGAAAATGTATAATTTTTTTAAGCCAGGTCTCCAGAATGAAAGCATAATATTATACAATTCATTCGTTTATGCTTTAATTGCAATGGGATCAAATATTGCAGTTTTAATTGATTTCAATGGGGACATTTTTGTCCTGAAGGTCCTGAGTGTAACTATTATGTGTACACAGTGTATTATAGATGTATAATAGGAACAGAGGTTGAAATATCAAAATCCCCCCAAACATGCACACATTTGGCTTAATTTATACCGTTGGCACATGGGTTAAAATGATAAACAACATGACGCAGTTTTTCTTCACTTCATCATCCCTGAGTGATGATTGTACGGTGAGGTAGGTCTGTTTAGATTTTAGATTAATTGTGCATTAGTTGTTTTACGCTACTAAGCGAATCTTCCGCTCTGCGAACACGAAATTATGATAAATACCTAAAACCAACCTGACAACACGAGCTGATTTTTCAAGCATACCAGATGGTGCAACCTGCTCTCAGAGCACACACGCTTCGTTTTTATTACTACGCGCCGATATGTGCGTGTTTTTTTTTTTTCAAATAAAACAACTAAAGCCGTTAATAGCGCAGGTACGTACCGATGCGTAATGTTCCCAATGAAAAAACTTCAGCCCAAACAGCAGAAAGAACAACAACAACCACCACCACCGCCACAGCAGCAGCAGCAGCAGCAGATGAATGTTGGTTTTTGTGAGACACAAGTGCACGCCCATCACCGCTCTGATATCACAAGAGTAGTGCGCTTGAGCTTACACTGCCCTTTAGTGGTACAATATTGTAACTACATAAAACACTTTCCACTTAATGCTGTTTTAAATAAATAAACACTGCGGTAAGATAGTTATAAGCCTTTAAAAATATCGATATAGTTATAATACAATTTCAGCTGATTGTGTTATTTACAGAGCTGCGACAATAAAGGCAGTTGCAGTTCCAAACTTGTACCACAGGAGGGCGTTTAAGACATTGCCCGAGTATAAGAGCTACGGTGGCTCAAAACGCCAAACGAATTGACACTATTTCAAATCTTAAAACATTTTCATAACAACCATAAAGGAATCGTTTGTTGATGGATGAGGAAAAACAGCTCGTTTTAAAGGTCAACTTAATGCAAGAGTACACATAATTCTGAACAGATCATAAACTTTTTCTGAGTTAAATCTGCATGCGAATCACCTTCCAATGGTTTCTCCTCTGCTGGTCACGTGTGATATACCGATGCAACCTCGTAAACAGAATGTGGTTCCTCTGCACACAGCTGACAGTCTCCTGAACTCATGTCGGAGTGTCAGCATATCCAACTGAGTTCAAACAGACTGTGTGCCGTCTCACATGCCGTGTCTGTAAACTCTTGCTGTCACTTCCGCATAATTTACACAACACACATGCGCGCAATGAGAGCTGATGCACGTGCCTTCCTCGCTCATGTCCACATACAATTCACAAAATGCACATTTATACTGACTTAATGCACATTTCTAATCACAGTGAATGGAAATTTAAAGTAGCAATAATTCTGAAAGATTCACACATGTTGTGGTCTCGTTGAGTCAGTCCAATAGTCCTACACTGCCCTCATGTGGTGAATTATTGCAACTGCATTTAACTCCACATAGCCTTCTCAAATCTGTCAGGGGTGTCTGGTCTCCAAATCACAGCTCAGTGTAATATAAATACCTCGGCAAACAAGTTGAAAAACTTCAGAGTACAGTCTCTTTTCAAAATGTAACCACAAATAAACATAACTCTTTTGCATTTAACAAATGTACAATGAATGTTTCTCCTCTTTTACCAACTTCTAATGGTTTATTACAGTGTTTATTAATCTAGGTCTTTGAGGTGTACTCCCAACATTACAAATTTGGGTTGTCTCCCTTCTCTAACATGCCTAGTTCAATTTATCAGTTCATAGGTAGAGTACTCTAACATCCAAAATGAGAAACACTGATTTATTACAAGGAGAATTAATAATAGTATTTCAACACTATATTGAAATTGTGGGAGGGGGTTTTGTTGTGTTATGTTGTTTAATAGTCTCTCAGAGGAAGGAGGAGACCGTGCTCTTACAGTCAGGCAGGTCAGCAGCAGCACCAGGTTGCACCAGCTGTAAATTCTTATGTAAGTTGGGACATAAAGTTCATGCTAAAGGCTTAGTAACTACTAGTTAGTTTGTAACTATTGATTTGGTTGCACCACCTGTTCTTAAGGCAAGACTTAACTAGAATGTCATAAGCTCTCTGTAAAGTAATGTGTAGTATGGATACGGATAATATGATGTTTACCTGTACTGATCAAATAAACAGCCTTCAAATTTGACGCAGAAGTGTTAAAAAGCTTAAAAATCTTGTTACGGTTGACATTCAAACCTTGTTTGTCACATAACTGTCTGCTTTAATAAATTATCCCCATTAAAAAAAATAGCCCACGTAATAAAAGTAGATTTAATAAATAGTATATTTAGTATATTTAAATAGCAATATATATATATAGGAACTGTATCTAAAATAAATGAGTGGTGATAAATAAATACTAATAAAACAGTCTGGAAAAACAGACATTTATTCATTTTAATATCATATATATATATTGAATATGATGAAACTTGACACTGGGCGACACACCCTGAAAACTGCACTGTTAGAATGGTTTTATTCCATCTGTTACTGCTGGTCAGAGGCTTCCGTAAATATTTACTTCATACGTAGGGTTACGTTCTACCTAAGTTTAATGATGCAATGCTCAAATATTTAGTAGTGCATAAATTGTGACTTAGTGCCTATTTACGCCACAACTAGGCGTAACAACTAAGTTGTAACATACGTATAGCTGGTGGAACCGGCCCCTGGTCTCTAATAGAAACAAATGCATACTGTGTTATCCCACATAACCCAGAGTAATAGATCACAGATTTCTGGGTGGATAATCCCATCATCGACTGGACAGACTTCATATGCTTCAGAGAAGATTAAGCAGACTAATCCACTATTTTGAGCCGAATAACATCTCTCCAACATAGGACATGTTTATCATGTACTCTGATATGTTCAGTACTGTATACAGTATATGGTAAGTGAAAGATAAATAAAGATATACATCACAGATATACAATAAACATTCAGAATGTCAAGCCAAAATCAATCTAGTACAGATAGGCTACAAACAGTGTACCAGATTCAAGTGTATTATGCTTTTGCCACATTGGTTCTTAACAAAACCATTACAATAAAACAAAATAAAGAAAATAAAAAAGAAAACTTAGGAAGAAAAAAGAAAACGCAGTGTTATGATCTTGGGTTGTTCAATTGGTCAGGTCTAGGCTCAGCAATGTTTTGCAGCAATAAAATGAAGTCAGCTGACTACCTGAATGTACTGAATGACCAGGTTATCCTTCCCTTTCTTCCCTGACTCACAGGCATATTTCAGGACGTCAATGCCAAGATTCATCAGGCTCAAATTGTGAAAGAGTGGTTCAGGTAGCATGAAGAATCATTTTCACACATGAATTGGCCACCACAGTGTCCTGACCTTACCCCATTGAAAGTCTTTGGGATGTGCTGGAGAAGACTTTACGGAGTGGCTCAACTCTCCCGTCATCAATACAAGATCTCAGCCAAAAATGTATTCAATTTGGGATGGAAATAAATGTTGTGAAGTTGCATAAGTTTGTCGAAACAATGCCATGAATAATGTGTGCCGTAATGAAAGCTAAAGGCGGTCCAACCAAATAACAAGTATATATGCAACTTTTTGGGGGACAGGCAGTGTATTTGAATGCGAACTACTGATCTGTGTTAAACATAATTATCATTCAAGTTATTAAATAAAAGTTGTATTGGAAAGTGTTAACAAATTGTAATTTTAATAAAACCTGTGTACTTTGCCAAACAAACCCTAAACCCTCTCACTGTGTGTGTGTGTGTGTGTGTGTGTGTGTGTGTGTGTGTGTGTGTGTGTGTGTGTGTGCGTGTATTTATCACTTTGTGGGGACCAAATGTCCCCATAAGGATAGTAAAACCCGAAATTTTTGACCTTGTGGGGACATTTTGTCGGTCCCCATAAGGAAAACAGCTTATAAATCATACTAAATTATGTTTTTTGAAAATGTAAAAATGCAGAAAGTTTTCTGTGAGGGTTAGGTTTAGGGGTAGGGTTAGATTTAGGGGATAGAATATAAAGTTTGTACAGTATAAAAACCATTATGTCTATGGAAAGTCCCCATAAAACATGGAAACACAACATGTGTGTGTGTGTGTGTGTGTGTGTGTGTGTGTGTGTGTGTGTGAGCGTGTATTTATCACTTTGTGGGGACCAAATGTCCCCATAAGGATAGTAAAACCCGAAATTTTTGACCTTGTGGGGACATTTTGTCAGTCCCCATGAGGAAAACAACTTATAAATCATACTAAATTATGTTTTTTGAAAATGTAAAAATGCAGAAAGTTTTCTGTGAGGGTTAGGTTTAGGGGTAGGGTTAGGTTTAGGGGATAGAATATAAAGTTTGTACAGTATAAAAACCATTATTTCTATGGAAAGTCCCCATAAAACATGGAAACACAACATGTGTGTGTGTGTGTGTGTGTGTGTGTGTGTGTGTGTGTGTGTGTGACACAGTTGTTCAGTGCGGGCAGTGGAGCTTTAAAGCGGTCCGTCCATGATGCCTCGCGCGGTGTCCCGTTCACTGTATTTCCTCGAGTGAAGCGCAGAGCTGCAGCTGCTGATGTAACGGGTCACACCGCGCGCACAACTTGAGCAAGACCGGATACATATTACCGCCCTGACCGGACCGTATTTAATACGATTGTCTGAAGAGAGTGTTCATGAAACATTGCATGGATAAATCAGATCATCAACGCAAATCTCGGTTCTGCATTGGCGGACTGAAGTGGACCCGGACTGAGGCTCGTGAATGACTGCAGGCATACGCAGGTACGGAAATAATTTTAAATAGACGTCTCTAAATACAATGTTACCATGTTTCAGACCATCGGTGAAGCCCGAGAGAAGTCCGACATTTATTAAATGTGTATTCATGGGGCACCTTTAAATAGTTGAGGAAGGGACGCAATTGCGAGGCGTTTAATCATCACACGCACGAGAACAGACGCATGACACGAGACAGTGTGCAGTCACTGTCAGGGCTTTTCCAACAGCTCTTGTATTCTCATCTGTGCTGTTAAAGGGTGAAAATAGCCGTGTGATGGTCAGTGTTTTCCATCAGATCAGCAGCAGGCCTGCAGCCTCTCCTGAACTTCAAAACATTACAGCACTGCATGGTACAAAAAAAAAAAAACTCTTTGTAATAACTTCATTAATACACATTGTATAATGGCGAACAGATCAGTAACTCAAACTAAAATATGAATATATTAAAATATTGTAATCAAAGCTGGTCTAAGCTGGTCTGGGCTGGTTTTAGATGGGTTTTGAGTACTATTTAGTTGGTCAGGCTGGAAGGCTATTTGGTCTTGTCCAGCTTAGGCAGGTTTTAGCTGTTTTTAATTTTTCCATCTGGTTTAGCATTATATCGAGCAATGTTGACAATTGATTTAGCCTTGTATTTGAAACTATGAAAGTTATTAAGAAGTTTTGCCCTCTTTTCTGTCAAACTCAGACTGCATTCACTACGATGTTTAGACTCCAGCACCTTCAAATTGATACTATATATATATACAGTATAATGTTTTATACATAATAGCCAACAAATCATCTTCTTGTCCAAATGTTGTCAAAGACACAGTGACTGCATCATCTCAGCTGTGTAGAGGATTACACTGGCTCTTAGTTTTGAATTTACACAAATAAAGTTGCATTCTGACCGGTATGGGCTGTAAGGGTATATGGAGTAATTCGACTGACATGTTTCCATGTGGTATGGAGTAATTACTGTCCATATGATCAAGTGATCTCTGTACTAATACTCATATTATTTAATAAATAATTATGAAACCAATAAACTGTATCTGAAGTATGGCAGTTATTTTTGTTAAGAGTTTTGGTGGATGTGATTACATAAACTGACTACTAGATCTTCTGCAAGACTGCAGTAGGGGCCCCAATGTAGCCAATGTGATTACCATAATGTGCTTAACACCTGTTTTATGGGCATCTGTTAAAGGAATATTCCAGGTTCAATACAAGTTCAGCTCAATCGACAGCACTTGTGGCATACTATTGATTACGACAGAAATTGATTTAGACTTGTCCCTTCTTTTCATTAATAAAAACTAAAATCTGGGTTACAGTGAAGCACTTCCAATGGAAGTGAATGGGGGTCAATCTGTAAATGTTAAAATACTCACTATTTCAAAAGTATAGCCACATGACACATAAACAATATGCATGTAAACATGATTTCAGTCAAAAATCACTGACATTTTCTATGTAAAGTTACATCTGATTTGACAACTTTGTTGCCATGACGATGTAACACTAAAAAAATGATTTAAACAACTCTACAACTCAAATAAAGAATAAAAAATAAAAGAAGAATTAATGTAAGTGCTTTTATAAAATTTTAAGCTTCAAACTTCTGCCTTTGAACTCTGTAATCGCTATTTGTGCTTTATTTATTTATTTAATAAAAGAAGGGATGAGTCTAAATTCATTTTTGTGGTAATCACAACATTATGCCACAAGTGCTGTCGTTTGAGCTTAACTTGTACAGTATTGCACCTGGGATACTCCTTTAAGTCTGAATTTCTGTTTTCCAATATCACAGAAATTTAAATATGTCCATTTTAACTTGCTCTCCCTCAATTCTATGAAAGGAAAAAAAAAACTGGATAAATTCACCCCTCAAACAGTTTTGTTCTGAGCAGCTAGCCTGAGACCTGCAACACTTCTACTGCCTCACTCACATAACTGTTTTACACCTCTTTCATAAAACTGACTCACCGACAGAACTGTTTACACATGCCTCGTTCTCTAGTTACACAGTCTAATATAACAACAGCTGGCACAACAAACACCCACTGATCAGATCTGATGATCGTGGATTGCTTGTCAGAGAAAACAACATCAAGGGTGTGTTCCATAGCTTACAAGACAAAGAAAGCTAAGGAAAGCTGATGTGAAGGAGAGAAGAAGGGCAGAGTAAAGGCGATAGTAGACAGCAGTACAGAGGCAGTGATATGAAACTATGCAGGATTCTTGCCGACTGTTTAAGAGATGTGCTTGTATGTAATACAGTATTTAATCCTGTAGCTCTACTAGTAGTGCATGACGATATAAATGCCATGGTTGAGGGTACAATTCCCAGGGAACACATAAACTGAAGCTATGCACTGGAAGTTGCTTTGGATAAAAGCATCTGCCAAATGTAAATGTAAATTGTAATAACATGAATAAATGCATGATGGTAATGCAGATCAGGATGTGAGTTAGCTGCAGTAGCTTTTTCTGTTGATGTGTTACTGGTAGGCTCACATGGATTCTGCACCCACTGATTTCCACAGAATAGGAACGCCCATCATTCACAAAAACATCTATGCATTCCATACTCATCTGAATGTTTGTTTATTAAATAAGCTGGCTTTTTCAATTATGCTCTCAGGTACCAATAATAGTGTAGTACTCATATTTTACTATGTGTGTAAACTCATTCTGCAGAGTTCTGACAGATTCATTCCTGAAAAGTTAGTGCAGATAAAAAAAAAGAAAAAAAAAGACTGTAGATTTCATCCAGGTCTGTTTACAGGTTGGAAATGTGATACAGGTCAGATATCAGCTGACTGTGGCACCAAGGTCAGGAAATGTTTATTTACATTTTTTAATAAGATTACTGTCAATTTTTATGCCAACTATTGACTAGTTTTGTCCAGGCGATCGCCTGCATTTGTGCAAAACTAAACTCAAGCTGTTCATTGAAACTGTATGAATGAAGTGTGGCGTTGCAGGACACTTTTCACAATGTCTCAAACTCAAGGAAATAAGGGGATTTGTTTGCTGTGCAAGAGAAAGACAGTAGCTTGAAACAGAGAAAATCACCCCTTTGTTTGTTTTTACTCTTGTTTTGTTAATAAAACTTTTCATTCATTACTCAGTAATTATTTCACTAGTAATTACCGATGCCTGCTAATGCAAACATCAATATTATTAATGCTCTTATTAACCTAAATTTGTAATATTCAGCTATTAACTCCATAGACTAAGCCATATCTAGGAACCAGAATTTAAAGAGACATTATAGGGGCTTTTCCACTGCACGGTACAACTCAACTCGACTCTGCTTGCTTTTTTGGGGTTTTCCTCTGTGGATAATACCTGGTACCTGATACTTTTTTTAGTACCACCTCAGTCGAGGTTCCAAGCGCTGATTGTCAGGGAGCATCGTCACTACCAGCGTCATTGGATTTCCAAACGAGACATCAACCCGCTAGTTTTAAAGTTAGCAACAGTGATATCAGTATCATTTGTTCACGTGACTTTCGAATTGTGAAAAAAGAAATGGCTGTGCGCAAAACCACACCGTGGTCAATATACGAGGTGCAGACGGTCCAATTGTTAGTGATGAGCGAACCAAAAAAGTCTCTCAGGAAGTGTCTCAGCTGTTGGCCGCATATGGCTACCACCGGACCTACCAACAGTGTAGGTAAAAGTAAAAAAATAACTAAAAGTGACTACAGAATCATCAAGGAAATGTGGACGATATCTAAACTGCCGAGCAATGGGAGGGAGAGTGTCCTGGACTCAGCAACGATGGAGGATGGTACGTTAACTCTATACTCTGCTTGAAAGCTTCACTTTATTTAGTTGACCAGCTACTGGAAAGCTTTCTTCTAAAACAACAAGGCAAATTTAACTGTTACATTTGTGTAAAATCACCATGCAACAACTGCTTTATGCAGCACAATGAGCTAGTAGCTAAAAGCTAGCGGTTGTGTTATTGTTTTGGTCAGTTTGTTTTGTGTTTAAGATGATGTCACGGCAGTAGAGGCGGCGCAACTATGACGATCAGCCTATAATCCCACCCACGTGGAGGAGGCACTAAACTGCAGTGGAAATGCAAGCTCAGAAATGTAAAGCTAGATGAGTTGAGGCGAGTCGAACTGTAACGTGCAGTGGAAAAGTGCCATAAGGTGGGCTCTTTTGACTTGTGCTATTAAGCAACTTCCTAGATCCTCCAGACTAATCTCACAGTGAAATAAAAAAAAGAGTAGGCTTACTTTTCTTTAGCTAAACTCAGTCTGTGCTTACCGAAATTTGAAAGACTGCCCCCAGTTGCCAAAGCGTTGTTTTATGGGGAAGTGTGAGCTCCATTTTCTAGGTTAAATGTCCACAGAGGTACGTCAGTATCGAGTTGTGAAGCGAGTTTGTTTTCATCTGTACAGGCTGTAATAAAATGAAGAGGAATGCATGTTTTATAAACTGAACCCCCCAACCTAAACCTAACTATCAATGGAGTAAAAATGTCATGTTGGAGGGAAAAATGCAACCTCCACATCGTGCTCGTCACTAATTGTGAGAACGCAATTACTTACTGGTTTCAACACGGGATCCGAACCCATCTCACTTCTGACGCAATGTGCTTCCGGTTTTGCCACGGGGGAAGGTAAACATGCTGGAGCCAATGCAAACACGTCTGATGGAGCTTGTGGATGAGTTGGCATAATGTGGCCGATCCTAGAGTACTGGAACTCTCGGAGACAGCAAGCCGACTTCCCATGTGATCTTGTTGGATCCAACCAGAACACTCTAGAAGTTGCATTAAAGTTACACTTTAAAAACATTCAGAACACTTTAGCAAACACATAGTTATGTCCAGGCAACCACCGACAATACACTAACTAGCATTGCGGTTGCAAGTTTTGCACAGGCAAGAACCACTCACATTTTCTTTAAGAAAATTTTAAAAAATCTAGTTATTAGTGTATTGAGTATGGCAAAGTTCATTAGCAGTGCTGAAGGCTACTAGTGACTCTAAAAACAGCTAAGTAAACATCTCACAATGAGAATTCATGCCTAAACACAGCTCTAAAATTGCTTGTAAAAATGGATAGAAAGGAAAAGCACTTACTATCCAATATAAAATTAAGCAAGACTGATCCTTTTTCTCAATAATAGAACATTAATCTTTAGTTTAAATGTCTCTAATTAAATTGTGTTGAAATACAGGGCATGCATATATTCATGGACCCTTCCCCTATGCCATGTAAAGACGATTAATATGAGATATTCACCTCACACTAAAGTAACTTAAAGAAACTGAACTCTGACTAAAGTTATAATGTGTTAATAAATCGTACTGAGAGATTCTCATCTTCAAAACAGAGTTTGTACTGACAAACACTTTTCCTGTAAATGGCTTCAATTCAGTGTCAGTTTGTGAAGCTCAGCAGGGTTTTTACCAAATGGACTGATCTGTGCGTTGTTCAGCTGTGAACTCCTGACAGGACAAAGTTATACAGTGGGACATGGACAAAAGTTGAAATAAAGCGGTTGTTCCTTAATTGCTGGTGTTTGTTGGTTCCCAGGCTGGTCACAGCCAGCCATGTGAAAGATTTACTAAGCTGCAAAACCATCACCATGGAGACAGATTGTTTGTGTCCAATCATGCTGGGAGGCCTGCAGGGGTGGGAGTCTTTCCAACTGAGCTTTGTGTTTGTCTGGACCCTTGTTAGAACAGCCCCCCACTACAGTCCACACACTGTTGGGGTCCTGAAGAGGATTTGAAGTGCTGTAGATAAAACACCAAGACAAAATATTAGTCAGTGGAACAAGCCTTCTCAAAGACTTCCTCAAATAGAGTGGCTGGTTGCATTCAAAAATGTCAGCAACAATATAAAAGACTCCAATATTCAATAAACATTTACATTTATTATTAATAATGAAAAAAAGCATTTATTCCACCAAGTTACACAGTTAAAAAGCACCTGGCAGAACAAAAACATCAGTGCATTTCATCATAATTTTAGGTGAATAAAAAGCAACCTGTGCACCCAGTAAGTTACAAAAGTTAAAAAGTACATAAATATTGATATTTTTTGCACCAAAAGCAATCATATCACTTTAGGAGACCGCTGGAGTCGTATCAATGATGTTTATGCTGACTGTCTGTGATTTTTGGCACTTCAAAAATCTGATCACCATCCACTTGCATTTTAAGGACCTTCTGAGCTAGGATATTTTTCAAGTTTTCTTCAAATGTGTTCTGGTGAAGAAAGAAAGTCATACACACCTGGGATTTTATTAGGGTGAGTAAATAATGAGAGAATTAAAATTTTTTGATAAATATCCCTTTAAATCAATTTGTCTTGGCTCTACGGACTGCTTCCATTATTCACTTAAATGAAATACCATGCATTCACTAACCTGAGCACAAATTATGATTTTAGACTAGACGTAGCCTTTCTGTTGTGTAACAAAAAAAAAAAAAGCAGAGAACCATCACATGATACATTACATTTAGAACCACATATGAAAGTGGCCCAAATTTGATGGGAAAAATCAGATTGTGTGTTTTTGTGATCTAATTGATGTATGCAAGATATTGTTGAAAAAATTTTCTGAATTGGTAGAAAATGTGGCTCTGAAAGTGCAGACCCTTAAAAGGATTGTTTTATAAACTATTTGACGTTATGTTCAACAGCCCTGAGTTTGTTAAGAAAGAACTGAATTGACATAGCCTGTATGAGCAGAAGTGCATGCTGGAACTGTTACATCAAACATGGTTAATGTTGGCTCCATCCACATGTGCTGTACCGATCGATGTTCATCAGATATGTCGAATGGAATGTGAGTTTAGACATGTTACGTCTCTCTTAGCAGCTGCTTGAGCTTTACCTTTAAGTGGCAGGCAGGCAAAGCCTTGAATTTCTTCAATTTAACCCCAGGTTGTGGAGCTGAGGCTTGTCTGGAGCAGATGCCTGTATCACTAATGTGAATACAGTTTGACATGTAATACTGCTTGGGGTAGGGCCGTAGGGCCTAAATGAAAACACACTGCACAACTGCGTGTAATTCGCTGCACCACTGGGACAGAACTTTGTATTAACAAGCTCATGAGAATATTCTGAAGCACAAGTGAATGATTGCACACCTCCTATCTCAGCCCTGATCACAGCATAGAATCAAAACACACCAGAGAACAGATTTAAAAAAATAGCTGCAAGCAATGATGACGGGCCCAAGCACAACTGGTCCATTTCCACTCGTTGGCTTTCGGAATACAATGCAAGGTGGACACATGCATTTGGCATTTGACATTATTCTAAACAATTTGAGTAAATATAAGAGAACTATTTTAATATCTGTTGTAAGATCCACACTTCCTGCTGCCAGGTGGTGGTGCTATTACTGTGACCCAAAATAGTCAAATCCATGTGATTAAACATACATCTCAATTTTGATCTAAATCACACATTGCACACAGAATATACGAGACATTTATTTTCCCATTTTTTGCCATTAATTTAATGCCTCGCCATGGAAACACCATTCGATATATATAAATCTGTTCACAATTTAGCATCTTCAATGTCTTGGCATAATGTTGTCTAAATGTGGTGACAGTCACATTGGAGAAGTATTTAAAAGTTCAGAAACTGCAATATTATATGATAAATAAATGTCCGGCTTCCTGTTTGGCATACCTAATACATGCCCATGTGTGAACATTTACCCAGTCCTTATGGCCGACGACTCAGATGTGTGTGCAAAATTTCATGACATTATAAACATGCCATGTGCCTTAAAAACACCCAGATATAGGAAGAAAGGAATAGTAACAATGAATGCGTTGCCATGGCAACAGTATTAACATCTGAGCATGCTAATCTTTTCATGAGATCGGGCTAGGGAAAACTAGTCCCATCTGAACAGAGCAAGAAACGAAGAAAGTAAAATGACTTTGGTCCATTGACACCAACATTTAACAAATATTACATACACGTTTGAATATGCGTAGTGCTGACACATGAACACTTTGCAGGCACAGAAATCTAGTAGATAGAGCCCATTGCACATCTGCAATAACTCATGAGTAGAGGCTATGACAGCTTTCAGATGCCCAAAACAATCAACAGTGATAGACAAAGAGAAAAACAGAACTTTCTCGCTTGCATGCACGCACACACGCACACAGAAAGACTTATTACCTGTCAGGCTCCACAGCTCATCTCACTTATCCTTTATGAGTGTGTCTCATGGGAGTGGGCTCCATCCATAGCATTCACAATGGCCTGTTTGGACCAGTTCTTCAGCTTGAACGCTTCACAGCTAGATAAATCACTCTCATCCCTCAGTACACTGTCACTGGTGAGAGGCAGCAGTCCAGACAAATGTTTTCCATCTGAGCAATGCTATGCAGTAAACAACTTCATCCTGCGCAACATTGAAGACATGTAAAGTAGATTTATTATTATTATTAGAAAATGTTACATAGGACATGGAATAAATCTTAATTAGGGATTTTAAGCACCTGATCTGATGTGTGATATGCTGCACTTCAACTAAAATGATTTAAAACCACATTTTGGTCATTCTTTAGAATAAATATAATGATAAATATAAATATTTATATTAAATTACACATTTTCATGACCTCATTAATTGAGAGATTACATGGAATACTTGTACTTACATTGATTTGACACATTGCAGGGCCGATTTAAAAATGAGATAGTCAAGGGCAAAAGGTGAATAAAAGGGAAAAAAAACAAAAAAAACAAGAATTATTCTGCAATTTATTGCTTCATTTATATAACCTCCCTACTGCTCCTAGCTATAATTATGCTGCATGTAAATGTGTGCATTCAGGAGTGTGTTGGAGCCAGATCAGGGCTTGTGCCAACAAGCTGAGTGAGAAACTATAGCACTGCAGTGCACAAGTCCTCCCAGTCAACACCAGGAACTAAAGACGCCTAACACTATGGAGAAGTATCATTAAAAACTGTGGTCTAGTAAAGTCCCTCTGATAGACAATCATCATACTGTTGCCTGATTAAAGAGAATAAGTGTTTTGTGTGTGGTTAAATTATTTCTTATGTAAATGTCACAGCACAATTTTTTGGTTTTCATGGTCCAGGTGGTGATAAGAGCAAAATGCAGATGAGCGAGCTCGTAACGGGTGCCTGTGGAGGTGAGGAATGACATCATCCAGATGAGAGGCATGGAGCTGAAGGTGTGGGTGGATGGAGTGCAGCGCATTGTCTGCGGAGTCACAGAGGTCACCACATGTCAAGAGGTTGTGATCGCTTTGGCCCAAGCTATAGGTGAGACACTACATTGTGCACTCATAGCGGTGAACCTAGATATACATGTAGAAACTAGGCCTAAATTTGTTTTTATGACTCATACATGAAGAGAATTAAATTATATCAACAATATTGGTACAATTTTTATTTTGCTTTCTGTTTCTTCCCAGTTCCCTACTTCATTCCCCCTTTGTTTTTTGCACAACATACAGTGCATCCGGAAAGTATTAACTTTTTCCACATTTTGTAATTTTTACATTTACATTTATTCATTTGGCAGACGCTTTTATCCAAAGCGACTTACAAAAGAGGAAGAACATCAGCGAATCATCTTAGGGAGACAGTGGTACAAAAAGTGCCATATTATAAAGTTTCACTATCATCAGAATAGTATACAAAACAGATTTAAGTGCAACAAGAAATGTGAATAATTATTTTTTTTATTTTTTTTTTTAGTGACCGGTTAAGTGCTTTTGGAAAAGATGTGTTTTTTTGAAGATAGAGAGTGAGTTAGCTTCCCAGATTGAGTTGGGAAGGTCATTCCACCACCGTGGTATGATGAAACTGAAAGTCCGGGAAAGTGTTTTGGTGCCTCTTTGTTTTGGTACGACAAGGCGACGTTCCTTAGCCGACCACAGGCTTCTGGTGGGAACGTAGCTCTGCATAAATGTTTTTAGGTATGCTGGAGCAGACTCAATGACTGTTTTATATGCCAGCATCAGGGCCTTGAATTTAATACGTGCATGAACCGGCAGCCAGTGGAGAGAGACAAAGAGTGGTGTAACATGTGCTCTCTTAGGTTCATTAAAGACCAGACGTGCTGCTGCATTCTGGATCATTTGGAGAGGTCTAATAGCACATGCAGGAAGGCCTGCAATGAGAGCGTTACAGTAGTCCAGTCTAGTTATGACAAGGGACTGAATGAGCAGTTGTGTGGCATGTACAGAGAGGAAGGGTCTTATCTTCCTGATATTGTTGAGTGTAAATCTACATGATCTTGCAGTTTTTGAAATGTGGTCTGTGAAATTTAGCTCATCATCAATGGTTACCCCTAGATTTCTGACCGCTTTGGAAGGCTGAAACTGTAGTTGGACCCAGCTGCACGGTGATGTTATGCTCAACAGCCGGGTTGGCTGGAAAGACAAGGAGTTCGGTCTTGGCAGGGTTGAGTTGAAGGTGGTGTTCCTTCATCCAGGCTGAGATGTCTGCCAGACAGGCAGCAATTCGAGCGGTCACTGTGGTGTCGTTGGGCTGGAAAGACAAGTAGAGTTGTGTGTCATCAGCGTAGCAGTGGTAAGAGAAAACATGTGACTGGATGATGGGTCCCAGTGATGTTGTGTATATGGAGAAGAGAAGTGGCCCAAGCACTGATCCCTGAGGTACCCCAGTAAGTAACTGGTGTGGCTTGGATACTTCCCCTCTCCATGCTACCTCAAAGGACCTTTCTGAGAGATAAGAGTTGAACCAGTCAAGCACAGTTCCAGTGATACCCAGTTTAGAGAGGGTGGAGAAAAGGATCTGATGGTTGACTGTGTCAAAGGCAGCAGAAAAGTCCAGCAGAATCAGAACGGATGATCTGGATTCAGCTTTCGCCTGTCTCAGCGACTCGATGACAGACAGCAGGGCAGTCTCAGTGGAGTGTTATGTTACAGCCTTATTCCAAAATGGATTAAATTCATTATTTTCCTCAAAATTCTACAAACAGTACCCCATAATGACAACATGAAAGAAGTTTGTTTGAAATCTTGCTGCATGACTTGATGTTTTGATTAATCCTGAGACTATATTCGTGTCTGGAGGTCGTTTGAACAGGCATAAAGCTCTTGCAATGTCCCATTACGGAGGACAGCAGAGTAGGTGCATTAATATAGAACCGTGATTAAAACTGACTGGAAGTACCTGTGCTTTAAAAGGTTTTAAAGCATGCATTTTCTCTGAATGTTTACACATTTTTGTAAACAGTGTCGATGCGTCTTCTGCATCTTCTCACTCTCTCTTCCTCAGATCAGCAGCAGCGAATAAAATAATATGGTTTATTTGCATTTCTTATCTTATTTCTTATTTTTGTGTCAAAATGTATTATTCTTTATCAAATCAAAAAATGGGTTAAGAAAAATATTAAAATGTTGTTAAAATATTAAAGTATTGCAGTTGACCACAAACTGCCTTCTGTTTGTCTTCTTCTTTCCATAAAGAAAAACATTAGTGTCCAACTCCACATCTAATTTAAAGAAACAAGCTACTCAGATTAAGTGGAGTTGTAGCTCTTCAGATTAGATAATAACGACATATCACACTTAATTCCTTCAATTGTGCCTTGCCTTTATAAATATGAATTCTGAAAGTATTCTTGTATTCTGAATACGTCACTTTTTATTTGATGTATTCAGAATACTTGACTGAATAAATTTAAGAGAGAGTATTCAGTATTCAGCCCAGAATACTTTCTTAAAGTAATCCGCCCAACCCTGACTAGTGACAGGGGAAACATTTTAAATGAGACTTTACTTTCTTGAATTCCTTAGTGCTAAAGTGCCAAACCCATAAATGAATTACAAATGATGTAAAGGACAAATTGTTGTTTTGCAGGTCGCACTGGCCGCTATACGCTGATAGAAAAATGGCGTGAGACAGAAAGGCACCTGGCCCCCCATGAGAATCCTGTGGTGTCTCTAAATAAGTGGGGCCAGTACGCTAGTGATGTGCAGTTGGTGCTTCAACGTACAGGACCTTCTCTGAGCGAGCGCCCCACCTCTGACACCTCTGCAAGGGCCCCTGAACGCAGCCTATACCGCCAAAGCCTCCCTCCTATGGCAAAGCTTCGGCCTACAGTCCACGACCGGTCCCTCAAACGGCGTGAGCCAAAACGCAAGTCGCTTACTTTCACCGGTGGTGCCAAAGGGCTACGGGACATTTTCACAAAGAGCCGTGAGGGTGAGGCCAAGCAGCGAACGGTGCACCGCAGCGGCACGCCAGCACCAACTCAAGAGCTCTCCCGCCTGGTGCAACTGCAGAAGGACAAGCTGCGTGTCCTAGAGCAAAAGCTGCAGCGTTGCGAGACGGAGCTCCAGCAAGAACTGATGGAGGACGAGGAGGAGGATGAGGAAGAGCTGATGCACCTAGAGCAACAGGTATGCAGGAATGAGGCAGAGATGAAGGAGCAGGAATTCTGGGAGAACGAGCTGCAGATTGAGCAGGAGAATGAGAGGCAACTCCGCGAGCAGCTGCAGGAACTGCGCAGTCGTGTACAAGAGTGCGAGGAGCAACTGGGAGAGTACCTGGCACGGATTCAGTGCATGGAGGCGGGGCTGGAGGCTGAGCGTTTGCAGCAAGAGTTGATGGAAACACGGATTGCAGATGAAATGGAGGTCCGGTCGCGGCTGGAAAAGGCTTGTGCCGAGCTGGACATGCAGGTGCAGCAGGCGGCTAGGCTGGAGAGCAGCTGCAGAGCTGTTGAGCTCTCTCTTGGGCAGTCTAACATAAGGCTACAGGTGAGTTCACAATTCAGTGAGTTCAAAACAGTTCAAAGCCATCAGAATTTACTAAAAAGCTCTCAACACAAGCAACAGAACAAATGAGTAGAAAAACAATCTCTTTCCCAGAACTGTGTTCAATGCAATTGAAGCAAACTGCAGCTGCTTTGTTTTGGTCTTAAGTTCAACAATGCAACTAATCGGCTTTGCAGCATGTGAAGGATCTGGGTGGGGGAGGAGGGTAGTGGTCACAGATGTTATGTAAAAGCCACAGCTTAGAGATGACGTGAAGGACTAAGATATTTTTCCAGTCCAGTCTGGAGACACATAATACCACATAACACAGACACATTTGCTTTTAGAGTATTGAATTCCAACTACACTACTTGAGTCACCAATAAAGTTTTTGGAGCAGGCAGAGTTTTTGCACTGATTGTCACTTTTTCTTTGACACCTGTTAAAATTTGACAGGTAGAGAAGGACATACTATTTCAGATGTTAGATTCTTTAACATTTCCTTGCATTTATTGTTTACATGATTTAGGAAAGAGAGCAAGAGCTAGAACAGTTAACAAAGGAGCTGAGGCAGGTAAACCTCCAACAGTTTATCCAACAGACTGGCACCAAAGTAACCGTGCTGCCAGCAGACCCTGCTGAGGAGGATGCAAACACAGGTACAAATACACAGAAATTCTCTTTTGTGCCTCATTTTGGCAAAGCACATAACAAACCTATAACGTGTATGTCCTTACAACAAATCCACCACTAAAACGTTTCAGTAAAGCCCTTTGCTTTAAAGTCAAAGAGTGTAATTTCTTTGCTACTATCATCACCAAATGGTATTGCATAAATAATGTTTTCAAACTGGCCTTCCAAACCCTCCCCCTTGTCTGCCATTGCTTGGAATAAATACAGTCCGCCCCAAGCTCACCATTGATTAAGCCAATGTCAGGCTGGTCAGGATGCTAAGAGCAAACAAGCTTTTGATAGTGCCACATAGCCAAATTATTCACACTTTCATGAGGAATCAGCCAACAAATGCTAAACTTCCAGTTGTGTCTCTTCATATACAAAGCTAGAATAGGATAATTAATTATTTTGTCAAAACAGTTACACACCTCACCTTTAAAGTAATGTAAGTAAAAACCACTCTGTCTGCCTTGTGTCACTCTTCAGAAACAGAGACTCAGTCTGGATGTCTGAAGCGGCTCGGATCAGCCCGGCAACTTCCCAATGACCTACGAGCTCTGCAGAGTCCCCTGAACACAACCTTTAACCCCGAAGGCATCTATGTCTGAATTTGCACTGGGCATCAACATCTGATCCCAATGCAGTTTGCATTTCCTACCTGACTTCATGTCATCTCAGACCATAAAGATTTCCCTTTTATGATCACATTCCATGGATTTACAGAAGTATCTTATGTTCACTCCACACAAAATTTGTCAAGTGACCATGTTGAGTGTTCTTTCTCAAAAAAACCTACAAAGACATCTTCAGCTGAATGTATGCTTCCTTTCACTGGACCCAAAGCTCAGTAAGGCCTTGTACATGTCATGAACATGGTCTTTGCTAGACTCATACTGAACAAATAGATGGACGTGCTGACTCTGTTCTAAGTTCTACTCATGAACCTTTTGGTGAAGGTCAGAAAATGCAACGTTATGATGTCTTTCATTTCAAGAATGTTTATGAATCTCCAGGGAAACCTCACTCTCAATGTGATTATGCAAGCAGCAGGAATTATGAGACTTGTGTCTCTGCAGAATAAAATGGGCATTTTCCAATCAGTGAGCAGTTTCAAACCAGTATGGACATTTTTGAATTTGCCTGCTACTTTGAGATTCCCTACTTTCATTGTATAGTTCAGAAATGCCAATCCTGGTTTGGAAATGCCCACTGATTACTACATTGAGATTCACTATTTTACATTTACATTTATGCATTTGGCAGACGCTTTTATCCAAAGCGACTTACAGTGCACTTATTACAGGGACAATCCCCCCGGAACAACCTGGAGTTAAGTGCCTTGCTCAAGGACACAATGGTGGTGGCCGTGGGGTTAGAAGCAACGACCTTCTGATTAACAGCCCTGTGCTTTAGCTACTATGCCACCACCACTCCATTTTAATTGGATAGTTGAAAAATGCCCATCCCGATTTGAAAAAGCCCACAGATTGGGAAACACCCATTATTGTTCTGCAGAGTCCTATACTTCGGATTTATAGAGAGGTGCAAAATGGATGATAAATTATGCAGTTTATATTTTATGGCTCATTGGCAGGATGAAAGCTCATGGAGAGGGAAGGAGTTTCGCCTTAGTTTACACTTTATTGGCCAAAACATCTGCTGTGGTATTTTACTGAAATCCCAAAGCACCATTTTCTGCACTGATCAGGAAATACAGATGCATGTGATATGCAAATAATAATAATAAAAAAAGCATGAGCGAAAATAAGAGAGGTTTTTGCATGAAAGTAGCTTGTGTCATTTTCGTTAAATTCTTAAAGCGAAGGCACCTGATTTTTGTGCTGAACAGCTTAAGTTAAAAAAAGCTACTTTTTAAATGATGCAGGCATACCTTATTGCAGCTACGCACAAGTCCTTCTAAATATTGGTCTGTATTAATGTGTTTTGCTGGGGCTTTCTGCAACACCGATTTGGCTGTGAATAATTTGGGCCAATAAGTGCACATTATTAGTTGTACTTTTTATTTAGCTGATTTTTCTGAAATGCAAATCTAGAGTGGTCTTTGATCAGTTGCTACAAAAAAACAAAAAAAAAAAACATTTTCTGTTCTTTTATGGAATTGAGCTAAACTGTAATGTTTTTACCAGTTTTCATAACTGTATTTCAATTCAGATGAAACCAAAGTGTTCTGGACAGTCATTTCCTACATGAATGTGGAGATGTGAAATTCTGCATATTTGCAAAGGGAAGCAGCTCCAAAATGTCATTTTGACATGATTTTATTTTTTTTTGGAAATGTTTGACTGTAGCAGAATCTTCCTCCCTTAAAGCTTCATTCACATACAGAGTGGCATTTAACATTTAATGTGGATATAAGCAAGGATTTTTTAGAAGCGTTCATAAGGTGTCCATATAGATTGTAGTAGCACTTTTTAAACCAGTTTTGCAGTTTTGCATTTCCTTTTTTCACATGGGTTATTTTGCTAAAGCCAGTATTTGTATGTGCTCTTCGTGGATGACTAAAACATTTGTATTTTTGAAAAAGGAAAAAAAACATGGCTTGGTTAAAAGCCTTGAAAATCATGTTTAAATGTTTAGTTTAAGAAAAGAAAATGACCACACAGCTCAGCTATTATACTGTATATGGTCCATGAACTGCACCTCAAAATTTAAGCTGTGTGTTTACATCTAACAATTTTAAGGACTAGTTCACCCAAAAATGTCATTCTTGCATTCCACAAAAGAAAGCTATATGGGTTTGGAACAACACAAGTTTGAGGTTGATTATAGACATTTTTGGGTGAACTGTCCATTTAATATATCTACATGATTTTAACATTTTGATCCATCCGCTTTCATATTTACTGATAGGTTTTTTTTTTGTAGCAGTCAAGTTGATTTCACACCGAAGTGGTGTTTACTATCGTGATCCGCAAAAGAGCATTTGGTTATCTGGATGGCACATAAACATTTAAATCCCAGTCATCTCTGTCATAGAGGGGAATGTTTGAGTAGCATGCCTTACTAAAAAACTAAATAAAGTATAAATAGCATATAGGAACATATCAAAAAGTAGAGTACAGAGGACTATTTTTAACATAGCTACAAATAAACTGCACAGCAGTCTTCTTTGAACAGCTGAAATTAACTAATTGTTTTTATTTTTAGTATTGTTAGGCTGCATGCACTGAGCTTGTCTGAGATTCTCAACAAAGCCTGAAGTTCCAACTATGGCACCAACTACAGGTGCAATACTAAACAGGGCTTTATGAAGACTTTATAAAAGGCGTAACATGCCCATATACACGTGTAATTGTAACAAGCTTGAGGTGCAGGACCGATGTCTGCATAAGGAATTAACAATGTGTGCTTCTATCACCTGTTGGTTAAGCACACAGGTGTGACTAATATAATATGATTTGAAATTTCTGGATCACAAGTTTTGACCTTTAATGCAGTACCAAAATCCCTTTGAGCAAGAGACTTGTATTCAACGAAATTTTTAAAGAATTATGTTAATTTAACTACTTCTTTCTTGAGACACATTAAATGCCTTGAGAATTTTTTTTTTTAGCAAAATGATTTGTTTATCAAGCAGCATAAAACATTTATGGCATCAGTGGAAAAGGTGCAGTAGCATTGTAAAATAAAATACATTTAGAATAGAGCATCACTGTTTACTGTTTTTTTTTTTTCATGGTCTTTGCAGAAACCTGGAACGTTGTGTTTTGTGTGCGTTTATGTGTCTACATAACGTGGCTATCTGGCCTATTTTAATCAGATTGGTCACTCGCATTATTTTGTATAACGAAATACTATTTAACTGACCATTGCCCCATGCAACCAATTTGAAATTGCAACCAATTTCCCACATAGCAGCAGATTAAAGACATGACAAGGTTCAAACAAGCTTGTTTTTTAGTGGATTCTTTCCAACATAAGCCCACAGAGCTGCACACCCTGTGAATGTGGAATGTAGACTAGGGCTGTTGTTTTGCCCTATCGGATGGATATTAGTAAAATGCAGATGCAGGGTTTTCCCAGTGCTGAGGTGGAGAGTTCTACTCCGAAAAAGCATTGCATGCCAGAAATAAAACCCCCACCCAAATAATCACTGTCACCTCTACTGGATGTGTGCATACAGTCTGACAACAAGCATTAGAATCACATAATAACACCAAATGCTTGTTATCGCCAGAATCCGAAAACTCACTAACTTCCTTTGTGTCTTTTTATCTACAAAACCTGTAAACCAGCATCTGTCCTACTACCAGCTCTGTACACATTTATTTTTCCTTTTTGTTTACTGACTCTGCTTTGTTGTGGTTTGCGGTTGAGTATCAGATGTCACAAAACCAATCAATTTACTGTGCATGCAGTAAGCATTACTAGGGGAAATCTGTGATGCTTTCTGAATGTAAGGTTAAATGCATAGGTAGATAAATCAACAAGGCCATCTTAAAAAAATTAATTTCAGGCAAAATACAAACAATGAACCAAACATACTTTACAAGCATTTTTATTCTACAGTTTCAGAATATTTCAAATTATTTGTACAAACTTAAGCATATAAAAAGTGTCCCCTTATAAAAACAACATTGTTCTTTGCCTGACACAAAGCCAGGATCCTGGCAAACATCATTTTGATTTCATGCCGCAAGGTCACAAAAAAAATCACAGTATCTCAACCAATCAATGATCCTGCAAAGATGAGAAGAGGCATGCTCCACACATCATCTAGTGGCTTTTCCATTCTCATGAGCATCCATCCTAATGACAAAAGACAAAGTTAGTAGCTACAAATGGACTGTAATCCTACCGATTAATGTGATAACAGGGCACATGATTAGACAAACACAGGAGTTCAACAAACCCATTTTCCTCTTTCAGATGTTGATAAAGCTCGGCCTTGTTATTCACAGAAGTCAATCTTCCTGCAAACTCCTGATGTTTTCTGGAGTTGGCTTGTGTGATTCGATTAGTCCAAAGACTAAGTAGAGAGACAGGACCTGAAAAAGAAGGGGGCTAATTTGACAGCTCTTTTAACTTATCATAGATCACTAACGAATGGATCTGACTGGCTGCCGTACCTTGTCATGCCACATTCTGACTAGGCACCATGCAATGGTCTTGAAATGGTCATGCAAATGTTTTTTTTCATTCACTCAGACACATGGCTGATGATTACACAGATCTTTGTCTAAGAAAACGTATTGCTAACTCTAAGGGTGCTTTTACACTGGCAGTTTAGTTCGAAACAAGAGCATGGTTCGCATGAAAAATTGGTAATGTGAAAACTGTCATGTGGACCGGGGTGCGCACCGCGGTACCCCGAGACTACCTGTAGGAGGTGGTCTGAGTTCGGTTGCAATGGAACTGTAGTGTGATTCGCATGAATGTGAAAGCAACTTGTACTCTGGTGCGCACTCGATCAGGAAGTAAAGTAACCTGAGCATAATGAACTCCTTGCAATCAGCTGTCTCCTCAAAAAATGGCGTTTGCGAGCAGCAGCAAGCTGCCTTCCCCTGGACATCTGATGAGTTACACCATGAAGTGCACATATTCGCAGTTGCCGTTCACTCTGCTGTGCATAATGGCACCAAAATAAAAAATATGATGAGTCGCATTGTTTTCACCATGCGTGTTTGTGATGCCGTAAGCTGAACGCAAATGGACTGGGGTTCGATAGAATCTAGAGAGTAAGAAACCAGACCAACGCTGTGACCGCAGAAAAAAGTGCCCAGTGTGAAAGCCCCCTAAAATATGATGCGCTTGACCCGACTCACTGAGGCAGCTGGTGCTACTTTCGAAGAGTCTTAATCAAGGGTGTAATTGGTAAAACATCATAGAGGTCAACAAAAGGTCCCTCGGTATGTGTGCACTCAGTATGAATGTTTGTTTGTTAGCTTGTGTTATGTGTGTAATATTGTGATGTTGTCAAACTGCAATGAGCATCTTGTAATGTATCCAATTTCAGGAAAGTAAAAGGCATTTTAGATGGAACGCAAAAGGCGGCTAGTACCAAAGCAGTCACCCGCAACTCTTTCAGCTAAAGGAATGCTAGAAGGTGATAACAGGCTGTATCTCTGAATGAGGTGATGCAGGATATTTGGTTAATATAAACAAAATAAAATGGCATTTTTCCTCACTTCCACATTGTTCTTTGACCACATAAAAGCTGTGTGTGACAGAATCTTCGTATGCAAGCTTGACATGATTTTAGTGCTGCATATGCTCTCTCACATTGAAAATAAACTGGGAAAAGTGTACCATGTAAAACAGCTTGTAGATGAGGAAAGCTGTTATACATTCTCAAGCATCACCAAAATTAAAAATGTTCTGTTCAGCTTTCCATTGTTAAAAGGATTATGTAAAATCTGTACAATAATCCAGCGTGAATTACTACATCATCGATACAAATATCATCACGAGAAATGCTTGATTTCCGTTCAATAAAACATAAAAGTGAACCTTTAGATTTCTCTGGAGGCTGCTGCTCCTCTATGGCCAAGCGAGGTTTCTTGTTCAGGGGCTCTGGAGAGTCTGGCGAATCTTTAATGATCTCACATTCACTCGGTTCATCCTTCTCACGCTCCATCACCCCCTTCAGCCTGGAGAGGAAATAGCACTTAGTCTATCAGAATCATAGACACAGACCAGGTGATTAATGAAGAAATTGAAATTCACATTCATCAATCTGAAAGTATCTGTGGCTTTTTAAACACACTTTGAAGTCACAATAAATTTTTCATATAATTCGGTATCAATATTTATCAGGACATGCATTTTATACCATTACTGGGGAAGGAAATGCATTCCAGATGTTTGTTAGACATCAAGAATTAATGTAAACCAAACTTGTTTGTTTACAAGTAAACTCAATAGGGTAAGCTACCTTATAATTTGAAGTTCAAGAAGTATCCTCAGTTTAGGATTTAATCCTACATAAAGTATGTGACCTTTTCTCGCCATAATATCATTGTCTTCCGTGGACGTTTGACATTCCTCATGGTCCTTCATTTTAAAGTTTCCAACAGTGCTCTTCTTCCTTGTTTTGGCCTGACACTATGTAGCACGTACATGATAATATTGAAGTGCCTAAAAGAAAGGCTGAAGTAGTCCACGGAAAGACTTTCTTGCCTGTATCAAAACATTTGCGGATGTGACCGCGCTATGGATCATGACATAGTACATAAATAAAAAGCCTTGGGGTTGATGTCAGGGTTGCTGTTGTGTTCAGCCGATAGCAGTATTGCATTGTCAGTGCTGACTTAATCAGTATATAACTTGTCATAGTAGCTGGTTAGCAAGATTAGCTGCTAGCACATTCTAACCAGCTGAATTCATAACCATAATTCATTTAGCTAGTCGTGAGTTTTTAGCAAAACACACCTAATCGTCTAGATGTACAATAAATGCTAATTACTCAAAAGTTCATCATCGATTTCAAGGATTTATTTTAAAGATTGTTTTATCGCCCAGCCCTAATTTAAAGTCCTTAAAATACTTTAATATGCCACATATACAGAATCTTCATCATCACAATACATGTTGTCATTTCTTATTGTCCCATTTCAAGGTTTGTTACTTGTTTTTTTGTGTCTAGCAATCTAACCTCTCAGAGTCTGTGGTCCAGGTCTTCTCCTCTGGGTCTTTGCCATTTTTCTCAGTTTTGTCCTCTTTGTCCTCCCTTTTCCTTCCTCTTTTTTTCTTCTCCTCCTCCTCTGGGGGTTTGCTTCGGCAGGCAATGATACAGTCCAGTACACGCTGGTGCCGATCACTGGTGCCCACATGAGTCTTTACCAGCGTCTCCAGCTCGTTCCACATGATCCGATACTGCTCATCACTACAAACACAAACAAAACCACATCAAGTCACACACATTTTGGATGTGTATTTACTAATACTTGGGCTGCAACGGTAACCATGACCCCACTGTTTTGGGGTCATGGTTCGGTAAGGTTTTGGTACAGCAGAGAAAACAGAATCTCACTTGAAATTATTCATTTTGAAAACACAGTGGCTGATGGGCAACAATTCTTATTGTCAAGGCTATTATATACATGACTGCACTATGTAAATTTCTTCAATGAAATTACAATAAAAAAAAAATAACTTATGAGTCTCTTCTATGCACATTATATAAATACATATTAATAAAAAGTTAAAAAAAAACGTGTAACAAAATTAAGATAATAGAAGTGCAGATTTCTGTCTTTTGCCTTTCAGCTCACCACTTGTACAAGTTCAGGAAAATCAGTACATCTACATTATCAGAGGAGAGGGCATATCTGTTAGCATTGACAATGTCCCCTACTGCTGAAATATTACTCCTCTGGCATTCGTTATCGCTTTAACCCTGTCTGAGCTTTGCTCCCGTAAACTTAATTGACACATGTGGCTAATGTCGCCGCAAATTAGTGATTCCTGAGACATACCTGACTTAGGTGAACAGAGCCGACACACAGCCTTCATCCTGTTCGCTACTCGTTGCCCAGTATTACTGTAGCTTACTTTAGAGATGGCGGTGGGTCTTAAATCTCTGGCTTATTTAAGACTGACATATTTATAATTTATTTAGTTCCATCACAGTTGGGATAAATAGAGAGCTAGCTAGTATACACTTTACATGCATTTATCTGATCCGCAGTTTCTAGCGTACCATGTTTCGTTCGGTTATATTTTGGTTCCGTGCGGTCCTGTGTTGCTCTGCAATCTTTTTTCATTTTAGTTCTCTGCAGTTTATGTTGTTTGTTATATGTTGTTTTAATATTGGTTTCATGCATGCTAAGATATGTACACATTCGTGTGACTGCATGTACCGTGTACTGTTTTTGTTCAGTTCGGCACGGATACATGTACTGTTGCAGCCCTAACTAATACAGATATCTAGGATTTATAGAGTTCCATGCACAAATAGATATTCCTACCGCTTGGGACCTTTTCCTCTGGAGCCCACAGTTGAGATGGGCAGAGGGTCACTCTTCCTCTCCATATCAACAAGATTATAGACCGTTTTCTGACAGGTCAGCACATCCTCTTCGGTTAGAGTGTCTTTCACTATGAGGTTAGCTAACGGCACCACCTGGAACACACACACACACACAACCAGTAAAAAGTTAGGACACAACTACTTTACTATTATTTAAAGATGTGGAAAATAATAATAAATTATAAGTCATAAAAACTATAAAAATAATACAAATGCAAGATATCACTCTATTTTCACTCTTTGCCTAGATTGCACAGTGTTTCCCATTAATTAACTAGACTGTGGCGGCCCGCTTTGGCAAAGCTTCTCTCATTCCCAGTCAGTCAGTGACTTTTTTGCCGTGTCATCACCATTCATATCTATACAACCAATGTGCGTATGATTAAATTACTACAAGAGCACAAAGTTCTTCATAGATCTATCCTCTTAATTTTGCTCTTAAATTGCACCCAATTGATGCATTTAACTACCCTAGACCCCCTAGAAGGTCTGAGGTCAACCCATCACATTCTCACAAAGTCCTGTGGGAAACACTGTTGCAGCTCCACATATAATGGTAATTCTATCATCTTCACCTGGGATGCTTTTTAAACAGCACTGAAGTAGTAAACACATTTAGACTGGTAAATAAATGCATACCAGAAGGTCTGTCTAATTTATACTTGTCTCCAAAATTTCAAGTGTAAACTTTTAGATCCAAAAATTAAGCCCATGTGAAACAAATTCGCTCAAGTGTGTTTAAATGTTTTACTGGTACTGTATATAGTGCTGTGGAAAAATATTTGCACCCATCCAGATTTCTTCTGTTTTGGGGTACATCTCATACTAAATTGTTTAAAAAATTCAAACAAAATCTAACATAACATCGGAGTAAACACAAAATACAGTTTTTAAATTATAATGTTTTTTATTGAAGCAAAAAAGCTATACAATCCCCAAATCTATGAAACTGCATTCATCATGGGGTTCAGCTGGACTAGACACACACAGGCCTGAATACTGCCAGCCCCGTTCAATCAATTCAAATCTAAATATAACATTTTCAGCAGTATGAAGTTGGTTAAAAGGTCTCATAGCACACCATGCCAAGGTCGAAAGAAATTCAAGAAATGATGAGGAACAAAGTGATTGAAATACATCAGTCTGGGATGGGTTGCAAAGCTATTTAAGGGTCTGGGACTCCAAAGAACCACAGTGAAAGCCATTATCTCCAAATGGAGAAAACTTGGTACAGAAGTGAACCTTCCCAGAAGTGTCCGACCTTCCAAAATACCTCCAAGAAAACAGCGATGACTCATCCATTAAGTCACAAAAACCAAAAGGACAACATCCAACGATCTGCAGGCCTCTATCAGAAAGACACTGGCCAAAAATGGCATCCATGGAAAAGCGGCTTGGTGAAAACATCAAGGCTCTGAATTTTGCCAAAACACACCTTGATGATCCTCAAACCTTTTGGGAGAATGTTCTGTGGACTGATGAGTCGAAAGTGGAACTGTTTGGAAGACAGGGGTCCCTATACGTCTGGTGTAAATCAAACACATAATTCCACAAAAAGAACAACATAGCATGCAAGGTGGTGGTAGTGTGACGGCGTGGGTATGCTTTACTGCTTCAGGGCTAGGACGACTTTCAATAATTGAGGGAAACAGGAATTCTGCCAGAAAATCCTAAAGCAGAACGTCTGGTCATCAGTCCTGATGAGCTGAAGCTCAAGCGCAACTGGATTATGCAGCAAGACAGTGATCCAAAGCAAAAGAGTCCACCTCTGAATGGCTCAAATTAAGCAAAATTAAAGTTTTGGAGTGAAAGTCCTGACTTGATCCTGATTGCGATGCTGTGGCAGGACCTTAAATGGGCAGTTCATGCTCGAAAACCCTCCAATGTAGCTGAAATAAAGCAGTTCTGCAAAGAAGAGTGGGCCAAAATTCCACAACAGCATTGTGAAAGACTGATCTCAAGTTATTGGAAGTGTTTGGTTGCAGTTGTTGCTGCTAAAGGTGTATTAAGTTTAAGGGGGTAGTTAGTTTTTCACATGGGTGATATGGATAACTGTGTTATAGTGAGTGTTGGATAACTTTTTTTGCTTCAATAAAAAAAAAAATAAAAAAAAAATAATAATAATAATAATAAATATATATATATATTTGAAAACTCTAATTTCAGTTTACTCAGGTTGCCTAGTATGAGAATAAATCAGGATGGGGGCAAATATCTTTTCACAAACACAAAGATGTAAACAATCCCACAGAAGCAAATACAACAAACAAAGTAATAAACATTGGCATGACTAAAATGCTGACTAAATGCATTCATCAAAAGAGAATTTCATTGGAGAAAAGAAGAAACTCAATAATTAGATAAGTGTCTCTCACCGCCTGCATGTTGAAGATCGTTGTTTGAGAGATGATCATTGGCCAGTACCGTGTGTGCCGCTCTAGCTGGGCTTTGGCTCTCATGACTGGAGTTTTGCTTGCTGTATCTACCATTGTGTCTGGAAACGGAGTCAGACGATTCTCTCTCATAAATTCACCAAAGTCCTGCAGACAGAGATTAACTGCAAATTTACTCTACATCCTGGCAAAGGAAATACAAATGTTTCTCTAAAAATGTTCAGGAGGTCAGTTCATTCAGAAGGTCAAAGCTGAGAGGTCAGACAGGGCTGGCTGAGCTTACAGTGATGCGGTAGTCGGTCACTCGTCCCCCGCAGCCCTCGCTGATGGAGGGCGGGTCTTCTAGTGTGGAGCGAGTGCTGTTCAGCACATGCAAAAAGATCTCCCCTCCATGACTGCTCAACATGTGACTAATGATCTTTGACCCTGACTTTCGGGGCTGCTCAAGCAGCACCGATCGACCTGGAAAGACACCAGACAAAATGACAGGAAGCAATTAAGGTTAAATTGCTATACAATCATATCTTCTCTCTCCATTACTAGAGCAAAGAAACACCAGCTCTGATGAGAATATATGAAGTGACTCTTAAAGTCAACATGAATTGAAGTTCAGACCCATTTTACTTTAGTAATGCGACATACGTCCAAGTGAAAATGTATGGCAGGATTTATTTGTTGATTGGATCATGACTGTGGGTGGAGGGGATAAGTTAAAAAATATGAAGGCTTGGAGAGAAAAGGGAAGTTATTTCAGGGGCAGAGCGAGCTATTACATTTTGATTAAAGATTATGCAGACAAATGTTTCTTTTGGAACAGCATGCACCGATGACTCATTCTCAATAAGTTCCTGAATGATTGTTAATAAAAGTACTGTAAATAGGGTGCATTTTGATTTCATGTTGACTATAAGACATTTAAATCAGTTAAGTTTGCAAGTACCATTCAACAGGAAGTTGGTGAGACAGGAAGATGGTCGGCTGTTGACGTCAACAGGAGAAATGCGATAGGCCCCAGTGCAGTAATGCAGCTCTTCAAAAAAAAATAAAAAATATTCACAAAACATGTTAGTCATATGTAATTAAAAGCTGAGGACTACACTGTTTCAGAGTTTCAAGCACTCACCAACACTGTTGGTACGTGGAGTGCACCATTTGAGTGTGATGGTTTCCTTCAGGCCACTGTCTCTGCTGGTGCTGCCAGCCATGTGCAAATCACCTACACACAAAACAAGGAGACAAACAGCAATATGATTAGGAATGTCATAAAATATCAATACATGGATTCTTGATCGACATGTTATATTCTCAATACGTTTTTGAGGCATCGATGTATTAACTTTAGCCAACATTTGAATTAGAAGCCTAATTTGCGTGCTTTCCAAATTACTGTCTATTGGCCTTCCGTTTAATGTAGACTGGCGTCATAGCTTTGGGAGAGAACAAGGGGGTGATGCCAGTCACGAGTAGGACAAGGCACAGATAATGTATCACACACAGGACATGTCGATGTGGGGCAGGTGGGATTCCAAGACTATGAATCTAGTCACCATTTACACAAAATGTATAAAGAAATTGTGTATAAAGAATGAACAACGTGACGTATATGAATTTTTAGATTAGTGTGTGAAACTGGTGTAATTGCGCAAACGGATTAGAAATGGCAACTTTTATGATGCAATTTCTCTGTATGTAGCCTTTAACTGGATTCATTTAACCCTCCTATGGTCTTCGGTCATTTTAGACTGGAATCACTTTTGCTGATTTAATAAAAATGGTTTCCTTTATCGGAGCAGTACAACAACAAAAAACATCACCTTTGGTCTTTGTGGTCAAAATTGACCGAACATCAAAAATTAATTGTAAAGACCATAACACAGAACAATTTTTTTTAATCTGTCAAATACAATCAATAATTAAGCTACAATGTAGAAAAACACACACAGAAATTAAAGGGTGAGACTATAAAACATCCAGAGTGCAAAACACACAGCCACACACAAAATGAACTGGTGAGACCATAACACGGAGCATTTTATTTTTATTTGTCAAATAAAACCAATAAATCAGTCACAATGCTACACACACACACACACACACACACACACGAGGGGGTGTGACAATAACACACCCACAGTGCAGAAACCGCGCACACACACAAAAATAAATGGGTGAGACTAAAAAAGCCAGGAGACAAAACACACAACATAATAAACAGAAATAAAGATTTGCAGACAGCCTCCCATGAAACATTGAACCAGCATGGTGAGCAAAAAAAAAAGCAAATAATGCATCTGTATGTTATATGGCATACCATCATAACTACACGCTGCCACGGATACATTGCATCATTCTTTATTGTTCTTACTGTTTTTATTGTTTAATGTTTGTTATTTCTTATGCATTTATTGTTGTGCATTATTGCTGTTCACCTCACTGACTTGAAAATGTTTGCAAAATACATTTTTGCTATAGAAAGTTTGAAATTGCAAAACGTTTACTCTGATTCTTCTGTTTTATACTAATTTCAATTAATACTTAAAAGATATGAACTGCAAAATTGTAAAAATTCTATTAACAGCAAAAACTGACACTTCAAATGAATTTTAAAATACTAAACTTTGGCGAGATGTTTAATAGTTTGATACGGTCTAAATATATATCCAAATGCATAAGTTGTGACAAAATATCAAATTCAAAAAGGAGTGGGAGGACCAAAGGTAGGGCTCATTTATGAAGACCATAGGAGGGTTAAACTGACAAACCACAAAGAAACATACTTGTAACTGATACATTGTGTAGGCTATATAAATCTATTTTAATGAAAAATTACACGAGTTGCACTCCCTGGCGCTGCAGAATTTTGAACAGCCTCCAGAGTTATAGCTGGGCGTTGCTGACTGACACAGAAGGGCAGCGGTTTGCATACCTTCATAAAATAATAATTATTTTGAATTTTAGAACACGCCATATCATCAGCCAGATGCGTCTGGTGTGCGAGCCACTTTAAGTTACCCTGCCACGCACACTTCCCCAAAGTTGTGTAAGCATGAAGAGACAAAAACTATTGTGCAACGAGTAGCCCTTTTTTATCTGAAAAAATGCCTATATAAATCAATAATCATCTAGAAAATTTGGATTATCGATGAATGAAAAAGGCATTGATCCCAACCCAGCAGTTGCTCTGCTCTCATGTCCAAATGCCTTATGTAGTGAAATGAAGTTTGTGTTGAATTACTGATATAAAGAGGGACTGTTAACACTTACCACTCTTGATGAATTCCATATGAGCATCCCGATGGTGCAATAGCTCAACGTCATAATTTGCAGAAGTGTTAGCGTGCTGCTCCTCCTTCTCACACACAGGGAAAAACACACATATATACTGTATATCAGCAGCTGGGACTCTACACTACAACACACCACAATCTACTGCTGCTTTCATGTTTGAGAAGCACAGCTTACAACATAACTGTGCCCTCAGATCTGATTTTCACCAAGATCTCTGAAACTTCCAGCTGGATCATATGCGTGGAGATGAAGACTTTGAAGATACAAATGGAGCTTACACACAAACATAATGGGAAGAGTAGAAGGATCAGGAGAAAAGAGATTGGTGGACTCCGTGGAGCAGGACGTTTCATCTTTGGGTCACTGTTATGTCCTCAAATACACACACCCTAACACTAGTATGCTTCTGCAGGGAACTGCGGCTTTGAGTTACAACAACACAAGCCACCAATGAAAGACATTTCACATCCGGCCACACCCAACGAAGGAAAGAGATATCACCCAGGAGACAGATAGAAAAAACAAGAAAGTAGAGGGAGAGATCACCCTGATAGAGAGGCGGTCTAAGATCTAGGGGGTGATAGGGGTTCTAGAGGGTCAATTGTCCATCCAGCCGAGTGCTAATCAGAAATATCTGCAATCTGCAACCAACCATTATATGTCTGTTAAAGTCAACATGAAGCACCATTCAAAACCCATTTTATTTTTATAATGTGACATGTTAGAATATTCAATACCATTTGATAAAAGACAAAAGTTTTTGGTCTTTTGTTCATTGAATTGTGTACAAGGAACATGTTTTATTCAATATAATATGGATTTTTATTTCACGTTGACTTTAATTAAATGATACCATTTTAAAAAATTTCAGAACTGTTTCTCTGCTATAATCATACTCATGTAAAAGCTTTTAAAACTAGTTGCTCCTAATTGAAAGTTCTATAAAGCTCCTCTTTTTTTTTTATTCAAGATTAGCAAGAGCTGGATGAGGGTTTGGGGTTTTGCTCTGGAGTAGTAATAGTAACTCTGGTGAAGTACTGACCTGCTCACAGACATTTAATGTAGGCTAACAAAACAAACAATAAACCATGAAAACAGCAGCTGTGTAAGAAACTGATACAGTGCATACAAGTGATGAAGAGAGGCAGAGAGAGAGACAGGCAGAGAGGAAAGTGTTTGACTTAATTCTGACCTTCATGGGGATGTTAGTGATGGTGGTGGAGGCCAAATCAAAGTGCTGCTGAACCAGCACATTCAGTTTAGTGGCCAGATAACGTCCAGCACGCACACTGTGAACCTCACTGCTCAACATTGATGAGAGCTGCAACATACACAGAGTAGAGAGAAAGACATATACTACAAAATTTAGGACATAAATAGTAATCAGGATAATATAAAGACTTCAAAGTTTAGACACACGCAACGGATGAACTTCTTTACAAAACTGTAATTAAATGTATAAAAATGTTTAAATGGATGGGGACTCCTTCAATAATGTTTATAAAGCATCCCAGGTGGCACCTCATGACGTTGGTTGAGAGAATGTCCAAAGTGTGCAGAGCGGTAATCTAAGTAAAGAGAGGCTACTAAGAAGAAGCCAAAATATAAGATAGTTTGGTTAACATTTTTTGCCATTTTTGGTACTCCAGACCTTTGTTTTCATTAGTAGAGCTTCATACTACTGTATTTGACCCACATTCAGCTTTCGTCAATGTGTCAAGTTTAACCATTTACAAATGGTGCCTCATTGGGAGCCCCACTTCTCTGGGATTTAACCACAACGTGAAGGACTAAAAATAAAAGTTTGTTCTGAACTAGATTCTAACAATATATTAACGGGATAGTTAACCCAAAAATGTTAATTCTCTCATCATTTACACACCCTCATGCCATCCCAGATGTGTATGACTTTCTTTCTTCTGCAGAACACAAATGAGGATTGTTAGAAGAATTTTTCAGCTCTGTAGATCCATACAATGCAAATTAATGGGTACAAAATTTGTTAAGCTCCAAAATCCACATAAAGGGAGCATAAAAGTAATCCATATGACATTATGTGTTCAGACACATAATATATATATATATATAAAAAGTTTGATAGACCTACAGTGCTAAATAAGGCAGAAACACATCATCACAGTCTGTAAAAAACAAAATCTACCATAGGCGAAAATTGTCATTTTGCCCCCTTTATACAAAATAATTTATTACACAGTAAATATTGATCCTTGGAATTTAATATTCTGGCTTTCTTCTTCATTAATGTTTCTCTTTCTTAAAAAAAACAACAAAAAAAAACACTTCAGCTGGGGAATTGGTTTATTTGGCATGGAATAACCCACTAAAGGTTCATTTAGCAATAATAAAGAGAGAGGTGGTAGACTTTCACCTCTTTCTTTTGCCGGTCTGAGACCAGTGTGTCGTCGCCCTGTGGGTAGATGTGGACCAGCACAAGCTCACACTGCTGAATAGGCATCAGTCTGCACAGATCAAACCAGAAATATGAACATGTTAATACCATGCAAATCAAAGCAAAACTCCTTTACTCTTACTTCTTAATATCACAACTAACCGATCAGATCCTGCAGCCAGTTTGTTCTGCTCCTGAATGGTTTCCAGCACACAGTCCTCCAGCATTCTGACATGAGTGTCACTGAAAAGGAGAGACAGCGTCTTTTAGAAGTAGAGCAATGTTACTCCTCAACTGCAACTCAACATATATAACTGAAATGTAGCTTAACTAGATTTTTAATGTATCTGTTTAATTTAAGCTGTGCTTGTTTCTACCAAAATGTTATGGTTTTGTGGGTGGTTGCTGGGCACAGCAATGTGGTTGCTAAGGTGTTCAGAGTATTTTTATTAGCACAATGCTTTGCAGTTGCTGGGGTGTTTGCTTACTGGCCAAAGTCAAAAGAGTCCACTCCTAAGTGTATATGATATTCTAGTCCATATACCTATATATGGCTCGGGTCTGTTCTTCCATGCCTAAGAGTTAATTATCTGAGACTGTAGAGAAATGCAGATCTCATCACCTTTGTTCAAGACATTTAACCGCAGGTTAATCCTGAAGTTCCATCTCGACATCCAAAGTAAGGTGTGTTGCTCAGGAAATAAAGCAGCTGCTAAACGATAAGTACTCCCATGTATTAATTGTACTCACCTTTTGGCATTAGTAAGACAGATAATGCGCCCTCTATTGGCAACTCTGTCAGCCATGTCCATCAGAGAAGTACGAGCCTCGTGTTGGTATTCTGTGATCTTACACAGCGATTCCACTGCGGCCACCAGTCCATGCAGCACACTGCAGCATTCAGGATCCTCACGAGGGTTTGGAGGCCCGACAGCTGCTAAAGCGGTCATCAACTGACCACACACCACAGACAAACACTTCAATGCATGTCCTGCACAACAGATTATACTTGAACATGCAAGGTGTTTGATATGGATATGGATATGCATAATGAGTTGTGCTTCACCTCTAGTGTGTTCTGGTTTTCCTGCTTCCAGCTATTCAGGATATGAACCTCAGAATCACTCACAATGTAGTTCACCTAAGAGACAACACACAAATGCAAGTAGAGTCACTACTAATGCTACATTAAAGTAATAGTTTACACTTAAATGAAAATTATATCATTTACTCACCCTCATGTTGTTCCAAATCCATATGACTTTCTTTCTTCCATGGAAGACAAAAGGAGATGCTTGGCAGAATGTTTGCCTTAGTCCCCATTCACTATTACTGTACCTTTTTTCCATAAAAAAAACTGAATGATGCCTGAGGCAGTCAAAATCTCACATTATGCATAACATCTCCTTTTGTTCTTCACAGAATAAAGAAAGCTATACTGGTTTGGAACAATATAAAGGTGAGATGATAACAGAAGTGTCATTTTTAAGTGGACAAGCACATTAAGCAGCCACAAAGGGTTTCAAATGACACTTACTAGTTTCCTGGTGGGGTAAATGTCATACATAATCCGGCAGTACTCCATGGAGCACTCAACTGCACACGTCCACAGAGATTTGGAGACTGGAGCCAGAGGAATCAAACCCTGTGAGCGGCTTTTGGTCAGCATGTCACACTCGATCAGCTGCCGGCAGGACTCTGCCATGTACGGGCAGTGATCGACCACAAAGGCCGTCTTGTGTGAAACTGAGAACATCCTCATCTTTAAAAAAAACCTGCAGCACAGAGGCAGGAAAAATAAAATGGTTGAATTCAATTTATGGCTTCTTGGGTAATCATACTTTTAGGAAGCTGACGTGTCCTGTGTGCTTGATAAGTTATAAAAAAATAAAAATCTAATTTTATTTAGTATGCATGCAGTTTTAATTACCTTTAATTGGAAGAATACATGGAACATTTGTACGTTAAAAAATTATATGCATGATCATTATAATTATATATATATATATATATATATATATATATATATAAAATAATAATATATAAGCTACATTCAAATAAACGTTAAAAAAAAATCTTGATGTTTATTAAAAAACTCAAATTACCCCCATGCTATTATAACTATAGTAATAATATGTGAAGTCTTAGAAGCTTTTGCACAGACGAAAAATGCTAGATTTTGTATTTTAAAAACAGTGTGTGAAGGAAATCGTACATAAACATACAAACAATCTTTGTATTGAAATATGGCGATAAAAATAAAGCATTAATGTTCTAAGCAGTAATATTCATTAATGTACATTATGAATATGAACGTCATCAACGTAAACAACTATCAGCAGAAAATGACACACGAGTTGACAAAACCTCATCTTTCTGTGAATGTTTTGAGTTGAAAAAGAAATACTTTAAGAAATCGCTGGGGAGCATATTATAATTGATTAATAAGAAAACGTCTGATTATTTTTTTTCACCTGTGTGAAACACCAGGTAGCGTTAGCCTGCTAGCATCGTCATCTTGTTTTTCATCTGCGTTGAGCGTGCACAGAAGAAAACCAAAAACACTCGTGTATACAAACTGCGTCAGCAACTGTATGGGAAATAAACAGAAACGTAAAAGACAACAGAGGACTGAAAACAACACGGTACGTGTTAAACTAGTGAAGCCAGCCTGACAGCGATAATAAGAGCGCAGGGGAATAAATACGCATTTACTCGTGTTCGTCAGTAAAATGTCTCCCTGGGAACTCCGACAAACGCATAAAACGGTCCTGGTTCAAAGCGCCATTCCTCCAAACAAAGGCTAACAGTTAGCCTAACTGCCTGCATGTCCCCTACTGATGCCCTTTACAAAATTACTTTGCCATTACTTATTTCGTCTTCATTATGAAACAATAAGAATCAGAATGAGCTTTATTGCCAAGTATGCTTACACATACAAGGAATTTGTCTTGGTGACATAAGCTTCAATACAATAATAATAATTAAAAAATTATATATATATATATATATATATATATATATATATATATATATATATATATATATATATATATATATATATATAAATTCTCAAAATATAAAATATTACAACTTTAATCTCATAATGCTATGACTTTATTCTTTAAACTTTATGACTTTGTTCTCGTAAAGGGCACGTCATGAGATTATTCAAAAATTATTACAACTTTATTCTTGAAAGTCAGATTATTATTATTTTTTTTATCTGGAACTTAAACAGCGTTGTATTTTTAAGTTCATCTTTAACTATGATTTTGAAATGCTTATTAATTTATTTAGCAAGTTGTCAATTTTCTGCATGTTATTTCAACAACTTTAGATCATTTGAATTGTTGAACTTCACACTTAGTGTCTGCCAAACTTCATCAAGTTGAGTCAAATAATTTTTTAAAGTATAACACAAAAGACAATTTATTTAATACAGAACAATGACAGCTTTTTTTTTCCTTTTCTTTCTTTTTTTTTTTTTTTGTGGTGTTACAAACCTTTTTAAGTGTTTTGTGATAGAGCTAGAATTAAATTAATTCTTAAATAGACAAAATGTAAACAATATCAGTCTTAAATACTCAAAGCATATTTCATTCATGTATGCTTTTTATGTTTAATGGAAAAGGTTAAAAAATTAGGTAAAGTCAAAAGTGCACATCCTATAAAATCACCTTATGATGTATTTAAAAAGAACTGTAAAATTCCAAAATTCTGCACTGAGGACAAATAGATAAATAGATAAATAGTTTATCTGAGGTAAATAGATAAACCTTCTGTCCACTACTGGATATAATGTAGGAAGTCCATTTACTAGTTCATATTTTGAACCAGTCCATATAGTTTAACACCTAGATGAATCTACTACATAGGTTAAACAAGGTTTAAACTATGCGCTTTAAACTTCTAATCCATGATCAATGATTTACTCCAGGGATTTATTAAGAATTCATCCACAAATAATAACTTTGAGAATATTTGTTTATCCAATATCATTCCTGTAAGTTTGTCAGTTATTTATAATGTTTTTGTAACAGTTGTCATTTTATGAATGTGTCTGTATGGATGTTTGTCACCATAATAAATAACACATTATTTACCCAGTCCATCAGCATAACACTGAAACCTTGGACTCATTTTACATTTTACATTTATGCATTTGGCAGACGCTTTTATCCAAAGCGACTTATAGTGCACTTATTACAGGGACAATCCCCCTGGAGCAACCTGGAGTTAAGTGCCTTGCTCAAGGACACAATGGTGGTGGCTGTGGGGCTCGAACCAGCATCCTTCTGATTACCAGATTACCAGTTATGTGCCACTACACCACCACTACACCACCACCACTCCATGGACTCACAGCATATTATGCTGTCATGGACTGACTGACAAAGTAATAGCTATTTGCTTTAAGGCATTGATTGTCCAACATGTTTGATTATAATTTGCATAGATTTCTCTGTTTGTGCTCAGCAAAATGATTATTGTTAGGAGTGTCATTGCTGAGAAAAAGGGGAAGGTGCAATAACGATATCTTCAAACAGCACAACTACTTCCAGCTCAAAATCATCAGTAAGCAGTAGCCTGCAGCAGAGCACTAGAACTAAAACTTAAGTCAAAACAAAACAAAAAACATAGAACTTAAAAAGGAGAGATTAAAATGATATTGTGAGGACATCTCAAGCATTTTATCAGTCTTCTCTGGTAAGTATTTTAATATTCCACAACAGCAGAGCCTACATTATAATTGTAATGTGTTTTATAGGTCTTTTGACTCTTCTTTTTCACATGATTCCCAAATACTGTTCATTTATCTTTCCAAGATAAAAAAGCTGCTTTTAGTCATTTATTACTTAAACATAAGCAACAATTAAATTCAACAAATAACAATGTTGTTTTGGGCTTTCAACCACAGACTGTTAGTCAGCCTTCTTGTAATGTTTTGCATATTTCTAATGCACTCAATTATGCACCTTGTGTATGCAAAACATCCTATAAAGGGTATTTTTTGTAGGCCTAACAACAGGAGAGTAAAATAATTCATACATAATTCAAGTACAGTATTTATACTTAATAAAATACGTATATCATTTTGTATTTTGTACTTGCATTTTATTAAATTAAATTTCTAAGAAAATTTAAAACAGATTTAATTTAGACTAGACATTATTTGCTCAATTGAATTGTTGCTTATAGGATTATTTCTCATGAATATAGTTTCTTCACAAACAGAAGCAGGATATGTGCCAACAATAAACTGTACATTAAAGGAATATTCTGGGTTTCATACAGGTTAAGCTCAAATGACAGCATTTGTGGCATAACGTTGATTACCACAAAAATGTATTTTGACTCGTCCCTCCTTTTCTTTAAAAAAGCAAAAATCTGGTTACGAGGCACTTACAATGGAAGTGAATGGGGGCCAATGTATGAACATTAAAATACTCACTGTTTCAAAGTATAACTACAAGACATAAACAATACTTACTATCTTTTTCTTCATTGTAATGTCAACAAACCCTAAAATTACTTTACAGCTCAAATAATACATGTTTTAACAGAAGAATCCTCCAAATATGGGCCCCATTCACTACCATTGTAGTGCCTTGCTTTTTTTTAAGAAAAGGAGGGACGAGTCAAAATAACCAACATTATGTGATAATCAACATTATGTCAAAAATGCTGTCGATTGAGCTTAACTAGTAGTGAACCCAACCCGGAATATTCCTTTAATCTAATTATCTGTTAAAACATAAGTTGAACGATGAAGCAATGAAGCAATGAAGCAATGATCTTGTGAACTTGAAGGGAAGTAACTGGCTTATGTCTAAAGTTAATCAGTAGATTGTTTTAGTGATGCTTGCCACGCTTTCACTTAGTCAGAATTTATCTATTTGTTACAGAATATAGAGCATTATTTCGTCTTCACCCAAAAGCAAAGGATATTCCAAAATTCTGCACTGAGGACGCATTTTTCCTCTGGCTGCATATCCAGTCAAATCAGCACCACACTCATTTGCCAAAGGTACAATTTTAATATCCAGTTATTTCTTGCAGAATGTTTTTATAGGGTTCAAAGTGACCTTTTTTACAGAACTTAACATTAAAAAAAGGAAAAAGAAAAAGGGTAAATAGATAAACCTTCTGTCCACTACTGGATATAATGTAGGAAGTCCATTTACTAGTTCCTATTTTGAACCAGTCCATATAGTTTAACACCTACTGTAGATGAATCTACTGCATAGGTTAAACAAGGTTTAAACTATGCGCTTTAAACTTCTAATCCATGATCAATGATTTACTCCAGGGATTTATTAAGAATTCATCCACAAATAATAACTTTTATTATTGTTTTCTCCACTCAGGTCCAACCATCTTTTAATAGTGAGATGGGTGTAGCTGAGAAAATCTTTTTTGGTCTTTTCTTACCAAGTATGTGTGTTTCTCCTTTACCCTTACCAAATAATCTTATGACTGTTGTTTTAAAAACAATACTTTTCTGTGACACTTATGAGTGAATAACTAATATTTTAGTTGTGTTTTATTCATGAATGTATGCTGTGTTGCATTAGTGTGTTTTTAGCTGATTGTGTAAAACTACGCCTACATATTTAGTGACATATTCATCAGATTTATCTAATGTACAGTTTGATACATGAGGCTTGTGTATCAAAGGAACTATAAAAAGTCAGCAGACACTGTAATGTTAAATCTATAACTTCAAAAGAAAGCAGCTCACATTACTCCTTGAAGAATATCCATGCAGGGTGTTTGTTGTTGTTTTCCCTTTCTGGTTTTAATCCTTTAATATAGATTTTGTGCAGGACTTTTTTTTATTATTAAATCTTAGTTCCTGCTCTGATTTGCTTCACGTTGTAAACAAACCAAAGGGTGTGTTTACAACGTGATCTCATGAGAATTCGTATGTATTTTAACATAAAGTTTGGTTCAAGCAAACGTACATTCTCTCACGTTTGCATAGACATGAAAGTACAATATTGACAGCATCTAAAATTCATAATTTACGTATTAACATCTATAGAAACATACATATATTTACGTGTACTGTTTGAATTGATTAAGATTGAATTCATAGAATAAATTAGTTAATTACATTTCATTTATAATCAATGAGATTAGTTCAATGCCATCACATTTAATTTATGCACCAAATTCAAGCCTTTTATTCAACGTTCTCCGTCTCCATCAAGTGTGCCGCACAAGCCCTCAAAAGTGAAGCCAAAACGTCTCAATCGCCCCCCGGTGACTGGTCCTAGTATAGGTCATAAACCCCGCCTCCCCATGTTATTCAACGGGACGTGAGACCAACTAAACAATTAAATTACACTTCACATATCTTTTTTCCAAAGATAGTTTCTGTCATTTACTGTAGTTTCTGTCACGTTGATGTAATTTCAAGTGTTTGTTTTCAAAATAAGTTTGTTTTTAGTTAGTTATTTGATGCTATAAAAACGGTGCTGTGACATCATGATTGACAGCTGTGATTGACAGGATCTATGAGCGAAGTAGTCTATTACTAATATAATTAATTATTTCACACCATCATAAGTCAAAACTCAAAAGTGCAGGGGCGTGTGCTTGTGATTGATTCAGCGAGAGTGAGGGCGGGGCCTTGATTTCACGGCTTTACTTCCTGCTCACTACTGCGCAGGTCTGGTCCCGAAATCGCAACTGCGCAGACTCAAGTCCCAAGATGTCAGTGCCATATCGGGACACTGGCGGCTTCAGTTCTCACCAATGGAAAAGAGCGAAGGGGCGTCATCCATCTTTTTTTACAGTCTATGGTCTCCAACCACCATGGTGCCCGCCGTAACCGTCAACCTTTTTCACTGGTTTCGTTTTCAAAATTAAAATTGGCTCTCAAGTGTCTCATGACTTTTTGCGACAAGCCGTATTCTGCGATGTATATGTTTGAATGAGATATGACAGTGCTGTTACTAAGTGCATCAGGAGAAGATTTACAGAGATGAATAGAATTTAAATTCTACTCTCCACCTCACACAATGCTATTGTATGCTGTCAGGGAGCACATCGAATGCAGCACATTGCCCTTTGGACTACTTTTGTACTGAATTTTGCCATTTTTTGGAATAAATGATTGTGATTAAATTGATCTGCCTGTTACATGTTTGTGGTTTAGGAGTAGGTGTGGGATTAGTGGCTGTAAGGTATATAAATTAATATATTGTAACAAAAATGATTGCAACTGTACATTAATCTACTTGTTACATGTTTTTATATTGTTGAAATGTGGTTATGTTTAGAGGTAGGGTTAAGGGAACAAAAATATCTATAAAACAGTAAAAATTTACAAATATATTTATAATTAATTAGTGTACTCAAATATATTTATAATGGATTCGTCAATATTTTACGTTTCTAAAGCTGTAATTACGTAAAAAGGTTTAAATTGTATATGCTTTCAAACGTCCATATTGCATGTTTTAGTGTCTATCCAAACGTACAAACATGTACGTTTAAATGTTACAAAAATGTATGTACAAATAGCTACGCATATTAATGAGATCAGGCATGTGTTTATATGGCTACAGCAATGGCTGAAATGTCAATGCATTCTTTTCTTCATATGTTTGTGCTGTGTGTGTTGTAGGTGTTTGGTGTAAAAGTTTCCACATCAGTCTGCCAGAGAAGATTGAAGCTCTGAGTGGATCCTGTGTGCTCATAGAGTGTGCATTTGAGATTGAAGAAAAATATGACAAAGACCTTACTGAGAGTGCTGCAGGAATATGGTTTAAAGATAATTCTAAAAATCCAGTGTTTAACTCCAGAACTCCCAGTGAAAAACACTTTAGAGGGAAACTAACTGGAAAAATAGAAGAGAAGAACTGCACCACTATCTTTTATGATGTTAGTTCAAATCACGATGGAAAATATTACTTCAGGATTGAGGGTAATGGTGGACTGAAATATAACTATCAAAAACCCGATGTCACTATAAATGTCATTGGTGAGTGACTTCTGTCCTGATTAACTCAAATATGTAATACTTATTTGTTTAATACAGATGTTTAGAAAAATGTAAAACTATTAATCATACCACTAATATTAATTTATGTAATATTAGAAAGATTTATAAATGTAAAAAATATTTTCTTAATCAAACTCACTTGAAAGATTTTACTGACGATGGTCAATCAGAAGATATTTGAACTTTTAATGTATTTATTGTAGAAACTTACAAAACAGAGTGCTATCATGCCTTCTCTCCTCTAAACTCAAATACTTATTTCATGTTTCTACCTTTTCTTTTTAGATGTCATACACATAACCCCATATCTCTGTATGTTTCAGACTCTCCTCATAACCCCACAGTGAAGTTGTATGTGGATGAGAAGGAGGTGCAGAGTCAGCAGGAGGTGTTGGAGGGGAGCTCTGTGTGTCTGTCCTGCTCTGCTGAGACTCTCTGTTCCTTTCCTCCAGCAACTCTCACATGGAGCTCCACTTCCAGACTTCCCTTCAGTCTACAGGAGAAGCAGAATCAAACTAAACTCATCTCTCATCTCAACTTCACTGCTACTCCCCTTCAACACACAGTCACTTTCACCTGCACTGTCACCTACCAGCTACAGAACAACAACAAAACAGCAAAGGAGTCCCTAATGCTACATGTTCAGTGTAAGACAAGAAGACACTTCAAAACAGTTTTGACTTGTTCATGTAATGATTGTAATGGCCTACTTTTTGTTTTATCCCTAAGACTCCCCAAAAAACACATCAGTGTCTGTGTTTCCCTCTGACCCTGTGTTGGAGGGCAGTTCAGTGACTTTGAACTGCAGCAGTGATGCAAATCCAGCAGTGATCAACTACGCCTGGTACAGAGATAATGGAGAAGAGTTGGAGCAGCTGTTACGACAGACTGGGGACACTCTCATCTTCAATAAGGTCATCTCAACACACAGAGGCTGGTACTACTGTAGAGCTCAAAACCAACATGGCACCCAAAACTCATCAGTGCTGCTTGACGTTCAGTGTGAGTATTACCAGTATGTTTGACTTGCTCATTCACTCACATATGCCTAAACCTAAACTATAATGGCTGCTATAAATAAAACCTTTTTAAGTAATTCGTGTTAAGCAGAACCTAAAATGATCTACTTGTTACACTACTTCTGTTATGAAAAGCTGTTTATGTACTCTATATACAGAATATTTCACCCTCAGTGTGACTGATTTACTGATAAACACAGTCTGTGACCAAGCTTATCAAAATCTAAGGCAACTGTTTCTCCGAAACATCTCAATGGTGTAAACACAGATATGCTGATTTCACAGAATTCTGTTTGCCAAAAGGAATGACAATCAAAAGTTCAAAAAGTGCAATGTATTATTATGAGGATGTTTACATAACTATGGTTATGAAAGAGCCAAGATTAAAATGTATTGAAAATATACAAATAGCAAGAATGTCTACCATTCACACTAGGCCATTTTCATAATATTCCACTGTGAAGATTGTATAATTTTTATTATGTTATTAGATATTATATTTCTTTGCCACCTCCAGATTCTCCTAAAAACACATCAGTGTCTGTGTTTCCCTCTGACCCTGTGTTGGAGGGCAGTTCAGTGACTTTGAACTGCAGCAGTGATGCAAATCCAGCAGTGATCAACTACGCCTGGTACAGAGATAATGGAGAAGAGTTGGAGCAGCTGGTACGACAGACTGGGGACACTCTCATCTTCAATAAGATCATCTCAAAACAGAGAGGCTGGTACTACTGTAGAGCTCAGAACAAACATGGCACCCAAAACTCAACAGTGATGCTTGACGTTCAGTGTGAGTATAAAGGAATTTTGTTGTTTATATATATATATATATATATATATATATATATATATATATATTATATATATATACATATACACCATCCTTAGTGATTGTAAACAATATAAACTGCAATAGGAAAGTTATAGAGAAGTGTCTATTTGGCCTACTGCACTGACATTTTTCGTTCTCTATTAGATATTCCCCAAATCTCCACTTCTTCCAGCTGTAACATAACTGATGTAACCATGTGTTTGTGTGAGGTTGATGGGAATCCCTCTCCTATAGTGGAGTGGCATCTGTCTGGACGTCCTGTCACTAACTCTACAATCATGTCCATCAGTGAAGAGCGATTGAGCAGCACAGTTTTGAGGAGCTTCATCACTCTACATCACTCACACACACACACATCCAGTCTGCTGTGTGTCACCACCAACACTCATGGCACTGCCAAAAAAATATTTCAACTGAAACAGACTGCATGTACATTTATCTGCAATTAATCTATTTCAATTGCTAAAATGGCAATGAATCAACCAGCTGACTCTCCATTAAATAAAATACAGTTACTCAGATACAGTGGCCCCAAAAATTATTTATACAGTTCAGCCACACTTAAATGTATGAACGTCACTGCATCATAAAAATAAAACAACAACATACTTTCCAAGCAAAAGATTTTACAAAAATATGTTTGTTAGGTTTTAAATGATAACATAATAGATTGTGTTTAATATTGAGACAAGTTATTTGAACAGTTTCTGGTTCTCTAACTTTGTGGAACATGCCCGTAATTAACGTGATGAATAAACCTGTCAGAGAGTAATTGACTTTGTACATCTACCTAAAATCATCTTGATGCCAATTGGTTAAAAGTACTTCTAGTTAGTTCTAAGAAAAGCTTTAGCATGAGTTATTTGCACATCTTATGCAATGACACTCAGTCATTTCTAATGGTAAATAACTAAGTGTCCAAAATAGTCACAATACCTTTTGGGGCCACTGTACATTTGATTAAATATTTGCATGATACATTATGGTTATTCTTTGCAATATGCAGACTTTGCAATACTGTGCCATAAACTGTTGCTTATGGATTTAACAGCGTTTCAAATGGACTTTCCCTCCCTGATGATTGGAGCTGCTGTAGGGGCTACAGTTATGGCAATCTTATGTATCACAGCACACCTGTACAAGTAAGTTGACAGTGGTAAACTGAAGTAATAACTAAAACATGATCTTACTCAGAATTCAAATTCAATTTATTGTGAATACAAATAGTTACAAAGCAGCTTTACAAAGTGTGCCTTACAATACTATCTGTCATGCTAATGGAATTTTACATATCAATAGCTGAAGAACAATAACTTTAACTGAAAGAGGTACAAGCAGTTATATATTTAAGTTTTTGTTTTATTTCAGAAAATGGATCTGCAAGACTAGACGGGAAGACAAAACAGGACTTGTTCTGTCTGATGGGGTATGTTAAAAAATTACACTGATATAAACGCAAAAGCTTCACATCAAATATGTCACCACCATAAACAATTAAATTATAAAAGAAAACTAGAATATTTACACACAATTATGCCCAATACAATTGCTGACTAATTCAAATGTTTGTGTTTGTTTAAGTTATCCACCACTGATTCTACATCGTTGTTCATTCATTAGGCTGTTTCACAGGAGAATGATGGGGAGTCTCTTTATTCCAATAAAGTAATGCTGTCACATGTTGGAGCCGCCAATATGAACCATACAGAAATGCTTCATTATTCCTCCTTTGACTTCAGAAATACCAAACGGGAGTCAGCCGAAATTAGGGGCGTCTCCTCACTTACTGCTGACTACGCCGTGATCCGATATTGTCAAACCAATGGCACACGGTGAGGCAAGGATCAGAGGAGATCCAAAACATGAATTTACCACCCAATACCAGGTTGATCACAAAGCAGCAACAGAAGCACAGCTGGTCTTAAGTGCAGACGTAGACGTAAAGCAAATGGAATCAAAGAAAAATGGAGTAGCATTGCAGACAGTCTCAGAGAAAACATCTGACATTTATTCACAAATACAAAAACCTCACCACCGATAGAGATCACAAGAACTAGACCACTACATTTAGCATAATACTCATAAATGTATAATAAAGCAATAAGACCCCCTAAAAACCTCTTGTGGCATTGGGGGCGTGGTCATGTGTCCGTCTGCGGGAGCGAGAGAGTCGTAAGGCTCGTCACCTGGTTCATAACTGCCTCTAACACCTGTCTCTCATTATTTTGATGGAGGAGGGAGACTTAAAAGGCACGTTAGAGCACAGAGAGGGAGAGAGAGAGAGAGAGAGATTTACGAGCAGCTGCCCGACACATTTGTGTGTTTGTCTTTTTGTTTAAGTTTTTAAACAATTTATTAAAATATCATTTATATTGTCAAGCCGGTTCTCTTCCTTCTTCAGCAGAACACAAATGAAAATTTCTAGAAGAAAATCTCAGATCTGTAGGTTCATACAAAGCAAGTTAACAGGGTCCAAAACTTTGAGGCTCCAAAAGCACAAAAAGGCATCATAAAAGTAATCCGTTATACTCCAGTGGTTAAATTCATGTCTTCAGAAATGATATGAAATGGATGGGTGAGAAAATGATCAATATTTAAGTCCTTTTTTAGTTTAAGGGCATACTCACACTAGTATACTCATACTCACACACTACTGTGCTTACTGCCTCGCTGGCCTGCCTTCACATTGCACTTAATGTTCCGGGCCTGAGCATGATTACGTTATTACGATGCAACTTTTTGTTTTGAAGAAAACAGGAAGAAAAGAGCTCAGCGCAGAGCACAATGGAGTCCATCATTGTAATGTTAATTTGTGGCTTATTTTCAGTCAATTGAGGCACGGTGACACATGGCCCTCTCACATGCCTAATTGTAGACAGCATCGTACTACTGGAATTTATATTTTACGTCTGATGAGAAGCCAGATTTACGTAGTGCATCCCATACCTTCATATACTGAACCCACAGTTTTTTCAGCTTGTCACTTCATTGCTCAATGGTCCTTTGGTATCCAAAAGGACGAAGATTGTCACAAATTTGACCAAATATCTCGTCGTTCTCTTGTGTTCTTGTGTGTTGTATCCAGTTGTTCCTGTATACTCTCATAAGCACAAATATCCACCTCTGCACCTCTGCCGTGGACCAAAGTGATCCCTTTGCTGGCATGTTTGTTAAATGGAACAGTCATATCATTGACGTCATGTTTCGAGTTCAATCACACTAGATGTGTACCGTGCCTGAGCCAACTGAACTGTACCTCTTCAAGTGTGCCCAGGCATGGTATGGAGCAATCACACTAGCTAAACGAACTGGACTTTTGGGTCAAAAGTGCTCAGCCATGGTACAGATTGCTTAGTGTGAGTACACCCTAAATCACTTCTTCAAACAGCCCTCCTAAGCGAGCTTCTCTCCTAAAAGTTCTTCTTCTTTTGTTTTTGTTGATTCACATTCTTTGTGCATATTGCCACCCACTAGGCAGAGAATTTGTAGTAAAAATAATTTATATATTGATCTGTTTCACACCCACAGCTATCATATCACTTCTGAAGACATGGATTTAACCACTGGAGTTGTAATGTATTACTTTTGTGCTGCCTTTATGTGCTTTTTGGACCTGCAACGTTCCGGTCACCATTCACTTGTACTGTGAGGACAAACAGAGCTGATAAATTCTTCTAAATTTCTTAATTTGTACTCTGCAAAAAAAAAAAAAAAAAAAAAAGTCATACACATGTGGGAGGTCATGAAGGTAATTAAATTAAGAGAGTATTTTAATTTTTGTGTGAACTATCCCTTTAAGGACCTATTTTTAATTAACCCATACAATTTGTTTGTATGGGTTCAGGTTGATTGAGTGATGTTAAATAATACTTTTGTCTTGAATAAAACAAGTTAATGTAAATGTTACCATATAGAAAATGTTTAAGGTTCTTTCAGGTTATACTGTTGTTTGTTATTCAATAAATGTATGTAGGATAATACAAAAACTAAAGTGAGATGTTATTTGTTTAAACTTCCACTTGGTTTCCAGTGGTCTATATTTTTTCCACTGGCCTATTTCTCACTTTAAAATAAATAAATACATTTTACAATTTTTCATCATGTAAATACATTGAAATAACATGTTACAATTTTTACATTGATTTTACAGATTAAAAGTTTCAAAATAAAATTTGCTGAAAAAATAAATAAATGTCTGATATTTACTTAACAATCTACTGTATTTACAATCATCTTCAAAGTAGCCCTCAACATAAACTATGCATTTAAATCAGCTTTGCTAGAAAATGCTCCCCAAAACATTCTCTATGCAATAAACTGCAACACACTCTCAACTATGATCACTGAAAAGACACTTTTGGTGTCATTGTTTCTTCACAGAGTTGTGTTGTTACAATCAAAGATCTGTCATCGTCAGCCATATAGAGTCACGTTTTCACTATGAGACCAGGTTGGTCATCGTGGTGTCAAGTAACATGAGGTCAGTTCAGACTGTATCTATGTAATATATACTAATTCCCAACTAATTTCCCAACAACATTTTCCTCTTTTTTGAGTATAAGCATACAGATCCAAGTAGTCTCCGACTGGGCAGAGCATATGAATGGGTGAATCTCCAGACTCACACTTCAAGATAACTACTTCTCCAAAGTCAATTATCATCATAGTGGTCATACTGCAATAAATAAGTAAAATGTTCCATTACCACCATGAAAACATACTTATCTTAGGCTACAAATCTCACATAAGAAACAGCAGGCATTTTTGTTGACATCTGTTTTGCATTAAGGCCATATAACAGCACTGGCTTTGTTCTAAATTTACATGCGTGATAATGAATCCTACATGAACTCTAACCACGTTCTGTGTGAAAATGTGTGCATTGCAATCTGGGTGACCAACACACTGTCAAAAATATGTATGAGCTGCAATTACCACCATAAGTTTTTGTGACTCATCAAAAGAAAAAACAGCATTATCTTATGCCTGCCTTATGCCAATCTATGTAGCAGCAGTTGCATAGTTGAATAGAATAACAAAGATAGATACTGTGTTGAAACACACCTTGGAGTGGTTATGGTTCCCTTCCGAGGGAACTCGCACTGCGTCGTTGAAAACGACTCTTTGGGGAACGCTCCTTAGCGTGCGCCTCTGAATTATGAATGAAACTATTCCAATCTTGATTGGTGTTGCGTCATGACGTAACATGTGACGGCATAACCGGATGCATAAAAGTGACGCCGGTACACATACACATTAGCTTTCGCTCTTCAGCAAGCGCTCTATGTTGAAATTGTTTGTCTTATTTAAAAATATTATGGCCACCGAACAGTTCAAGAAGTGCGTGCACCCCTGCCCTCGTTTCATTACGGGTAGGGACACGCACGCTTTATGTGTGAACTGTTTGGGAGCACAGCACGCACAGGCAGTGCTTCGATGAGCACGGTCAGGCTCGCGTTCCCCACGGTTTTGGTCCCGCGTCTGTTGAGGCAGCGCGGCGATTGAAATCGCGGGGTTCGCAGCGGGATTTTGCAGATGAGAATGAGACTGCTGCGGCACGTTCTCATTCTTCGTTTGAGGATCCCGAGCCTACTGTGAGTGGTGCAGAAGCCCGCGTCGCGGCTTCTTCTGCCCATGATCAGGTCCCCTTGCTTGAGCTCACTGCTTCCGAGGAAGTGGATATGCTCAGCATCGATGCGGACGACCGTGAGCCAAGCACGCCAGTTTTTGGCCAAGCTTATGAGGAGCTGATTGAGGTTGTGACGCGTGCCGTGGCCAGACTGAATATCAGCTGGCCACAAAATGAGCAGGGAACGCAAGTTGAAAGCAATTAGACGTGCGTTTCCTGCGGCACAGATCACAAACTCAGCGCCGGGTTTGCCGCTTTTCCCCGATCTCCACAAAGATATCTAAAACGAGATCGTGGGGTAAACCGCATTCGTCCCGTGATCTCCAGCCCCAGTGTTTGATTACAGACGATGTTTTGGGGGCACGGTATATGGGCTAAAATCCCGGCGCTGCCTAGTAAGCCCTGCAGAGATACATCTGCTTTAATAAGTAGGGCTTACATGGCCGCACACAATCGGTGTTGGTTTCCGCCGCCTCTGACGCTTTGGGCCACATCAATTTCCAGCGAACGCATAGCTTAACGCTCGTGTCAAAAAAAAAAATATATATATAAAAAAAATATATATATATAAAAACAACAAGCATCAATTGTGGTCACAAGAACCGTATCGACTAAATCCTGCCGGTTTCCCGCTTCAGGAAGTCGGGAACAGTGCTCGAAAAACACCCGAGACCAGCCCCTTTGGTTCCCTTAGTTGAAGCTTCGGGAAAGAGGTCCTACCGAGGTGGTAGAACCTCGGAGGGCTGTCCCCCCTCTGCTGCAGAGCAACCGAGGTTGCTCTCGCAGCGGAGTCCTCAGGAAATCGGTGTCGGTTCCCGCCGTCTCTGACGCCGGGCCACATCAATTTCCAGCTGAACGCACACCGTGCCGTTCGCGTCAAAAAAATAAAAAACACACATCAATTGTGGTCACAAGGACTGTATCGACTAAATCCTGCCGGTATCTCGCTTCAGGAAGTCGAGAACAGTGCTCGAAAAACACCCGAGACCAGCCTCGAGAGGCTGGTTCCCGTAGTAGATTTTGTAGAGGCATGGAATCATCTTCCCAACATATCTGCATGGGTCCTGCATATAATAAAATCAGGGGGGGGGGGCGGTGCCCGAACTGCAGTTTGTACCCTGATTTTATTATATGCAGGTGGTGCAGACTACAGTGGTTCTGGAGCAGGCTCAGGTGATGGAACAAGAAGTGCAATCTCTGCTGCTGAAGGAGGCCATAGAATGTGTTCCTCATTCAGACAGGGAGTCCGGTCTTTACAGCCGGTACTTTATAGTTCCAAAAAAAGGATGGGGGGTTGAGGCCGATTTTAGATCTCAGAGTTTTGAACCGGCCTTTTGAGGAGGTTCAGGTCCAAAATGCTTACCATTCCTGTCATCGGGAGTCAGATCAGATCCGAGGACTGGTTTGTCACAATAGATCTAAAAGACGCCTATTTTCATGTACCCATCCTTCCATGTCACAGGAGGTTCCTGAGGTTCGCTTCGGGGCTGAAGCTTACCAATATCGGGTTCTTCCGTTCGCCTAGCACTCTCTCCCGCACATTCACCAAATGTATGGATGCAGCTCCTGCTCCTCTGAGACTTCAGGGCATCCGCATACTGAATTTTATCGATGACTGGCTCATTCTGGCCCAGTCTCGAGAAATGGCGGTTCGGCATCGAGATGTCGTCCTTGGCCGTATTCGAAGTTTGGGGTTGAGACTCAACACAAAAGAGTGTGTTACCACCATCCCAGTGCACAATGTTTCTGGGTGTTGTGTGGGACTCGGTTACGATGCAGGCACGCATGTCTCCTGCACGTATCGAGTCCGTTCTGGCGATGGTGTCCGGGTTAAAACTAGGCCAGGCCATCACTGTAAAGCAGTTTCAAAGACTGCTGGGCCTCATGGCAGCGGCATCCAACTTGATACCTTTGGGCCTTCTACACATGAGGCCCCTCCAGTGGTGGCTGAAAGCCAAGGTGTTTTCCCCAAGGGGAATCCATTTCAGTATAATCAGAGTAACGCGCAGATGCCTTCGTTCTCTGCTAATATGGAAGAAACCTTGGTTCCTGTCCCTAGGGCCAGTGTTGGGAGCGTCATGTCGCCGGAAAACCGTTTCGACAGATGCCTCCCTCACTGGCTGGGGCGCGGTCATGGACGGCCGCTTTGCCAGGGGTCTGTGGCAGGACCATCATCATTCTTGGCACATAAACTGTCTAGAGATGTTGGCTGTGTTCAGGGCTCTGAGGAGCTTCCTTCCAGACATCAAAGGTTACCATGTCCTAGTACGTTCGGACAATACATCAGTGGTAGCTTATCTGAACCGACAAGGAGGAATCAGATCGCGCCCTCTGTGCAGACTGGCGCATCAGATAATTCTTTGGTCCCAAGGGAAAATACTGTCTATCAGAGCATGTATATTCTGGGGGTTCAGAATCAGGGAGCAGACATCCTGTCGAGGCAGGGGCTGAGGCTCGGGGAATGGAGACTTCATCCAGAGGTGGTGAAGTTGATATGGGACAAATTTGGACCATCAGAAGTGGATCTATTCGCGTCTCGAGGTTCTCCCTCTCACATCCAGCCCCACTGGGGTTGGACGCCATGGTACAGGCTTGGCCGAGGCTTCGCCTGTACGCATTTCCCCCGATCGCTCTGCTCCCGGGAGTCCTGGAAAGGGTCCGCCAAGAGGGCATCAGTCTACTTCTGGTTGCCCCCATGTGGCCGGCCCGAGTATGGTTCTCAGACATAATTTCACTCCTGATAGCTCCGCCATGGCAGATTCCTCTGAGGAGGGATCTGTTGTCTCAGGCGGGGGGCACAGTCTTCCACCCTCGTCCAGAGCTGTGGAAACTGTGGGTCTGGCCCCTGAGGGGGTTCAGTACCTAAATGCTGGTCTATCAGCGGGGGTGGTTGAAACCATACTTAGCTCTAGGGCTCCGTCTACTAGGAGATTATATGACCTCAAGTGGAATGTGTTCTCCAGTTGGTGTAGAGAACATGAATTAGATACAGTTAACTGCCCGGTGGCTTCAGTTCTGGAGTTTCTTCAAGATCGTTTCTCTGTGGTCTCTCCCTTCCACACTTAAGGTGTACGTGGCTGCCATTTCGGTGTTCCATGCACCACTGAGTGATGGGCCTCTGGGGAGGCACCAGCTGGTCATTCGTTTTCTCCGTGGTACATGGAGGATGAGACCGACAACCAGGTCCAGGGTTCCTGCCTGGGACCTGGCGGTGGTTCTCGAAGGGTTATCCCTGGCCCCCTTCGAACCCCTTCAGTCGGCTTCGCCCAAGGACCTGACGCTCAAGATGGCTTTTCTCTTAGCTATTACCTCTCTAAAGAGGGTGGGTGATCTTCAAGCCCTGGCAGTGATGCCAGCTTGCTTGGAGTTTGCCCCTGGCGGAGTTAAAGCCATTTTACACCCGAGACCTGGCTATGTGCCTAAGGTGCCGCCTAACACGGCACGGTCCACGGTCCTGCAGGCTTTTTATCCTCCACCTCATGTGTCGGCAGAAGAAGAGAGGCTCCATTTGATCTGCCCTGTCAGATCTTTGAGTGTTTACCTCGAGAGGTCCTCTTCTTGGAGGAGGTCGGACCAACTGTTAGTGTGTTTTGGGTCACCTAAGAAGGGGCTCCCTGCCTCGAAACAAACCATTAGTAATTGGATTGTTCAGGCTATTATCTCGGCCTACAAGGTGCGCAATTTGCCTTCACCTTTGGCCGTGAGGGCTCATTCAACTAGAGGCATGGCGTCCTCTAGGGCTCTCTTATCGGGAGTACCCCTCCAGGAGATCTGTGAGGCAGCCGGTTGGGCTACCCCGCACACTTTCATCAGGTTTTACAGTCTGCACCTCCCTAGTATGCCTGGCGCACGTGTGCTCTCGCCCTAGCTGAGTGCCTGAGTTCAGTTTCACCCTAGGGCAGGCCTTTTTTCGGTGCGTGGCCTAGTGGGCATTCGTTCCCCAAAGAGTCGTTTTCAACGACGCAGTGCGAAGTTCCCTCGGAAGGGAACGTCTCGGGTTATGACTATAACCCTTGTTCCCTGAGAAGGGAACGAGACACTGCGTCGTCCTGCCACGCTCCTCAAGGCCTGAGAGCGGCTTGCTTCATCGCTAGGCTAATGTGTATGTGTACCGGCGTCACTTTTATGCATCCGGTTATGCCGTCACATGTTACGTCATAACGCAACACCAATCAAGATTGGAATAGTTTCATTCATAATTCAGAGGCGCACGCTAAGGAGCGTTCCCCAAAGAGTTGTTTTCAACGACGCAGTGTCTCGTTCCCTTCTCAGGGAACAAGGGTTATAGTCATAACCCGAGACGTTATCTTTCATCATGCACATAGGACCTCAGAAATGCAAAATTTGTACTTTTCTGGGTTCACTTTGGGATTAACAGCTTTTATCTTCTGTATTATTCTGTAGGCGCTCTTGTCACTCCATCTCTGAAACCCTTCAGTGGTATCAACAAAAAGCACATTTAAGTACATTTAAGTTGGTGAATACCTTGGCTTTATTTTCTACTGTTCTCATTGAATTGAAAGCACCTGTTTGATCATCCAAAATATCCGGTAACACTTTAAAATAAGGTTCCGTTTGTTCACATTGTTGTGTAGGCGAGGATGTGGTCGAGCACCAGTCTGGGGAGAGAGAAAGTGTTAAGGACATCCATCTGAGATGACTTAAGCCGGAGGCCTTTCTGGAGCTCATCAAGTGCACAGCCCAAGCTCTGGAATGGCCATGGGCGCAATGGCTGTCCACCTCCTACCACTGATGACAGGGGAGGCCCAACTTGCAGCCCAACCACTCCCAGTCGATAACCTCCTGAGATACCCTGAGCTGAAGAATGCCATCCTGCATCGGGTCGGCCACAGTCCCGAAGAGCATCGCCGGCGGTTCCGAACCCTGACACTGAACGAAGTCAGCTGCCCGTCTGCCTTCGTTCAACAGCTCCATGGTGGGGGCTGGCTGAGGAACCCAGCAAAGTCGGGGCGTCATCGATCTTGTGGTACTGGAACAATTTGTCACCAAACTACTGAAAGGAACTGTGGAGTGGGTCCAGTGCCACCAACCGGCATCAATTTATGAAGCAGTGCAGAGGACCATTTTGCGGCATACCCGGGGACCACCAAGCCACACTCTCTCTCTCTCTCTCTCTCTCTCTTCCTGTCGTCCCATCCCCCTCCCCTCCTAATTTCTGACCTATCCCGTTCCCACAGAAACGGTGGAACAATCAGGTGCTAACACTCCTTTCTATCTCTCCCCCGGTTCTACACTTTCTTCCTCTCAGGTGGGGGATGCTGCCGTCTCTAGTGTGGGCGTGAGGTTTGGGCTAGTCTGTTGGAGTTGCGGGGAGCCGGGACACGTTCACGAACAGTGCCCGGTGATGGAGGTGGCGTCGGTGATCTGACACTCCACAGATACCCGTGAGTAATAGGATGGTACATACCAAGTCTTGGTGGATTCAGGTTGGAACCAAACCTCTATACATCAATGCTTGGTTCAAAATGGTGCATTGGATATACATCTAGGATGGCTTGAGGGTGAGTAAATTATGGGATAATTTTCATTTTTGGGTTAACTAACCCTTTAAATTAAATATCAGGATAATAAATCACTGTAGAGGTGAGGGCATGGTCGATCGTTCGTCTGGAAAGAGAGTAAACGGTAAGGTTTCTCACCTGAGATGAATTGCTGGTAATTGCTTGTTTATGTGTTCGTAGTGAGAGATGGGGGGGAATAAAAAAGTGTCAGTCCTAAGAGTGTGAGAGGACCTGACGCTGTCTGTGGGTTTATCGCCCGGCCCTCAGCGATAGATTGAAGCTTCTCCATTATGCCTTATGCAAACATGTTTTTATTGTTTTGTGCATTAATAAAAAGAGACATTCTTGAGTTGCTATCAGCTGCTTCCTCATTCCATTGAACTGTTACAATCACCATCTTAATAATGTGTTTTTCACTGCCCGCTCTGGTACTCCCGAACGGAGGCCCCCCCCCCCCATTTTACAATCTCAGGGCTGAGTCGGTTTTATTCTGTGTTTTCTCAGGTCCGAGCCGGTTGAATTCGGTAACGCGGTAACAACTGACCGGGTGTACTGCTTGCACCTAGCGCCCTTTCCCTCCACTGAGGTAATATCATGCGTTCTTATCCCAGGAGATCCCACTAACTCGGCTCCCTGGATGACTCCTCTCTAGCCCTCTGGTCCGCGAATTCAGCGGAGGAATTCCCTGACTAGACCCACTACGAGTACTCAAATTACTCTGTACTGGAATAGGTGCTCCACAGGTCTGGCCCCCATGTGGACTTATCCCCCTGTGTGTATTTTCTGCGGTACGGTCCCCTTATGAGCGGACCCAGCATCTCCCTTGGGCAGTCATCACTGCCTCCTGGTCGCCGTGTTTTTAGCAACTCCTCCCTCCCAATGAGGTAGGATCTACCACCTAAAATCCCATGTGATGTATTCCACCACAGTTTACCTCCCCCAGCCTGGGCAGGTGTGGTCTCTGCAGGGTCTTTCCCCTCTGAAAGAATAGGAATTGGGAAAGAACGTCTTCCCCGATGCGTGTGATAGCGTTAAGATGGCGGCTTGCTCCCATGCTTGGCACATCACCTTGTTCCCCCCATATCGGGGTGTAGGGAACCAGAAGGATATGACGATTTTATGGGGCGTTGGGGAAGGGTACGTACAGTCTGGCACGGCCTGTCGTTTTGGCACGCAACTGCCTGCCTGTGTCAGCAGCGCACGTACATGGTTCAGCGCATGGCTTGATTAAAATTGGACCCCTAGTGTCGATTCTTCGGCACAATGTCGAAGTGAGCGATAGACGGGGAACATCTAGGTTACTGTTGTAACCTCTGTTGCCTGATGGAGGGAACGAGACGTTGTGTCCTCCCGCCACGCTTGCTGAACCAAGCCACTGTTACGGCCGAACCTCATTGTCGGCTCCTCAGGCAAAATCCTGAATGAACAGATGCATTTCCCTCCCTTTATACCCGTATGTACGGGGGCGGGACATGCAAATTCTGTCTGCCAATTTCTCATTGGCCTTTTCTCAAGTTCAGAGATGCGCGAGGCTCTCAAGAAACCCCTAGTGTCGCTTCTTTGACACAACGTCTCGTTCCCTCCAACAGGGAACGGAGGTTACGACAGTAACCTAGAAGTTTTCAGTCTTGTGTAATGAATAGTGTTACACTTGACTCCAAAAGCACACAGCATAATCCAACACATCTAAACCATCTCAACCACTGAAAAGATGAATTTTTTTAATCACACTAGATGTGTACCGTGCCTGAGCCAACTGAACTGTACCTCTTCAAGTGTGCCCAGGCATGGTATGGAGCAATCACACTAGCTAAACGAACTGGACTTTTGGGTCAAAAGTGCTCAGCCATGGTACAGATTGCTTAGTGTGAGTACATCCTAAATCACTTCTTCAAACAGCCCTCCTAAGCGAGCTTCTCTCCTAAAAGTTCTTCTTCTTTTGTTTTTGTTGATTCACATTCTTTGTGCATATTGCCACCCACTAGGCAGAGAATTTGTAGTAAAAATAATTTATATATTGATCTGTTTCACACCCACAGCTATCATATCACTTCTGAAGACATGGATTTAACCACTGGAGTTGTACGTATTACTTTTGTGCTGCCTTTATGTGCTTTTTGGACCTGCAACGTTCCGGTCACCATTCACTTGTACTGTGAGGACAAACAGAGCTGATAAATTCTTCTAAATTTCTTAATTTGTACTCTGCAAAAAAAAAAAAAAAAAAAAGTCATACACATGTGGGAGGTCATGAAGGTAATTAAATTAAGAGAGTATTTTAATTTTTGTGTGAACTATCCCTTTAAGGACCTATTTTTAATTAACCCATACAATTTGTTTGTATGGGTTCAGGTTGATTGAGTGATGTTAAATAATACTTTTGTCTTGAATAAAACAAGTTAATGTAAATGTTACCATATAGAAAATGTTTAAGGTTCTTTCAGGTTATACTGTTGTTTGTTATTCAATAAATGTATGTAGGATAATACAAAAACTAAAGTGAGATGTTATTTGTTTAAACTTCCATTTGGTTTCCAGTGGTCTATATTTTTTTCCACTGGCCTATTTCTCACTTTAAAATAAATAAATACATTTTACAATTTTTCATCATGTAAATACATTGAAATAATGTGTTACAATTTTTACATTGATTTTACAGATTAAAAGTTTCAAAATAAAATTTGCTGAAAAAATAAATAAATGTCTGATATTTACTTTACAATCTACTGTATTTACAATCATCTTCAAAGTAGCCCTCAACATAAACTATGCATTTAAATCAGCTTTGCTAGAAAATGCTCCCCAAAACATTCTCTATGCAATAAACTGCAACATACTCTCAACTATGATCACTGAAAAGACACTTTTGGTGTCATTGTTTCTTCACAGAGTTGTGTTGTTACAATCAAAGATCTGTCATCGTCAGCCATATAGAGTCACGTTTTCACTATGAGACCAGGTTGGTCATCGTGGTGTCAAGTAACATGAGGTCAGTTCAGACTGTATCTATGTAATATATACTAATTCCCAACTAATTTCCCAACAACATTTTCCTCTTTTTTGAGTATAAGCATACAGATCCAAGTAGTCTCCGATTGGGCAGAGCATATGAATGGGTGAATCTCCAGACTCACACTTCAAGATAACTACTTCTCCAAAGTCAATTATCATCATAGTGGTCATACTGCAATAAATAAGTAAAATGTTCCATTACCACCATGAAAACTTACTTATCTTAGGCTACAATTCTCACATAAGAAACAGCAGGCATTTTTGTTGACATCTGTTTTGCATTAAGGCCATATAACAGCACTGGCTTTGTTCTAAATTTACATGCGTGATAATGAATCCTACATGAACTCTAACCACGTTCTGTGTGAAAATGTGTGCATTGCAATCTGGGTGACCAACACACTGTCAAAAATAAGTATGAGCTGCAATTACCACCATACGTTTTTGTGACTCATCAAAAGAAAAAACAGCATTATCTTATGCCTGCCTTATGCCAATCTATGTAGCGGCAGTTGCATAGTTGAATAGAATAACAAAGATAGATACTGTGTTGAAACACACCTTGGAGTGGTTATGGTTATCTTTCATCATGCACATAGGACCTCAGAAATGCAAAATTTGTACTTTTCTGGGTTCACTTTGGGATTAACAGCTTTTATCTTCTGTATTATTCTGTAGGCGCTCTTGTCACTCCATCTCTGAAACCCTTCAGTGGTATCACCAAAAAGCACATTTAAGTACATTTAAGTTGGTGAATACCTTGGCTTTATTTTCTACTGTTCTCATTGAATTAAAAGCACCTGTTTGATCATCCAAAATATCCGGTAACACTTTAAAATAAGGTTCCGTTTGTTCACATTGTTGTGTAGGCGAGGATGTGGTCGAGCACCAGTCTGGGGAGAGAGAAAGTGTTAAGGACATCCACCTGAGATGACTTAAGCCGGAGGCCTTTCTGGAGCTCATCAAGTGCACAGCCCAAGCTCTGGAATGGCCATGGGCGCAATGGCTGTCCACCTCCTACCACTGATGACAGGGGAGGCCCAACTTGCAGCCCAACCACTCCCAGTCGATAACCTCCTGAGATACCCTGAGCTGAAGAATGCCATCCTGCATCGGGTCGGCCACAGTCCCGAAGAGCATCGCCGGCGATTCCGAACCCTGACACTAAACGAAGTCAGCTGCCCGTCTGCCTTCGTTCAACAGCTCCATGGTGGGGGCTGGCTGAGGAACCCAGCAAAGTCGGGGCGTCATCGATCTTGTGGTACTGGAACAATTTGTCACCAAACTACTGAAAGGAACTGTGGAGTGGGTCCAGTGCCACCAACCGGCATCAATTTATGAAGCAGTGCAGAGGACCATTTTGCGGCATACCCGGGGACCGCCAAGCCACACTCTCTCTCTCTCTCTCTCTCTCTCTTCCTGTCGTCCCATCCCCCTCCCTCCTAATTTCTGACCTATCCCGTTCCCACAGAAACGGTGGAACAATCAGGTGCTAACACTCCTTTCTATCTCTCCCCGGTTCTACACTTTCTTCCTCTCAGGTGGGGGATGCTGCCGTCTCTAGTGTGGGCGTGAGGTTTGGGCTAGTCTGTTGGAGTTGCGGGGAGCCGGGACACGTTCACGAACAGTGCCCGGTGATGGAGGTGGCGTCGGTGATCTGACACTCCACAGATACCCGTGAGTAATAGGATGGTACATACCAAGTCTTGGTGGATTCAGGTTGGAACCAAACCTCTATACATCAATGCTTGGTTCAAAATGGTGCATTGGATATACATCTAGGATGGCTTGAGGGTGAGTAAATTATGGGATAATTTTCATTTTTGGGTTAACTAACCCTTTAAATTAAATATCAGGATAATAAATCACTGTAGAGGTGAGGGCATGGTCGATCGTTCGTCTGGAAAGAGAGTAAACGGTAAGGTTTCTCACCTGAGATGAATTGCTGGTAATTGCTTGTTTATGTGTTCGTAGTGAGAGATGGGGGGGAATAAAAAAGTGTCAGTCCTAAGAGTGTGAGAGGACCTGACGCTGTCTGTGGGTTTATTGCCCGGCCCTCAGCGATAGATTGAAGCTTCTCCATTATGCCTTATGCAAACATGTTTTTATTGTTTTGTGTATTAATAAAAAGAGACATTCTTGAGTTGCTATCAGCTGCTTCCTCATTCCATTGAACTGTTACAATCACCATCTTAATAATGTGTTTTTCACTGCCCGCTCTGGTACTCCCGAACGGAGGCCCCCCCCCCCCATTTTACAATCTCAGGGCTGAGTCGGTTTTATTCTGTGTTTTCTCAGGTCCGAGCCGGTTGAATTCGGTAACGCGGTAACAACTGACCGGGTGTACTGCTTGCACCTAGCGCCCTTTCCCTCCACTGAGGTAATATCATGCGTTCTTATCCCAGGAGATCCCACTAACTCGGCTCCCTGGATGACTCCTCTCTAGCCCTCTGGTCCGCGAATTCAGCGGAGGAATTCCCCGACTAGACACACTACGAGTACTCAAATTACTCTGTACTGGAATAGGTGCTCCACAGGTCTGGCCCCCATGTGGACTTATCCCCCTGTGTGTATTTTCTGCGGTACGGTCCCCTTGCGAGCGGACCCGCATCTCCCTTGGGCAGTCATCACTGCCTCCTGGTCGCCGTGTTTTTAGCAACTCCTCCCTCCCAATGAGGTAGGATCTACCACCTAAAATCCCATGTGATGTATTCCACCACAGTTTACCTCCCCCAGCCTGGGCAGGTGTGGTCTCTGCAGGGTCTTTCCCCTCTGAAAGAATAGGAATTGGGAAAGAACGTCTTCCCCGATGCGTGTGATAGCGTTAAGATGGCGGCTTGCTCCCATGCTTGGCACATCACCTTGTTCCCCCCATATCGGGGTGTAGGGAACCAGAAGGATATGACGATTTTATGGGGCGTTGGGGAAGGGTACGTACAGTCTGGCACGGCCTGTCGTTTTGGCACGCAACTGCCTGCCTGTGTCAGCAGCGCACGTACATGGTTCAGCGCATGGCTTGATTAAAATTGGACCCCTAGTGTCGATTCTTCGGCACAATGTCGAAGTGAGCGATAGACGGGGAACATCTAGGTTACTGTTGTAACCTCTGTTGCCTGATGGAGGGAACGAGACGTTGTGTCCTCCCGGCCACGTTGCTGAACCAAGCCACTGTTACGGCCGAACCTCATTGTCGGCTCCTCAGGCAAAATCCTGAATGAACAGATGCATTTCCCTCCCTTTATACCCGTATGTACGGGGGCGGGACATGCAAATTCTGTCTGCCAATTTCTCATTGGCCTTTTCTCAAGTTCAGAGATGCGCGAGGCTCTCAAGAAACCCCTAGTGTCGCTTCTTTGACACAACGTCTCGTTCCCTCCAACAGGGAACGGAGGTTACGACAGTAACCTAGAAGTTTTCAGTCTTGTGTAATGAATAGTGTTACACTTGACTCCAAAAGCACACAGCATAATCCAACACATCTAAACCATCTCAACCACTGAAAAGATGAATTTTTGTAAAAGTTTTTTTCACTTCTTTTTTTGGTTGTAGACAATATGTTGCATTCAGCATACGTGTTACAAATGTCTCATCAAATGCGGCATTTAAAATGGAGAAGTGCTGTAGGCCACAGTGTTTCTTAAGCTATGGTTCCCACAGCGTAAATGATGGTTTGTAACAATATCCTGAACAGTTACTATAGCAGCTTTGTTTCACTATTTTCATTATCTTCTATATCTTGATCTCTTTTAAAATCATTTTAATTGTTTAAAAAACCGATTTCATAAAAGTTCATGTTTATTGCAAAGCAAAAGACAACAAACCAAAAAGTATAGCTTGGTCTCTCTTTCTATTATGAAGATCTCAGAGTGACTGATGAAATACCTTGTTTTTTGGTTTTAGTTGAGACTTACCTCAGGCCACAGACTGAGCAACATCATTTCTCAAGAACAGAACTACTGTTAGCCTTGATTTTGAAAGTAATTTCTGCAAATATCATAACACTTCCCATTCAGATATTTTCTTTAGCATAAAATTGTAATCATAGCATTTATCTCTTATGTTTTTCTCACAGACAGTCTCTCACTTCATTTCTTTAATTCTTTACTTTTAAATGCATCATATGAAACCAGCTTGTTCAAGATGCAAATAAATGTTTACTGTTTAAGACTAACAATTAGAGGTCTGAAACTTGACCTGAGAAAGGCTGTTATACACCAAGCTCAAAACATGAATTCACTTCAACCTAATAATACACATTAATATGGATACTGTTGGGTACAGGTGAATAAAAAGCAAACACGCAATTAACCAGGAGAGACAGAACAAAGCTGCAGAGTTGATCCTGCTGCTTCTCTTGCACACGCACTGCAAGAGAGGCACTAAACGTTTACAGGGTAGATAACAAACACAACATTCTCTTTATGAACACAATTTATCAATCAAATACTTAACATGCACCAATCATAAGGGAAAGGCACACATGTGCTCAATAACAGGGAATTGAGCTTAATATTATCAAAAGCATTCTCTAATATGAGGCGCACACCAAGCACACTCAATAAGGAATGTGCATAGACACTGACAGACATAATAATGACAAGAAAAAGAAAACACATTAAATCCATCTTATTGGTCACATATAATTAAGATGCATGCAACTTTAAGCTCATAGTAATTGGGATAGATACATACTGTCCATTTAAAAATACACTTGTTACACTGGACCATTTAAAATAATAATAAAAAAATAAAAGAATAAAAAGAATCTTAAAGGAAATTGTGACCATTTACAAGACATGTACCGTATTGAAACATTTGTCATGAGCCTGTTTGTTTATATATTTTAAAATTATAATTTTTTTCTCAAATTTGATGAATCTTTAAAAAATATTTGCATGTCCGTAAGTATTAAACAGCTAATTATGTTTTATTTGTGTACAGGGGACTTTTACGGTATTATACAGTTGCCCCCTTTAAGCCTACCAGGCCCCACCCTAGACCCACCAGTCAAAATGGTCTAGAACCGCTCCTGCCTGAAAGCAGTGATGTCTGTCATAAGCCCTTCAAAACCTGACAATAATAATGCTGAAGTTTTTGCTGGATTCAGAACTTTAATATCACCATTATGTTTAATTCAGTGTAAAGCGGACCAAGGAAGGGACGGGAACAGACGTCAGCTTAAGGGGTAAGCTTTATTTTTTCAGTTTAATTAATTTAATTTTCACACACACACACACGTAATCTCTGCTGTGTTGTCAGCCTCCGGATGCTCTGTGGCTGCTGGCTTTTATCTGCTCTCCTCACGCTACTGCAATTAGAGACAGGTGTTAGACATAATTTAGCTCAGGTGTGAGCGCCCTTACCGCTTTTCTCTCCCGGACGGGCGCTTGACCACGCCCCCGCTGCCACATACCCCCACCGCCCGACTCAGGCCGGGGCGTAATCCGGCCTGCCTACCACTCCCCCCCCATTTCTGGAGAGGAAGTCAGCGGCAGCCATCTGCACCCCTGGTCTGTGGACCACCTTGAACTTAAAAGGCTGGAGGGCCAGATACCAACGGGTGATCCGGGCGTTAGTATCTTTCATGCGGTGGAGCCACTGCAGTGGGGCATGATCCGAGCAGAGGGTGAAGGCCCGCCCCAGCAGGTAGTATCGGAGGGTGAGGACCGCCCACTTGATGGCCAGACACTCCTTCTCTACGGTGCTTTACCTAGTCTCCCTCAAGGAGAGCTTCCAGCTAATGTACAGCACCGGGCGCTCCTCTCCCTCCACCACCTGTGAGAGTACGGCCCCCAGCCCTCTGTCTGAAGCGTCCGTCTGCAATACAAAAGGGAGAGAGAAGTCAGGTGCATGCAAAAGCGGCCCCCCACAAAGTGCAGCTTTAATCTGTGTAAACGCCTGTTGGCACTGCTCTGACCATTGGACCAGATCTGGAGCCCCCTTTTTAGTGAGGTCAGTCAGCGGGCTGGTGATATCCGAATAGTTAGGCACAAATCTTCTGTAATAGCCAGCCAGCCCCAGGAACTGCCTCACCCCCTTTTTGGTCTTGGGTCTAGGGCAAGTCGCAATTGCCGCGGTATTGTCAATTTGGCCATGACCCAAGTGGAACCCCAGATACCGTACCTCCACACGCCCAACCGCGCACTTTTTTGGGTTTGCCGTGAGCCCCGCCCGCCGCAGCGATCTCAGGACGGCCCTCAGATGTTGCATGTGCCGTTGCCAATATTTACTATAAATAATGATGTCGTCTAGATAGGCAGTGGCGTAAGCAGTATGCGGTCTGAGGATCCTATCCATGAGACGCTGAAACGTGGCAGGTGCCCCGAACAAACCGAAAGGAAGCGTCACGAATTGGTGTAATCCGAACGGCGTGGTGAAGGCCGTTTTTTCACGGGATATTGGTGTCAAGGGGATCTGCCAATAACCCTTCGTTAGATCCAAGGTCGAGTAAAATCGAGCCGTACCTAACCGATCGAGCAGTTCATCAACACGGGGCATTGGGTACGCGTCAAATTTAGACACCGCGTTGACTTTTCTATAATCCACACAGAATCGTACAGACCTGTCGCTCTTGGGAACAAGGACGACCGGGCTGGACCAATCGCTGTGGGATTCTTCTATTACTCCCATCTCAAGCATCGCGTCCAATTCTTCTCGAACTACTTTCTTTTTATGTTCAGGCAGGCGATAGGGGTGGCAACGTACCACCACGCCCGGCTCGGTCTCGATATGGTGATGTATGATGTTTGTGCGGCCCGGTAGAGGAGAAAACACGTCCGCAAACTCCTTTTGTAATTCGGAAACCTCTGCGAGTTGGCGCGGTGAGAGGTGGTCTCCACAAGGAACCGGGATGTTGAGATTGCGGGCTTTGTTTACCTCCGGTCCAAGTTCTTCCCTCTCCGGAACTACCGTGGCCAACGTCACAGAGGCCGCCTCTTCTCTCCACAATTTCAGGAGGTTGAGGTGATATATTTGCCGCGCCCCCCCTCTATCGGTACGTTTAACCTCATAATCAAGATCCCCTACTCGTCGTGTGACCTCAAAAGGTCCTTGCCACTTGGCGAGTAATTTAGAGCTCGATGTTGGGAGTAATACAAGCACTTTATCTCCCGGTGCAAATTCCCGTAGCTGAGCACCCCTGTCATACAGCCGGCGTTGGCGTTCTTGAGCCTGGAGCAAATTCTCTTGTGTTAATTTCCCCAGTGTGTGGAGTTTTGCTCTAAGATCAAGAACGTATTGAATTTCATTTTTACTATTGGAAGGTCCCTCCTCCCAAGCTTTGCGGATGACGTCGAGGACCCTGCGTGGGCGTCGCCCGTACAACAGTTCAAATGGGGAGAACCCCGTGGAGGCTTGTGGGACCTCTCGTACTGCGAATAACAGAGGGTCCAGCCACTTATCCCAATTCCTAGCGTCTTCGTGCACGAATTTACGAATCATATTTTTGAGCGTCTTATTAAATCGTTCCACCAGTCCATCTGTCTGAGGATGGTACACGCTAGTGCGAATCGACTTAACGCCCAAAAGTTCGTAAAGTTCGCGAAGTGTTCGTGACATAAAAGTAGTGCCTTGGTCGGTGAGGATTTCTTTCGGAACCCCCACCCGGGAGATTATCTTGAAGAGTGCCCCTGCAACACTACGTGCTGAGATGTTGCTCAAAGGCACTGCTTCTGGATATCGTGTTGCGTAATCCATCAGGACTAACACAAAGCGATGTCCGCGTGCCGTTCCTGCTAATGGCCCGACGAGGTCCATTCCAATTCTTTCGAAGGGAACCTCGATCAATGGAAGGGGCGCAATGGCGCTTTTGGGGTGGCCGGTGGGTTTACGAGTTGACATTCGCGGCACGCCGCACACCACCTGCGGACGTCGCCGCCAATGCCCGGCCAATAGAAATGGGCTATAAGACGGAGAAGTGTCTTTCTTTCCCCTAGGTGACCGGCCATAGGATTATAGTGAGCCGCCTGGAAAACCATTTCCCGGCGGCTTCGTGGAATCAACAATTGTGTCACTTCCTCCTTTGTTTGAGCGTCCTGCGTCACTCTGTACAACCGATCTTTAATAAGCGAAAAATATGGGTATGCAATGGCGATGCCCGGCCGGAGCTGTTGACCATCAATTACTTTCACTTGGTCAAGAGCATGTTTAAGGGTTTCGTCCCGCGACTGCTCTAGAGGGAAGTCCCCCTCAGGGAATTCCCTGAGAGGAGGGGCGGCCACCTCGCCCCTTCCCTCGTCATTCCGAGCAGCCGAGGACGGCCCCGGCTCCGCCTCCCCTGCCAAAGCATCGCACACCGCACACCTCTTTATGCAGGACCCATCCGCACAAATACCCTCTAAAATATCTTTGAAATTCGGCCAATCAGTACCCAAGATTAGCAGATGGGTGAGGCGGGAACTAACCGCTGCCTCCACACTATGGTTTTTTCCCCTGAATTTAATCGGCAAAGTCACCATGGGATACTTGTGAACATCCCCATGCACACACCTCACCCTCACCAGTTTAGCTAAACCCAAAGCCCCGGGTTGAACCAAGCGTTGGTGGATGGTGGTCTGGTTACAGCCGGTATCCAACAATGCTTGGTATGTACCCCCTTGGATCCTTACCGGAATACGGTACGCTCCAGCCCGATCGGGGGCAGCCTGCGGGAAGTCGGAGACCCGCACCACCGTCCCTATTTCCATCAGCGGACACTGATCCCGGAAGTGGTCCGGGTCTCCGCACCTCCAGCAGACCGGCCCAGGCGCCACGGCCGCACCCGTGCTGGCGGGCGCCCCCACCTGAGGAGGAGAGCGGCTGAGGGAAGGGGAAGGGGTAGGCGGTTTCTCCCACGGCCGGGAAGTTGGTCTCACAAATCCTCCACGCCTGCGGGGGGCAGGCACGGACCCTGGGGAGAGAGCAGAGCGAGAGGGAAGAGGGGAGGGGAAAAAAACAGGGGAAGACATAGGGGAAGGGGAGAAAGAGAGAGATGGCTCATCCGCCCTTGGGTCCTCCGCGAGTCGTACGGCTTCCTCCAGCGACGCCGGGCGGTGGCACTGGACCCACTCCGCCGTTCTCCTGGGCAGCCGTTGCGCGAACTGCTCCAGCACCACCTGATCGATGACTTCCTCGACGTCGCGGTCCCCCGCGAGCAGCCACCGCCGACAGGCGTCCCGGAGCCGTTGAGCAAACGCGAACGGGCGATCGGACTTCTCTAGCTTCATGGTCTGGAAGAGTTGGCGATTCTCTTCCGGGCTCCGACCGACCCGTTGCAGTATGGCCCTCTTCAGGTCAGCATAAGCCAGGAGGTTTGTCGCCGGCAGTTGTTGCACCGCGAGTTGGGCTTCCCCGGACAGGAGAGGGATTAGGCGGGCTGCCCACTGTTCGGGCGGCCAGCCCCAGATTTCTGCCGTCCGCTCGAACAAGTCGAGGAAGGCCTCAGGATCATCTGCTGCCCCCATCTTCTGTAACGTGGGCGGGGGTAGCGTAGCGTGGGTGTCCGGGGTCGCGGCTGGGGCCGACGCAGTCTCCTGGCTGAGGAGGCTCCGGATAGCGAGTCGGTCCTCTGCCTGAGCCCGCATGATCTCGAAGAAACGTCGATCTTGATCCTGCCGGAGCTCAAGCAGGGATTGTTGGTGGCCTTGATGGAGAGTAGCGAGGGATTGGAGGACTTCCGCCAGCTGGGAGGACTCTATGGGGCGACTCTGTTCCATAACTTGGAACACACAAAAAAAAGGTGTTCCTTCAATTCCCGGGTTTCGGCACCAGTGTAAAGCGGACCAAGGAAGGGACGGGAACAGACGTCAGCTTAAGGGGTAAGCTTTATTTTTTCAGTTTAATTAATTTAATTTTCACACACACAGACGTAATCTCTGCTGTGTTGTCAGCCTCCGGATGCTCTGTGGCTGCTGGCTTTTATCCGCTCTCCTCACGCTACTGCAACTAGAGACAGGTGTTAGACATAATTTAGCTCAGGTGTGAGCGCCCTTACCGCTTTTCTCTCCCGGACGGGCGCTTGACCACGCCCCCGCTGCCACATTCAGACTTCAAACAGACTTCAAATGATGATTGCATGCATTCATTGGTTTCATTATTGTGGCTGGGTAAGCAAAAAAGTAATAAATCAGCACTTTGTATAGTGCTGAGTTATGGCATGTGAACTGCATGAAAACTGGCATGTTTTCAGCAAAACTCAGCAAAAAAAAAAAAAAAGAAATGTCCCTTTTTCAAGACACTGTATTTTAAAGATAATTTTGTAAAAATCCAAATAACTTTATCTCACCAGGGGTGATGGTCGGACTCGCATTTATCGTCAGAGGAATAATCATTACACCAAGGCCTGTACTCTGGAGGGGGATGGATTTGAAGGTGGAGGGTCCGTCATGGTCTGGGGCAGTGTGTCACAGCATCATCGGACTGAGCTTGTTGTCATTGCAGGCAATCTCAATGTTGTGCATTACAGGGAAGACATCCTCCTCCCTCATGTAGTACCCTTCCTGCAGGCTCATCCTGACATGACCCTCCAGCATGACTATGCCACCAGCCATACTGCTCATTCTGTGCATGATTTCCTTCAAGACAGGAATGTCAGTGTTCTGCCATGGCCAGCGAAGAGCCCAAATCTCAATCCATTGAGCACATCTGGGACCTGTTGGATCGGAGGGTGAGGGCTAGAGCCATTACCCCCAGAAATGTCCAGAAACTTGCAAGTGCCTTGGTGGAAGAGTGGAGGTAACATCTCACAGCAAGAAGTCTGTTACTGTTAGTCACATGAAACTTGTTCAGTTTATGTCTTAGTTGTTGAATCTTTTTATGTCCATACAAATATTCTATTTTTGTTTAATATATCTTAAGTTTGCTGAAAATAATGAAAATGAGATGACATTTCTTTTTTTGCTCAGTTTATAATTGTGTGCATTTAAGATGTTATTATTGCTCTTGAGCTGAAAACCTTAATTCAAACTCGCTGCACCACTTCCCTAAGTGGAAGCTTTCTGTCTCTGGTGTTGTGCTCTGCTCTGGGGCTGCTGTGCCGTTTACTGCCAGTGTATGTGTACTCTTACTATACTGTTACGAATGTTGTATACAACATTTAAAGTTTAGGTCTTCAGTGTGATTCACGGCATTAAGAAAACACAGTTTCACAATGAATAAGACACCCTATGCCTTTGGGCATCATACATTATGACGCAGCTAACTAATAATACCAATTGACATTTTAAAAACACGTCCACGAACGAAAGCCAGAACTTGAAACGACGCTTAATGCTCAAGCAAGCCTAATTTTAACTGCAGCATGACTGTTTAGTGAAATTAACGTCTCCCGAACAGACATTCAAAATGAATGTTCATATGAATCTACCAAGGAGGTCTATAATACGATTTGCAATTTAAATGTTGCTTGCAATAAATGTAGTTTTTTTCAGGATACACGGTTATGCTGTGTTCCATTGAAGTTGGATGTGGGATATTCCTACTTGATCTCTCCGACCATAAATGTATTCCATTCCCCGATATTCGGAAGATGACATTTAAGGAAACAAAACTGCAATGCTCCCGTTAACTTAGCAGGGATCTGACTCTCATTAGAGATGTCTCCTAGCAACCCAACTGATAAACAATGCTGCAGCGCTAGTATAGGTGCTAGTATTGAGTGTGGACATGTTTGTGTGACATCATGCCCCTTCATCTCGGCGAGATGAGAATTTCTAAACAAGCCTACAAGTTGTAATTCTGACTTCAAGATTTATTCCATTGCACTTTTCCTAGTAGGAAGTTGTAAAATCTGACTTTCCAAGTTGAATGGAATGCAGCACTTTTCAAAATTTGATCCGACACTGAATGCTCAAGCAGCCTAATTTACACTTAGAAAATTCCTGATGTCGCTATAACAATGACAAAAGCACATACCAATTTACTTGATGTGAAAATCAGTCCTCCTTTCCTGTTTAATAAATTAAAGAACATCTCGTGTTTCTAAATCCAAAAGGATCTCTTTCTCTATGGCAATACCAGAGCAGTGATGACAGCCAACTCGTCAGAAAGATCCAGTGGTGGGAGCAAGTCACACATGTTCAAGTCACAAGCAAGTCTCAAGTCTAAACCATCAAGTCTCGAGTCAAGTCTCAGGTGCAGTGCAGACAAATCAAGCAAGTCAAGTCAAGTCAGTGACTCACCTCAAGCAAGTCTATATATATATATATATATATATATATATATATATATATATATATAATATATTAGTAAATTGTGTTAATGAACATGCACAGTATTTTTATCGTGGGCACTTAAAAATACTGTGTTTAGACTTTTAGAATGAACCGGTTAAAATGTATAACACTGCATGTATACTGTTTAAAAATGCAGGCAGATTTTCACATTGATCTAACAAAAACAGCAGACGGGATGAAAATGCAAATTCGCTCTCTGACTGTAGGTGGCGCTTATGCAGCAGAAATATAGCTGTTACCCTGGTAAAGCCTGTACACAAAGCAGCTCTGCGCTTATAAATAATACTTTATTAGGCATTGTACAGAGGTAAAATGAAAAGAAAATGCCATCGAAACTTTTATGAAGACAGTCAGTTCCTTTCAGTGATACATTTATATGAAATAGTCATAAAGGTTTTGCATTCAAGAACTTAAGTTAAAGTCTTCAGTAGTCATAATCACTACGAGAGCACTTGGATTTAGTCACGAGTCATTCTGTATATTTTATACTAATCACGTTTTAAATAAAGTGTTGTGACTGCAAATCTGCCAGTTATGTTTTTATATTGCCAACAAATGGTTATGGTATATTGTTGACTGTTGTTGAAGCTTTAGAAAAGGCACACACACATTTAGAGGCAATGTCTTGGTAATTTCAAACTTGTCGTGCTACAAAACATGAGATTAATCGTGAATCATTTTAATTTACTGACAACCCTCAAACATTTGAACAGTAATTTTGCATATTAATCTTTCTGGATAATGAAATCATAACAAAATTATATACCTTTCCTTGTAGTTTTTGAAATGTCTGATGAAATTCGAGGTTGTGGTGGTTGTATCGGATATTTATGCATTGCATATTGTGAATCTGGCAAATAATTTTTTATTCACACAGTCCAATTTGATATCTTTATATCCAAAGGAGATTATTTTGGGAACTCGACAATCATTTGTCATTTTGGTGCATTATGAGCGCAGCGTTAACTGCGCAGATGGTGATAAGTGGTGCTGGCAGGATTAAATTTTTCCATATGAATTAACTGATGTCACAATATATATTTTTTAAATGCATTTCATTACTGTTTATAATAAGTTAATGAATATAATAATAAAAAAAAAATGCAAGTCAAGTCTGGAGTTTCTGGTTCTCAAGTCAATGTCAAGTCATTTTCTTTGTTTAGTCAAGCAAGTCACAAGTCCTCAAATTTGCGACTCAAGTCAGACTCGAGTTCCCCACCTCTGGAAAGATCTTGCGCTCTTCTCTTTCAAACTACATCATTAAAACATGATTGCGTCACTCAAGGCCAGCTAGAAGGCATCAACCAGGACATATCCTAAAGATCACACCCACCAAGAACAAATAAATCAATCTGATTGGCTGATGAATCTGACACCAATGGAATACATTCTGACTGGATAAACTTTTGTTTTATTCTCTTTGTTTGCAGATTAATTAAGAGTGGAAAGCGATTAAAAATACATTGTCAAAAAAGTTCTTGAGAATGAAAGGATGAAAAACATTTATTTATTTGGCATGTTAGGCCAGCAGAGAAGGCTTTGCTGGCCCTGAGAATTCACCACTGACTATAATTAAATTCTATTATTTTGAGAAGAAATTATAAAGAGAGTGAGCGATTTTTGGGTTTAAAATCTGATGGTACCGATCAGCTTGGTTTACGTAGTCTCGGGTACGGGTCAGGTTCGGGTCTCATTTTAAGACCCGTGCGGACCTCTACTAATGCCTGTTTTACATCACATGCTGAAGGAGTGTGTGAGCAAAACCAAAGCAACATGTTAAACAATTTTGCTCTATATAGAAAATCAAGTTATAAAATGGTGTTTGAACTATTGATGTGTTACAAACGTGATTGACATGAATTTGTATTTACATGATTCTGGTGTAACATAATGAATAATTTCATGTAGTGACAGCCAACACAATAAGTTCTGCTCATTTTTAAACGTCATTATTTAATGGAAGGGGAGGATGATGAGCCTGAGTGTTGTTTTGTACAACAGAAACTCGGTTTGGCTCAATCACATTTAATAATAATATAAAATAAGTAAATATGCGCAACCATTGAATATTTGTTCAAACACCAGACAAAACGTTTATGTGTTGAGTAGTTTCCTCACAAAAATTACACACTTCCAAGAATATGTTAACTCATCACCTTCACCCCCAGCCAGGTACAGTTTTTTTATTTTGCTAAAAAATAGACTTGACAGCAAAACTCCCGCTGCACTTCTGCTTCTGCTTTGCACTGATGCACTGCTCAAGAGTAAATAAAAACATTTGTTAACATGGATGACAAAAATATGCACTGCTTCTGTCCAGTTTTGGCAATATCAACACAATGCTGTATATTTTTAGGTGCAGCACTTTTTTTTCCCATTTTGATTTAACACATTTCAAATATTTGTTTCTGTGAATTATGTAGCCTTTCAGTTAATCATTATATGAAAGTTTGTGGTTTGTTTCTGTTTTGCTTTACTTAGCCAACAAAATTAAAATATTTAAGTATTCTAGAAAGTGATTATTAAAAGACAGAGAAACATACTTTTTACAAATGTTATTTTCTGGCATCATGAATTTCAGCCACTCTATCAACAAGAATAACTTGCAGTAAAAAAAAGTCACAACAAGCCATATTGTTACTACAATTTGATATGAATATTTTGTTTTAAATATAGAAGTAACAGGCTCAGTTTGAATAGAATGTCTATTTGTACTAATACAGGAAGTGCTGGGCTGATGTGATGACAAAAGTTGTTCATGCCAGTCTGTATATCGTGTTACTGATTCTCTTCGCACATCACAGTTCCACGTAATCTTAAATCATCAGCAGGTGGAACAGCTGAGAACTGGAGATCGAAACAGGAGATTTTACACTCTGCTCTGAGGAAGGTCAGATGCTTATGAAATCCTGCATCAGATTTTGCCATATTGCTGTGCAAATACATCTACTGATGCTACTGGACACATCTTCAGTGATGTTCCTGGAATCATTGGGTGTTTCGGGTCTCTCAGCATCATACACCCTCATCCAGGCGACCCAGCTGTGGCTGATCAGACCCCAGCTTGTGTCCAGTTGGCAAATCTAGCTACCTTGCCCCCATGGATCTCCTCTCTTGAGCCATAGCCATCTTGAGGCTTTCTCTGCCGCTTCAGTGGTATTGCGGATGGCTCTTCTCCTCCGCACTCCATCAATGCCTAACAGACTAAAGGCTCTGGACAGGGATCGGGCTATAAAGCCCCTGCAACCTACCTCTATTGGAAGACACCTTGCTCTCCATCCGGCTTGTCGACACTCGCTGACTAGTCCTTCGTACTTGGTAAGCTTCCTCTCAAAGGCCTCCTCCAAGCGATCTTCCCAAGGGACTGTAAGCTCCAACAGAACCACTTGTTTGGTGGACTCAGACAAGAGAACGACATCTGGTCTTAAGGAGGTGATCACAACGTGGTTGGGGAACTTGAGTTGCCGCTCCAAGTCCACCAACAGCTGCCAGTCCCTCGCAGTGGCCAGGATGCCTGCAGATGTATTTGCGGCTGGTTTTGGCTGCTCTCCAGCTCTGACGAAGGTGATGACTTGTTTGGAGGGGCGGGAGCACTTTGCCCACTCGACTCCTGTAGCAATGGCTTCAGCAATGGCCTTCAGTACCTGGTCATGCCTCCACCTGTACCTTCCCTCTCCCAGTGCCTTTGAGCAGCAACTCAGAATGTGCTCTAGGGTTCCACGCTTGGAGCACAGTGGGCATGCTGGAGACTCCACTTTGCCCCATATGTGAAGGTTTGATGGGCTGGGAAGCACATCATATACTGCCTGGATTAGAAACTTGATCCGATGTGGCTCTGCCTTCCACAGCTCCGCCCATGTCACCTTCCTCTCGATCGCGTTCTCCCATCGTGTCCAGGCGCCCTGTTGCCTCATTCCTACTGTCCTGCAGGTTCTCTCCTCCTCGACCACTGCTCTCACCTCCTCCTGGACAAGGCAGCGCCTTTCCTTCCCTTTGGTGGTGTCAATGTGGGGAGTTGAAAAGGAACCCAGTCCAGCCCTGCCTCTTGTAACCACCCCCACCAGTCTTTTGTGGTGTAATCTTGCCTCTGCTTGTCGAACAGCCTCCTCAGCCTTCCACTTCCGACCAGTCCTCACTTCAACCCCAGCCGTTGCCACCTTTGGATCACTTGAGTCTCTGTATATCAACACTTCCCTAGCTCTTGTTACCTTGAACTCCTCCTCCAAGGACTTGAGCGGCAGTTGCAGTTTGTTATGGTGCCCGTAAAGTGCGATGCTACTTAGACTTTTTGGAAGCCCCAGCCATCTTCTGAGGTGGCTGCTGACCTTCCTCTCTAGGGTTTCCACAGTCGAGATTGGCACTTCGTAGACGAGTAGTGGCCACAGGATCCTGGGAAGAATGCCATGCTTTCCCAGGATCAAATGCCATGCAATTATTATATATAATTATTAAAGAATAACCAAATTATGTCTAAACTATTTATCTATTGGCTAAACCCCAGGTCAGTCATCATATAACATGAGGATGGAGAAAGTAAAGGGAATCGTTCTTTTCTTTTTTATGTTGAAAGGTTTGTGTGTCTGTTCTTACACTTCAGAAAACACAGTGTTGAACTCTGACATTTTTTTTTTACTAATTTTAGTTTTTTAGGGTCATAGTGTGATAACCAAATTTGCTATGAATTGAGCTACGAAAACATACTGTGAACAAATACTGCAACTTTCAGAAGTCTAAAAAGAGAATTTAAAGAAACTAAGCCGCAAGCTGCTCATTAGAACTTCTGCAAGTTTCTGACAACAGTTAGAGGAGTGGTTGTAAATAAAGAAAAAAATTGTATTTCTATCTTTCTGTCTATCGATCTGTCTGTCTGTTTATACCATCTCCCTGGTATAATAATGGTAGTTGAGTTAGTAGTCATGTTTAATCAATTGTTTGTGATTATATAACAATGGAATGTATATTGTTTTTATCACATGTTTGTGCTGTGTGTGTTTAAGGTGTTTGGTGTAAAAGTTTCCACATCAGTCTGCCAGTGAAGATTGAAGCTCTGAGTGGATCCTGTGTGCTCATAGAGTGTGCATTTGAGATTAAAGAACAATATGACAAAGACCTTACTGAGAGTGCTGCAGGAATATGGTTTAAAGATAATTCTTACAATCAAAATAATCCAGTCTTTAACTCCAGAAATCCCAGTGAAAAACCCTTTAGAGGGAAACTAACTGGAAAAATAAAAGAGAAGAACTGCACCACTATCTTTTATGATGTTAGTTCAAATCACGATGGAAAATATTACTTCAGGATTGAGGGTAATGGTGGACTGAAATATAACTATCATAAACCCGATGTCACTATAAATGTCACTGGTGAGTGACTTCTGTCCTGATTAACTCAAATATGTAATACTTATTTGTTTAATACAGATGTTTAGAAAAATGTAAAACTATTAATCATACCACTATAATTTACGTAATCTTAGAAATATTTCACCTGATGTTTTACACATATAAAATATTTTTTCCAATAAAACCTGAAAGGTAATATTTTACTGATGATGGACAATCAAAAGATATTTGCACTTTAATATTTTCTGTATAAAACGTAAAAAATCTCCTTTAAAATCTAACTCTCTATCATGTTTCTAACTTCTTTTTAGATTGTATACATATAACTTTTCTCTGCTTGTTTTTTAGACTCTCCTCATAACCCCACAGTGAAGTTGTATGTGGATGAGAAGGAGGCGCAGAGTCAGCAGGAGGTGTTGGAGGGGAGCTCTGTGTGTCTGTCCTGCTCTGCTGAGACTCTCTGTTCCTCTCCTCCAGCAACTCTCACATGGAGCTCCACTTCCAGACTTCCCTTCAGTCTACAGGAGAAGCAGAATCAAAATAAACTCATCTCTCATCTCAACTTCACTGCTACTCCCCTTCAACACACAGTCACTTTCACCTGCACTGTCACCTACCAGCTACAGAACAACAACAAAACAGCACACAGCAACCTCACATTACATGTTACATGTAGGGATGTTTATTTTGATAATCTGTTGATAATCAGTTTATTATACCTGATGTTGTTTGGTATCAATTATTTCCCCCTCCATATAACACCCAATTTTGAATTCTCAAATTGTATCATCATATCATTCAGTCTTCCTTTAGTTCCTTATAATTTCTCTCTTTTTCAGATGCCCCAAAAATCTCTCTCTCGTCCAGCTGTAACAGAACTGATGTAACCGTGTGTTTGTGTGAGGTTGATGGGAATCCCTCTCCTAAACTGGAGTGGCATCTGTCTGGACGTCCTGTCACTAACTCTACAATCATGTCCATCAGTGAAGAGCGATTGAGCAGCACAGTTTTGAGGAGCTTCATCACTCTACATCACTCACTAACACACACATCCAGTCTGCTGTGTGTCACCACAAACACTCATGGCAATGACACACAACTGTTCCAATGGCTTCTCTGTGCTCAAGAGTCAACAGGTGAGTTTAGCTCTGTGATCTTCAAAATTCAAAGACAAAATTCAAAAGGCATTGACTGAACCACAGCTTTAATGCGTCTTTACACGCTTTCCACCAGTCTTTCATATTGCTGTCATGTGATTTTATGCCATTCCTGACTCAAAAGTTCAAGCAGGAATTCAACAGACACTGGAATGGCAACCATACATGTAGAGATGCTGATTTAAGAAACATTTGAAGTGGTCTCTTATTTTTTTCCAGAGCTGTGTGTGTGTGTGTGTGTGCATAAGAATACATACATATACACACACCATGGGTCTGTTGAATTCTTGATTCTGATTGGTTGATGGACGTTCTAAGGTGTGCAGTTATTGCACAGCTATGAAGGAGTTCCAGGTCTTGACTGCATAATGGTTCCATATCACTTCTCCAAATTATTTCAGTTATTTCAAAGAGCCCTACAAGCTACCACAACAAAATAACCAATTAAAACAAAGACATTGTTTAAGTACATCAGATAAGAATGACAAACCATGTCTATAATATCCTAAATGTATTTATTTAAACTGTTTTTGAAGTAAATGTGCCCCAAAACATACAAAAATGTGTGTATGTTTGAGTAAATAATTTTACACCAGACTGCTTTGTGAATGAGTGTCAATATAAAGCAAGATTTACATTTATTTTTTTTTTATTCTCAAGCATGTTCGTGTTCCAGCTTTATATCCTGAAGATGTAAGTGTCACACTTTATATTTTGTGAATGTTTTCACTTCGCCTTTCCAAATGTGCGTGTAAGCTGATTCTATGGCACATGCAGCTAAAGTTACCATTGTTTCTGATTGTATCCATGGAGACCAGAACTATGTCAGTGGCTGGGAGCAGCAGCTCATTTGCATTTAAAGAGACACACACGAAAACAGCATTTTTTGATTCCACCCAAATAGAGGCATTTACAACATGGTATAATAAATGTTTTTAAAATCCGTGGGGTATTTTGAGATGAAAATTCACAGACAAATTCTGGGGACATCTGAGACTTATGTTAAATCTTGTAAAAAGGGGCATAATAGGTCTCCTTTAAGATTCAAGTCATAAGTGCTTTAAGCCAAAATTAGTGTCCGAGTATTAATTACTATATAAAAATTATATCAGGAAGGCTTTTAAAGTATGTTCATCACTTCCTAGATATCATTCAAGATATACCGTATATTTTCACTAAGGGCATGAGGAAAAGGAATATTCTGTGTTCAATAGAAGTTAAGCTCAGTCGACAGCATTTGTCAATTGGTTACCACAAAAATGTATTAACTCGTCCATCCTTTTATAAAAAAAAAAGAAGCAAAAAAATCGAGGTTACATTGAGGTACTTACAATGGAAGTGAATGGGGCAAATGTTTTAAGGGTTTAAACAGAAAAGTGAATCTTATAATTTTATTAAAGCACTTACATTAATTCTGTTAAAACTTGTGTATTATTTGAGCTGTAAAGTTGTCTGACAAAAATTGTCATTTTTACAGTCATGTTTGTTGACATTACAGTCCATCGCCATGATGGAAGTTGTAAAATTGGCAAAACTTTACACAGAAAAGCACAGCAAGTGATTTTATCACACAAAACTCATGTTAACACACTTTTCATGTCTTGTGGTTATACTTTTGAAGTTTTTTAACGTTAAAAAATGGGCCCCTATTCACTTTCATTGTAAGTGCCTTACTGTAGAGTTTTGCTTTTTTTTTAAAGAACAGGATGGATGAGTATCCTTGAATGAGTGATCTTCAAACTTGGTCCTACTCTTGTGGCAGTTGATTGCATTATTTTTCAATAATTCAACGGGCCGGCGACACACACATACATGCACTCACGCACGCGCGTTCGCTCGGTTGGGGAGTAACGAAATGCATGTAACAGGATTACGTATATAAAATCTAAGTAACTTTATTCCATTACAGTTACAGTTTAAATTGGTATTTAGAATACAGTTACATTCAAAAAGTATTTTGATTACTGAAGAGATTACTTTGTATTTTATTGTCATTTGTTTCATTTAATATTTAGTCTTTTCAGATGGAAAACATTTATACATATAAATGATGCGATCCAAAGTGCATTTGAACAGCAGTGAAACACTTTCTTATGATGTGTTATATTCATACGAGCAGACAAAGAAGTAAGTTTGAAGAACAAGAAATAGAAATAAACCTTGTGTAAATTGTCAGCTTATGTGAAGATAAAATGCTATTTCTGGCCATTTAACATGCACATGTTACCAGGCATGATCATATTTATTTATCAAGAAAATTCACGTTGGATCATAATTAATTTTTTTCTAGTAAGACCTTTGATATTCTTGATAATAATTTGTATTGTTTTTCTGTAAAAATATCTAAAAATCCTTAAAACAAGATAAATTTGATCTGTTATAACATATGATACACTGCATAAGATATGTAGGTTTTTCAGAGAATGTACAGGTGAAACTCGAAAAATTAGAATATCGTGCAAAAGTTCATTAATTTCAGTAATTCAACTTAAAAGGTGAAACTAATATATTATATAGACTCATTACAAGCAAAGTAAGATATTTCAAGCCTTTATTTGATATAATTTTGATGATTATGGCTTACAGCTTATGAAAACCCCAAATTCAGAATCTCAGAAAATTAGAATATTACATGAAATCAATAAAAAAAGGATTTTAAATACAGAAATATCGGCCCTCTGAAAAGTATAATCATGCATATGTACTCAGTACTTGGTTTGGGCCCTTTTGCATGAATTACTGCCTCAATGCGGCGTGGCATGGATGCTATCAGCCTGTGGCACTGCTGAGGTGTTATGGAAGACCAAGATGCTTCAATAGCGGCCTTCAGCTCTTCTGCATTGTTTGGTCTCATGTCTCTCATCTTTCTCTTGGCAATGCCCCATAGATTCTCTATGGGGTTCAGGTCAGGCGAGTTTGCTGGCCAATCAAGCACAGTAATATTTTTAACATGTGTATTTTGTCTTACTGTACTGGCAGAGTTTTTATTGTCAAAACAAGTGAAAAAAATAAACTAATGCTGAAGAAGTAATCCAAAGTATTTTGAATATGTTACTGACCTTGAGTAATCTAATGGAATATGTTACAAATTACATTTTACAGCATGTATTCTGTAATCTGTAGTGGAATTTATTTTAGAAGTACCCCTCCAAACCCTTTATACAGCTCTAGAAAGATATAAAAAGACCCCTTCAAAAAAGAGTGTCTATCAGTCCCTCACTCAACTTGTTAACTGCTGACAATTACAATAAAGTTCTAAAAAATGTGGAGGGTGACCTGAATAGATGAGGGATGCTCCCTACTTCTTTTCAGTCTAGAATTTCAGTTATTAAGATGAACATATTGCCTCGTGTTAATTTTGTGAGTAGTATGATCACCCTAGCTCCACCAGGTGGTTACTGGAAGAAGCTACATTCAATCGTTAGCTCTTATTTATGGAATAGGAAAACCCCCAGAATCAAAGCATTTACTCTACAAAGACATAGATCTTCAGGAGGTGTTAATTTGCCCAATTTTGAGTGGTATTCCTGGAGCTTTGTTTTGCGCTCACTTGCTATATGGATGAATCCAGAGATTGTGGTGTCATGGCGCCCCTTTGAAGAACATTTAACATATCCATATTGCCTGTCTAGCCTGGTACTTTCTAATATACCCCAAAGTATAGTTAAACGCGATTTTGGGCCAATAATCTCTTATTTTTTCACGGTATGGCATAATGTCCACCGATTTGCCAAAATTCCAAACACTTTTTTCCCTCAATCCCCTATCTTCAATAATCACTCACTTTTAATTGAGAAGAAACCAATTATGTTTCCTCAGTGGAGCAACAGAGGGATCTGTGTCCTTAAGGATATCATAGGGGAACAGGGTCTTCGTGCATTCCATGACCTAGAGAGAGCTTATAATTTACCGGGCACTTTTTATTTTTATTTACAGTTACGCACAGCAATGCGCGCTCAGGGCGTTCCTTGGGGTATTGAGTTGGGGAATCATCCCCTTCATGTAATTTCTGACACTAAGGGTAAAATTAAAGGTATTGTCTCAGAGTTATATAAGTTTATAACTACAGCTTCATATAAACCTTTATCATTTATCAGACTCTGGAAGGCGGATATCAACATCTCCCAGGACCCAGATCGGTGCGTGGTTTGGTCAAACATTTCTTTATCATCTAGAAACCCTGACCATCAAATGATACATTATAGATTAATCCATAGGTCCTACTTAACCCCGCGAAGATTACAGCAAATGAAACTTAGAGACAACCCATATTGTGATTTTTGTCCAGATAATACCATTGCTACCTTTTACCATATGGTGTGGCAGTGTCCAGAGGTCAATAGATTTTGGCAAAGTGTTTCATTCATCATGTCTAGTATTATTAAAGGACTTGTTTCTGCTCAATGATACGTCGTCTTTAAAGCTAACTATTAACAATTTTTGACAGCCGCCAAAAAAATTATTGTTTGTCACTGGAAACCACCACATACGTTGTTAATGAGTAAATGGCTTTCTTCTTACCGGGAAATTGCTCAATTAGAGCTCTCTACAGCACGTTTACATCATGCCAAAACCGCTAATATTGACTGTTGGTCAGAGCTACTAGAGAAAATAAATGAAATTATGTAGATAAGGGCTGACTTTTTTTATATATATATATATATATATATATATATATATATATATATATATATATATATATTTTTTTTTTTTTTAAGAATTTGCATTTAATGTATACAATATGTAATGTTCAGTTCTGCTCTGTAATTATTAATTGGAATATTGTATTGACCTTTGTGGATTCTATAATATGAAGGAAGAAGTCAGGTTGCGCCTGATATTTTTACTGTCCAATGTCCTGCTCTGTGTTCTATGATGTTATGTGGATCTTTGTGGATATTATAATGATGGAGGAAGGATGGTCGGGTGGCAATGGGATAGGGTTGAGAGGTGTATGTGTGTGTGTGTGTATCAGGGTCTTTTTTTTTTTTTTTTTTTTTACTTTTCTGTTTAATACCTTGAGCGAATCTAGTTAAGGGCTGGAGGGTGGGTTTGGGCTGGGTAGGATATGGGGAGGAGAAGAGAAACTGGCATCAGAATAAGCAACATTTTGCACCCTTGTTATATTTTTAATGATGATATAATTAGTCTATTTCTCTCTTGTGAAGATGTTTCCTCTCCAATGTGTAAATAATGATTGTAAGAAAATAAATAAATAATTGATCCACAAAAAAAAAAAAGACCCCTTCAAATGTTCCTTAAATCAGCATCTCTACATGTATGGTTGCCATTCCAGTGTCTGTTGAATTCCTGCTTGAACTTTTGAGTCAGTAATGGCATAAAATCACATGACGGCAATATGAAAGACTGGTGGAAAGCGTGCAAAGATGCATTAAAGCTGTGGTTGAAAATCAGGGTTATTCCACCAAATATTGATTTCTGAAATCTTCCTAAGTTAAAATATTAATATTGTTGTTTATAAATTAATATGACCTTGTTTTATTTGTATTATTTGAAGTCTGAAAACACATACCTATAAATACTAAATCCAGAGAATCTGAACATTTGGAGTGGTCTCTTAATTTTTTCCAGATCTGTATATACTACCTAGGCCTTAGGGCAGGGATGGCCAACTCCAGTCCTGGAAAGCCAGCCTGGAGTGTCCTGAAGATTTTAGCTCCAACCCTAATCTAACATGCTTCAAACTAATCAAGGTCTCCAGGATAACTTAAAAACAATTATGGGCTGGTGTGTATGATTAGGGTTGGAGCTACATTCTGCTGGACAGTGGCTCTCCAGGACCGGAGTTGGCCACCTCTGCGCTAGGGTATGTATAAAAATATATTAAACATTGTTCAGGCACATCACAGATTAGTGGATCTCTCTTTAAGAATGTCAACAGGCTTCAGTTCCACTCCTGATCCTTTTAACACTGATTCTCCTCCTGTATGCTCTGACTGTTGGACTTGGCCTCTACAAAATTAGACAGTAAGTCATTTGCAACTGCAGCAATCCATTTCTATGTAGAGATACATTATAATATACTGAACTTATAGTAAGGTATCCTGTAATATCTTTTTTCCCAGATTGTCCACCAAGATAAAGGTGAGTTTCATATTAAATATCTAAGCACCATTTTGTAAGCACCATTTTAATAATGAGAGTGTTTTTGTTTTCAGGCACAGAATGAGGCTGGCACTTATGCGTCTCTTCAGCTCTCTGCTTCAAGCTCTGATTATGAGACTTTGAATGTCAATAAAGTTGACAAATGATAAAAAATACATGTTTCACAAGTTCACTGGTTTGTACAGTTCATAGAGCATACAGTAAATAGATTTGGCATGCAGTTTATAACGGATGGTCTCGGGCTCTAAGATCTCCCTGGACTGTCTGATTAAAGAAAGAAATATATTACTGCATTCATTGTATTATTAAATCTATTATGACTTCTGTGCCATGTGCTGGCCTGTCTGATAATAAGCTATTTAAACAGTTTCTTTGTTTATTCTTTTGATGTAGGAACACATTTTTAAATATGTTTGTCTTTTTTTTTAACTAATCTTTTGATTTTTTTTTTATATTTTATTAATGGATGCATGTTGAAACATTTAAGAGCCTCTTTTCTTTTTAAAGAAATGATTTAAGCTTGTCATTTCTGTTAATATTGATATGATAACCTAAATAAATGCTTTTAAAAATGTGCGACTCAATTTTCTGGCAGTCTTGTATTAGTCGATTAGTACTGTGAAATGTCACTCTTGCTGGTGCATTTTCTTATCTGAACATATCTGAACCAGAAATGCTGATAAAGAGGAACTTTTTAAGGAACCTACACATGCACAGCCAGTGGTGTAGAGTGTAGATGGGGTTACAGTGGTTACTGATTCTTAAGATAAGAAACAAAACATGTTTAAAATCTTTAGTTTTTAATTCTAATTTAAATTCAGTTGGATATATTTGTAGACAAAGGTCTCAGATAACAAAGGGAACTAATATTTTTTTTTAATGCTTATTTTCTGAAAATGGACATTTATTCACTTCATTACTTATCTTACTGTCATTTGTGTGAACTCAGTCAGACACACTAAAAAGCATGCTATTTTTATTTGATCCATCCAACAACAGATTGTAAAAGTCTTTGTATTAATGGTGTCCAGTAAAGGAGCTACATGATAAAATATATTCAACACTTTTTTCTGTTTTCACACTTCTGAAAATTCTGTCGAGTTGTCTATACTGAATATTTTTCCATCTTCATGTGTTGTACACTGGAACCATTTTGTTTTTTACTTAGTTGAAGCTGACTCTACAACCTAAACTAAAATGCCAAAATTATTCTACAATTCATCTTAACAAAAACAATCACAATGGAATGATGGGGTTGATGTTGAAGCTGTGACCGTAGAGACTTAAATGATTATTACGGCCTCAATGCAAGTTAAGCTCAATCGACAGCAATTGATAATAATATTGATTTCCACAAAAATGTGTTTTGACTTGCCCCGCCTTTTCTTTAAAAAAGAAAAAAATCAATGTTACAGTGAGGCACTTACAATGTGTCACGATTCCTTGTCTGCCCCGTGTTTTCCGTTTCACCCTTCACTGATCACATTCCATGTCATGTTTTCCTTGTCCGCCCCGAGTCTCACTGTCCTTGTAGAAAACTACAATTCCCACAATTCCCAGCCTCCCTCACTGTCATTGTTCTCACCTGTGTCTCGTTTAGTCTTTATTGTGCCCTTGTGTATTTAAACCCTGTTTGTTCCTCCATTCCCTTGTCGGTCGTTGTATGTGATGTTCCATGTTTCCAATGTTTTATGCCTGCTCTTGTTCCCTTGTTTGATCGTTTGTGGATGTTTCGTGTTCGTGTGTTTATTTCATTTTCCCATCGTGGACCTTTAATTTGTTGCAGTGTTAGTGTTCTTTTCACCCGTGTGTTTGTTTGAGTTACTTTTCCCATCGTGGACCGTTTATTTTTGTTCCAGTGTTTGTGTTCCTCTAATTATTTAATAAAACCGCGTTTGGATCCGCACCTCTCGTCTGTCTTGTCCTGCTTCCACACCACTTGTGACACAATGGAAGCAAATGGGGGCCAATCCGTCAACTTTAAAATACTCACTTTTTCAAAAGTATAGACACAAGATGAAAATAATATTATATATGCTAACATGATTTTAGTGAGATAAAATCACTTCCCTTTCTGAGAAAATGTAGAGCCAATTTTAGGACTTCGTTGCCATGACGATGTGATGTCAACAAACCCTATAACAACTGTAAAAATATCAATTGAAGCTCAAATGATACACACGATTTGACAGTGCACATAGCCAAGAAAGTACAGAGAAATATTATGTAACTACATGTACTTAATATGGGTTGAGGGTTAGGTTTAATACCTAGTAATTATTGTTAATTATATTGACAATTACTCTGAGACAGAGCGGCATGCGCATCTTGAACTACCTCGCCATTTGGCTGTTAATGTTCAAACTGGGGAGAACATTTCCACTGAAACTTGTTTCAGAAAGTATTGGGATTTATGCCGGCGGCATTGACCGTCATTCCATTAGGTCTCTTACACATGAGACCTCTTCAGTGCTGGCTGAACAGTATTGTAAAATAAAGTGCTACCACTGTTTAAAATTGAAATAATATAAAACTTACCAGACTATGTGTCTGGGAAAGGGGTACTTGGAGATATAGCTGACTATGACATCTGACAGAGAAATCCAAGTGGACACAAAACGAGGACACAACTTTGATAGGCAGTTATTTATGGAAAATATAATTTAAAGTTTACTTGATGAATTTCTTGATATCTTACATGTCCTCACCTTTCATTTAATATTTAGATATTTATTTTAAAACTTTGTTTGGCAGTTTAACATTGTGACCTCTTCTGAGGACAGGTTAAAGCTACATGTGCAGTATGGAGCATGCATAAAAAAAAATATGAAATTTAAAAATATAAGTAATGAATGCTCCAAGTATACGCTTTCCTTAGATTTAAATTTTCTTGTATTTTTATTATGAATTCCTTGATTTTTAACAAAGAGGACTTTACAGTAGGAAATATTTTGTCCAATATCTCAAGAATTAGTGTGCCATTGTGATGATATTTCATGCACTGTCTTTGATTCAAGGAGCTAAATATTTATTCACAGCAACAGAATTTCTGTAAATATGGAATTCCCTGAGAGACAATTAATGTTGAGGAAAAACTTCAGAAAACAAGCCCAAGAGCTACAATTAGTGTGGAAAGTACCAGAAAACTTGTGTAAGTAATGCCAGATTACAAAAGCTGTGCCATTTCTGTATTATGGCTATTATAATAAAATAACTGCATGCATTTGAATTATAAAAGTAAAAGAATGCAGTTCACACATTTCTTATGACAACTTCACTCCTGACCTTGCAGAATATGAGCAGTGAGCATACAACTTGTTGAAATGCCTTTGACAGGAATTATTGTGAAATGAAGCAACACTGTAGTCCATAGCATCAGTGTTGTGTTAACCATAGTGTAGAAATTGCTTTGACAAGGAGGTCTCAGAGTTCAACAGGAAACTGCTTTAATACTTGTACCGGTTCCGCACACTAGAGCACAGGCAGTTTTCTTTATCAACAGACATTTCTTCATCAACAACTCGGCCTTGTCAGTGACTGGGAAACTTACATTTTTTAAAGGAACAGTGTTCACATTAAATCAAAACATAATTTCCAAAGTGATAGTTCCAAATGTCTGTTAAGTTGTGAACAAGAACCACAAAAGGCCGTAGGCCATCTTCATAATGAGCTAAGATGCTTCATATAATAAAGCAATATTTTCCATCTCTTGCTTTATTATATGCCATCTCTGTAATAAAACACCAACACTGGAACTGGAGATGAACCCAGGTGCGGGAGTTTAAACAGAACACAGAGGAAACAGGCAAGTAGCGTGAGGTGAGTATTCAGGTAAGTATACAACACAGGCTTTCGTAAAACCAGAGAACATAGGCAGAAGGTGATCAACAAACAGCCACTGTAATGAAGCCACAGGCAAGTTGGGATCCATCTGCGGTATTTATTGAAACACAGCACTCAAGTCGTACAGGCAGGGTAAATGGCAGGAAAACAGAGAATGTAGTAGGCAGGCAGAAGAATAACAAGAGCAGGCAGAGGTCAGGGCAGGCAGCAAACAATCGAAGAACTTGGGCAGGCAAGGGGTAAATAAGGCAGGCAGCAAACTAACAGAGTCTAAACAACAGGCTGGATCCGTACACAGAGAGACTGGAATATAAACTGGGAATACACTTGCTTAGTAGTGTCGCCGGAGCAAACAAGACTTCGCAATGAATGAAAGAGTGAATGGATATAAATAGAGCGTGGGAAACAGGGAACAGCTGTGGTGTAATCAGACCTAGGTATGCAGGCTTATGGGAAATGTAGTCTAAGCAGTCAAAACTCCGGTGAATCGGATCTCCGATGACTGGAGGGGGAGGCGTTCTCAGGGTTCATAACAGAGCCCCCCTGTGAGCGGCTCCGGACGCGAGGATGCGACCTGCGTCGAGGTCTCCCCCGAGGTCGAGGGGCCGGTCTTTCCGGGTAGATCTGGTGGAACTCCGTAATGAGGTTGGGGTCCAGGATGTCATTGGTGTTGACCCAGGATCTTTCTTCCGGGCCGTACCCCTCCCAATCCACCAGGTACTGGATCTGACCTCGGTGATGCCGGGAGTCGAGCAGGGTGCGCACCAGGAAGGCTTCCTCACCGCCCACAATCATGGGGAGGGGCCCGGGAGGCGCCCCCTCCTCAGTCCTCGGAGCATCAGCCGGTTTGAGCAGGGAGACATGAAAAGTAGGGGAAATACGGTAATTAGTAGGGAGTTGCAAACGGAAAGAAACTGGATTGATCTGTCTAAGAATTTTGAAGGGGCCCACATACCTAGGACTGAGTTTTTTGCATGGTAGACGCATGCGGATGTCCCGAGTTGAGAGCCAAACCCACTGGCCAGGAACGAAACTGGGGCTGGGACGACGGTGCCGGTTGGCTTGTTCCCTGGAGTGATCAACTGCCCGTTGAAGGTGGACGTGGGCCTGGTCCCACACTGCCTCACTGCGTTGCAGCCAGTCGTTGACTGCGGGGACTTCGGAGGGTTCACCGGACCATGGGAAGAGAGGGGGTTGATAACCCAGGATGCACTGGAATGGGGTCAGGTTGGTCGAGGGTTTGAGGAGGGAGTTCTGGGCATACTCGGCCCACGGAAGGTAGCGACTCCAATCCGCCTGATTGTGGTGGCAGTATGTTCGGAGGAATCTTGTTATTTCTTGGTTCAGGCGTTCCGTCTGACCATTGGACTGTGGATGATACCCAGAAGTGAGGCTGACGTTGATGTTCAGACGTTGGAAGAAAGCTCTCCATACCCGGGACGTGAATTGTGGGCCCCGGTCGGAGACGATGTCCTCAGGAAGGCCGTAGTACCGAAAGACATATTGGAACAAGTGTTCGGCGGTTTCCAGGGCAGAGGGCAGTTTGGGCAGCGGGATGAGACGGCAGGCCTTGGAGAAACGGTCAATTACTGTAAGAATGGTGGTATGGTGTTGAGAGTTGGGAAGGTCTGTGATAAAGTCCACAGCGATGTGCGACCAAGGACGTCGGGGTATGGGAAGTGGTTGAAGCAGGCCGGCTGGCAGTTGCTTGGGGGTTTTGGCGACATTACAGGCTTGGCACTTGTTGACGAAATACGCCACGTCGTCCGACAGTGTCTCCCACCAGAAGCGGTTCCGTAGCAGACGGGTGGTGGCTGTGATGCCCGGATGACCGGAAAGTGGTGCATCATGTACCCAGCGCATGGTCCTGTCCCGCAGACTGGGAGGTACAAAGGTCCGGTCGGGTGGACATTCTGGTGGTGATGGCGTTGAGGCATGGGCCTGGGTGATGTCTGCCATGAGGTCCCACTGGATGGGAGCCAGAAACAGCTCGGACGGAACTATAGGTTCGGAGCTGCAACGTGGAGGTGTGGCTTCGTGTTGTCAAGATAGGGAATCGGCCTTGACATTCTTGGACCCGGGAAGGTAGGAAATGGTGAAATCAAAGCGAGTAAAGAATAGAGCCCATCTGGCTTGTCTGGGGTTGAGTCTCTTGGCAGAGCGAAGGTACTCAAGATTGCGATGATCCGTGAAAACTTGGAATGGATGTCTGGACCCCTCCAACCAGTGTCGCCACTCCTCCAGCGCGGCTTTCATAGCCAGGAGTTCACGGTTGCCGACGTCATAATTCCGCTCGGCTGAAGAGAGTTTGCGTGAGTAGAAGGCGCAGGGAAACAGCTTAGGGGGGTTACCTTGACGTTGGGAGAGGATCGCTCCAATGCCCGTGTTCGAGGCGTCCACCTCCACGACAAACGGTATATCAGGGTCTGGGTGGTGCAGAATGGGTGCCGAGGTGAAGCGCTCCTTTAGTTGAGCGAAGGCCCGGAGGGAGTCGGGGGTCCAGTGGAGCTTGTGTTGACCCTCCTTGATCAAGTTAGTGAGAGGTGAGGCGACAGTGCTGAAGTTTCTGATGAATCTACGGTAGAAGTTAGAAAATCCCAGAAAGCGTTGGAGTTCTTTCACCGTGGTAGGTTGGGGCCAGTTCAGTACGGCTTGGACCTTGTTGTCGTCCATGGCCACTCCCTCGGGGCTAATGATGTATCCCAGGAAGGCTACCGATCTTAGGTGAAACTCACATTTCTCGGCCTTGGCATATAACTGGTGCTGGATCAGTCGCTTCAGAACCGCTCTCACCTGGGAGATGTGCTCCTCGAGGGAATCGGAGTAAATCAAGATGTCGTCGATGTAAACGATCAGGCACCTATTAAGCATGTCCCTGAAGACATCGTTGACGTAGGACTGGAAAACTGAAGGGCTATTGGACAGGCCGAACGGCATGACCCGGTATTCATAGTGGCCGCTGGTGGTAGAGAAGGCAGTCTTCCACTCGTCCCCCTCCCGGATGCGGATCAGATTATAGGCACTTCGGAGATCCAGTTTAGTGTAGAACTTGGCTGACCGTAGTTGCTCCAGAGCAGAGGGAACCAGGGGCAATGGGTATCGGAACTTTACTGTGATGTCGTTAAGACCACGGTAGTCGATGCAGGGGCGTAACGAGCCGTCCTTTTTACCCACGAAGAAGAAGCCGGCTGCGGCTGGAGAGGTGGAGTGTCTGATGAAACCCTTGGCTAGCTCCTCCTCTATGTAGGATTTCATGGCGAGAGATTCAGGTTCTGACAGGGGGTAGATTCTGCCACGGGCGGTGAGGCTCCGGGAAGGAGCTCGATAGCGCAGTCGCTGGAACGATGTGGTGGGAGTTGCGACGCTTTGGCCTTGCTGAAGGCCTCACTGAGATCGGCGTATGCCGGGGGAATGTCAGGAACGGTGTCGGAGTCTTTTGTGACGTGGGCGGCCCCCACGGAGACAGGACGAATGGAACGTAGGCATTTCTTAAAGCAAGTGGGTCCCCACTGAGTAAGTTGATTGTTCCGCCAGGAAATTTGTGGGTCGTGCAGTCGGAGCCAGGGAAAGCCAAGGAGAACTGGATTGCGAGGAGATTGGATGACGTAGAAGCGAAGGGTTTCTGTGTGCAGTGCCCCCACCTGCAGGAGGAGGTCACAGGTGGTGTGACGCACTTTACCGGATCCCAGGGGACGACCATCTAGCGCCGCCACTGTCAAAGGAGGATTACACGCCATCAGGGGAATTTGATACTGTTTACAGAACGATTCATCGATAAAACTCCCCGCCGCCCCAGAATCAATCAAGGCTTGGGTGTTAAAGATGGTTGACCGGAAGGTTATTTTAATGGGTACCTCTAGACTGGTCCCAGGCAAGGTAGAGGAAACGAGCAGACTCACCCCTGGGTGTGAAGCTTGTGATGGGAACGAATGAGGTTGTCTATGCGGATTGCCAAGGTGATGAACTGTTCAAGAGAAATACCTTCGTCACGGCAAGCTAGCTCGGACTGGAGATCTGCATCGAGGCCCTGCCGGAAGAGAAGTTTGTGGGTGGATTCGAGCCAGCCCGTTTGGGCTGCGAGGGTTCGAAAGGAGAGTGCGTAATCTGCGGCCGTCCGTGTTCCTTGGCGGAGAGCCAGAAGTTGTTCACCAGCGTCCTTGCCGCCCTCAGGGTGATCAAAGACATCAATCAGACTCTGTCGGAAGGATTCGAAGGTAAATTGGGCGAAACCGTGGTTGGTCCACAATGCGGTTGCCCAATCGAGCGCTCTGCCTGTGAGAACAGAGTTCATAAGCAGAATTTTGCTTTCATCTGTGGGGTAAAGTGCTGGCTGCTGAGAGAGGAACAAAGAACATTGCATGACGAACCCCTTGCATTTCGACGGAGAGCCGTCAAACTTCTCGGGCAGCGCGAGCCGCGGGCTCGCGGAGGTTACTACGGGGGGCGTGGCCGCCGAGCTGGCTTGAGTTACAGCGGGCGCCGGTGCGGGTGCCGGCTGAAGAAGTACCTGCATGGAGCGCATCATCTCTTCAACGGCTGCCGTAAGCCGGACGAGTTGTTGTTGTTGCGCTGACAGCTGATTCGCTTGGGCTGTGAGTTCCTCCGTCATGCGTGAAATCACCGCTGGATCATGGTGTGGCGAAGTCTTCTGTAATGAAGCCACAGGCAAGTTGGGATCCATCTGCGGTATTTATTGAAACACAGCACTCAAGTCGTACAGGCAGGGTAAATGGCAGGCAAACAGAGAATGTAGTAGGCAGGCAGAAAAATAACAAGAGCAGGCAGAGGTCAGGGCAGGCAGCAAACAATCGAAGAACTTGGGCAGGCAAGGGGTAAATAAGGCAGGCAGCAAACTAACAGAGTCTAAACAACAGGCTGGATCAGTACACAGAGAGACTTATACAGGAATATAAACTGGGAATACACTTGCTTAGTAGAGTCGCCGGAGCAAACAAGACTTCGCAATGAATGAAAGAGTGAATGGATATAAATAGAGCGTGGGAAACAGGGAACAGCTGTGGTGTAATCAGACCTAGGTATGCGGGCTTATGGGAAATGTAGTCTAAGCGGTCAAAACTCCGGTGAATCGGATCTCCGATGACTGGAGGGGAGGCGTTCTCAGGGTTCATAACAGCCACTAGGATCCAGAGTTATAATGCATTTAGAGGTTTAATGCAAACTCAGTTTTCAAAGTCACTCATCTTGCACATCCAGAGCAGATCATTGAAAAACAAGTAAGTTAACATACAGGTAGGTTCTTTTCCTCTGAATCAGAGCGAAATGTGAGTCCAAGGAACCTTCAACAAGGCTTGACGTTGACTGAGTTTGAGTGTGAAATTTAAGTGCAAGTACAAACAGGGTGACGATGAGCTGCAAGTGTGCATGAATAAAACTAAGGCGAGTGAGAGTCCGGTGTGCTCATGAAAATACCAGTGTGGATGAGAGGAATAATTATACCAAACAATTGCATTTTTAATTCAAAACATATTAGCATGGAGTGGACATCAAGGTAATTAAATAGCAGTTAGTTTTACACAGGGATGTGGGACAATGTAATAATTACCATTTTAATCCTGTCCGAAACGGTCATACCAGTATTTTTTTTCCAGACTTTTTCCGGTGTTGTGTCGAATTCAACTCAGTCCGCTTGACATTGCGTTTTATTAACGCATATGTGGAGTGCCTTCATACATGACCTATTTGAAACCGGGTAAAACGGGTATGTGATATGCATGCATTATCAGTCGACAATTCATGTCGAGATTTACCCTGGTCTTTCAAGAGCCTCTGTCAAACCAAGGAAAGGCTATGTACCCAAGGTCCTGATCCCACCCTTCAAAGCGCAGGTGGTTCACCTTCAGACCTTCTTCCCTACTCCATTTAATTCAGATGAGGATCAATCATTGTATTAGAAATGCCCTGTGCGGGTGGTACATGCATACATTGAGTGCACCGCAAGTTCAGACTGTCTGATCAGCTCTTTATATGCTATGGAGAACGCACAAAAGGAATGTCCATCTCCAAGCAAAGACTTTTCACTAGACTGTCGATGCAATTAACTTGGCTTATGAGTCGCAGGTTCAGACTTGCCCAATCAGTGTTAAAGCACACTCAATTAGAGGCATGGCCTACTCATGGGCTTGGATGAATTTTGTGTCCTTACAAGACATATGTTTTGCAGAAGGATGGTCCTCGCAAAACACATTCCCAAGGTTTTACAACCAAGACGTAATGTCTCTTTCTTCACAAGAAATATATATATATATATATATATATATATATATATATATATATATATACTTATGCCCTTCCTTTTCAGTACGGGCTCCCCATCATTTACACAACCGCCTGCATTCAGGCCGTTATAATTCCATAAAGTCACAAGCACTTTATTATAAATAAACTCCCTTCTCTACTGGGTTCATAAGGAGTTAATTCATACTATATGACTATAGTTCATATAATCGTTATGAGTGCTCTCCTCCTGGACATCACGATAATCACTCACTGCAGCATGCTCATGTCGGTCGAAGTCCCATAAGACTGTGCCACCATGCTTCCTCTCTGGGAAGTTCTTCTGTTCCTCATATGTGTTAATAAACGCAATGTCAAGTGGATTGAGTCGTAAGGGAACGTCTCGGTTATGTACGTAACCTCGGTTCCCTGAGACAAAGGGAACGAGACACTGTTAACACTAGCCACACTACAAGACTCGTGAATTAAATGTGTCTGTGCTCCTGTTTTTATAGCGGTAAGTTTCACGCCAAAACAGGCAGGGCTCAAACATCATAGCCAATATTAGAAATGTTCAATTATTGAAGAGAGGTTACAAATAGGTTGTGTATGAAGGCACTCCCCGTATGCATTAATAAACGTTATGAGTCGTTCCCTTCATCACAGGGAACAGAGGTTGCCTACGTAACAGAGACATTTCCCCGTCAGATTCTGTTTCCCCCCTAGCCCCGCCCTCGTACAAATGACGAAGGAAGCGGGCGTTCCCAAAAAGCTTGCCCCCCAGATGCTGTTCTCGTACCACGGAGGTCTACGGAGAGCACTACTTTAGTACTTGAAACAGAATGAAAACAGATGAGCACTTTAACATTATGAGCGCAAACGTTTCTGCCACGGCTCTGATATGCGGACCGTTTAAATGACACTGTGTTGTTCACCGGTCTATTATTGTAGTAACACAATGCCACGTAACAACAAAACTTACCATGACTGGTCGTTTACATGTCTCAGTCGCTTCACATGCAAACAGGTGATTTTCGGCGCCTTTAAAAATAATAACTGGCCTAGCGGGAAAATGTATCGGCCGATGCCGGTAATTAAAAATTGAGAATATTGGTCGATTTATTGGTCTCTGCGATATATCGGTCGACCGTTAGTTTGGAATAACATAAGGCTGAGTAAATGACTCAGGGCCTTTAATAATAAACTTGTGTGAATGGGTGAATGAGTTACAGTGTAAAGCGCTTTGAAAACCGATAAGGTTAAAAAGGTGCTATATAAGTGCAGACAATTTACCATATTAACTTTTAAAAGTATCAACAATAAGGCATAAATTTGTCAAAGTTCACAAAACAGAACATAGTTTCTGCAACAATATTAGCCAAAGAGACTTGGTTGTGCTCATCAACTCAGGTCTTTAACATTTCATTAATTTATTACACTCTATAACTAATATATTAATAATTGATTATGAATAATTAGTAATTATTGAATTGACATTAACCACAGCCTAACATAATCACTTTATTTCAGTTTCATACTGTAAGTGTTCTGTATTTCTCTAATTCCCCACTTTGTGGAGTATTAATTAATACAACAATTAAGAACAAGAATTAGAAAATGTTTTGTCATTATTTTCAAGTTATTTCCATTGCGCTTTGAAAGGTGGGTTCTTATAATAATAGCTCACTTTAATAAATTGTTTTCACTGTGTTACTTGAGTTTTAGCATTTTGTATTTTGTGTTTCTGGGTTATACTCTCTACAAATTTGTCATAATAAAGATCAATTATTACTTCAATTCTAAAGAAATGTTCAGTTGATTATTTATTTATTGACCGAATAGCTGAACAAAACAAAAAACTTTGCAAACAAGCTCAGGTTTTCTTTGACTTTTTCATGTTTAAACATAATTTGCATAATGTTTTTCTTTTGTTCTGCACGTAAGTTCATGCTTATACAGGAAGTGATGTAAATAACAAGTGCATCTGACGTATGTCACTATATTGAGCTAGTTGTGATTCTGTTCACAAACAGTCTCAAATCATCAGCACTGATGATACTGAGGTCATATATGTGAAATTTACTGATCTGCTTTCAACAAAAATATTGAACCGGATAGACCCCTTTTCTCATTTCTGGTAAGATATTTATAAATTCTGTTACTTTTTATGATACTTTAGAAGTTTAGTTCAATTTGATCAGTTGCTAATCTGTCTGTTGATCTTTTGCTTATTATGACATCATTATTAAACATTTGTTTGTTAAATGTAATTCTAATAGGATGAATTGCATTTCTTTGAGGGACTAAATATATTAATATTTTAATGAAATAAATTTCACAATGTATGCATATTTACAAATGTGTTCCTTGATAGGATCAAACTTCTTCTTATGAGGAGATGGACACAGCAATGAAAATCATTCTTTTCAGTATTATATTACAAGGTTAGTTGCTCCCCTCCCTTTCATCAGTTTCTTTTTTTTTTTTACCAAGAAAAGTGTGACATGCTCAGTGTGACATGACAACTGAAAAACTACTTTAAAAATGAGTGAAAAAGAGTGTGAATAATGTTGCTGTTTCTCCAATAGCACAAAAACAATACAGAAATATTGCCAAACGTGAACATTTCATGTCTGGTTGACTAGTTATTAAACCGAATAATGTAAGAAGTAATATTGTGACTTTAGTAAGACAAGGTTTTAGAAAAATAAATGCTCAACTCCACATATTGTAGATCAAAGTGTGCCCAAGATAAGTGTCATGTGATTGCACACAATGTGGATCATCATAAAAGGATCAGCAGTTAACACTTGTGCAGTACTTGTGTTTGTTTGGTAGAACACAAAGGGGTAGTTCATTAAATGAAAGTTATGTCTGTTACTCACTCTCACATTGTTCCAAACACTTTTGACTACTTCTCTTGCAGAACACACAAGAAACATTTTGAAGAATATCCCTGTTGCCTAATGGCAGTTGATAGTGATCTCCTTTAGTGCTACACGACAGGAAAGTCATACAGTTTTGGACAGCCTGATCTCATGAACATTAACAGCAACATTTTTGCAACACAAAATTATGTGATTCATTACACGTTTCGCTACAGTTTCCCAGTGAAATGTCCAGTGGGGGCGCAAAAAGCAAGTGAAATTATGTTGTAATCAGACAAGGTTGTTAAGGTGAATATTAGATGGAGGTTTTAATGAGTAAAACTTCCATACCTAACCTAAAACATTTACCTAAACCTAACTAACAGTGATCTAAAAGCAAATCACAGGTAAACAAAACAGACATCCATACCCTTAACCACCACCTACAGTAAACATTAGAACAGATAGTGTTCAAAAAGCAAATGTGAAAAGAAAAGCACATGTTCTGAAGAAACCGCATCATTTTGCGTTGCTTCTTTCACACTTTCATCTCAGGCTTGGCTAGAACCGCATACTTCACAGCCCAATGTCCAACAATCAGTGTTGGGTAAATTACTCTAAAAAGTAATGAATTACTAACTACTAATTTATCTTTACAGTGTAATTAGATTATTGTACTAATTACTCTGGCAGAAAAGTCATTGAATTACTTATTACTAATTACTTTCTAAAACCATTATCAACCTCGACCAGATGAAAAATACAAGGATAGACATGAAACTGTTATTTTAATTCTTTCAAATAAATCATATAAAATCAACTAAATTATTCACGAACTGGCCAAAGAATTTAAGCGTTAAATTAGAAAACATATATTTTAACATTAGATGTTAAATTTAGATTTTAAATTCACTATTGTTTTATATAAAATTGTTATAATATAAAAGTATTTAACACAATTAGATTACAGAAGTAACTGTAATTAAATTACTTAAAAATGAAGAGTAATCCCTTTACTTTTTTCACTGAAAAGTAATTTAATTACAGTAATTAATTACTTAGAAAATGCATTACACACAACACTACCAACAATCATACCGCGTAAGAAACAGAGTGAAAAAGTGTTTATAAAGTCATAATCAGCCATTGTTGATTTGTGTGAAAGTGAATAAAATTCAAAGTTGCTGTATCTCCTCTAGTGTTAAATTCAGCAGGAATCTGCAGAGAAACATAAAATTCAGTTTGAAAACATTTAGTTATAGTAATGTTCATTCTATGAGACAAGGTTGGTTTTGGAACAACATAAGCATGAGTAAATGAAGGGTAAACTTTCATTTCTGGGTAAACTATCTCTTTCAGATAAGCTACTTAAATAATAGTAATATTTTTAATACATATTTTATAAATGTTGGAAACATTTTTATACTTTATTTAAACAATGAAAATAACATTGTACTTGGGTATTTTTATGTTAGGTAGATTTCACTGTCGCTGGTTTCCTGCTCATGTTTCCTTCTTAAAAATGATACAAATGCAACTGAATGTTTTTTGGAAGTAACAACAAACATTATTGTGTAGCATTTTGTGTGTTAAAAAGTGCAAACATGTGTTGGTGTGATTGAATTCTTCACTCCATTGTATGTTTGTGTTTTAGGTGTTTGGTGTAAGGGGTTCAACATCAGTCTCCCAGAGAAGATTGAAGCTCTGAATGGATGTAGTGTGATTATTAAGTGTGCATTTGACATTGAAGAAAAATATGACCAAGACCTCTCTGAGACTGCAACAGGAGTGTGGTATAAAAATGACACTCTGCAAAAGCATGTAGTGTTTAACTCCAGCAGCATTAATCACTCAATTAAAGCGAATATTACTGGAAAATTAAAAGCCAAGGACTGCACCACTGTCTTTTATAATGTAGATTCAAGTCACATTGGCAAATATTTCTTCAGGCTTGAGGGTAATGGTGGACTGAAATGGACCTACACAAAAACCTCAGTTTCAGTAGATGTTATCAGTGAGTGACTTCATTAGATCAAATGATTGTAAATGACTAATTGTAAACTAGAAATGTATAATAACACCTGTTATGTATATGATCATTATCTAAAGTAGTGATTTATATAATTGGTTGAATTTGACCAAGCTCTAAGTTGGATGTTTCTCATGATCTTAAAAACCTTTTGATCTGAAGGCTTATGCTTAAATACTTGAAATTAGAATAAAAATGATGCCAATGCAAGAGTTTCTTTAAAAATAACTTACATAGGAACTCCTTTAATACTGTTTAAAAAACATACTAGTTGTCATCTCGTGAAGTTCATGGAGAGAAGACTCAGAGCTTTGATATAGACAAAGAATGGCAACTTTGAAGAAGCAAAATACTTACTTTCTTTCTTTTTTAAACAAGTTACTTTTCACTTCAAAATTCCCTTTGTGTTATTTCATAATTGATGGCATAACTATTATTCTAAAATGTGAAAAAAGTAACAAAAAAGCATACATCAGTCATATATGTAACATATCTCTGTATGTTTCAGACTCTCCTCATAACCCCACAGTGAAGTTGTATGTGGATGAGAAGGAGGCGCAGAGTCAGCAGGAGGTGTTGGAGGGGAGCTCTGTGTGTCTGTCCTGCTCTGCTGAGACTCTCTGTTCCTCTCCTCCAGCAACTCTCACATGGAGCTCCACTTCCAGACATCCACCCTTCAGTCTACAGGAGAAGCAGAATCAAAATAAACTCATCTCTCATCTCAACTTCACTGCTACTCCCCTTCAACACACAGCCACTTTCACCTGCACTGTCACCTACCAGCTACAGAACAACAACAAAACAGCACACAGCAACCTCACATTACATGTTACATGTAGGGATGTCTTTCTATCAGTTTCAAATGTATTTTGGAGCTAATTTCAGTGGCATCAATTATTTTCTCCCTCAAACCATAACTGCTCTAACTATGATATTTCATATTATCATTCTCTCATACATACCATTTCTCTCTCTCTCTCTCTCTCTCTCTCTCTCTCTCTATCCTCACATTTAGATGCCCCTAAAATCTCTCTCTCGTCCAGCTGTAACAGAACTGATGTAACCGTGTGTTTGTGTGAGGTTGATGGGAATCCCTCTCCTAAACTGGAGTGGCATCTGTCTGGACGTCCTGTCACTAACTCTACAATCATGTCCATCAGTGAAGAACGATTGAGCAGCACAGTTTTGAGGAGCTTCATCACTCTACATCACTCACTCACACACACATCCACTGTGCAGTGTGTCACCACAAACACTCATGGCAATGACAAACATCTGTTCCAATGGCTTCTCTATGCTCAAGAGTCAACAGGTGAGTTTAGCTCTGTGATCTTCAAAATTCAAAGACAAAATTCAAAAGGCATTGACTTAAATTTAACAAAAAAACTAACAAACTAAATAATTATAATAATAAATAAAGAAAAATACTGTTTTTTTTTTTTTAATGTTTTTTGGAATATATGACTCCCTCATAAACATTGTGGCATTTGTGGTTGAGAAATCACTTACTTATTTGGATAACTGTTGCATTAAGGACTTTCCAAACACTAATTTATTCTTTTTTAGGCATCAATATTTTGTCTGTGCTGATTGGAGCTGCTGTTGGGGTTTTAGTGGTCATGGTCGGGTGTGGCATTACATATATCTATGCACGGTAACTGCATGACATATGGGGAAATTAATATTTTAATAAAACTTTATTTTAAGTTGCATCAAGTGTGAAATGCAATAATCTTTAATGCAGAACTGTATAAAATGTTACTTACTAAAAGAATAAAATTGCAGCTATACTTAAAAATGTATGAATGTCATTTAATTATTAAAATATTAAACCAAGATCAATTTATTTAAAAGAAAGACAACACAAGCATGTGTTTCAAGCAAAACATAATCAAAAACGTAAGTTTGCTTGGTGTAAAGTTGAACAATATAAGAAATAGTTATACTATTCAAAATGAAGATAAAAAGTATTCGCACACTTTCTGGTTGTCAAACATGAATGAAACATGTCTTATGCAACTGAACTTAAAAGGAACTGACTTCATATATCCAATGAAATAATCATGGGATTGGTTGAATAACAGGAATTGCAAAAATGTCTCAGAATAGAACAGATCTGAGAGAATTCCAAGCATAATATTTAACAAATGTTACTTGTTCAAAATTTGGACATTTATACACTTCGTGGCTTAAGTGTTCAAATAATTTTTTCAGCCAGTGGAAATACCATCTGTCCTATTTTTTATTATATTACCCAGTCCTGTCTGATTGATTTTGCTATCTGAGAAGCTACTGTATTATTGAAATGACTTTGATATTAACTCATGTTTTTCAGAAGGGGGAAAAGAAAACCTTCACAAACTAGAGGAGAAGGTACTTCGCAAGTTATTTCGACTGATGAAGTGAGTTACAACCCACAAAAAATAAATAATCATTCTCAAACACATTCAGTATTTTACACCAACTACACTAGTAAACAGACTTGAATACACTTTTTATTAACAAAAGCAAATGTAGAATTACACTGGTGCTTTCCAAAATCTGACTTACATTTATAAAACATTAGGCTGGTTCACAGGAGGACGAAGAGTCTATTTATGTCAATAAACTTACACTTGTTGGAGCCGCCACCTTGAATCATCCAGAATCTCTCCATAATTCCTCCACTGACTTTATCAACACCAGCCAGGCTTCATGTGATATCGGGTGCGTCTCCTCACTTACTGCTGACTATGCTGCAGTCCTTCATCCTAAAGGAGTGAAAAAGAGCTCTATGGGAGGTGATAAGGTAGATCCCCAGAGAGATCAATACATACTACAGAGGGACATAAATACAAGTGGAGTGCCATTGCAGGCAAAATAAGTGTTTTCAGGAGCAAGACAAGCACAGATGGTTACGAATACAAGAGAAGTAAAGTCAAAGCAATCAGATGAAGAGTTGATCACAAACTCCGGTGAAGCTTCTCAGCTTTATGCACAAGTTCAACGTGGCAACCCATAGAGAACTGGGTTATCTGAGTTACCGTACACTTCGTCAGTTCGAACCAGTCTGGTCATTCTGTGTTGACCTCTCTTATCAACAAGGCATTTCTCTCCATAGAACTGCAACTCACTGGATTTTTGTTTTGTTTTTGAGTAAATCAGTTACATTAGGCTCATCTAACCAGCCCATCTGGCACCAACAATCATCCATGTGATTATCTAATCAGCCAATCATGCGACAGCAGTGCAGTGAATAAAATTATGCATATACGGGTCAGGAGCTTCAGTTAATGTTCACATCAACCATCAGAATGTGGAAAAAAACTGATCTCAGTGATCTGGACTGTGGCATGATTGTTGGTGCCAGATGGGCTAGTTTGAGTATTTCTGTAACTGATGATCTCCTGGGATTTTCACACACAACAGTCCCTAGAATTTACTCCAGATGGTGCCAAAAACAAAAAACATCCAGTGAGCGGCTGTTCTGTGGACGAAAATGCCTTGTTAATGAGAGAGGTCAACACAGAATGGCCAGACTGATTCAAACTGACAAAGTCTACGGTACCTCAGATAACCACTCTGTACAATTGTGGTGAGAAGAATATCATCTCTGAATGCTATTCTGAGATACAGCTTGGCGCTGTTTTGGTGGCATGAGGGGGACCTACACAATATTAGGTGGTTTTAATGTTGTGGCTGATCGGTGTATAAACACTGCTTGAAATTATTTCTATAAAATCGTATTTTTCCTAACATTTATCAGATACGTTTTAATATTTCTTTAGTTTTGAAATTATATTATATTATATTTGAAATATATTATTTTTTTTTTTTTATATATTTTATTTGAGTGAATATCTGCCTCTTTGTATGATCACTCACTTTATTATCAACTGCTGCAAAAAACAGGAATTATTTTTCTGTCTGTCTGTCTGTCTATCTATAAATTACAATAATAAAATGCTTTAACAAATCTTGATAAATTAACATGTTTTGTACTGTCATAAACTGTCAATCAGTTCGTGGAGAGAATTTTGGACCCACTTTTCATCCGAATGATAACCGAATCAAAACTCATTTCTAGGCTTCCGGAAACCTCTAACACAGCATCAGTACACTTCACCGACAGCCACTATCACTACTAATGGACTATCCTCACAAAACTTCACATTGCACAGGGGGACTAGACAAGGATGCCCACTATCACCTCAACTGTTCACTATTTTCATTGAACCTCTAGCAGCCGCCATACGCCAAGACACACTCATTACAGGCATCAGGACGAAAAATATGCATCATAAAATTAGCCTCTATGCAGATGACATACTACTATTTTTGGAGAATCCTCTAATTTCAATACAAGAAACAATCAAAATCATACACTCATTTGCCAACATATTAGAATACTCGATTAACTGGGATAAATCATCTGTTCTCCCACTACAACCCAAAAGCTGGGATGTTGCAGCCATCACATTACCTATACCCTTATGCACGGATAGTATCACTTACCTGGGTGTAAGAGTTTCCCCCAGGCTGTCAGATCTATTTACATTAAATTTCACCCCACTTCTAAAATCAATTCAGGAAGACCTCCATTGCTGGGTAAACCTACCACTTTCCATCATGGGCAGGATAGCCACAATCAAAATGACAATATTACCCAAAGTAATCTATCTACTTTCAATGACCCCAATACAACCAACCACCACCTGGTTTAAATCCCTAGATTCAGCAATTACAAAATTCTATTGGAAAAATAAGACTCCAAGAATAAAATTATCCACCCTTCAGAAATCTAAGAGCCTAGGAGGATTGGAAGCACCAAATTATGCATTATACTGTTTGGCAAATCATCTGCAATATGTACACAGATGGACTCACCCCAATCAATCCGATATCACCTGGCTAGACTTGGAACAAAATATATGTGATAACATTCAGATCGCAGACCTGCCTTTTTTTACCCAGACAATTAAAAAACACTCCTGTTTCAAAGCACCCACAATTAGCTCAAGTCTGACAGCCTGGTGGAAATTCCACAATATTACTAACACAAAGCTTTCACATCTGAAACTCACCCCAATTTGGAATAACCCTGATTTCACTTGCAATAATAAAACACTTAACTTCAATTCCTGGAAAGATAAAGGTATTACTCACCTGCAACATATTTTCGTCAATGGCAATTTCGCTACATTTGAGGACTTGGTCCAGAAATTTGGCATCACCAACAAACAATTCCTACAATACCTACAGATTAAATCATTAATTAAACCAACCACTAACACTCCAATGGTCAATTTAGAAGTCGCCCCAACTATCTCACAACTAATTAATATTCCATCCTCCAAAAAACTACTATCCAAAATCTACAAAATAGTGATACAAACCGACATTATCATAAGTCTCCCCACTGCTAACTGGGAATCGGATTTATCTATTCACACTGATGCCGATTTCTGGACTCAAGTCTGCAAAAATACTTTTCTCATGACCAAAAATACTAACTTACAGCTAATACAATACAAGACTATCCACAGGACTCACCTCACTGGACGGAAAGATTTCATATGGGCTCCACCTCAGACATCTGTCCACACTGCACTCAAAACTGCAGGGACACATATATTCATGCACTTTGGCACTGCACCCCTATAAAACAACTCTGGGAAAAGGTTACAAGGATTTTATCTGCCTTTTTCGGCTGCCCCATCCCATCGTCCCCATCTCTCTGTTTACTTGGAGACATCTCCACAATCAACCTGAATCACATGAACAGTAAAATTCTGCTGGTAGCGCTAGTTGTCTCAAAGAAAACCATCTTCATGAATTGGAAAACAAAAAACAAAATCGATATCACTATTTGGAAAAACTTACTTTTGGATCACATCTCAATAGAATTATCAAATAACCCCTCTAGAAAGAACTCAAATGATTCCCCATCCACTTGGCTAGTACTGTCCAAATTTCTAAATTCTTAGCTCCGCTGGCCCCTTTGCCCGAGATTCAGTTTTCGCGATTTCATTTATTAATCATCAACCTTAGCAAACCTGCTTTATTATCGTCTGCCATACCCCTTCACCACTTAGATAACTCATCTCTCACAACATTACATATTTACAGCATTAGGGACAAATCAGCAGGATGTGGATAACTCTTTCACCCTCTACTACAAGCCTCAAAACGCTCACCTATATCTTCTCTCCAGAATGGCTCACCGCCAACCTGCAATTTTACTCTGTGCTGCTTTTGCCTCCAAGGGCCTGAGACTGGCTCCCTTGTGTCTGTGTGGGGGGGGGGGGGCGCTTGGGCTGGAGGGGGGTGTTTACCCTGAGGGAGAATATGCCTCCCCTCTTCATCGTGCCTCCACAGACCTCCTCCTCCACTGCAACTGCTGGGGCTGGCTCTACTCTGTACACCTCACTTTTTAATGCTCCTCATGTTAGATGGCCAACATTCACACTCCTACTTAAGAATTAGAGTGTGCTGTGTGGAGGGCCTGAAGAGGTCCTGCACTGTTGCCCCCCCACTTCTTTTTAATGCATCTCATATCATTCACTTAATCACACAATCAGTCAATAGGTAGGGAAATGGGTGGTGCTTGAGGTGGTTCTGAATAAGTTCTACCCCTTGCGTCGCACCTCTTTTAATGCACTTAGACTTAATTTAGACCCTAGAAGACATAACACAGGGATAGTGAGGTGGGTAGATGAGCTGGCCCGTCAATAGAATAGCAACTGACGGTGGGGACAGAGGAGAGCAGAAGTGGAGAGGGGTTCTGGCACTGTGTGCCTCTGGATCAGGTCCCCAGCCCCCCCCACCCCCACGCGTTCGAAGCCTCACTCCCCCTATCTCCTAGGATTAATATGCTCCTTGGCCCCGGTGAGGGCTGGAGCAGTCAGAGGAAAGATCCGTTGAGCCTGACCCAACCCAACCCATTCCCTCTTATAACTAGGACACAGTACTTTAATTACAACAATTCATACTATACCAATCCTGCTGATTCCAACATTTCAATACAAAATACTCAATCATACACAAACTTACACGCATGGTAATGTCCATTCTAGCGCGCACACACACACACACACACACACACACACACACACACACACACACACACACACATAGCCTTCCTTCTCTACCCTCTTGGTAATCTATCAAAAAAAAAAAAAAAAAGGGCGCTATTTGTTTTTAAAAAAAATGTTTTTATTGTCCTGTCAGTTACTGTTCTTATTTGTTTTATGTTGAATATGTGAAAGAAATAATAAAAATTATAAAAAAATAAAAAATAAAAAATAAAATAAACTGTCAATCAAAGCTTCATGCAGCTCCAATCCTCAGATCCAGCTGACATTGTCATTACATGAGCAATACGTTTTTGAGAACAGCAAGATGTTCTGACTGCAGTATTGCATGTACTGTGCAACAGCACTCTCTTTAGCATATTTGCCTATGTGCAGTGTGGTAGATGTTGCACCTATCTATAGAGACTGTGGAACAGCTGTCTTGTAATCAAAACCACTGTACAAATGGTATGAAATGGGATTTAATTATTAGCATTATGACAGATTTGTACTATTAGCAATAGGCCTATGACTTTTCTGTGCCAATTTGAGTCAAATAGTCTATGGTTTCCAATGACCCACTGTATTTCTAATAAACAGGTCTATATGGCTTCTGATATAGCAAATTTAGCATTTCTCCTGATTTAGCATTATCTATGGGAATAGATCTTGCACACATATCAACATGATGATAGTCATGAAGCTATGATAAAGCACAGCCATTGACCAGGAAAATTAAAAATGGCACTACATGTAAAAAAGGTTGCCAACCCCTCCAGTAGACTGTTGTAATTAATCTGTGAACATACTTCATATAGACAAATCCATCCATTGTTTATTACACTGATTGCTTTACAGTTAGATTAGATCCAGATTTTTCTTCCTAATTTGGGCGATTTACATTTAAATTTACATTAAATTATGCAAAATTCACTTTTACATGGTGTTTGTAACATAAATGTGAGTCAGCAGTGTGTGTACACAACCACCCTACAATGTTAAAAATCCTCCTATTCCTCATTCTTATATTTCTATTAATCAAAAACAGTGTGTCAGAATAAATGGTTTTCGTTTCTGCTCTAAAGTGACATCATGTTAGAGCAGGCCTCGCCCACGACTGGTGATGGACTCCACCCTATTATCATAGATCCTCCCCTGAGTGATCTACATACAGTCTGCCATTGTTTTCAGCACTTGAGTAGGTACAGTGAGAAGAAGAATGTCTCAGCTTCATAAGCGTCATAAGTGTTCTGTTGTTGGCTGTAAAAGTGAACATAAGAGTCTTCATTTAGTCCCGGCATCAGAGCCACTGAAGACACAGTGGACAAGTTTTGTTTTTAAAGGAAATGTGCCCCAAAACATACACAAATGTGTATGTGTTAGCAATGCAGACGAGGGCAGACGAGGAGTGGGGATCTAACTGCGGTTCTTTATTAATAAAAAGTGAAGGCAAACAAACAGGAACAAAAGAAACATCCACGAGGGGAAACAATGAAACAAAAACACGGAGACTTCCAAGACGAACACAGGCTGGAGAAACATCCACGAAGGGCAAGGAAAACATACAGGCATCAAAAACAAACATCAGAACTGTGGGAACATGAACATTCAACGAACGACAAGGAGTGGAGAACAAACAAGGTTTATATACACAGACAATAAAGACTAAACGAGACACAGGTGAGAACAATGATGAGTGCAGGCAGTGAGGGAGGCCGGGAATTGTGGGAATTGTAGTTTTTTTACAAGGACAGTGAGACTACGCTGTCCATCATATTGGTTCTGAATGTTGTTGCTGTAGTATCCAAAGCACGAGCTGTAAAGGCACATCCCTCATCTGGAAAGGGGGTGGGGAGGAGCAGCTCATTTGTTTTTAAAGATACTCTCAAGAAATCAGTGTGTTTTTGATTCCACCAAAAAAAGAGGCATTTACAACATGGTATAATAAATTATCCATTGGGTATTTTGAGCTGAAACTTCACAGACACATTCTAGGGACACCTGAGACTTATATTACATCTTGTAAAAAGGGGTAGTATTGAGATTGCCTGCAATGACAACAAGCTCAGTCTGATGATGCTGTGACACACCGCCCCAGACCATGACGGACCATCCACCTCCAAATTGATCCCACTCCAGAGCACAGGCCTCGGTGTAACACTTATTCCTTCAATAAACGTGAGTCCAACATCACCCCTGGTGAGACAAAACCACGACTCATCAGTGAAGAGCAATTTTTGCCAGTCCTGTCTGGTCCAGCAAAGGTGGGATTGTGCCAATAGACGATGTTGTTGCCGGTGATGTCTGGTAAGGACCTGCCTTACAACAGGCCTTCAAGCCCTTAGTCCAGCCTCTCCCGCCTATTGCGGACAGTCTGAGCACTGATGGAGGGATTGTGCATTCCTGGTGTAACTTGGGTAGTTGATGTTGCCATCCTGTTCCTGTCCCTCCATGTGTAATATTCGGATGTACTGATCCTGTGCAGGTGTTGCTACATGTTGTCTGCCACTACGAGGACGATCAGCTGTCCTTCCTGTCTCCCTCTAGCGCTGTCTTAGGTGTCTCACAGTATGTACATTGCAATTTATTGCCCTGGCCACATCTGGAGTCCTCATGCCTCCATGCAGCATGCCTAAGGCACGTTCATGCAGATGAGCAGGGACCCTGGGTATCTTTCTTATGGTGTTTTTCAGAGTCAATAGAAAGGTATCTTTAGTGTCCTAAGTGTTTATAACAGTGACCTTAATTGCCTACCATCTGTAAGCTGTTAGTGTCTTAATGACATTAATTGTTTATGGTTAATTGAACAAGCATGGAAAACATTGTTTAAACCCTTTACAATAAAGATCTGTAAAGTTATTTGGATTGGTACAAAATTATCTTTAAAATACAGTGTCCTGTATAAGGGGTTTCTTTTTTTTTTTTGCTGAGTTTATATTTGCCCTGTGTATATAACAGTATAAAGGAACTGTATCTAAAATAAATAAGGGGTGATAAATAAATACTAATTCAACAGGCTGGAAAAACAGACATTTATTCATTTTAATATCTGTTATATATTTTGAATGTGCTGAAAACTGATATCAGGCTATGCACCCTGAAAACTGCTCCATTAGATCGGTTTCATGCTGAATTGCCACTTAAAAGTTTGAATGTAAACAAGTGTAAATGTCAACATCATAATGTATGTCAAAATGATTGATGCCTGTCATGTAAAACATGATCTCATTGATGTCATAAAACAGCAGTCTGCTTCCATAAATATTTAGTTTATAGGTAGGGTTACTTTCTACCTAAGTTTAATGGTGCAACGCTCAAATATTTAGTAGTGCCACAACTAGGCTAAGTTTTCACTTATGTGATCAACCAGGTGTATCATAGGAAGTGTAGTCTAATAGTCAAAACATAATGGAAGGTGATGGGACAAACACAGGGGAGTTTGTGACATCAATGAACTGTATCTTTACCCCTGGGCAATACCAGTGTTCAATACTGCTCAATAATGTTCTTCTTTTAGGGGGCACGACTTAATGAAATGATCAAAAATGAGAAATACCCGGATAAATAATGAATGGAGTAAAAAGTGTGAACACTAGCTACAGTCTCCCCTACTGTATCTGAAGCAGAATCTGTTCCGTTAAAGTTGTTTTTCTTCTTGTTAACATTTGACAGATCATCTTTCTGCAGCAATCTGCATAATCAATTGGAATGTCTTGATGCTGATGCATATTTAAATCATTTCTTCATAAGACTTTCAAACTGTGGTTTGATTCTATAGTCACCATAGAAACTATTTGACCAAAGATCACCCTATTTCACCCTAAATATGGAAACATCCACAAACAGAAATGATCTTAAATGGCAACCTGACTTGTCTTTGTCATGCAACCTGACTTGTTATATGATATGAAAATGATGTGAAGTGAAATGTTTCTCTTTCTTCATATGTACAGTAGACATGGCCAGGTGCATTTTTCTTACCAATGGGCAAGATTATTCAAATTCACCTTAACACTGAGCAAATATTATGCACTGCAGAGTGTTCCATTTGTTTTTTATTGCAACACTCCACAGTTTTAATTGTATTTTTTAAATGTAAACTTATAATAAACAAATAACTAACCAATTAAATATACAAATAAATAAAATTGATGTCCATCTCCTTTTTGTGATCTCTTGATTTCATTGTGGACGTGTATACGGAAGACATTTTTTGAATAATTTGGTTTTCATTTTTCTCCTTTTTCTTTTCTTTTATGTTTATCCTGTTTATTTGAATTGAATATTTTCTTTTACTTAGGTCTTGGTTTGAGAATGATTCCATCAGGAGTAATTTTTGTTTTTTTAGTGGTCTTTTCTGCCTGTCTAATTGATTGTTATTGGTCACACCACTGTCAACAGCTATTTTTATTGGTTATGACAAATGTTAAATTTGTCAGTTTTGCATTCTGTGTTTTTAAATGCCCAATGAAAGTTGTTTGTCAATGTGTGTAGATTTAGCTTTTTCATTAAAAGGAAAATTGCTGTATGCACACAATAAGACGCAGTTTCTCTGCAAGAGAAATTGAAAAAATAAGAAATAAAAGAACGATAAATTAATCAGTCAAACAGATTCATTAGTCAAACTGTCTTATTGGTGCAAATGTTCACACAATGTGCAGAATATTGTGAATCGCAAGCACCTGCACTGAGATGGAACTTTGACGGGTTCTTCCTCTGAACCTCCTTGGAGAGATTTTGGAAGTCCATTTGCATATGATTATGACTTTACAAATAAACATTCACAGGTCTGAATAAAAAGGCTCTATGTACACTTGGTTTTTAAGCATAAGTGAGTTACTTTTGCACTACTAGTGTCACCAAATGGAATTGCAAAAACAATCACTGTTTTCAGACAGATTCCAGAAAACTCCCCGTCTTCCACTAGTTGCACAAACAGATAGTTCCGCCCCGAAATCACTTCATTGGTTGAACCAATGTTGCTGTATCTGGCTGGTTTGGCCGCGCAAACAAACAAGGGAATGTTTCAATACTGCCAAAGAGCCACACTGTTACACTTTTAGGTGAAATCCATCTACAAATGACTTGTAGTTTCCTCTACATAAGCTGGGATATGAGGAATCATTTAAAGGGATACTAATAATCACATGAAGACATTAATATCACTTTTTAGAAATGCTCAAACATAAAAGTACATGTAGACAAAACAAGCAAACCAAACAAATTAACAACAAACACACAATACTTGTGTTGGGATGAATAAGAGCCAGATAACTCTTACTGAGTGCACCTTAAACATTGGAAAACATACACACAGTGTCGAAACAGGAGTAAACTACTGGTGTAAATGGGATTCAGAGCATTGAAGGGGTGAATAGCCAATTTCCTTTGACTTATAGTTATTATTATAGTTACTTAAACTCAATCCAGCCCATCTGGCATCAACAATCATGCCATGTTCCAATCACTGGGATCACATTTTCCCTATTCTGATGGTTGATGTGAACATTAACTGAAACTCCTGACCCATATCTGCATGATTTTATGCCTTGCACTGCTGCCACATGATTGTCTGATTAGATAATCACAACTTTTTGTTTTTTTATGTTTATATGTTAATTAATTAACATGTTGTAAGGGGATAGCACATCCTTCAGTTTGTCAGAAATATTTGAAAGTTTAAATTCTCTTACAATGGTAGTCTTGTGGATGGATTCAAAGTACAAATGTTAAGCACATATTAAAAGACAATGATTGATGAAAGGAAGTGTGAATGTGTTCTAGTGCTGTTAAGCTCTCACGGATAGATACAAATCAAGACAAAAGCATCAATCAATAGTTCTCTCAGACTTTTAGAAAACATATGGAAAGAAATCACTATGGCAACACAGCAACATGTTTGGATGAATTTAAACAAGAGCACAGTGCAACCTTGTGGTGATCTGCAATACAACATCTCACAGGTTCATTTCAGAGTTTAATGCAGTATTTATTCACTCACAGACACACTTCATACTACTCAAAATTCTCCCTAGAGAAATCAGATCAACTTAATCTTTATTACAACCACGTGAGTGTCGTACTATAATCAGACTTGCATTCATTGGATATAATATCATATTTTTATAGTCAGTGTCATGTGGTCTAATACAGAACCTGCTATTTTCTTCAATTAAGCTACACAGTTCGAGACGAGAATCTATGCTATACTGAATATAGTCATGACTGAAGGCTGGACTAGACACGATGCACAGCTATATATATATATATATATATATATATCTAGAACAGTTTTATGACATTTTACAATCAACGTAGCAAACCTACAATGGAAGACTTTGCACAAAATTATATAAAAAATACAATTAAAATAATAATTAAAACATAAAATAAAGATAAGCTGAATTTTCACATACAAAATTTAAAAAAAGAAGGAAAAAAAGTTTCATATTCTCATTAGAGGAATTACAGAATTTACAAAGAATATTTTCAACATTTAATTTTGCATTTAAAAACTCATGAGAAGGGTTTAGGTCACTTAGAATTTTGAAATGGGTCTTTTTAGCTTTAAGAGGTACAGGGTATTTCATATAAGAGTTTCTAATATGTTTTATTATGCATTTATTAAAATTATGTGTGATGTACCTTATAATATTCCTTACGATCTGATATGGGTGGCATTCCCTTTGTAACGTTAGGAGGAGGCAGACGAGGGGTGAGGATCTAAATGCGGGTCTTTATTGAACAAAGTGAAAACAACCAGATTGGAACAAATTTTTTCCACGATGGGAAAAAAGGAACCAAAACATGAAAACATCAAGGGTACACGAACTGGGTGAACAAGGCAAACCATCAACTTCCAGACATCCACAAACAACGATCGACAAGGAATGGAGGAACAGCAGGGTTTAAATACACAGACACAATAACGACTAAATGACATGCAGGTGAGAACAATAACAAAGTGCTGGCAGTGATGAGGGCCAGGAATTATGGGAATTGTAGTTTATGACAAGAGAAACACGGGGCAGACAACAAGGAATCGTAACACCCTTAAGTTTCATTAAGGGTCTGTCTTATGTGTCTTTTGGTACATTTCTCCCTCTCAAGCTCAATAAGTTTCATCATCACTCTTATACCAACAGGTATAGCATTTAATAAAGAATTGTTTTGGAAGACAAGCTAACCCATGTTTAAGAGTAAAAGCATTGTATAGTCTAAAAATATTTCCATTATCATCCAGTAAATCCTTGACACATGAGATATTTCTACTAAACCATTCTTCATAAAACTGATTTATCTTGGTAAAGAACGTAGGCTATCTATTGTTCCAAATCAGAGTTTTATGGGGTGCTAAAGTAATATTTCGTTTTCAATACAAGTTAAGCTCAATCGACAGCATTTGTGACATAATGTTGATTACCACAACAGTTTATTTCAACTCGTCTCTATTTACAAAATACACAAATCGAGGTTACAGTGAGGCACTTACAGTGGAAGTGAATGTGCACAATGTTTGGAGGGTTTAAAGCCAGAATTGTGATGCTTACATTAATTCTTCTTTTAAAACTCATTTGAGCTGTAAAGTTGATTCATTTGTAATTTTTACAGTCATTTTAGGGTTTTAGGGTTTTCTGACAACATCGTCATGGCACCGAAGTTGTAATTGGCTTTAACTTTACACAGAAAAGGTTAGGAAGTGATTTTATCACACTAAAATCATGTTAACTTGCATAATGTTTATGTCTTGTGACTATACTTTTGAAACAGTGAGTATTTTAATGCTTAAAAATTGGCATTTTCCCCATCTTATCCATGTGTATGCTCTAATTTTCATTATAACACATATGTTGATGAGATGTTGACCATTTCACAGAAAGTTTGTTGGCATGAAAATAAAATGTGAATAGCGGCATTTTCCTAAACAATGATGCTGGAACAAGTTGTAAGAAAAAAAGTTTAAATATAAGATGCCATTTACCACAGCCCTCCCGAGTCCCGACACACATCGATCACTCACCTGTCTTTCACTTCTGGCAGGGGCGTAGCAATCATTTCAAAAGTGAGGGGCACATCATGTTTAGTGCAAGACGAACATAAATACTGTATATAAGATATCAATATTTTTAGGGCTGTCAGTCGATTAAAAACGTAAATAGATTTAATAAAATTTTTGACCAGTGAATTTGAACTTTTTACACATTTAGACATTTGCTTTATGAAAGACACAGCGTAAACATCTTTGCCCCATGAAAAAGTTTGGGGGATGAACGGGGGAATGGACTGAAAGTGAGGGGGACACATCCCCCATGTATTTTACACCCATGACTTCTGGGACACATTCCTATTTAGCAATAGTGATTAAGTGAGCCATTTCCAACACAGGTTCAGGTATGTAAACACAGCAAAAAAGAAACGTCCCTTTTTCAGGACACTGTATTTGAAAGATCATTTTGTAAAAATCCAAATAACTTGTAAAGGGTTTAAACACAGTTTTCCACACATTATGGACACATTATTCCATTTCTGCTTGTCACATGTTTGTGAAACTTGTTCAGTTTATGTCTTAGTTGTCAAATCTTTTTATGTTCATACAAATATTTACACATGTTAATTTTGCTGAAAATAAAAGCAGTTGAAAGTGAGAGGACGTTTCTCTTTATTGCTGAGTTTTTATTATTATTTTATCTTTTATTTAACCAGGAAAGTCCCATTGAGATAATAAAATCTCTTCTTCCAGGGAGTCCTGGTCAAGACGGCAGCACATATACGTTTCACAATAAAGATAAATACTGCAAATATACAAAGAAAACAGAAAAAAATAAAATATATATAGTCAATATATACAATCAGATCAATAAAAACAATTACAAGTTTTCTTTAAAACAGTTTGTAAAAGATCTTTAAAAGTGCTCAAAGTGGGAAGTATATTTTAATGAATCACATTTTGCAATTCATTCCATGCCCAAGGAACATAAAACCAAATTCAGAATGAACCTTGGGAGTTTACATTGGAGTTGGTAATAACTTCAGGCGAAAACATTCCCAGGAGAAGGTTTGGCACCTCAAACATGTCCTTCTCATCCCAATAAGTCAACCTGCATCAAAATAACCAATCACTATCTATTGTAGAGAAACTAAAGATATGTGAGTCATATTGTATTTTATTACTTTTTTCATCTTTATTTGAATTTAATATCTAATCCTTTTCCCCTGTTTATCGCTATATTTGCATTTAAATGTTTGTTTTGAGATAGTGTTTTCATTCCTGCGTGAAAACCAAAGAGATTGTGAGGAAACACGCAGATTAAAACAAAATATATTTTATTATTTTAATTTTATTTTTTGCATGTAAATATTGTATTCCGTATATTATTAGCAGACAACGGTAATAAGCTTTGTAGGCTTTGTGGGAAATATCGTTATGAAGACAACAGCGCCGCACTGTGGTTATGAGAGTGATGACAGCCGACAGACAGGCGCGTCTTTTTGTCGTCTAGGTTTGGCTCGCGCTGACAGGTCCGCTGTGACATCCGCTCTATCATCTCAATACGGACTAACAACTTCTGTAGACAGTTTCTGCCCATCCGTGCCAAGACTCCCTTTAAAGCATCTTCGCTTTAAATTCATCCTCCGTTGTATAGAGCTGCTGACAGGTAAGAAAGATTTGTGGAATTGGCTGATTCTGTCTGAAAGGTGCCGAATTAACGGGACGCTCCGACTTGCAGACAGATTGAAAACATCGGGAAAGGTACGAAATGCTGCAACTTATCTATACACACACAATAACACACACACACACACACACACACACACACACACACACACACATGTTGTGTTTCCATGTTTTATGGGGACTTTCCATAGACATAATGGTTTTTATACTGTACAAACTTTATAGTCTATCCCCTAAACCTAACCCTACCCCTAAACCTAACCCTCACAGAAAACTTTCTGCATTTTTACATTTTCAAAAAACATAATTTAGTATGATTTATAAGCTGTTTTCCTCATGGGGACCGACAAAATGTCCCCACAAGGTCAAACATTTCGGGTTTTACTATCCTTATGGGGACATTTGGTACCCACAAAGTGATAAATACACGCTCACACACACACACACACACACACACACACACACACACACACACACACACACACACACACACACACACACACACACACACACACACATGTTGTGTTTCCATGTTTTATGGGGACTTTCCATAGACATAATGGTTTTTATACTGTACAAACTATATATTCTATCCCATGACCCTAACCCTATCCCTAAACCTAACCATCACAGAAAACTTTCTGCATTTTTAGATTTTCATGAAACATAATTTAGTATGATTTATAAGCTGTTTTCCTCATGGGGACTGACAAAATGTCCCCACAAGGTCAAAAATTTCGGGTTTTACTATCCTTATGGGGACATTTGGTCCCCACAAAGTGATAAATACACGCTCACACACACACACACACACACACACACACACACACACACACACACAATATTTTTTTTAAATGAATGGATGAAATATTTTAATGTTAATTTATTGTTTCAACTGTTGCCGAATCAGCGATGCTCATCATTGGCACGAGCCTTTATCAAGCACTAAAATGAAAGCAAAGAGTAAGAGACTTATTAAAGTGTCAAATAGGAAGGGGACTGTGGTGTCTTGGCACTGGCTCTTTCACCGGCTGAAATTGTTGCAAAATTGCGCTCTGAATGTTGATAAAGTGTTGGTGATTGTTGCCCACGCATGAAGGATGCTGGGGATGCAGCAAAGCACGGGCTGACCGAGATGCTCCAGCAGTTCATGCAAAGATTATTTAGACACATCATTTATTAGATCAGATTGGATGTAATGCGTTGCATATTAAATATATACGAGACAGGCGAACAAATCTGGCACATCTCTCATGTTAGGAATAAATCAGAGCAACATGCTTTTATTCCACCGGATTACGCTTTACATCACAGTTACATATATTACATGTTATCTTGAATTATAATTGAAATAATATTACCACAATTATTGTTATTTTTTTATCAGATGCATTAAGTGATGCACCAGAGCGATTATTAATTATTCTGTAGTGGTTAATATTAAGTCATAAATATTTGGGTCATGGGACAATACCCAAATGGGTTATGTTTTACCATCTGTGAAGTGTGCCCTTAATCACATACAGTACATACTGTCACAGTATTCAGTTTCAGACGCATTGATACAGGCCTCCAACGCACACAAGAGTTCTTCTTCTGTTTTATAACTAATACATGGCTTTCTATCATGTTTCTACTTTTTAGATGTCAAACACATAAACCCATTTTAGGGGTGTGCGGTGAAACCATTATCTGTATCTGTTTGTAATGCAAAATTACTTGTATCTGAATTCAGATAGAACCAGATGTGGACATGGCTTAAACCGTAAGTGTGTCCAAAACTAAATGTAACTATTACATTTATAGTTTCTATAAATAAAATATGCATGATGTATGCTTATTTAAAATAAAAGCATTATTGTTATTATTATTATTATTATTATTATGTTATTGTTGTTTTATTATTGTTGTTATTATTAATATTGATGGCCGGCTGTAGCGACCCCTACTGGAAGCAACTGAAAGAAAATTATTGTGCTATCATTATTTAATTTAATTATTATTTTATTCTTTTTTCTTATCAGATGATGCTGTATACAGTATGCAACATTAACTGTGGAATATGTTGTTAACTGGCTTCTTCTGATGTTTCTGGCATTAATATCTGCTGAAAAAGAATTTTCGCATATATCTGTGCATGTAAAACAGTTATTCTGGAGGCAAGAGGAGTCAAGCAATTGTGAAATGTCAAGCAAACAATTTTATATTATTAGTTTTAAATTATTCTTCACATGTTTGTGCTGTGTGTGTTTAAGGTGTTTGGTGTGGAAAGTTCAACATCAGTCTGCCAGAGAAGATTGAAGCTCTGAGTGGATCCTGTGTGCTCATAGAGTGTGCATTTGAGATTGAAGAAAGATTTCACCAAAATCTTACTGAGAGTGCTGCAGGAATATGGTTTAAAGATAATTCTAAAAATCCAGTGTTTAACTCCAGAAATCCCAGTGAAAAACACTTCAGAGGGAAACTAACTGGAAAAATAGAAGAGAAGAACTGCACCACTATCTTTTATGATGTTAGTTCAAATCACGATGGAAAATATTACTTCAGGATTGAGGGTAATGGTGGACTGAAATATACCTATCATAAACCCGATGTCACTATAAATGTCATTGGTGAGTGACTTCTGTCCTGATTAACTCAAATATTTAACATGCTGAAAGAATGCATAGAAAAGTCATCACATCATTGTCATTTTACGTAATCTTAGAAATATTTTACTTGATGTTTTACACATATAACATACTTTATCTTATTAAACCTTATAGGAAAGATTTTACTGATGATGGCCGATCAAAATATATTTGCACAAATATTTTCTGTATAAAACGTACAAATGAGTCTACAGGAGAAGCAGAATCAAAATAAACTCATCTCTCATCTCAACTTCACTGCTACTCCCCTTCAACACACAGCCACAGGAGTCCCTCCTGCTACATGTTCAGTGTAAGAACAGAAGACACTTCAAAACAGTTTTGACTTGTTCATGTATGATTGTAATGGCCTACTTTTTGTTTTATCCCTAAGACTCCCCAAAAAACACATCAGTGTCTGTGTTTCCCTCTGACCCTGTGTTGGAGGGCAGATCAGTGACTTTAAATCAGTTTATTATACCTGATGTTTTTTGTATCAATTATTTCCCCCTCCATATAACACCCAATTTTGAATTCTCAAATTGTATCATCATATCATTCAGTCTCCCTTTAGTTCCTTATAATTTCTCTCTTTTTCAGATGCTCCTAAAATCTCTCTCTCGTCCAGCTGTAACAGAACTGATGTAACCGTGTGTTTGTGTGAGGTTGATGGGAATCCCTCTCCTAAACTGGAGTGGCATCTGTCTGGACGTCCTGTGCTTCATCACTCTTCATCACTCACTCACAAACACATCCACTGTGCAGTGTGTCACCACAAACACTCATGGCAATGACACACAACGTCTTATCTTCACCCAGGAGTCAACAGGTAAGTTCTCTGCCAACCTATATTCAAATTATATATATATATATATATATACACACACACACACAGCTCTAGAAAAAATTAAGAGACCATTCCAAAAGTGTGTTCTCAGACTTCAAATAATACAAATAAAACAAGTTCATATTCATTTATAAAAACACAATACTAATATTTTAACTTAGGAAGAGTTCAGAAATCAATATTTGGTGGAATAACCCTGATTTTCAACCACAGCTTTAATAATAAAATAATAAATAAATTGATCAATTGTCACACATTATACATAAATTTCTGCATATACAGGGTGAAATTATTTATTTTTCACATATCCCAGCTAAGCTGGGGTCAGAGTGCAGGGTCAGCCATGATATGGCACCCCTGGAGCAGATAGGTTCAAGGGCCTTGCTCAAGGGCCCAACAGTGGTGTCTTGGTGGTGTTTGGGCTTGAACCCCTGACCTTCTGGTCAGTAACCCAGAGCCTTAACCACTGAGCCACCACTGCTTTAATGCGTCTTTACACGCTTTCCACCAGTCTTTCATATTGCTGTCATGTGATTTTATGCCATTCCTGACTCAAAAATTCAAGCAGGAATTCAACAGACACTGGAATGGCAACCATACATGTAGAGATGCTGATTTAAGAAACATTTGAAGGAGTCTCTTATTTTTTTCCAGAGCTGTGTGTGTGTGTGTGTGTGTGTGTGAGCGTGTATTTATCACTTTGTGGGGACCAAATGTCCCCATAAGGATAGTAAAACCCGAAATTTTTGACCTTGTGGGGACATTTTGTCGGTCCCCATGAGGAAAACAGCTTATAAATCATACTAAATTATGTTTTTTGAAAATGTAAAAATGCAGAAAGTTTTCTGTGAGGGTTAGGTTTAGGGGTAGGGTTAGGTTTAGGGGATAGAATATAAAGTTTGTACAGTATAAAAACCATTATGTCTATGGAAAGTCCCCATAAAACATGGAAACACAACATGTGTGTGTGTGTGTGTGTGTGTGTGTGTGTGTGTGTGTGTGTGCATATATATACACATACATATACACACACCATGGGTCTGTTGAATTCTTGATTCTGATTGGTTGATGGACGTTCTAAGGTGTGCAGTTATTGCACAGCTATGAAGTAGTTCCAGGTCTTGACTGCATAATGGTTCCATATCACTTCTCCAAATTATTTCAGTTATTTCAAAGAGCCCTACAAGCTACCACAACAAAATAACCAATTAAAACAAAGACATTGTTTAAGTACATCAGATAAGAATGACAAACCATGTCTATAATGTCCTAAATTTTGTTCAATTTCGGTTGAAAAGGACCCTCGTGCTCCCTTGTCTCCCCCGAACTTCCACACACTTACACACATACATATGCACGTGCATGCAAACACACATTGAGACTCATGTTGTGACCAATATATAGAGCCACACCCCCACAACTTGATTGATACAACAGTTTCTATTATCCGAAATAACATTTTTATATGTGAAACTTTATGTAATCAGCCTCACATAGCTATAGTGGAAACGCTACCACTCCCCCTCTCTTTCCCTCTCACACAAACTCTCATGGGAGCAAAGTCAGCACACATTTGTGACTCATTGGGATTGTAAACAGATGTTTAGCAATTGAAAAGCTGTAAAAGAAAGGTGACACTCACTGCTGCTGAGAATATTCCTGTAGAGAGCCACTTTAAATACAGGTAATACCAAATGCAATCTCTCTCTGTTTCTTGCGCACGCACACCTCCAGTAAGCAGAGGTGGAATCAAGTCATAGTTTTACAAGTCACAAGTAAGTCTCAAGTCTTTGCATTCAAGTCCCAAGTCAAGTCCCAAGTCAAAACAGGCAAGTCCAAGTCATGTCCTCAACTTTAAAGGGGACCTATTATGCAAAATTCACTTTACATGGTGTTTTAACATAAATGTGAGTCAGCAGTGTGTGTACACAACCACCCTACAATGTTAAAAATCCTCCTATTCCTCATTCTTATATTTCTATTAATCAAAAACAGTGTGTCAAAATGAACAATGTTAAGTGTCGTCACGTTAGAGCAGGCCACGACAACGACTGGTGACGGACTCCACCCTTTTATCATAGATCCTCCCCTGAGTAATCTACATACAGTCTGCCATTGTTTTCAGCACTTGAGTAGATACAGTGAGAAGAAGAATGTCTCAGCTTCATAAGCGTCATAAGTGTTCTGTTGTTGGCTGTAAAAGTGAACATAAGAGTCTTTATGTACTCCCGGCATCAGAGCCACTGAAGACACAGTGGACAAGTTTTGTTTATGAAGGAAATGTGCCCCAAAACATAAAAAAATGTGTGTATGTTTGAGCAAATAATTTTACACCGGACTGCTTTGTGAATGAGTGTCAATATAAAGCAAGATTTACATTTTTTTTTATTCTCAAGCATGTTCGTGTTCCAGCTTTATATCCTGAAGATGTAAGTGTCGCACTTTATATTTTGTGAATGTTTGCACATTGCCTTTCTGAATGTGCTTGTTAGCTGATCTTACAGCAAATGCAGCTATAGTTACAATTGTCTCTGATCGTATCCATGGAGACCAGAGCTATGTCAGTGGCTGGGAGCAGCAGCTCATTTGCATTTAAAGAGACACACACGAAAACAGCATTTTTTGATTCCACTGAAAAAGAGGCATTTACAACATGGTATAATAAATGATCCGTGGGGTATTTTGAGCTGAAACTTAAATTTATATCAGGGAGGCTTTTAAAGTATGTTCATCACTTCCTAGATATCAATCAAGATATATCGTATATTTTCACTAAGGGCACTAAGGAAAAGGAATATTCTGTGTTCAATAGAGGTTAAGCTCAGTCGACAGCATTTGTGGCATAATGTCAATTGGTCACCACAAAAATGTATTAACTCGTCCCTCCTTTTATTTAAAAAAAAAGAAGCAAAACAAATCGAGCACAGCAAGTGATTTTATCACACAAAAATCATGTTAACACATTTTTCATGTCTTGTGGTTATACTTTTGAAGCAAAATATTTTAACGTTCAAAAATGGGCCCCTATTCACTTTCATTGTAAGTGCCTTACTGTAGAGTTTTGCTTTTTTTTAAAGAAAAGGATGGATGAGTCAAAATGACTTTTGGTGGTAATCAATATTATGGCACAAACTGCGTTTAACTTGTATTGAACCTGGAACATTCCTTTAACAAGCACAAACATGTTACTTTCACTTTAACAAGCGTCTCACAGGCTCGCACAGGTGCACGGTTTATTATTGAGAGAGAAGTCTCTATTTAGCGCATTCATATAACACAATATTGGACGTTGTTGATTTAAAGCATCTGTTTTGAACCACAGGTTCTACATGTTGCAATCCTTTTGTTGCCTTCTATATTGTATTCTTAATATCCAAATGTATTTACCTTTGGTATCATTTTGGCTGTGTCGTCCTGGAATGAGTAATCTTCAAACTTGGTCCTACTCTTGTGGCAGTTGATTGCATTATTTTTCAATAATTCAACGGGCCGGCATCACACACACTCACACACACACACACACGCATGGACGCGTGCACGCGGTTCGAAATGCATGTAACAGGGTTACGTATTTAAAATATAAGTAACTTTATTACATTACAGTTACAATTTAAATCATTGGTATTTAGAATACAGTTACATTCAACAAGTATTTTGATTACTGAAGAGAATACTTTGCATTTTATTGTCATTTGTTTCATTTAATATTTAGTCCTTTCAGATGAAAAACATTTATACATATACATGATGCGATCCAAAGTGCATTTGAACAGCGGTGAAACACTTTCTTATGATGTGTTACATTCATACGAGCAGACAAAGAAGTAAGTTTGAAGAACAAGAAATAGAAATAAACCTTGTGTAAATTATCAGTTTTACGCTAAGATAAAATGCTATTTCTGGCCATTTAACATGCACATGTTACCAGGCATGATCATATTTGTTTATCAAGAAAATTCACGTTGGATCATAATTAATTTTTTTCTAGTAAGACCTTTGATATTAGGGCAAAAATCATATTCTTGGTAATAATTTGTATTGTTTTTCTGTAAAAATATCTAAAAATCCTTAAAACAAGATCAGTTTGATCTGTTATAACATATGATACACTGCATAAGATATTTAGGTTTTTCAGAGAATGTATTTTTAACATGTGTATTTTGTCTTACTGTATTGGCAGAGTTTTTATAGTCAAAACAAGTGAAAAAAATCAACCATTGCTGAAGAAGTAATCCAAAGTATTTTGAATACATAACTGACCTTGAGTAATCTAATGGAATATGTTACAAATTACATTTTACAGCATGTATTCTGTAATCTGTAGTGGAATTAATTTTATAAGTACCCCTCCCAACCCTTTATACAGCTCTAGAAAGAAATAAAAAGACCCCTTCAAATGTTCCTTAAATCAGCATCTCTACATGTATGGTTGCCATTCCAGTGTCTCTGAATTCCTGCTTGAATTTTTGAGTCAGGAATGGCATAAAATCACATGACAGCAATATGAAAGACTGGTGGAAAGCGTGCAAAGATGCATTAAAGCTGTGGTTGAAAATCAGGGTTATTCCACCAAATATTGATTTCTGAACTCTTCCTAAGTTAAAATATTAGTATTGTGTTGTTTATAAATGAAAATGAACTTGTTTTATTTGTATTATTTGAAGCCTGAAAACACATACCTATAAATACTAAATCCAGAGAATCTGAACATTTGGAGTGGTCTCTTAATTTTTTCCAGATCTGTATATACCACCTAGGCCTTAGAGCAGGGATGGCCAACTCCAGTCCTGGAGAGCCAGTCTGGAGTGTCCTGAAGATTTTAGCTCCAACCCTAATCTAACATGCTTCAAACTAATCAAGGTCTCCAGGATAACTTGAAAACAATTATGGGCTGGTGTGTATGATTAGGGTTGGAGCTACATTCTGCTGGACAGTGACCGGACTCCAGGACCGGAGTTGGCCACCTCTGCACTAGGGTATGTATAAAAATATATGAAACATTGTTCAGGCACATCACAGATTAGTGGATCTCTCTTTAAGAATGTCAACAGGCTTCAGTTCCACTCCTGATCCTTTTAACACTGATTCTCCTCCTGTATGCTCTGACTGTTGGACTTGGCCTCTACAAAATTAGACAGTAAGTCATTTGCAACTGCAGCAATCCATTTCTATGTAGAGATACATTATAATATACTGAACTTATAGTAAGGTATCCTGTAATATCTTTTTTCCCAGATTGTCCACCAAGATAAAGGTGAGTTTCATATTAAATATCTAAGCACCATTTTGTAAGCGGCATTTTAATAATGACAGTGTTTTTGTTTTCAGGCACAGAATGAGGCTGGCACTTATGCGTCTCTTCAGCTCTCTGCTCCAAGCTCTGATTATGAGACTTTGAATGTCAATAAAGTTGACAAATGATAAAAAATACATGTTTCACAAGTTCACTGGTTTGTACAGTTCATAGAGCATACAGTAAATAGATTTGGCATGCAGTTTATAACGGATGGTCTCGGGCTCTAAGATCTCCCTGGACTGTCTGATTAAAGAAATAAATATATTACTGCATTCATTGTATTATTAAATCTATTATGACTTCTGTGCCATGTGCTGGCCTGTCTGATAATAAGCTATTTAAACAGTTTCTTTGTTTATTCTTTTGATGTAGGAACACATTTTTAAATATGTTTGTCTTTTTTTTTACTAATCTTTTGATTTTGAATATTTTATTAATGGATGCATGTTGAAACATTTAAGAGCCTCTTTTCTTTTTAAAGAAATGATTAAAGCTTGTCATTTCTGTTAATATTGATATGATAACCTAAATAAATGCTTTTAAAAATGTGAGACTCAATTTTCTGGCAGTCTTGTATTAGTCGATTAGTACTGTGAAATGTCACTCTTGCTGGTGCATTTTCTTATCTGAACATATCTGATCCAGAAATGCTGATAAAGAGGCACTTTTTAAGGAACCTACACATGCACAGCCAGTGGTGTAGAGTGTAGATGAGGTTACAGTGGTTACTGATTCTTAAGATAAGAAACAAAACATGTTTAAAATCTTTAGTTTTTAATTTTTAATTCTAATTTAAATTCAGTTGGATATATTTGTAGACAAAGGTCTCAGATAACAAAGGGAACTACTAACTTTTTTTAATGCTTATTTTCTGAAAATGGACATTTATTCACTTCATTACTTATCTTACTGTCATTTGTGTGAACTCAGTCAGACGCACTAACAAGCATGCTATTTTTATTTGATCCATCCAACAACAGATTGTAAAAGTCTTTGTATTAATGGTGTCCAGTAAAGGAGCTACATGATAAAATATATTCAACACTTTTTTTCTGTTTTCACACTTCTGAAAATTCTGTCGAGTTGACTATACTGAATATTTATTTATGCTAACATGATTTTAGTGAGATAAAATCACTTACTGTTTCTGAGAAAATGTATATCCAATTTTAGGACTTCGTTGCCATGATGATGTGATGTCAACAAACCCTATAACAACTGTAAAAATGTCAATTGAAGCTCAAATGGTACACAAGTTTTGACAGTGCACATAGCCAAGAAAGTACAGAGAAATATTAGGTAACTACATGTACTTAATATGGGTTGAGGGTTAGGTTTAGTACCTAGTAATTATTGTTAATTATATTAACAATTACTCTGAGACAGAGCGGCATGTGCATCTTGAACTACCTCGCCATTTGGCTGTTACTGGCGCAATCAGAGGCTTTGTTATGCCAGCACAGACTTACTGCTTCAGCAATTCTACAGTGTCCATCTCAGTTCAAACTGGGGAGAACATTTCCACTGAAACTTGTTTCAGAAAGTATTGGAATTTATGCCGGCGGCATCGGCCGTCATTCCATTAGGTCTCTTACACATGAGACTTCTTCAGTGCTGGCTGATGCGCAGTGAGCCACAACGTGCTTGGCGCCAAGGACGCATGTGCATCAATATATCCCGCTGCAGTATAGCTGCTTTAGCATCACAGAGAGCTCCTGCATTTTACCAGGGAGGTGTCATGCTGGGGCAAGTGTCACACAGTGCCTAAAGCCATAGACTGTATATCTAGCCTTAAAGTCTTTTCAGTCAGAAATATCAAACTGTCATGTCCTGGTTCGTTCAGACAACATGACAGTTGTGGCATATATAAACCGCCAAGGTGGAATTCAGGAGACATCACTCTCCAAATTTATTGAGAATTTGGGAAATATCTGGCAAACAGAAATCAATCCATTTGCCTCAGTGGAGAATACCCACTGTCCCCTCTAGTACTTGAAGTCCCAATTTATCAGGCAGAAAGTGGTGACATGGATGCTTCCAACACAGGTTGGGGGTGGTGTGCTATGGACGCCCAATTTTTGGCACCTGGACAGGTGCGAGGAGGGTGTAGCAGACCATCTGCTTAGAGCTATCGGCTGTAATTCTAGCTTTAAAGGCTTTAATGTCAAAATAGTGAGGTGTCATGTCCTGGTTTGCTCAGTCAACATGACAGTTGTGGCATTTATAAACAGGCAAGGTGGAATTTATTCACCGCCACTTTCGAGAATGACGCGTCACCTCCTCCTATGGAGTGAGCATCATCTCTCCCTGAGAATGACATATGTCCCAGGCCGCCTGAATTATGGCGCGGGCCTACTGTCACACTAAGGGGTGATACCGTGTGAATGGAGACTTCATCCTCAAACTATACTGAGGATTTGGGAAATATTCTGCAAAGCAGAAATCAATCTATTTGCCTCAGTGGAGAATGCCCACTGTCCCCTCTGATATTCGAAGTCCAAACCCCGCTGGGAAGTGACGCAATGGCACAAATGGCCGGTGAAATGTAAATATGCGTTTCCTCCAGTATGCCTGATCCACTCTGTCATATGCAAAGTGCGAGAGGACAAGGAAACGGTTCTATTAGTTGCATCGAAATGGCCAACCAGCCATGGTTTCCGGAAATGATGGAGATGCTGCAGAGCTCACCTTGGGAAATACCACTGAGGAGGGATCTCCTCTCTCAGACGCAAGACACAATCTGGTATCCCCAGCCCCAGCCATGGAACCTGCATGTGTGGATCCTGAATAGCGCGCACTACATGCACCAGAAACAGCGGCCTATTATTGTAGTAACACAATGGCACGTAACAACAAAACGTACCATGATGTACGTACGTAAATAAAATAACCGGCCTAACAGGAAAATGTATCGGACGATGCTGGTTATTAAAAATTGAGAATATCGGCCGATTTATTGGTCTCTGTGATATATCGGTCGACCATTAGTTTGGAATAACATAAGGCTGAGTAAATGACTCTTTAATAACAAACTAATATATATATGTGTGTGTGTGTGTGTGTGAGCGTGTATTTATCACTTTGTGGGTACCAAATGTCCCCATAAGGATAGTAAAACCCGAAATTTTTGACCTTGTGGGGACATTTTGTCGGTCCCCATGAGGAAAACAGCTTATAAATCATACTAAATTATGTTTTTTGAAAATGTAAAAATGCAGAAAGTTTTCTGTGAGGTTTAGGTTTAGGGGTACGGTTAGGTTTAGGGGATAGAATATAAAGTTTGTACAGTATAAAAACCATTATGTCTATGGGAAGTCCCCATAAAACATGGAAACACAACATTTGTGTGTGTGTGTGTGTGTGTGTGTGTGTGTGTGTGCGCTTTTCTAAAGATTTTTCTCAATGATTCCAGAAATGGTTTATACTGTATACCAAACGCATTGTCTTTCTGCACCAATAGATTGTATCAGTTGCTTTTGGTTTTTATACTTTTTTAAACAGAAGGAAACAAGTATGAATATTGTTTATATGAGCTCTTCTCAATGTGTGACTAGTAGGCAGGAACTGAAACCCTCATAAGGGGCATAAGGAATGAGTTACAGTGTAAAGCGCTTTGAAAACTGATAAGGTTAAAAACGTGCTATATAAGTGCAGACAATTTACCATATTAACTTTTAAAAGTATCAACAATAAGGCATAAATTTGTCAAAGTTCACAAAACAGAACATAGTTTCTGCAACAATATTAGCCCAAGACACTTGGTTGTTCTCATCAACTCAGGTCTTTAACATTTCATTAATTTATTACACTCTATAACTAATATATTAATAATTGATTATGAATAATTAGTAATTATTGAATTGACATTATCCACAGCCTAAAATAATCACTTTATTTCAGTTTTATATTAGAAATATTTTTCTTTTGTTCTGCGTGTGTGTTCATGCTTATACAGGAAGTGATGTAAATAACAAGTGCATCTGACGTATGTCACAATATTGAGCTAGTTGTGATTCTGGTCTCAAATCATCAGCACTGATGATACTGAGATCATATAAATGAAATTTTAACGATCTGCTTTCAACAAAAATATTGAACCGGATAGACCCCTTTTCTCATTTCTGGTATGATATTTATAAATTCTGTAAATCTGTTACTTTTTATGATACTTTAGATGTTTAGTTCAATTTGATCAGTTGCTAATCTGTCTGTTGATCTTTTGCTTATTATGACATCATTATTATACATTTGTTTGTTAAATGTAATTCTAATAGGATGAATTGCATTTCTTTGAGGGACTAAATACATTAATATTTTAATGAATTAAATTTCACAATTTATGCATATTTACAAATGTGTTCCTTGAAAGGATCAAACTTCTTCTTATGAGGAGATGGACACAGCAATGAAAATCATTATTTTCAGTATTATATTACAAGGTTAGTTGCCCCCCTCCCTTTCATCACTTTCTTTTTTAATTTTATACCAAGAAAAGTGTGACATGCTCAGTGTGACATGACAACTGAAAAACTACTTTAAAAATGAGTGAAAAAGAGTGTGAATAATGTTGCTGTTTCTCCAATAGCACAAAAACAATACAGAAATATTGCCAAACGTGAACTTTTCATATCTGGTTGAGTAGTTATTAAACCGAATAATGTAAGAAGTAATATTGTGACTTTAGTAAGACAAGGTTTTAGAAAAATAAATGCTCACCTCCACATATTGTAGATCAAAGTGTGCCCAAGATAAGTGTCATGTGATTACACACAATGTGGATCATCATAAAAGGATCAGCAGTTAACACTTGTGCAGTACTTGTGTTTGTTTGGAAGAACACAAAGGGGTAGTTCATTAAATGAAAGTTATGTCTGTTACTCACTCTCACATTGTTCCAAACCCTTTTGACTACTTCTCTTGCAGAACACAAAAAGAAACATTTTGAAGAATATCCCGGTTGCTTAATGGCAGTTGATAGTGATCTCCTTTAGTGCTCCACGACAGGAAAGTCATACAGTTTTGGACAGCCTGATCTCATGAATATTAACGGCAACATTTTTGCAAAACAAAATTATGTGAGTCATTACACGTTTCGCTAAAGTTTCCCCAGTGAAATGTCCAGTGGGGGCGCCAAAAGCAAGTGAAATTATGTTGTAATCAGACAAGGTTGTTAAGGTGAATATTAGATGGAGGTTTTAATGTGTAAAACTTACATACCAAACCTAAAACTTGTACCTGAACCTAACTAATAGTGATCTTAAAGCAAATCACAGGTAAACAAAACAGACATCCATACCCTTAACCACCACCTACAGTAAACATTAGAACCAATAGTGTTCAAAAAGCAAATGTGAAAAGAAAAGTGCATGTTCTGAAGAAACCACATCATTTTGCGTTGCTTCTTTCACACTTTCATCTCAGGCTTGGCTAGAACCGCATACTTCACAGCCCAATGTCCAACAATCAGTGTTGGGTAAATTACTCTAAAAAATAATGAATTACTAACTACTAATTCATCTTTACAGTGTAATTAGATTATTGTACTAATTACTCTGGCAGAAAAGTCATTGCATTACTTATTACTAATTACTTTCTAAAACCATTATCAACCTCGACCAGATGAAAAATACAAGGATAGACATGAAACTGTTATTTTAATTCTTCCAATAAATCATATAAAATCAACTAAATTATTCACAAACTGGCCAAAGAATTTAAGGGGCCAGCGTTAAATTAGAAAACATATATTTCAACATTAGATGTTACATTTAGATTTTAAATTCACTATTGTTTTATATACAATTGTTATAACATAAAAGTATTTAACACAATTAGATTACAGAAGTAACTGTAATTAAATTACTTAAAAATGAAGAGTAATCCCTTAATTTAATAACAGTAATTAATTACTTAGAAAATGCATTACACACAACACTACCAACAATCATACCGCGTAAGAAACAGAGTGAAAAAGTGTTTATAAAGTCATAATCAGCCATTGTTGATTTGTGTGAAAGTGAAAACAATTCAAAGTTGTTGTATCTCCTCTAGTGTTAAATTCAGCAGGAATCTGCAGCTAAATATGAAATTCAGTTTGAAAACATTTAGTTATAGTAATGTTCTTTCTATGAGACAAGGTTGGTTTTGGAACAACATGAGCATGAGTAAATGATGGTTGAATTTTCAGATAAGCTACTTAAATAATAGTAATATTTGTAATACATATTTTATAAATGTTAAATTTAAACAATGAAAATAACATTGTACTTGGGTATTTTTATGTTAGGTAGATTTCACTGTCGCTGATTTCCTGCTCATGTTTCCTTCTTAAAAATGATACAAGTGCAACTGAATGTTTTTTGGAAGTAACAACAAACATTATTGTGTAGCATTTTGTGTGTTAAAAAGTGCAAACATGTGTTGGTGTGATTGAATTCTTCACTCCATTGTATGTTTGTGTTTTAGGTGTTTGGTGTAAGGGGTTCAACATCAGTCTCCCAGAGAAGATTGAAGCTCTGAATGGATGTAGTGTGATTATTAAGTGTGCATTTGAGATTGAAGAAAAATATGACCAAGACCTCTCTGAGACTGCAACAGGAGTGTGGCATAAAAATGACACTAGTCTGACAGAGCATGTAGTGTTTAACTCCAGCAGCAATAATCACTCAATTAAAGCGACTATAACTGGAAAATTAAAAGCCAAGGACTGCACCACTGTCTTTTATAATGTAGATTCAAGTCACATTGGCAAATATTTCTTCAGGCTTGAGGGTAATGGTGGACTGAAATATACCTACAAAGAAACCTCGGTTTCAGTAGATGTTATCAGTGAGTGACTTCATTAGATCAAATGATTGTAAATGACTAATTGTAAACTAGTACTGTATAATAACACCTGTTATGTATATGATCATTATCTAAAGTAGTGATTTATATAACTGGTTGAATTTGACCAAGCTCTAAGTTGGATGTTTCTCATGATCTTAAAAAACCTTTTGATCTGAAGGTTTATGCTTAAATACTTGAAATTAGTAGAATAAAAATGATGCCAATGCAAGAGTTTCTTTAAAAATAACTTATATAGGAACTCCTTTAATACTGTTTAAAAAATATACTATTTGTCATCTCATGAAGTTCATGGAGAGAAGACTCAGAGCTTTGATATAGACAAAGAATGGCAACTTTGAAGAAGCAAAATACTTTCTTTCTTTTTTTTTTAAACAAGTTACGTTTCACTTCAAAATTCCCTTTGTGTTATTTCATAATTGATGGCATAACTATTGTTCTAAAATGTGAAAAAGTAACAAAAAAGCATACATCAGTCATATATGTAACATTTATGACTGATCTCTGTATGTTTCAGACTCTCCTCATAACCCCACAGTGAAGTTGTATGTGGATGAGAAGGAGGTGCAGAGTCAGCAGGAGGTGTTGGAGGGGAGCTCTGTGTGTCTGTCCTGCTCTGCTGAGACTCTCTGTTCCTCTCCTCCAGCAACTCTCACATGGAGCTCCACTTCCAGACATCCCTTCAGTCTACAGGAGAAGCAGAATCAAAATAAACTCATCTCTCATCTCAACTTCACTGCTACTCCCCTTCAACACACAGTCACTTTCACCTGCACTGTCACCTACCAGCTACAGGACAACAACAAAACAGCACACAGCAACCTCACATTACATGTTACATGTAGGGATGTCTTTCTATCAGTTTCAAATGTATTTTGGAGCTAATTTCAGTGGCATCAATTATTTTCTCCCTCAAAACATAACTGCTCTAACTATGATATTTCATATTATCATTCTCTCTTACATACCATTTCTCTCTCTCTCTCTCTCTCCCTCACATTCAGATGCCCCTAAAATCTCTCTCTCGTCCAGCTGTAACAGAACTGATGTAACCGTGTGTTTGTGTGAGGTTGATGGGAATCCCTCTCCTAAACTGGAGTGGCATCTGTCTGGACGTCCTGTCACTAACTCTACAATCATGTCCATCAGTGAAGAGCGATTGAGCAGCACAGTTTTGAGGAGCTTCATCACTCTACATCACTCACTCACACACACATCCACTGTGCAGTGTGTCACCACAAACACTCATGGCAATGACAAACAACTGTTCCAATGGCTTCTCTATGCTCAAGAGTCAACAGGTGAGTTTAGCTCTGTGATATTCAAAATTCAAAGACAAAATTCAAAAGGCATTGACTGAACCACAGCTTTAATGTGTCTTTACACGCTTTCCACCAGACTTTCATATTGCTGTCATGTGATTTTATGCCATTCCTGACTCAAAAATTCAAGCAGGAATTCAACAGACACTGGAATGGCAACCATACATGTAGAGATGCTGATTTAAGAAACATTTGAAGGGGTCTTTTTATTTGTGTGTGTGTGTGTGTGTGCATATAAGAAACACACACAACGGGTCTGTTGAATTCTTGATTCTGATTGGTTGATGGACGTTCTAAGGTGTGCAGTTATTGCACAGCTATGAAGTAGTTCCAGGTCTTGACTGCATAATGGTTCCATATCACTTCTCCAAATTATTTCAGTTATTTCAAAGAGCCCTACAAGCTACCACAACAAAATAACCAATTAAAACAAAGACATCGTTTAAGTACATCGGATAAGAATGACAAACCATGTCTATAATATCCTAAATTTAGTTCAATTTCAACTGTTTTTTGAAGGAAATGTGCCGCAAAACATACAAAAATGTGTGTATGTTTGAACAAATAATTTGACAATAATAATAATTTGAATAATTTGTCGCTTTGTGAATGAATGTCAATATAAAGCAGGATTTTCATTTTTTTTTATTCTCAAGCATGTTCGTGTTCCAGCTTTATATCCTGAAGATGTAAGTGTCGCACTTTATATTTTGTGAATGTTTGCACATCGCCTTTCCAAATGTGCTTGTTAGCTGATCTTACAGCAAATGCAGCTATAGTTACAATTGTCTCTGATCGTATCCATGGAGACCAGAGCTATGTCAGTGGCTGGGAGCAGCAGCTCATTTGCATTTAAAGAGACACACACGAAAACAGCATTTTTTTGATTCCACTGAAAAAGAGGCATTTACAACATGGTATAATAAATGATCCGTGGGGTATTCTGAGCTGAAACTTCACAGACACATTCTGGGGACACCTGAGACTTATGTTAAATCTTGTAAAAAGGGGCATAATAGGTCTCCTTTAAGATTCAAGTCATAAGTGCTTTAAGCCCAAATTAGTGTCAGAGTATTAATTACTATATTAAAATTATATCAGGAAGGCTTTTAAAGTAGGCCTATGTTCATCACTTCCTAGATATCATTCAAGATATATCGTATATTTTCACTAAGGGCATGAGGAAAAGGAATATTCTGTGTTCAATAGAAGTTAAGCTCAGTCGACAGCATTTGTGGCATAATGTCAATTGGTCACCACAAAAATGTATTGACTCGTCCCTCCTTTTATTTAAAAAAAAAAAAAAGCAAAAAAAATCGAGGTTACATTGAGGCACTTACAATGGAAGTGAATGGGGCCAATTTTTGAAGTGATTAAACAGAAAAGTGATTCTTATAATTTTATTAAAGCACTTACATTAATTCTTCTGTTAAAACTTGTGTATTATTTGAGCTGTAAAGTTGTTTAAATTGTCATTTTTGCATTCATGTTTGTTGACATTACAGTCCATCGCCATGATGGAAGTTGTAAAATTGGCTGAACTTTACACAGAAAAGCACAGCAAGTGATTTTATCACACAAAAATCATGTTAACACACTTTTCATGTCTTGTGGTTATACTTTTGAAGCCAAGTATTTTAATGTTTAAAAATGGGCCCCTATTCACTTTCATTGTAAGTGCCTTACTGTAGAGTTTTGCTTTTTTTAAAGCAAAGGATGGATGAGTCAAAATGACTTTTGGTGGTAATCAATATTATGGCACAAACTGCGTTTAACTTGTATTGAACCTGGAACATTCCTTTAACAAGCAAAAAAATGTTACTGTCACTTTAACAAGCGTCTCACAGACTCGCACAGGTGCACGGTTTATTATTGAGAGAGAAGTCTCTATTTAGCGCATTCATATAACACAATATTGGACGTTGTTGATTAAAGCGTCTGTTTTGAACCACAGGTTCTACATGTTGCAATCCTTTTGTTGCCTTCTATATTGTATTCTTAATATCCAAATGTATTTACCTTTGGTATCATTTTGGCTGTGTCGTCCTTGAATGAGTAATCTTCAAACTTGGTCCTACTCTTGTGGCAGTTGATTGCATTATTTTTCAATAATTCAACGGGCCGGCATCACACACACTCACACACGCGCGCATACGCACGCAAGGGTGGTTGGGGAGTAACGAAATGCATGTAACAGGATTACGTATATAAAATATAAGTAACTTTATTCCATTACAGTTACAATTTAAATAATTAGTTACATTCAAAAAGTATTTTGATTACTGAAGAGATTACTTTGTATTTTATTGTCATTTGTTTCATTTAATATTTAGTCTTTTCAGATGGAAAACATTTATACATATAAATGATGTGATCCAAAGTGCATTTGAACAGCGGCGAAACACTTTCTTATGATGTGTTACATTCATATGAGCAGACAGAGAAGTAAGTTTGAAGAACAAGAAATAGAAATAAACCTTGTGTAAATTGTCAGCTTATGTGAAGATAAAATGCTATTTCTGGCCATTTTACATGCACATGTTACCAGACATGATCATATTTGTTTATCAAGAAAATTCACGTTGGATCATAATTAATTTTTTTCTAGTAAGACCTTTGATATTAGGGCAAAAATCATATTCTTGGTAATAATTTGTATTGTTTTTGTGTAAAAATATCTAAACATCCTTAAAACAAGATCAATTTGATCTGTTATAACACATGATACACTGCATAAGATATTTAGGTTTTTCAGAGAATGTATTTTTAACATGTGTATTTTGTCTTACTGTACTGGCAGTTTTTATAGTCAAAACAAGTGAAAAAAATCAACCAGTGCTGAAGAAGTAATCCAAAGTATTTTGAATACATAACTGACCTTGAGTAATCTAATGGAATATGTTAGAAATTACATTTTACAGCATGTATTCTGTAATCTGTAGTGGAATTAATTTTATAAGTACCCCTCCCAACCCTTTATACAGCTCTAGAAAGATAGAAAAAGACCCCTTCAAATGTTCCTTAAATCAGCATCTCTACATGTTGTAACCCGGTCACACACACACAAGATGAGACAGTCACAATGTTGGTTGAAAACCGCTTTATTAAATAAAAAAGCAGTCCAGACAAACGTACAAACAAGGGGGCAAATCCAATGAAGAGTAGTCGTGGGAAGCGTAAGGGTCAAAAGCCGGGGAATCAAAGAGATGAACAAGGGGGCAGATCTAATGAGGGAGGTGAACGATAGCGGGAAAAACAGTTAACAAGTAGGGCGATGAACTAGACGAGACTAGCGGGAACAAAGACAGGGAAACGAGAGGGATAGGGAAGCTAAGAGATAATCAAACAGAGGGGAGGTCAAAACTAGGCGAGACTAGCGGGGCAAAGATACGGGGAACTAAATACATACAATAACCAACACCCGTGAAACGGAAGTGCTGGGTATTTATAGGGGAAGGTGCAGGTGTGAACAGTGAAGGTGACGAGACGAGTGCAGGTGAATCTAATGTGTGGGGATAGGAAGCGCGTGAGTGCAAGTGGTCATAATGTTCAGGCTGGTGCGCGTGAGAAGCGAGCATGAGTCAGAGGGGGGAGAGAGTTTACGAGCTAGAGCTCGTAATAGCAAAAGGAGCGTGAGTGCTCGAGGGAGGAAAAAGAGCGTACGCGCTCAAGGGGGCGGAGCGAGGGAGCGGGAAGCGAGCACACTCGCGGAGTGTATGGGTGCGTGCTCGAGGAAGCGGAGATGGGGCAGAGGAAAGGGGTTCGTGACACATGTATGGTTGTCATTCCAGTGTCTCTGAATTCCTGCTTGAATTTGAGTCAGGAATGGCATAAAATCACATGACGGCAATATGAAAGACTGGTGGAAGGCGTGCAAAGATGCATTAAAGCTGTGGTTGAAAATCAGGGTTATTCCACCAAATATTGATTTCTGAACTCTTCCTAAGTTAAAATATTAGTATTGTGTTTATAAATGAATATGAACTTGTTTTATTTGTATTATTTGAAGTCTGAAAACACATACCTATAAATACTAAATCCAGAGAATCTGAATATTTGGAGTGGTCTCTTAATTTTTTCCAGATCTGTATATACCACCTAGGCCCTAGGGCAGGGATGGCCAACTCCAGTCCTGGAGAGCCAGTCTGGAGTGTCCTGAAGATTTTAGCTCCAACCCTAATCTAACATGCTTCAAACTAATCAAGGTCTCCAGGATAACTTGAAAACAATTATGGGCTGGTGTGTATGATTAGGGTTGGAGCTACATTCTGCTGGACAGTGACCGGACTCCAGGACCGGAGTTGGCCACCTCTGCACTGGGGTATGTATAAAAATATATGAAACATTGTTCAGGCACATCACAGATTAGTGGATCTCTCTTTAAGAATGTCAACAGGCTTCAGTTCCACTCCTGATCCTTTTAACACTGATTCTCCTCCTGTATGCTCTGACTGTTGGACTTGGCCTCTACAAAATTAGACAGTAAGTCATTTGCAACTGCAGCAATCCATTTCTATGTAGAGATACATTATAATATACTGAACTTATAGTAAGGTATCCTGTAATATCTTTTTTCCCAGATTGTCCACCAAGATAAAGGTGAGTTTCATATTAAATATCTAAGCACCATTTTGTAAGCGGCATTTTAATAATGAGCGTGTTTTTGTTTTCAGGCACAGAATGAGGCTGGCACTTATGCGTCTCTTCAGCTCTCTGCTCCAAGCTCTGATTATGAGACTTTGAATGTCAATAAAGTTGACAAATGATAAAAAATACATGTTTCACAAGTTCACTGGTTTGTACAGTTCATAGAGCATACAGTAAATAGATTTGGCATGCAGTTTATAACAGATGGTCTCGGGCTCTAAGATCTCCCTGGACTGTCTGATTAAAGAAATAAATATATTACTGCATTCGTTGTATTATTAAATCTATTATGACTTCTGTGCCATGTGCTGGCCAACTACTGTCTGATAATAAGCTATTTAAACAGTTTCTTTGTTTATTCTTTTGATGTAGGAACACATTTTTAAATATGTTTGTCTTTTTTTTTACTAATCTTTTGAGTTTGAATATTTTATTAATGGATGCATGTTGAAACATTTAAGAGCCTCTTTTCTTTTTAAAGAAATGATTAAAGCTTGTCATTTCTGTTAATATTGATATGATAACCTAAATAAATGCTTTTAAAAATGTGCGACTCAATTTTCTGGCAGTCTTGTATTAGTCGATTAGTACTGTGAAATGTCACTCTTGCTGGTGCATTTTCTTATCTGAACATATCTGAACCAGAAATGCTGATAAAGAGGAACTTTTTAAGGAACCTACACATGCACAGCCAGTGGTGTAGAGTGTAGATGAGGTTACAGTGGTTACTGATTCTTAAGATAAGAAACAAAACATGTTTAAAATCTTTAGTTTTTAATTTTTAATTCTAATTTAAATTCAGTTGGATATATTTGTAGACAAAGGTCTCAGATAACAAAGGGAACTACTAACTTTTTTTAATGCTTATTTTCTGAAAATGGACATTTATTCACTTCATTACTTACATCTTACTGTCATTTGTGTGAACTCAGTCAGACGCATTAAAAGCATGCTATTTTTATTTGATCCATCCAACAAGAGATTCTAAAAGTCTTTGTATTAATGGTGTTCAGTAAAGGAGCTACATGATAAAATATATTCAACACTTTTTTCTGTTTTCACACTTCTGAAAATTCTGTCGAGTTGACTATACTGAATATTTATTTATGCTAACATGATTTTAGTGAGATAAAATCACTTACTGTTTCTGAGAAAATGTATAGCCAATTTTAGGACTTCGTTGCCATGATGATGTGATGTCAACAAACCCTATAACTGTAAAATGTCAATTGAAGCTCAAATGATACACAAGTTTTGACAGTGCACATAGCCAAGAAAGTACAGAGAAATATTAGGTAACTACATGTACTTAATATGGGTTGAGGGTTAGGTTTAATACCTAGTAATTATTGTTAATTATATTAACAATTACTCTGAGACAGAGCGGCATGTGCATCTTGAACTACCTCGCCATTTGGCTGTTACTGGCGCAATCAGAGGCTTTGTTATGCCAGCACAGACTTACTGCTTCAGCAATTCTACAGTGTCCATCTCAGTTCAAACTGGGGAGAACATTTCCACTGAAACTTGTTTCAGAAAGTATTGGGATTTATGCCGGCGGCATTGACCGTCATTCCATTAGGTCTCTTACACATGAGACCTCTTCAGTGCTGGCTTAAGCACTGTGAGCCACAACGTGCTTGGCGCCAAGGACGCATGTGCATCAATATATCCCGCTGCAGTATAGCTGCTTTAGCACTACAGAGAGCTCCTGCATTTTACCAGGGAGGTGTCATGCTGGGGCAAGTGTCACACAGTGCCTAAAGCCATAGACTGTATATCTAGCCTTAAAGTCTTTTCAGTCAGAAATATCAAACTGTCATGTCCTGGTTCGTTCAGACAACATGACAGTTGTGGCATATATAAACCGCCAAGGCGGAATTCAGGAGACATCACTCTCCAACTTTATTGAGAATTTGGGAAATATCTGGCAAACAGAAATCGATCCATTTGCCTCAGTGGAGAATACCCACTGTCCCCTCTAGTACTTGAAGTCCCAATTTGTCAGGCAGAAAGTGGTGACCATGGATGCTTCTAACACAGGTTGGGGGGGTGGTGTGCGATGGACGCCCAATTTTTTGCACCTGGACAGGTGCGAGGAGGGTGTAGCACACCATCTGCTTAGAGCTATCGGCTGTAATTCTAACTTTAAAGGCTTTCAGTCAAAATAGTGAGGTGTCATGTCCTGGTTTGCTCAGTCAACATGACAGTTGTGGCATTTATAAACAGGCAAGGTGGAATTCATTCACCGCCACTTTCGAGAATGACGCGTCACCTCCTACTATGGAGTGAGCATCATCTCTCCCTGACAATGACATATGTCCCAGGCCGCCTGAATTATGGCGCGGGCCTACTGTCACGCTAAGGGGTGATACCGGGTGAATGGAGACTTCATCCTCAAACTATACTGAGGATTTGGGAAATATTCTGCAAAGCAGAAATCAATCTATTTGCCTCAGTGGAGAATGCCCACTGTCCCCTCTGATATTCGAAGTCCCAAGCCCCGCTGGGAAGTGACGCATTGGCACACAAATGGCCGGTGAAATGTAAATATGCGTTTCCTCCAGTAAGCCTGATCCACTCTGTCATATGCAAAGTGCGAGAGGACAAGGAAACGGTTCTATTAGTTGCATCGAAATGGCCAACCAGCCATGGTTTCCGGAAATGATGGAGATGCTGCAGAGCTCACCTTGGGAAATACCACTGAGGAGGGATCTCCTCTCTCAGACACAAGGCACAATCTGGTATCCCCAGCCCCAGCCGTGGAACCTGCATGTGTGGCCCCTGAACAGCGCCCACTACATGCACCAGAAACAGCGGCCTATTATTGTAGTAACACAATGGCACGTAACAACAAAACGTACCATGATGTACATACGTAAATAAAATAACCGGCCTAACAGGAAAATGTTTCAGCCGATGCCGGTTATTAAAAATTGAGAAAATCGGCCGATTTATTGGTCTCTGCGATATATCGGTCGACCATTAGTTTGGAATAACATAAGGCTGATTAAATGACTCAGGGCCTTTAATAATAAACTATATATATATGTATATATATATATATATATATATATATATATATATATATATATATACATATATATATATATGTGTGTATGTATGTATGTGTGTGTGTGTGTGTGTGTGTGTGTGTGTGTGTGTGTGTGTGTGTGTGTGTGCCTTTCTAAAGATTTTTCTCAATGATTCCAGAAATGGTTTATACTGTATATATAACGCATTGTCTTTCTGCACCAATAGATTGTTTCAGATGCTTTTGATTTTTAAACTATTTTAAACAGAAGGAAACAAGTATGAATATTGTTTATATGAGCTCTTCTCAATGTGTGACTAGTAGACAGGAACTGAAACCCTCATAAGGGGCATAAGGAATGAGTTACAGTGTAAAGCGCTTTGAAAACCGATAAGATTAAAAAGTGCTATATAAGTGCAGACAATTTACCATATTAACTTTTAAAAGTATCAACAATAAGGCATACATCTGTCAAAGTTCACAAAACAGTACATCGTTTCTGCAATAATATTAGCCCAAGACACTTGGTTGTTCTCATCAACTCAGGTCTTTAACATTTCATTAATTTATTACACTCTATAACTAATATATTAATAATTGATTATGAATAATTAGTAATTATTGAATTGACATTAACCACAGCCTAACATAATCACTTTATTTCAGTTTTATATTAGAAATATTTTTCTTTTGTTCTGTGTGTAAGTTCATGCTTATACAGGAAGTGATGTAAATAACAAGTGCATCTGACGTATGTCACAATATTGAGCTAGTTGTGATTCTGGTCTCAAATCATCAGCACTGATGATACTGAGATCATATATATGAAATTTTAACGATCTGCTTTCAACAAAAATATTGAACCGGATAGACCCCTTTTCTCATTTCTGGTAAGATATTTATAAATTCTGTTACTTTTTATGATACTTTAGAAGTTTAGTTCAATTTGATCAGTTGCTAATCTGTCTGTTGATCTTTTGCTTATTATGACATCATTATTACATATTTGTTTGTTAAATGTAATTCTAATAGGATGAATTGCATTTCTTTGAGGGACTAAATATATTAATATTTTAATGAATTAAATTTCACAATTTATGCACAAATGTGTTCCTTGAAAGGATCAAACTTCTTATGAGGAGATGGACACAGCAATGAAAATCATTCTTTTCAGTATTATATTACAAGGTTAGTTGCTCCCCTCCTTTCATCACTTTCTTTTTTTTTTACCAAGAAAAGTGTGATATGCTCAGTGTGACATGACAACTGAGAAACTAGTTTAAAAATGAGTGAAAAAGCGTGTGAATAATGTTGCTGTTTCTCCAATAGCACAAAAACAATACGGAAATATTGCCAAACGTGAACATTTCATGTCTGGTTGACTAGTTATTAAACTGAATAATGTAAGAAGTAATATTGTGACTTTAGTAAGACAAGGTTTTAGAAATAGAAATGCTCAACTCCACATATTGTAGATCAAAGTGTGCCCAAGATAAGTGTCATGTGATTACACACAATGTGGATCATCATAAAAGGATCAGCAGTTAACACTTGTGCAGTACTTGTGTTTGTTTGGAAGAACACAAAGGGGTAGTTCATTAAATGAAAGTTATGTCTGTTACTCACTCTCACATTGTTCCAAACACTTTTGACTACTTCTCTTGCAGAACACAAAAAGAAACATTTTGAAGAATATCCCTGTTGCTTAATGGCAGTTGATAGTGATCTCCTTTAGTGCTCCACGACAGGAAAGTCATACAGTTTTGGACAGCCTGATCTCATGAACATTAACAGCAACATTTTTGCAACACAAAATTATGTGATTCATTACACGTTTCGCTACAGTTTCCCAGTGAAATGTCCAGTGGGGGTGCCAAAAGCAAGTAAAATTATGTTGTAATCAGACAAGGTTGTTAAGGTGAATATTAGATGGAGGTTTTAATGTGTAAAACTTACATACCAAACCTAAAACTTTGTAATGATTACCCTGTCTTGTTTCACTGTTGCCCTTTTGTTTACCATTGTCACTTTTGCATTTCTTAGTTTGCACTTTAGTCCCTTATGTAATTCCATAGTCTCTTTGTTAGCGTTCGTGTTTTCCTCTGTTTATTGTTTTCACCTGCCCTTGTTAATTTGCCTTTGGTTTCTGTTAATCACATTGTTATCTTGTTTGAGTTCTGTTCTTTCATTGGTCCCTTTTTCCCTGTCTGTGTATTTATACCCCGTGTCTTTGTTCAGTCTTTGTCAATCGTCGTTTGATGTTAGCCTGGTGTCTGCGCGTCTCTCCTAGTTCCCTGTTTGTTTCTACCGAGGTTTCCTTGACTAGTTTATGTTTCTTTTCCCCATCGTGGGTTGTTTACTTTGTAGTGTTAAATAAAGTTCAAACTGCGTTTGGATCCGCAACCCTTCGTCAGCCTCGTTACTCAAGCACAACAAACTTGTACCTGAACCTAACTAATAGTGATCTTAAAGCAAATCACAGGTAAACAAAACAGACATCCATACCCTTAACCACCACCTACAGTAAACATTAGAGCAGATAGTGTTCAAAAAGCAAATGTGAAAAGAAAAGCGCATGTTCTGAAGAAACCACATCATTTTGTGTCGCTTCTTTCACACTTTCATCTCAGGCTTGGCTAGAACCGCATACTTCACAGCCCAATGTCCAACAATCAGTGTTGGGTAAATTACTCTAAAAAGTAATGAATTACTAACTACTAATTCATCTTTACAGTATAATTAGATTATTGTACTAATTACTCTGGCAGAAAAGTAATTGCATTACTTATTACTAATTACTTTCTAAAACCATTATCAACCTCGACCAGATGAAAAATACAAGGATAGACATGAAACTGTTATTTTAATTCTTCAAATAAATCATATAAAATCAACTAAATTATTCACGAACTGGCCAAAGAATTTAAGCGTTAAATTAGAAAACATATATTTTAACATTAGATGTTAAATTTAGATTTTAAATTCACTATTGTTTTATATACAATTGTTATAATATAAAAGCATTTAACACAATTAGATTACAGAAGTAACTGTAATTAAATTACTTAAAAATGAAGAGTAATCCCTTAATTTAATAACAGTAATTAATTACTTAGAAAATGCATTACACACAACACTACCAACAATCATACCATGTAAGAAACAGAGTGAAAAAGTGTTTATAAAGTCATAATCAGCCATTGTTGATTTGTGTGAAAGTGAATAAAATTCAAAGTTGCTGTATCTCCTCTAGTGTTAAATTCAGCAGGAATCTGCAGCTAAATATGAAATTCAGTTTGAAAACATTTAGTTATAGTAATGTTCATTCTATGAGACAAGGTTGGTTTTGGAACAACATAAGCATGAGTAAATGATGGCTGAATTTTCATTTCTGGGTAAACTATCTCTTTCAGATAAGCTACTTAAATAATAGTAATATTTTTAATACATATTTTATAAATGTTATAATTTTTTTATACTTTATTTAAAAAATGAAAATTACATTGTACTTGGGTATTTTTATGTTAGGTAGATTTCACTGTCGCTGGTTTCCTGCTCATGTTTCCTTCTTAAAAATGATACAAGTGCAACTGAATGTTTTTTGGAAGTAACAACAAACATTATTGTGTAGCATTTTGTGTGTTAATAAGTGCAAACATGTGTTGGTGTGATTGAATTCTTCACTCCATTGTATGTTTGTGTTTTAGGTGTTTGGTGTAAGTGGTTCAACATCAGTCTCCCAGAGAAGATTGAAGCTCTGAATGGATGTAGTGTGATTATTAAGTGTGCATTTGAGATTGAAGAAAAATATGACCAAGACCTCTCTGAGACTGCAACAGGAGTGTGGCATAAAAATGACACTAGTCTGACAGAGCATGTAGTGTTTAACTCCAGCAGCAATAATCACTCAATTAAAGCGACTATAACTGGAAAATTAAAAGCCAAGGACTGCACCACTGTCTTTTATAATGTAGATTCAAGTCACATTGGCAAATATTTCTTCAGGCTTGAGGGTAATGGTGGACTGAAATGGACCTACACAAAAACCTCAGTTTCAGTAGATGTTATCAGTGAGTGACTTCATTAGATCAAATGATTGTAAATGACTAATTGTAAACTAGTACTGTATAATAACACCTGTTATGTATATGATCATTATCTAAAGTAGTGATTTATATAACTGGTTGAATTTGACCAAGCTCTAAGTTGGATGTTTCTCATGATCTTACAAAACTTTTTGATCTGAAGGCTTATGCTTAAATACTTGAAATTAGTAGAATAAAAATTTCTTTAAAAATAACTTACATAGGAACTCCTTTAATACTGTTTAAAAAACAAACTAGTTGTCATCTCGCGAAGTTCATGGAGGAAGACTCAGAGCTTTGATATAGACAAAGAATGGCACTTTGAAGAAGCAAAATACTTACTTTCTTTCTTTTTGTTTTAAACAAGTTACTTTTCACTTCAAAATTCCCTTTGTGTTATTTCATAATTGATGGCATAACTATTATTCTAAAATGTGAAAAAAGTAACAAAAAAGCATACATCAGTCATATATGTAACATATCTCTGTATGTTTCAGACTCTCCTCATAACCCCACAGTGAAGTTGTATGTGGATGAGAAGGAGGTGCAGAGTCAGCAGGAGGTGTTGGAGGGGAGCTCTGTGTGTCTGTCCTGCTCTGCTGAGACTCTCTGTTCCTCTCCTCCAGCAACTCTCACATGGAGCTCCTCTTCCAGACTTCCCTTCAGTCTACAGGAGAAGCAGAATCAAAATAAACTCATCTCTCATCTCAATTTCACTGCTACTCCCCTTCAACACACAGCCACTTTCACCTGCACTGTCACCTACCAGCTACAGGACAACAACAAATCAGCACACAGCAACCTCACATTACATGTTACATGTAGGGATGTCTTTCTATCAGTTTCAAATGTATTTTGGAGCTAATTTCAGTGGCATCAATTATTCTCTGCCTCAAAACATAACTGCTCCAACTATGATATTTCATATTATCATTCTCTCTACATACCATTTCTCTCTCTCTCTCTCTCTCTCTCGCTCTCTCTCACATTCAGATGCCCCTAAAATCTCTATCTCGTCCAGCTGTAACAGAACTGATGTAACCGTGTGTTTGTGTGAGGTTGATGGAAATCCCTCTCCTAAACTGGAGTGGCATCTGTCTGGACGTCCTGTCACTAACTCTACAATCATGTCCATCAGTGAAGAGCGATTGAGCAGCACAGTTTTGAGGAGCTTCATCACTCTTCATCACTCACTAACACACACATCCACTGTGCAGTGTGTCACCACAAACACTCATGGCAATGACAAACATCTGTTCCAATGGCTTCTCTATGCTCAAGAGTCAACAGGTGAGTTTAGCTCTGTGATCTTCAAAATTCAAAGACAAAATTCAAAAGGCATTGACTGAACCACAGCTTTAATGCGTCTTTGCACGCTTTCCACCAGTCTTTCATATTGCTGTCATGTGATTTTATGCCATTCCTGACTCAAAAGTTCAAGCAGGAATTCAACAGACACTGGAATGGCAACCATACATGTAGAGATGCTGATTTAAGAAACATTTGAAGTGGTCTCTTATTTTTTTCCAGAGCTGTGTGTGTGTGTGTGTGTGTGTGTGTGCATATATATACACATACATATACACACACCATGGGTCTGTTAAATTCTTGATTCTGATTGGTTGATGGACATTCTAAGGTGTGCAGTTATTGCACAGCTATGAAGGAGTTCCAGGTCTTGACTGCATAATGGTTCCATATCACTTCTCCAAATTATTTCAGTTATTTCAAAGAGCCCTACAAGCTACCACAACAAAATAACCAATTAAAACAAAGACATTGTTTAAGTACATCGGATAAGAATGACAAACCATGTCTATAAAATCCTAAATTTTGTTCAATTTCAACTGTTTTTGAAGGAAATGTGCCACAAAACATACAAAAATGTGAGTATGTTTGAGTAAATAATTTTACACCGGACTGCTTTGTGATTGAATGTCAATATAAAGCAGGATTTTCATTTTTTTTTATTCTCAAGCATGTTCGTGTTCCAGCTTTATATCCTGAAGATGTAAGTGTTGCACTTTATATTTTGTGAATGTTTGCACATCGCCTTTCCAAATGTGCTTGTTAGCTGATCCTACAGCAAATGCAGCTAAAGTTACCATTGTTTCTGATTGTATCCATGGAGACCAGAAGCATGTCAGTGGCTGGGAACAGCAGCTCATTTGCATTTAAAGAGACACACACGAAAACAGCATGTTTTTGATTAAACTCAAAAAGAGGCATTTACAACATGGTATAATAAATGATCCGTGGGGTATTTTGAGCTGAAACTTCACAGACACATTCTGGGGACACCTGAGACTTATGTTAAATCTTGTAAAAAGGGGCATAATAGGTCTCCTTTAAGATTCAAGTCATAAGTGCTTTAAGCTCAAATTAGTGTCTGAGTATTAATTACTATATTAAAATGATATCAGGAAGGCATTTAAAGTATGTTCATCACTTCCTTGATATCATTCAAGATATACCGTATATTTTCACTAAGGGCATGAGGAAAAGGAATATTCTGTGTTCAATAGAAGTTAAGCTCAGTCGACAGCATTTGTGGCATAATGTCAAAAACCGCAAAAATGTATTGACTCGTCCCTCCTTTTATGTTTTATTTAAAAAAAAAGAAGCAAAAAAAATCGAGGTTACATTCAGGCACTTACAATGGAAGTGAATGGGGCCAATTTTTTAAGGGTTTAAACAGAAAAGTGAATCTTATAATTTTAATATACTTTTTTATGTCTTGTGGTTATACTTTTGAAGCCAAGTATATTAACATTCAAAAATGGGCCCCTATATTCACTTTCTGTCACGTTCTGTCAACACTTTATTTAAGGACTCTTATTTTGAAGTTCTCTCCCTCACTACGTTTCCCAGAAGTCACTGCCCTAATCACTCCATTATCCCCACCTGTGTGTCATTCCCTCGTTTAATCCTAATGTGTATATATACTCTTTAGTTTTGTCTGTCTGGGTCAGTCCTTGAGTAGTTCTGTTCGAGTAGTTCTGTTCGAGTAGTTCTGTTCGAGTAGTTCTGTTCGAGTAGTTCTGTTCGAGTAGTTCTGCTCGAGTAGTTCTGCTCGAGTAGTTCTGCTCGAGTAGTTCTGTACGTTTTTGCTCCAGTCCAGTGTTCTTATTAAAGGATTGAAAGTTCCTACTCCAGTGTCTCCTCTTGACTCCCAAGCGTTACACTTTCATTGTAAGTGCCTTACTGTAGAGATTTGCTTTTTTTAAAGAAAAGGATGGATGAGTCAAAATGACTTTTGGTGGTAATCAACATTATGGCACAAACTGAGTTTAACTTACAGGTGAAACTCGAAAAATTAGAATATCGTGCAAAAGTTCATTAATTTCAGTAATTCAACTTAAAAGGTGAAACTAATATATTATATAGACTCATTACAAGCAAAGTAAGATATTTCAAGCCTTTATTTGATATAATTTTGATGATTATGGCTTACAGCTTATGAAAACCCCAAATTCAGAATCTCAGAAAATTAGAATATTGTGAAAAGGTTCAGTATTGTAGGCTCAAAGTGTCACACTCTAATCAGCTAAACACCTGCAAAGGGTTCCTGAGCCTTTAAATGGTCTCTCAGTCTGGTTCAGTTGAATTCACAATCATGGGGAAGACTGCTGACCTGACAGTTGTGCAGAAAACCATCATTGACACCCTCCACAAGAAGGGAAAGCCTCAAAAGGTAATTGCAAAAGAAGTTGGATGTTCTCAAAGTGCTGTATCAAAGCACATTAATAGAAAGTTAAGTGGAAGGGAAAAGTGTGGAAGAAAAAGGTGCACAAGCAGCACGGATGACCGTAGCCTGGAGAGGATTGTCAGGAAAAGGCCATTCAAATGTGTGGGGGAGCTTCACAAGGAGTGGACTGAGGCTGGAGTTACTGCATCAAGAGCCACCACACACAGACGGGTCCTGGACATGGGCTTCAAATGTCAAACGTCTTACCTGGGCTAAAGAAAAAAAGAACTGGTCTGTTGCTCAGTGGTCCAAAGGCCTCTTTTCTGATGAGAGCAAATTTTACATCTCATTTGGAAACCAAGGTCCCAGAGTCTGGAGGAAGAATGGAGAGGCACACAATCCAAGATGCTTGAAGTCCAGTATGAAGTTTCCACAGTCTGTGTTGGTTTGGGGAGCCATGTCATCGGCTGGTGTTGGTCCACTGTGCTTTATTAAGTCCAGAGTCAACGCAGCCGTCTACCGGGACATGTTAGAGCACTTCATGCTTCCTTCAGCAGACAAGCTTTATGGAGATGCTGACTTCATTTTCCAGCAGGACTTGGCACCTGCCCACACTGCCAAAAGTACCAAAACCTGGTTCAATGACCATGGTATTACTGTGCTTGATTGGCCAGCAAACTCACCTGACCTGAACCCCATAGAGAATCTATGGGGCATTGCCAAGAGAAAGATGAGAGACATGAGACCAAACAATGCAGAAGAGCTGAAGGCCGCTATTGAAGCATCTTGGTCTTCCATAACACCTCAGCAGTGCCACACAGGCTGATAGCATCCATGCCACGCCGCATTGAGGCAGTAATTAATGCAAAAGGGGCCCAAACCAAGTACTGAGTACATATGCATGATTATACTTTTCAGAGGGCCGACATTTCTGTATTTAAAATCCTTTTTTTTATTGATTTCATGTAATATTCTAATTTTCTGAGATTCTGAATTTGGGGTTTTCATAAGCTGTAAGTCATAATCATCAAAATTATATCAAATAAAGGCTTGAAATATCTTACTTTGCTTGTAATGAGTCTATATAATATATTAGTTTCACCTTTTAAGTTGAATTACTGAAATTAATGAACTTTTGCACGATATTCTAATTTTTCGAGTTTCACCTGTATATTGAACCTGGAACATTCCTTTAACAAGCAAAAAAATGTTACTGTCACTTTAACAAGCGTCTCACAGACTCGCACAGGTGCACGGTTTATTATTGAGAGAGAAGTCTCTATTTAGCGCATTCATATAACACAATATTGGACGTTGTTGATTAAAGCGTCTGTTTTGAACCACAGGTTCTACATGTTGCAATCCTTTTGTTGCCTTCTATTTTGTATTCTTAATATCCAAATGTATTTACCTTTGGTATCATTTTGGCTGTGTCGTCCTGGAATGAGTGATCTTCAAACTTGGTCCTACTCTTGTGGCAGTTGATTGCATTATTTTTCAATAATTCAAAGGGCCGGCGACGCACGCACGCACTCGCACGCAAGGATGGTTGGGGAGTAACGGAATGCATGTAACAGGGTTACGTATTTAAAATATAAGTAACTTTATTACATTACAGTTACAATTTAAATCATTGGTATTTAGAATACAGTTACATTCAACAAGTATTTTGATTACTGAAGAGATTACTTTGTATTTTTATTGTCATTTGTTTCATTTAATATTTAGTCCTTTCAGATGGAAAACATTTATACATATAAATGATGCGATCCAAAGTGCATTTGAACAGCGGTGAAACACTTTCTTATGATGTGTTACATTCATACAAGCAGACAGAGAATAAGTTTGAAGTAAGTTTGAAGAACAAGAAATGGAAATAAACCTTGTGTAAATTGTCATCTTACGCGAAGATAAAATGCTATTTCTGGCCATTTAACATGCACATGTTACCAGACATGATCATATTTGTTTATCAAGAAAATTCACGTTGGATCATAATTTTTTTCTAGTAAGACCTTTGATATTACTGCAAAAATCATATTCTTGATAATAATTTGTATTGTTTTTCTGTAAAAATATCTAAACATCCTTAAAACAAGATCAATTTGATCTGTTATAACACATGATACACTGCATAAGATATTTAGCTTTTTCAGAGAATGTATTTTTAACATGTGTATTTTGTCTTACTGTACTGGCAGTTTTTAAATCAGCATCTCTACATGTATGGTTGCCATTCCAGTGTCTCTGAATTCCTGCTTGAATTTTTGAGTCAGGAATGGCATAAAATCACATGACAGCAATATGAAAGACTGGTGGAAAGCGTGCAAAGATGCATTAAAGCTGTGGTTGAAAATCAGGGTTATTCCACCAAATATTGATTTCTGAACTCTTCCTAAGTTAAAATATTAGTATTGTGTTGTTTATAAATGAAAATGAACTTGTTTTATTTGTATTATTTGAAGTCTGAAAACACATACCTATAAATATTAAATCCAGAGAATTTGAACATTTGGAGTGGTCTCTTAATTTTTTCCAGATCTGTATATACCACCTAGGCCTTAGGGCAGGGATGGCCAACTCCAGTCCTGGAAAGCCAGTCTGGCGTGTCCTGAAGATTTTAGCTCCAACCCTAATCTAACATGCTTCAAACTAATCAAGGTCTCCAGGATAACTTAAAAACAATTATGGGCAGGTGTGTATGATTAGGGTTGGAGCTAAATTCTGCTGGACAGTGACCGGACTCCAGGACCGGAGTTGGCCACCTCTGCACTAGGGTATGTATAAAAATATATTAAACATTGTTCAGGCACATCACAGATTAGTGGATCTCTCTTTAAGAATGTCAACAGGCTTCAGTTCCACTCCTGATCCTTTTAACACTGATTCTCCTCCTGTATGCTCTGACTGTTGGACTTGGCCTCTACAAAATTAGACAGTAAGTCATTTGCAACTGCAGCAATCCATTTCTATGTAGAGATACATTATAATATACTGAACTTATAGTAAGGTATCCTGTTATATATTTTTTCCCAGATTGTCCACCAAGATAAAGGTGAGTTTCATATGAAATATCTAAGCACCATTTTGTAAGCACCATTTTAATAATGAGAGTGTTTTTGTTTTCAGGCACAGAATGAGGCTGGCACTTATGCGTCTCTTCAGCTCTCTGCTCCAAGCTCTGATTATGAGACTTTGAATGTCAATAAAGTTGACAAATGATAAAAAATACATGTTTCACAAGTTCACTGGTTTGTACAGTTCATAGAGCATACAGTAAATAGATTTGGCATGCAGTTTATAACGGATGGTCTCGGGCTCTAAGATCTCCCTGGACTGTCTGATTAAAGAAATAAAGAAATATATTACTGCATTCATTGTATTATTAAATCTATTATGACTTCTGTGCCATGTGCTGGCCTGTCTGATAATAAGCTATTTAAACAGTTTCTTTGTTTATTCTTTTGATGTAGGAACACATTTTTAAATATGTTTGTCTTTTTTTTAACTAATCTTTTGATTTTGAATATTTTATTAATGGATGCATGTTGAAACATTTAAGAGCCTCTTTTCTTTTTAAAGAAATGATTTAAGCTTGTCATTTCTGTTAATATTGTTATGATAACCTAAATAAATGCTTTTAAAAATGTGCGACTCAATTTTCTGGCAGTCTTGTATTAGTCGATTAGTACTGTGAAATGTCACTCTTGCTGGTGCATTTTCATATCTGAACATATCTGAACCAGAAATGCTGATAAAGAGGAACTTTTAAGGAACCTACATGTTAGGAATTCCTTGTCTTGTTTCACTGTTGCCGTCTGTCTGCCATTTTTGTCACCTTGCATTCCATAGTTTTCATTTTGTCCCTTGTTTAGTTCCACTGTCTCACTTGTCATTGTTTAGAACTACAATTCCCAGAATCCACCTGCCATCATCACTGCCATTTTGTTCATTGTTTTCACCTGTGTCTCATTCTGTCATCACTCACTGTGTATTTAAGCCCTGCTTTTTGTTCACTCCTTGTCGTTCGTTGAATGTTGTTAGCCTGGTGTGTGTTCCCTGCCTGTGTTTTCTAGTTTTATGTTTATTTCCCCATTGAGGGTTTTCCTTTGTGTTTTTTCTTGCTTGTTTACTTAATAAAGTTGAACTGCGATTGGATCCGCATCTCCTCGTCTGCTTCGCTGCCTCCATTCGTAACAGAACGAACGACCAAACATGGATCCAGCGGTTCGAAAAGTGAGCTGTCAGCTGCTCAGCCTTAGTCAGGAAAATCGTCCGGTGGAGGACCACATCTGCGATTTCCTCGCGATTGCGAGTGCCACCGAATTCCCTGACTCCGACCTTGTGGGGTTTTTCCGGGCGAGCCTGAACAGTGCGCTCAAGGAGCGGTTGCCACAGGCAACGCGCGGCTGGACGCTCCACGCGTTCGTGTAGGAGACTCTGCTGGCCTGCGGTTCACCGTTTACTGTGGGCGTCATCGAGGAGAACCCTGCCACTCCTCCCACAGTGGTAACTCTCCCTTCGCCCGTGGTTCGTCCCTTCACGCCTACCACGGCCAACGAGCCAGCGTTGCCAGCTTCGTCCGCCCGGCGGAGGAGGAGAAGAGGAAAGGCTTCTGCTCCCCAGTCTCCGCCTGCCCCGGTCTGCGAGCCAGAGCCCACGCCTGCCCCGGTCTGCGAGCCAGAGCCCACGCCTGCCCCGGTCAGCCAGCCAGAGCCCTCGTCAGCTACGGTCAGCGAGCCAGAACCCTCGCCTGAGGTGGGTCATGCCCGTCCTAGAGCCTGCGCCCCTCGAGCCTCCCGAGCTTCCCAGAGCTCCGCCCTCTGAGCTTCCCAGAGCTTTCCAGAGCTCCGCCTCTCGAGCCTCCCAGGGCTCCGCCTCTCGAGCCTCTCGAGCCTCTCGAGCCTCCCAGGGCTCCGCCTCTCGAGCCTCCCAGGGCTCCGCCTCTCGAGCCTCCCAGGGCTCCGCCTCTCGAGCCTCCCAGGGCTCCGCCTCTCGAGCCTCCCAGGGCTCCGCCTCTCGAGGCTCCCAGGGCTCCGCCTCTCGAGTCTTCCAGGGCTCCTCTTGAGCCTTCCAGGGCTCCGCCTCTCAAGTCTCCCTCTGCTCTGCCTCCTGAGCATCCCACGGCTCTGCCCCCTGAGCCTCCCGAGCTTTCCATGGTTCCTCCTCCCTCGGCTCTGCCTCCTGAGCCTCCCACGGCTCGGCCCCCTGAGGCCTCTGAGCCTCCAGAGCCTCCCTCAGCTGAGCCTCCCGAGCCTCCCTCAGCTGAGCCTCCCGAGCCTCCTGCGGCTCCGCCTCCAGAGCCTCCTGCGGCTCCGCCTCCAGAGCCTCCCTCAGCTGAGCCTCCCGAGCCCTCCATGGTTCCTCCTCCCTCGGCTCCGCCCCCTGAGGCCTCTGAGCCTCCAGAGCCTCCCTCAGCTCCGCCTCCAGAGCCTCCCTCAGCTGAGCCTCCCTCAGCTCCGTTCTCATTCGTAACACTACACATGCACAGCCAATGGTGTAGAGTGTAGATGGGGTTACAGTGGTTACTGATTCTTAAGAAAAGGGACAAAACATGTTTAAAATCTTTAGTTTTTAATTCTAATTTAAATTCAGTTGGATATATTTATAGACAAAGGTCTCAGATAACAAAGGGAACTAATTTCTTTTTTTAATGCTTAATTTCTGAAAATGGACATTTATTCACTTCATTACTTACATCTTACTGTCATTTGTGTGAACTCAGTCAGACGCATTAAAAGCATGCTATTTTTATTTGATCCATCCAACAACAGATTGTAAAATTCTTTGTATTAATGGTGTCCAGTAAAGGAGCTACATGATAAAATATATTCAACACTTTTTTTCTGTTTTCACACTTCTGAAAATTCTGTCGAGTTGACTATACTGAATATTTATTTATGCTAACATGATTTTAGTGAGATAAAATCACTTACTGTTTCTGAGAAAATGTAGAGCCAATTTTAGGACTTCGTTGCCATGATGATGTGATGTCAACAAACCCTATAACAACTGTAAAAATGTCAATTGAAGCTCAAATGATACACAAGTTTTGACAGTGCACATAGCCAAGAAAGTACAGAGAAATATTAGGTAACTACATGTACTTAATATGGGTTGAGGGTTAGGTTTAATACCTAGTAATTATTGTTAATTATATTAACAATTACTCTGAGACAGAGCGGCATGTGCATCTTGAACTACCTCGCCATTTGGCTGTTACTGGCGCAATCAGAGGCTTTGTTATGCCAGCACAGACTTACTGCTTCAGCAATTCTACAGTGTCCATCTCAGTTCAAACTGGGGAGAACATTTCCACTGAAACTTGTTTCAGAAAGTATTGGGATTTATGCCGGCGGCTTTGACCGTCATTCCATTAGGTCTCTTACACATGAGACCTCTTCAGTGCTGGCTTAAGCACAGTGAGCCACAACGTGCTTGGTGCCAAGGACGCATGTGCATCAATATATCCCGCTGCAGTATAGCTGCTTTAGCACTACAGAGAGCTCCTGCATTTTACCAGGGAGGTGTCATGCTGGGGCAAGTGTCACACAGTGCCTAAAGCTATAGACTGTATATCTAGCCTTAATGTCTTTTCAGTCAGAAATATCAAACTGTCATGTCCTGGTTCGTTCAGACAACATGACAGTTGTGGCATATATAAACCGCCAAGGCGGAATTCAGGAGACATCACTCTCCAACTTTATTGAGAATTTGGGAAATATCTGGCAAACAGAAATCGATCCATTTGCCTCAGTGGAGAATACCCACTGTCCCCTCTAGTACTTGAAGTCCCAATTTGTCAGGCAGAAAGTGGTGACCATGGATGCTTCTAACACAGGTTGGGGGGGTGGTGTGCGATGGACGCTCAATTTTTGCACCTGGACAGGTGCGAGGAGGGTGTAGCACACCATCTGCTTAGAGCTATCGGCTGTAATTCTAACTTTAAAGGCTTTCAGTCAAAATAGTGAGGTGTCATGTCCTGGTTTGCTCAGTCAACATGACAGTTGTGGCATTTATAAACAGGCAAGGTGGAATTCATTCACCGCCACTTTCGAGATTGACGCGTCACCTCCTACTATGGAGTGAGCATCATCTCTCCCTGACAATGACATATGTCCCAGGCCGCCTGAATTATGGCGCGGGCCTACTGTCACGCTAAGGGGTGATACCGGTTGAATGGAGACTTCATCCTCAAACTATACTGAGGATTTGGGAAATATTCTGCAAAGCAGAAATCAATCTATTTGCCTCAGTGGAGAATGCCCACTGTCCCCTCTGATATTCGAAGTCCCAAGCCCCGCTGGAAGTGACGCATTGGCACACAAATGGCCGGTGAAATGTAAATATGCGTTTCCTCCAGTAAGCCTGATCCACTCTGTCATATGCAAAGTGCGAGAGGACAAGGAAACGGTTCTATTAGTTGCATCGAAATGGCCAACCAGCCATGGTTTCCGGAAATGATGGAGATGCTGCAGAGCTCACCTTGGGAAATACCACTGAGGAGGGATCTCCTCTCTCAGACACAAGGCACAATCTGGTATCCCCAGCCCCAGCCGTGGAACCTGCATGTGTGGCCCCTGAACAGCGCCCACTACATGCACCAGAAACAGCGACCTATTATTGTAGTAACACAATGGCACGTAACAACAAAACGTACCATGATGTACGTACGTAAATAAAATAACCGGCCTAACAGGTAAATGTTTCGGCCGATGCCGGTTATTAAAAATTGAGAAAATCGGCCGATTTATTGGTCTCTGCGATATATCGGTCGACCATTAGTTTGGAATAACATAAGGCTGAGTAAATGACTCAGGGCCTTTAATAATAAACTATATATATATATATATATATATATATGTGTGTGTGTGTGTGTGTGTGTGTGTGTGTGTGTGTGTGTGTGCCTTTCTAAAGATTTTTCTCAATGATTCCAGAAATGGTTTATACTGTATATATAACGCATTGTCTTTCTGCACCAATAGATTGTTTCAGATGCTTTTGATTTTTAAACTATTTTAAACAGAAGGAAACAAGTATGAATATTGTTTATATGAGCTCTTCTCAATGTGTGACTAGTAGACAGGAACTGAAACCCTCATAAGGGGCATAAGGAATGAGTTACAGTGTAAAGCGCTTTGAAAACCGATAAGATTAAAAAAGTGCTATATAAGTGCAGACAATTTACCATATTAACTTTTAAAAGTATCAACAATAAGGCATACATCTGTCAAAGTTCACAAAACAGTACATCGTTTCTGCAATAATATTAGCCCAAGACACTTGGTTGTTCTCATCAACTCAGGTCTTTAACATTTCATTAATTTATTACACTCTATAACTAATATATTAATAATTGATTATGAATAATTAGTAATTATTGAATTGACATTAACCACAGCCTAACATAATCACTTTATTTCAGTTTTATATTAGAAATATTTTTCTTTTGTTCTGCGTGTAAGTTCATGCTTATACAGGAAGTGATGTAAATAACAAGTGCATCTGACGTATGTCACAATATTGAGCTAGTTGTGATTCTGGTCTCAAATCATCAGCACTGATGATACTGAGATCATATATATGAAATTTTAACGATCTGCTTTCAACAAAAATATTGAACCGGATAGACCCCTTTTCTCATTTCTGGTAAGATATTTATAAATTCTGTTACTTTTTATGATACTTTAGAAGTTTAGTTCAATTTGATCAGTTGCTAATCTGTCTGTTGATCTTTTGCTTATTATGACATCATTATTAAACATTTGTTTGTTAAATGTAATTCCAAAAATTTTTATTGCATTTCTTTGAGGGACTAAATATATTAATATTTTAATGAATGAATTTTCACAATTTATGCATATTTACAAATGTGTTCCTTGAAAGGATCAAACTTCTTATGAGGAGATGGACACAGCAATGAAAATCATTGTTTACAGTATTATATTACAAGGTTAGTTGCTCCCCTCCTTTCATCACTTTCTTTTTTTTTTTACCAAGAAAAGTGTGATATGCTCAGTGTGACATGACAACTGAGAAACTAGTTTAAAAATGAGTGAAAAAGCGTGTGAATAATGTTGCTGTTTCTCCAATAGCACAAAAACAATACGGAAATATTGCCAAACGTGAACATTTCATGTCTGGTTGACTAGTTATTAAACTGAATAATGTAAGAAGTAATATTGTGACTTTAGTAAGACAAGGTTTTAGAAATAGAAATGCTCAACTCCACATATTGTAGATCAAAGTGTGCCCAAGATAAGTGTCATGTGATTACACACAATGTGGATCATCATAAAAGGATCAGCAGTTAACACTTGTGCAGTACTTGTGTTTGTTTGGAAGAACACAAAGGGGTAGTTCATTAAATGAAAGTTATGTCTGTTACTCACTCTCACATTGTTCCAAACACTTTTGACTACTTCTCTTGCAGAACACAAAAAGAAACATTTTGAAGAATATCCCTGTTGCTTAATGGCAGTTGATAGTGATCTCCTTTAGTGCTCCACGACAGGAAAGTCATACAGTTTTGGACAGCCTGATCTCATGAACATTAACGGCAACATTTTTGCAACACAAAATTATGTGATTCATTACACGTTTCGCTACAGTTTCCCAGTGAAATGTCCAGTGGGGGCGCCAAAAGCAAGTAAAATTATGTTGTAATCAGACAAGGTTGTTAAGGTGAATATTAGATGGAGGTTTTAATGTGTAAAACTTACATACCAAACCTAAAACTTGTACCTGAACCTAACTAATAGTGATCTTAAAGCAAATCACAGGTAAACAAAACAGACATCCATACCCTTAACCACCACCTACAGTAAACATTAGAACAGATAGTGTTCAAAAAGCAAATGTGAAAAGAAAAGCGCATGTTCTGAAGAAACCACATCATTTTGTGTCGCTTCTTTCACACTTTCATCTCAGGCTTGGCTAGAACCGCATACTTCACAGCCCAATGTCCAACAATCAGTGTTGGGTAAATTACTCTAAAAAGTAATGAATTACTAACTACTAATTCATCTTTACAGTGTAATTAGATTATTGTACTAATTACTCTGGCAGAAAAGTAATTGCATTACTTATTACTAATTACTTTCTAAAACCATTATCAACCTCGACCAGATGAAAAATACAAGGATAGACATGAAACTGTTATTTTAATTCTTCAAATAAATCATATAAAATCAACTAAATTATTCACGAACTGGCCAAAGAATTTAAGCGTTAAATTAGAAAACATATATTTTAACATTAGATGTTAAATTTAGATTTTAAATTCACTATTGTTTTATATACAATTGTTATAATATAAAAGTATTTAACACAATTAGATTACAGAAGTAACTGTAATTAAATTACTTAAAAATGAAGAGTAATCCCTTAATTTAATAACAGTAATTAATTACTTAGAAAATGCATTACACACAACACTACCAACAATCATACCATGTAAGAAACAGAGTGAAAAAGTGTTTATAAAGTCATAATCAGCCATTGTTGATTTGTGTGAAAGTGAATAAAATTCAAAGTTGCTGTATCTCCTCTAGTGTTAAATTCAGCAGGAATCTGCAGCTAAATATGAAATTCAGTTTGAAAACATTTAGTTATAGTAATGTTCTTTCTATGAGACAAGGTTGGTTTTGGAACAACATAAGCATGAGTAAATGATGGCTGAATTTTCATTTCTGGGTAAACTATCTCTTTCAGATAAGCTACTTAACTAATAGTAATATTTTTAATACATATTTTATAAATGTTATAATTTTTTTATACTTTATTTAAAAAATGAAAATAACATTGTACTTGGGTATTTTTATGTTAGGTAGATTTCACTGTCGCTGGTTTCCTGCTCATGTTTCCTTCTTAAAAATGATACAAGTGCAACTGAATGTTTTTTGGAAGTAACAACAAACATTATTGTGTAGCATTTTGTGTGTTAAAAAGTGCAAACATGTGTTGGTGTGATTGAATTCTTCACTCCATTGTATGTTTGTGTTTTAGGTGTTTGGTGTAAGGGGTTCAACATCAGTCTCCCAGAGAAGATTGAAGCTCTGAATGGATGTAGTGTGATTATTAAGTGTGCATTTGAGATTGAAGAAAAATATGACCAAGACCTCTCTGAGACTGCAACAGGAGTGTGGCATAAAAATGACACTAGTCTGACAGAGCATGTAGTGTTTAACTCTAGCAGCAATAATCACTCAATTAAAGCGACTATAACTGGAAAATTAAAAGCCAAGGACTGCACCACTGTCTTTTATAATGTAGATTCAAGTCACATTGGCAAATATTTCTTCAGGCTTGAGGGTAATGGTGGACTGAAATGGACCTACACAAAAACCTCAGTTTCAGTAGATGTTATCAGTGAGTGACTTCATTAGATCAAATGATTGTAAATGACTAATTGTAAACTAGAACTGTATAATAACACCTGTTATGTATATGATCATTATCTAAAGTAGTGATTTATATAACTGGTTGAATTTGACCAAGCTCTAAGTTGGATGATTCTCATGATCTTACAAAACCTTTTGATCTGAAGGCTTATACTTAAATACTTGAATTTAGAATAAAAATGATGCCAATGCAAGAGTTTCTTTAAAAATAACTTACATAGGAACTCCTTTAATACTGTTTAAAAAACATACTAGCTGTCATCTCATGAAGTTCATGGAGGGAAGACTCAGAGCTTTGATATAGATAAAGAATGGCAACTTTGAAGAAGCAAAATACTTACTTTCTTTTTTTTTTTAAACAAGTTACTTTTCACTTCAAAATTCCCTTTGTGTTATTTCATAATTGATGGCATAACTATTATTCTAAAATGTGAAAAAGTAACAAAAAAGCATACATCAGTCATATATGTAACATATCTCTGTATGTTTCAGACTCTCCTCATAACCCCACAGTGAAGTTGTATGTGGATGAGAAGGAGGTGCAGAGTCAGCAGGAGGTGTTGGAGGGGAGCTCTGTGTGTCTGTCCTGCTCTGCTGAGACTCTCTGTTCCTCTCCTCCAGCAACTCTCACATGGAGCTCCACTTCCAGACTTCCCTTCAGTCTACAGGAGAAGCAGAATCAAAATAAACTCATCTCTCATCTCAAATTCACTGCTACTCCCCTTCAACACACAGCCACTTTCACCTGCACTGTCACCTACCAGCTACAGGACAACAACAAAACAGCACACAGCAACCTCACATTACATGTTACATGTAGGGATGTCTTTATATCAGTTTCAAATGTATTTTGGAGCTAATTTCAGTGGCATCAATTATTTTCTCCCTCAAAACATAACTGCTCCAACTATGACATTTCATATTATCATTCTCTTTTAAATACAATTTCTCTCTCTCTCTCTCTCTCTCGCTCTCTCTCACATTCAGATGCCCCTAAAATCTCTATCTCGTCCAGCTGTAACAGAACTGATGTAACCGTGTGTTTGTGTGAGGTTGATGGGAATCCCTCTCCTAAACTGGTGTGGCATCTGTCTGGACGTCCTGTCACTAACTCTACAATCATGTCCATCAGTGAAGAACGATTGAGCAGCACAGTTTTGAGGAGCTTCATCACTCTACATCACTCACTCACACACACATCCACTGTGCAGTGTGTCACCACAAACACTCATGGCAATGACAAACAACTGTTCCAATGGCTTCTCTATGCTCAAGAGTCAACAGGTGAGTTTAGCTCTGTGATCTTCAAAATTCAAAGACAAAATTAAAAAGGTAATGACTGAAATTTAACAAAAACCGTCTAGGTTACGTATGTAACCTCCGTTCCCTGATGGAGGGAACGAGACGTTGTGTCAGAGAAGTGACACTAGGGGTCTCTCTTGAGCGCCGATATTCACCTCTGGACTATGAAAAAAGGCCAATGAGAGTTGGCAACCAGTATTTGCATGTCCCGCCCCCGGACATACGGGTATTTAAGCGGCGCAAATACGGGAGTTCATTCAGGATTTTTCTGAGGAGCCGGAAATGGTCCGGCCACAACAGTGGCTCGGCTCAGCGACGTGGCAGGGGAGACACAACGTCTCGTTCCCTCCATCAGGGAACGGAGGTTACATACGTAACCTAGACGTTCCCCTTCTGTCGCTCTCTCCACATTGTGTCAGAGAAGCAACACTAGGGGTCCACTTATAAAAGTGCCATGCGCTGAGCCGTGTACGTGAACTGCTGATACAGGAGCGAGCTGGTATTCTTACGTGCAGGACGACCAACTGTATCAGGCTGCACGTACCCTTCCCCAATGCCCCATTTAAGCCATCAGGATTCCTTATCGTTACCCTAGAGGGGAACAAGGTGCTGGCCGCCAACCTGGGAACGGGCCAAGCCTGGCCGGGCCTCTTTTCTCTCTATGTTTCTCGCATAGAGCAACTACGGCCGGGGCCCTTACACGCATTGAGGGAAGGGGGTCTTAGCCCTTATCCAGGGCAGAGAAGACCCTGCGGAGGCCACACCTACCCGAGAGGGGAGGCAAGTTTAAGTGGCAAAACTATCAGAGGCCTGCTTAGGGCCTATGTGGAAAAGTCGGTGCGGTGGTGGATCCAGCCTCATAGAGGGGGGAACATACAGCACGGCAGCCGAGGCAGCCATGACTGCCTAAGGGAAACACTGGAGTCAGCTCGCCAGAGGGGACAGAACCGTGGTGTTACACACAGGGGGAGTCCGAAGGAGGCCTTACCTGTGGAGCACCTATAACAGTACAGGGTAGCTTGCGGTACCTGCAGTGGTTTGGGTCAGCGAGTTCCTCCGCTGAACTGCGACCCACGAGGGCTAGGGAGGAATCGACCAGTGTCCCAAACCTGAGATCTCCTGGGAATGAAGGTGCACTGTTTCCCCTGGTTAGGGGGAAGGGCGCTAGGTGCAAGCGATTCACCCGGTCAGATCGTAGGCGTGCCACCTAGTTCTACGGGCTCGGTACCTGAGAGAACACGGGACGATACTGACTCAACTCGGAGATTGTAGAATCTCGCAAAAGTGTTAGGTGTTGCCCAGCCCGCTGCTCTACAAATGTCTGCTAGAGCAGTGCCCCTAGCCAGTGCCCATGAGGATGCAACACTCCTGGTGGAGTGAGCTCGGACCCGCAAGGGGGGGGGCATAGCCTGGGTGTGATAAGCCAGGGAAATGGCGTCGACAACCCAGTGGGCGAGTCTCTGCTTGGAGACAGCTTTCCCTTTCTGCTGTCCCCCAAAGCAGACGAAGAGCTGCTCAGAGCGTCTGGTGCTCTGTGTGCGGTCCAGATAAATACATAAAGCACGTACTGGACTGATCCCTGAAGGGTGTGGTAGGAACCTTGGGCACATAGCCCGGTCGCGGTCTTAGGATCACGAAAGTATCTGCCGGACCGAACTCCAGGCAAGCGTCGCTAACAGAGAACGCATGCAGGTCCCCGACCCTCTTGATGGAAGCGAGCGCGATCAGCAGGGCAGTCTTGAGAGAGAGGGCCCTGAGTCCAGCTGAGTCAAGCGGCTCGAAGGGGGGTCTCTGGAGTCCCGTAAGGACGACCGAGAGATCCCAGGAGGGGAACAGGTTAGGCTGGGAGGTAGTTATCCTCCAGGCACCTTTTAGGAACCTGACGATTAAGTCGTGCTTACCAAGAGACTTGCCGTCTATCGTGTCGTGGTGGGCCGCGATAGCGGCGACATACACCTTGAGGGTGGAGGGGGACAGCCTCCTCTCCAGCCTCTTCTGAAGAAACACGAGCACTGACCTAACTGCGCACTTCTGCGGGTCTTCGGCTCGGGAAGAACACCAGTCCACGAACAGACGCCACTTTAGAGCGTAGAGATGCCTGGTAGAGGGGGCTCTGGCTTGATTGATTGTATCTATGATGGTCGGTGGTAGGCCGGCTAGATCTTCCGCATCCCATCCAAGGGCCAGACGTGGAGGTTCCAGAGGTCTGGGTGCGGGTGCCAGAGCGTGCCCCGTCCCTGAGAAAGAAGGTCCTTCCTCAGGGGAATTCGCCAGGGAGGGGCTGTCGTGAGGAGCGTGAGGTCCGAAAACCAAGTCCGGGTAGGCCAGTAAGGGGCTACCAGAATGACTTGCTCCTCGTCCTCCCTGACCTTGCATAGCACCTGTGCAAGAAGGCTCACTGGGGGGAATGCGTACTTGCGCAGCCCCGCAGGCCAGCCGTGTGCCAACGCGTCTGCCCCGAGGGGAGCCTCTGTCCGGGCATACCAGAGTGGGCAGTGGGAGGTTTCTTGGGAGGCAAACAGGTCTACCTGAGCCTTGCCGAACCGGTCCCAAATCAGCTGGACTGACTGGGGGTGGATCCTCCACTCTCCGCCAGGCAAGCTTTGTCTTGACAGCGCGTCCGCTATCACATTGAGGTTGCCGGGGATGTGAGTGGTGCGCAGTGACTCCAGTCGCTGCTGACTCCAAAGGAGGAGACGACGGGCGAGCTGTGACATGTGGAGGGAGCGTACTCCGCCTTGGCGGTTTATGTAGGCTACGACCATGGTGCTGTCTGTCCTGACTAGGACGTGTTTGTTCCGAATTAATGGAAGAAACTTCTGCAGGGGCAGAAAAACAGCCAGCAGCTCTAGGCAGTTGATGTGCCAGCGCAGCGGGCCTCGGTTCCATCGGCCTGCGGCTGCGCGCCCGTTGCATACGGTGCCCCAACCCAATTTGGAGGCGTCGGTTGTGACCAGAACGCGCCGGGACACCTGCTGCAAGGGTACTCCTGCCCTTAGGAAGCAGAGGTCTGTCCAGGGTTTGAAGGTTTGGTGGCAGGCAGAGGTAACTTTTATGTTGTGCGTGCCATGCTCGTCTCGAGACTCGAGCCCGGAGCCAGTGCTGAAGTGGTCTCATATGCATCAACCCCAGCGGCGCGGCCGCCGCGGAGGATGCCATATGCCCCAGGAGCTGTTGGAAACGTTTTAGCGGGACCACGGCGCCTGGCTTGAAGGAAGCGAGGCATTTCAGCACTGACTGAGCACGCTCGTTGGAGAGACGTGCTGTCATTGGGACTGAGTCTAACTCCAGACCGAGAAAAGAGATGCTCTGGACCGGGGAGAGCTTGCTCTTTTCCCAGTTGACCTGAAACCCCAAACGGCTGAGGTGGCTGAGCACCTGGTCTCTGTGTGCGCATAGTAACTCTCGGGAGTGGGCCAGTATGAGCCAGTCGTCGAGGTAATTGAGTATGCGTATGCTGGCTTCTCGGAGCGGGGCAAGAGCTGCCTCTGCGACTTTCGTGAAGCATGTCCGTCATCTGTGCGTCGGCCTCAGCCTGATCGCTACCCAGACACACGAGACAGCGCCTGTGGCCGTCGGAAGCGGAGAGCACTCTACCGCATCCAGGAACAACACAGGGGCGGAAGGGCATCTTTATAAAGACGCGTCCTTAAAAGGACGTTCAACGCCGCTGTGTTTTGCTCTTTTAGAGGAAATTACTCTTTTAAATAAAATCACTCGAGAGAGTTTTTAAATCTGCACTGTCGATGCGCCCAGGGGCAGGAATGCACAGCCGTGCAAACAGGAGAAAGCCGCTGTTGTGCGCCGTAGAATCCAACAGCATGCAGCAGAGGGATAACAGGAACTCGGTGTGTACACGCAGCAGTTGCAGACACGACCATCGGCTCCAAAGAAATTTTCTGAATGAACTCCCGTATTTGCGCCGCTTAGATACCCGTATGTCCGGGGGCGGGACATACAAATACTGGTTGCCTACTCTCATTGGCCTTTTTTCATAATCCAGAGGTGAATATCGGCGCTCAAGAGAGACCCCTAGTGTCGCTTCTCTGACACAACGTGGAGAGAGCGACAGAAGGGGAACTAACAAACTAAATAATAATAATAATAATAAATAAAGAAAAATACTGTTTTTAATTTGTTATGTTTTTTGGAAAATATGACCCTCATAAACATTGTGGCATTTGTGGTTGAGAAATCACTTACTTATTTGGATAACTGTTGCATTAAGGACTTTCCAAACACTAAATTATTCTTTTTTTAGGCATCAATATTTTGTCTGTGCTGATTGGAGCTGCTGTTGGGGTTTTAGTGGTCATGGTCGGGTGTGGCATTACATATATCTATGCACGGTAACTGCATGACATATGGGGAAATTAACATTTTAATAAAACTTTATTTTAAGTTGCATCAAGTGTGAAATGCAATAATAATTAATGCAGAACTGTATAAAATGTTACTTACTAAAAGAAGAAAATTGCAGCTATACTTAAAAATGTATGAATGTCATTGAATTATTAAAATATTAAACCAAGATCAATTTATTTAAAAGAAAGACAACACAAGCATGTGTTTCAAGCAAAACATAATAAAAAACGTAAGTTTGCTTGGTGTAAAGTTGAACAATATACGAAATAGTTATACTATTCAAAATGAAGATAAAAAGTATTTGCACACTTTCTGGTTGTCATACATTAATGAAACATGTCTTATGCAACTGAACTTAAAAGGAACTGACTTCATATATCCAATAAAATAATCACGGGATTGGTTGAATAACAGGAATTGCAAAAATGGCTCAGAATAGAGCAGATCTGAGAGATTTCCAAGTATAATATTTAACAGATGTTACTTTGTTCAAATTTGGACATTTGTACATTTCATAAGTGTGGCTTAAGTGTCCAAAAAAAAATCCAGCCAGTGGAAATACCATCTGTCCTATTTTTTATTATATTACCCAGTCCTGTCTGATTGATTTTGCTATCTGAGAAGCTACTGTATTATTGAAATGACTTTGATATTAACTCATGTTTTTCAGAAGGGAGAAAAGAAAACCTTCACAAACTAGAGGAGAAGGTACTTCGCAAGTTATTTCAACTGATGAAGTGAGTTACAACCTACACATTTTTTTTATTCTCAAACACATTCAGTATCTTACTCCAACTACACTAGTAAACAGACTTGAATACACTTTTTATTAACAAAAGCAAATGTAGAATTACACTGGTGCTTTCCAAAACTGACTTACATTTATGAAACATTAGGCTGGTTCACAGGAGGACGAAGAGTCTATTTATGTCAATAAACTTACACTTGTTGGAGCCGCCACCTTGAATCATCCAGAATCTCTCCATATTTCCTCCACTGACTTTATCAACACCACCCAGGCTTCATGTGATATCGGGTGCGTCTCCTCACTTACTGCTGACTATGCTGCAGTCCTTCATCCTAAAGGAGTGAAAAAGAGCTCTATGGGAGGTGATAAGGTAGATCCCCAGAGAGATCAATACATACTACAGAGGGACATAAATACAAGTGGAGTGCCATTGCAGGCAAAAGAAGTGTTTTCAGGAGCAAGACAAGCACAGATGATTACGAATACAAGAGAAGTAAAGTCAAAGCAATCAGATGAAGAGTTGATCACAAACTCCGGTGAAGCTTCTCAGCTTTATGCACAAGTTCAACGTGGCAACCCATAGAGAACTGGGTTATCTGAGTTACCGTACACTTCGTCAGTTCGAACCAGTCTGGTCATTCTGTGTTGACCTCTCTTATCAACAAGGCATTTCTCTCCATAGAACTGCAACTCACTGGATTTTTGTTTTGTTTTTGAGTAAACTCTTGAGACTGTTGTGTGTGAAAATCCCAGGAGATCATCAGTTACAGAAATACTCAAACCAGCCCATCTGGCACCAACAGTCATCCATGTGATTATCTAATCAGCCAATAGTGAATAAAATCATACATATACGGATCAGGAGCTTAAGTTAATGTTCACATCAACCATCAGAATGTGGAAAAAAACTGATCTCAGTGATCTGGACTGTGGCATAATTGTTGGTGCCAGATGGGCTGGTTTGAGTATTTCTGTAACTGATGATCTCCTGGGATTTTCACATACAACAGTCCCTAGAATTTACTCCAGATGGTGCCAAAAACCAAAAACATCCAGTGAGCGGCTGTTCTGTGGACGGAAATGCCTTGTTAATGAGAGAGGTCAACACAGAATGACCAGACTGATTCAAACTGACAAAGTCTATGGTACCTCAGATAACCACTCTGTACAATTGTGGTGAGAAGAACATCATCTCTGAATGCTATTCTGAGATACAGGTTGGCGCTGTTTTGGTGGCATGAGGGGGACCTACACAATATTAGGTGGTTTTAATGTTGTGGCTGATCGGTGTATAAACACTGCTTGAAAGATTAAGAATGTAAACAACAAGCACTTTGTTGTTTAGAAAAATGAAATTATTTCTATAAAATTGTTTTTTTCCTAACATTTATCAGATACGTTTTAATATTTCTTTAGTTTTGAAATTATATTTTTTTACTTGTTTTTTTTTTTATATTTTATTTGAGTGAATATCTGCCTCTTTGCAAGATCACTCACGTTATTATCAACTGCTGCAAAAAACAGGAATAATTTTTCTGTCTGTCTGTCTATCTATAAATTACAATAATAAAATGCTTTAACAAATCTTGATAAATTAACATGTTTTGTACTGTCATAAACTGTCAATCAAAGCTTCATGCAGCTCCGATCCTCAGATCCAGCTGACATTTTCATTACATGAGCAATATGTTTTCGAGAACAGCAAGATGTTCTGACTGCAGTATTGCATGTACTGTGCAACAGCACTCTCTTTAGCATATTTGCAGTGTGGTAGATTTTGCACCTATCTATAGAGATTGTGGAACAGCTGTCTTGTAATCAAAACCACTGTACAAATGGTATGCAATGGGATTTGATTATTAGCAATATGACAGATTTGGACTATTAGCAATAGGCCTATGACTTTTCTGTGCCAATGTGAGTCAAATAGTCTATGGTTTCCAATGACCCACTGTATTTCTAATAAACAGGTCTATATGGCTTCTGATATAGCAAATTTAGCATTTCTCCTGTTTTTGCATTATCTATGGGAATAGATCTTTCACACATATCAACATGATGATAGTCATGAAGCTATGACAAAGCACAGCCATTGACCTGGAAAATAAAAAATTGCACTACATGTAAAAAAGGTTGGAAACCCCTCCAGTAGACTGTTGTAATTAATCTGTGAACATACTTCATATAGACAAATCCATCCATTGTTTATTACACTGATTGCTTTACAATAATGGGAAGGTGATGGGACAAACACAAGGGAGTTTAAAAATTGTTTATGGTTCATTGAACAAGCATGGAAAACGTCTCGGGTTACATGTGTAACCCTTGTTCCCTGAAAAAGGCGGAACGAGATGTTGCGCTGCTAAGCGCTACGGGGAGACACGTCTTTAGTGTGACCAGCTGAATATGTATGCAACACGTCAATGAACATTGACTGGAATTTATAACCTCTGCCGATGTAATCATTGGACGCACCTGGCGCAGTGGCTATAAATAGATGCGTCACCGGTGCATCATCAGATATTTCGTCTGAAGAGCAGTCCTGGGACGTCCCAGTGCGGCAAAGCAGCGCAACATCTCGTTCTGCCTTTTTCAGGGAACAAGGGTTACACATGTAACCCGAGACGTTCCCTTTACAAAAGGCTTCACTACAATGTTGCGCTGCTAAGCGCTACGGGGAACGCAATACCCACGCCGCCGCACTTGGGGCTGTCCGGACCCCTACGGTTGAGGTGTGCTCACAAAAACGCGAGAGGTCTCAGACATGAGCTTGAGATGTCGACTCAAGGGCGTAAGAGCCCGGAGTAGCATAAACATCTAAACCAAAAGAGTCTGACTAATGTGTGCAGAGAGGACCAGCCTTCCGCATCACAGACTTGTTCAGAGTCAACTCAAGGGCGTAAGAACCTAGAGTAGTAAGAACATCCAGACCATAAAAGTTTAATGAATGTGCGCAGAGAGGACCAACCTGCCGCACCACAATCTTTCTGCAGAGGAAGACCTCTAGCAAAGGCTTTAGAGGAGGAGAGCCCTCTGGTAGAGTGCGCCCTAAAACCTACTGGCGAAGCTTGACTGCGCGCCTAGTAGGCCCGGGCAGTAAGGTCCCTCACCCAAAGTGACAACCCGGTCGCGGCTTCAAAGTGAAGAACTGCTGCCCTGACTTTACGCCACTAGCAAGTGCGGTGGACATAATTCTGAAGGGCACAGACTGGACAAAGTCTGAGTAGTCTTTAGCTGCTCCGGCATTTACAAACGGCAGGGAGCAGAAGGCTTAGAGAATGACTGGCCAAGGGTCGAGAAAGGCACCTTGGGCAGGTAGTCAGGGTGAGGGTGCAAAGAATGCTCTTGGTCCTACCTGGGGCAACTCAAAACAGGCCGGCAAAAGAGACAGAGCCTGTAGGTACCCAAGTCTCCTTAGAGACGTAATTGCCATATGAAAAGCCATCTTGAGAGTCAGAAGTCTACCAAACGCTGACTCTAGAGGTTTTTAAAAAAGGGGGGGTCTTACCCTATGAAGAGGTCCTAGCAAGGATGCCTCTTAGAGGGCACCCCGCCCACCAAGGCGTGGCAAGCCGAAGTGGAGGCCACATAGAACCTGGCAGTGGCGAGGCAAGTGCCCGCTGACAGTTCTTTCCACAGAAAATCCAGAACTGAAGCAAACTGGCAGTTAGCAGGTTCTGTAATTTGAACTTATTAGAAGGAAACGCATGCAGGCGCATTTGTGCCATGTATGCGCCACCACGAACAGCACCCCCGAGGGGGGGGGGACTGGGTGACTCGGGGAGAAGTAGAGGAGACATTGCGCTATCAACAGAGGCTGAAGAGGTCCTCTTCTGCCCTGTAAAATCTACCCAGATCAGTTCCAAGGGAGGGAGCCCTAGCACTTGCAATGGTCTCGATAACTTCAGGAGAAAGCCCTGTGAACCTCAGTTGGTACCCTACAGGGGCCAAGCATGAAAGGTTTCACAATTCGGGCCGGGGATGAATATGCCCCCTGAGCCTGAGAAAGAAGGTCCTACCTGATCGGAATCGCCAAAGGCGAACCGTTGAGGAGAGATATTAACTCCGAGAACCATTTCCTGTTCAGCCAGCGCAGCGCCATTAATAGGAGGCAAGACCCTTGCTGGTGAACATTTCCAAGACTCCCGGGAGCAGAGAAACCGGGGAAAGAAACGCATACAGACGCATTCTGGGTCATGTATGTGTTTTAACGTCCAGACCCAAGGGGGCTGGGTGATTTTAGGGAGAAGTCGAGGAGACATTGCGCTATTCATAGAGGCGAAGAGGTCCTCTTCTGCCCTAAGATCTCACCCAAACTTGTTCCAAGTGGAAAAAAGCCCGGCATTTAAAAAGGTCTCGATAACCTCGGGAGAGAGCCCTGTGTCCCTCAGTTGGTACCCTTAGGGGCCAAACATGAAAGATTCCACAATTTGGGGCAGGGATGAAATATTGCCCTGTGCCTGAGACAGAAGATCCTTCCTGTTCGGCACCACCAAAGGCGAGCCGTCGAGGGAAGAGATTAGCTCCGAGAACCAAGCCCTGTTCGGCCAGCGCGGTGCTATCAATAAGAGGCAAAGAACCCTTGCTGGTGAACTCTGGGCAACTACTACCTTAGGGTGGAGTTCTTAACTCCCCCGTTGGTATTTTCTGTCTGGACCGTAAATCTGCTCCCATATACGGGCATCCAGGGATATAACTGCCTGAGTGACAGGAGCTTGCCCTGGGCCCTAAAGAGAACCCAACGTGTCAGAAATACAGCTGACAAGAACGTGGGTCTCCTTGATGATTTATATAAGAGGCTACCGCTGCATTGTCCACCCACACCAAGACATGGCAGCCTCAGGAGGAGGTATTTCAGGGCCAGAAATACAGCCATCAACCCGAGACAGTGACTGTGACAACCGAGCTGACGACCCTCCTATCCCCTTAAGCTGGACGACCACTTAAGGCCGCTACCCCGCCCATCAGGGAGGCGTCTGTCGTTAGCAGCCTGCGACAACAAGACGCACCTAGAGTGGGACCCAAGGCAGAAAACCGGGGTCTGAACCACATAGAAAGGGAACGAAGCCTGAGGCGCGTAACCCTATTTAGCCTAGGGGTTTTGGCCCTTGGATGAAATCCCCTGGCTTTTGGCCACAACAAAAACGGTCTCATGAGCAGAAGGTCCAGAGGGATCGCTGTGGACGCCTTCGCCCTGAGACCTGGAAATCATTGATACTGATAACAGTGCAACCTTGCCCTAGCCTGACTTTGCTCATGGTGATCTAAATGGACTCAATACTAGCGGGAGACAGTTGTGCCCGCATTGAGATTGAACTCCATACGATGCACCGATAGACAGTGTTCTGAGTGGGAGAGAGGACGCTCTTCTTGGCGTTGAGCCTCAACCCCAGAGAAACAGATGAGCTGAGACGATGTCCCTGTGCTGAACTGCCAGTTCCTGGAACTGCGCTAGGATCAGCCAGTCGTCTACATAATTCAGAATGCAGATGCCCCGGAGTCGCAAGGAGCCAGCGCTACGTCATGCATTGTGAATGTGCGGGTAAAAAGGGCTAGGCTGAGAGAAAGAACCTGACCCTGGAAGACTTTGCCCCCGAAAGTGAACCTCAGGAACTTTCCATGTTGTGGCAGAACTTCTAAATGAAGTATAGAAGTGCGTCATAAGATCGATGGTGACCAGCCGAACGAGTTGTAGGGTTTGAGACACGACCGTCTTAACAGGCATCATCTTGGACTTGAACACCCACGGGTAGTTCAAGCTTTAAGATCTAAGCCAGACGCCACCCCTCACCCTCCATGGGAAACGGGGAGTATGTAGTGTAATAGCCTAACTCTCTCTCTGGAAGGGGAACACATACCGTGGCCCCTTTAACCAGGAGATTGATTTTTCTTTTTACATAAGAAGAAATCCGGTTCACAGTAGTGGGAACATACTGTTGAAGCACGGAAAAAACGGCGAGTGAATTAAATCCTGACGCCCTTATAAGACCCACAGAAAAGAATATATCCGGCAGAAGTTTCCACGCTGCCGGGATCTATAAGGTGGGTATTATATATGAACACTTCCTGTTGAGGGGGTGTCAGGTGTTCCGCGTCCTGAAATGAGGCAGGAACAGCGGTACACCCAACTTTTAGTTAGAAACCTCTGCTTCCTAAAACGCCAAAGGCGGCGGGGAAGGAGAGGATTCGTGAGGGTACCGGGAGGGGCGTAGTGAATAGAAGACGCGCCCCGTCCCGAGGGGAGCTACCCCCACTGGGTTAAGTGCAAGACACTCAGGGTTTTTTCCTCCTTGAGATAACTGCCCTGAGATCTTGCTTTGGAGGCTGTCGGGGGCGATGAGCCTTTCCCCAGTCCTGACGAGGGGGAGCACGGCCCGCCACGCTCTGTTTTTGAGCCTCTCTTCTAAGAGCACCAGGGTGGGACTGGGTGGCCGATGGCCCCGCCCCCTGAGTGCGGCGAGGGAAGAATTGCCCAAACGCTTCCTCATGGCTTTTTGCCTCCTGGAACCTGGAGATAACCGTAGTCATAGCGTCTCCGAAAAGCCCAGACGGCGAAATTGGGGCATCAAGGAGAAAAGTTTTATCTTTGTCCTTGATGCCTGATAGGTTGAGCCATAAGTGTCTCTCCGTGCTGACCAATGCGGACATAGACCGGCCAATAGCACGGGCTGTCTGCTTGGTCGCACGAAGAGACAGGTCCGTAGCTCGACGAAGCTCAGAAAATGCTTCCTCGTCGGGCGCGGAACCTGCACTCAGGTCCTTAAGCAGATCGGCCTGGTATGCCTGCAAGACCGCCATGGTGTGCAGGGCAGCACCAGCCTGACCCGCCACTTGATATGCCTTCCCCACTAGCGTGGAGGTGGTCCTGCACGGCTTCGTGGGGAGTGAGGGTCTTTTCATTGATGATGCCGAGCCTGGTGAGAGATAGCACGCAAGTGTCTCTTCAACCTGCGGCATCATCAAATACCCCCGTGCCTCAGCACCCACGATAGTCGAATATATAGACGTCGAGGGCACGTGAACACGGGAAGAATAAGGTCTCTTCCATGAACGAGAAAGCTCGTCATGGAGATCATTAAAGAAGGGAAGGGACTGATGAGGCGTTCCCTTCCCCCGGCCACCAGACAAAAATCTATCTGCCAATTTGGAATGTTTGGGGGTCTCTTGTTGTCGTGGCCAGTCTAATTTAAGCTTGGCCACAGCATGAGAAACCACGTCGAGCAATTCCTCTGCTGGTTTATCCAGCACGGAATGCCCGGCGGTGGGTAGCTCAGCTGAACCAAGTGAGTCGCGGTCTTCCTCATGAACTGAAGAGGCGTCGTAACGCGCTTCAAGATCACGGGAAGGACCGGCTGGATCTGTGGAGAGAGTGGGCGAAAGGGAAAAACCTGTCTCCCGCTCCTCCGCCAGATCCATGCGAGAGCCCCACGAGTGAAGTGTGGGCGCTGACTCCCGGAAGTGAGCGAGGCGAGCGCGAAGCACTCTGCCCGAAAGCAGATCACAATGCTCGCACCCGCCCTGCCACAACGCGAGAGCAGCATGCTCTTCCCCCAAACAAATTAAACAAAACTGATGCGTGTCCGTCTCGGGCAAAAAGCGGAGACAGGGAGACACGCATCGTTTGCCCTGATTCTCAGTCATTTCTCTCTTTTTTTTTTTTTAAATGACCGATATATATATATATATATATATATATTCGTATTTTCTTTTCTTTTCAGAGGAAACAGAAAGGAGAAAAGGTATCAACTGCACACTGCCTAACGGAATCTAACTCCTAACAGAGGAAAGAAAGTTTGACAGATTTGTGAAAGCACACATAACAGAATGGCTCTGAAGACGAAATGTCTGATGATGCACCGGTGACGCATCTATTTATAGCCACTGCGCCAGGTGCGTCCAATGATTACATCGGCAGAGGTTATAAATTCCAGTCAATGTTCATTGACGTGTTGCATACATATTCAGCTGGTCACACTAAAGACGTGTCTCCCCGTAGCGCTTAGCAGCGCAACATTGTAGTGAAGCCTTTTGTAAAGGGAACATTGTTTAAACCCTTTACAATAAAGCTCTGTAAAGTTATTTGGATTGGTACAAACTTTTCTTTAAAATACAGTGTCCTGAATAAGGGATGTTTCTTTTTTTGCTTAGTTTATATTTGCCCTGTGTATATAACAATATAAAGGAACTGTATCTAAAATAAATAAGGGGTGATAAATAAATACTAATACAACAAGCTGGAAAAACAGACATTTATTCATTTTAATATCTGTTATATATTTTGAATGTGTTGAAACCTGATATCAGGCTATGCACCCTGAAAACTGCTCCATTAGATCGGTTTCCGGCTGAATTGCCACGCTCAAATATTTAGTAGTGCCACAACTAGGCTAAGTTTAACTTATGTGATCAAACAGGTGCATCATGGGAAGTGTAGTCTAATTGTAACGGTTACCCTGTCTTGTCTCACTGTTGCCCTTTGTTTGTAATTTTGTCACTTTTGTTATTCCTTAGTTTTCACTTTTGTCACCCTTGTACCTCCATAGTCTTGTTTTCCCTCGTGTTCACTGTTCATTGTTTTCACCTGCCCTTGTTAATTTGCCTTTGGTTTCTGTTAATCACCTTGTCACCTAGTTTGTGTTCTGTTTGTTCATTGGCCCCTTTTTCCCATGTTTTTGTATTTATATCCTGGTTTTTGGTTTAGTCCTTGTCTGTCGTTGAATGCTGTGTACGTAGTTTGTGCTCGCTCCCATGCCTGTGTTCCAGTTCCTGTGTTTTGTTTTCATTTGCCCATCGTGGTAGTTTTGTTTATTCCATGCCTGTGTTCCCGTGTTCCAGTTCCTGTGTTTTCGTGTTTTGTTTTCATTTGCCAATCGTGGTAGTTTTGTTTATTCATGCCTGTTTGTTTCCTTCAATCAAATAAACCCGCATTTGGATCCTCATCCCTTGTCTGACTCCGACCTCATTCGTTACAGAACGACAGACCACACAATGGATCCAGCAGTTATTCGTGCCAACTACCGGTTGCTCAGCCTCAAACAAGAGGACCGCCCTGTTGAAGACCACATCAGCGACTTCCTCGCGCTGGCGAAGTTCACGGACTTCCCGGACTCAGGCCTGGTGGTTTTCTTCAGGGACACTTTACACGTTTCACTCAGGGAGCATTTGCCGCCGGCTACGCGTGATTGGACTCTCCACGACTTCCTAGAGGCGACCTTACTGGTCTGCGGCTCGCCGTACACCGTGGGCTTCGCCGAGAAGGACCCTACCTCTCCACCTACTGTGGAGACCCTTCAGCCGTCCGGGGCTCCTCCTGTCACGCCTACCCCGGTCTGCAAGCCAGAGCCTACGCCTGCCCTGGCCAGCGAGCCTGAAGTCACGCCGACCAGGAACAGCGTTCCAGCGTCGCCAGTCGCCTTCCATGAGCCAGCGCGGCCCACTTTGTCTGCCCGGAGGAGGGAGAGAAGACGGGCTTCCGCCTCCCGGCCCGCGCCGGCCCGCGCCAGCCCCGGTCTGCGAGCCAGAGCCCACGCATGTCATGGTGAGCGAGCTAAAGTCCACGCATGTCACTGTGAGCGAGCCTGAGTCCTCGTCAGCCACGGTGAGCGAGCTAGAGCCCATGCATGTCACTGTGAGCGAGCCTGAGTCCTCGTCAGCCACGGTGAGCGAGCTAGAGCCCTCGCATGTCACTGTGAGCGAGCCTGAGCCCTCGACCATCCCCGAGCCAGTGCCTGTAGCCTCAGACGTCAGTGAGCCAGTGCCGTTAGCTTCAAACGTCAATGAGCCAGTGCCGTTAGCCTCAAACGTCAATGAGCCAGTGCCGTTAGCCTCAAACGTCAATGAGCCAGCGCCTGTAGCCTCGACCGTCCCTGAGCCAGCGCCTGAAGCCTCGACCGTCCCTGAGCCAGCGCCTGAAGCCTCGACCGTCCCTGAGCCAGCGCCTGAAGCCTCGACCGTCCCTGAGCCAGTGCCAGAAGCCTCGACCGTCCCTGAGCCAGTGCCAGAAGCCTCGACCGTCCCTGAGCCAGTACCAGAAGCCTCGACCGTCCAAGAGCCAGTGCCTGACGCCTCGACCGTCCAAGAGCCAGTGCCAGTAGCCATGACCGTCCAAGAGCCAGTGCCAGTAGCCAGGTCCGTCCAAGAGCCAGCGCCAGTGGTCGTGCCCATCCTAGAGCTAGCACCTCTCGAGCCTTCCAGGGCTCCTCCTCCCAAGTATTCCAGGGCTCCGCCTTCCGAGTTTCCCGAGCTTTCCAGAGCTCCGCCTTCCCAAGTTTCCCGAGCTTTCCAGAGCTCCGCCTTCCGAGTTTCCCGAGCTTTCCAGAGCTCCGCCTTCCGAGTTTCCCGAGCTTCCCAGAGCTCCACCTCTCAAGCCTCTCGAGCCTTCCAGGGCTTCGCCTCTCAAGCCTCTCGAACCTACCTGGGCTCCGCCTCTCAAGCCTCTCGAGCCTTCCAGGGCTCCGCCTCTCAAGTCTCTCGAGTCTTCCAGGGCTCCGTCTCTCAAGCCTCCCGAGCTTTCCAGAGCTCCTCCTCCCGAGCCTCCTGGGGCTCGGCCTCTCAAGCCTCTCGAGCCTTCCAGAGCTCCGCCCTCCGAGCTTTCCAGGGCTCCGCCCCTCAAGCCTCTCGAGCCTTCCAGGGCACCGCCCCTCAAGCCTCTCGAGCCTTCCAGGGCTCCGCCTCTCGGGCCTTCCAGGGCTCCGCCTCTTGAGCCACCCGAGCCTTCGACGGCTCCGCCTCCAGAGCCACCTGCGGCTCCGCCTCCAGAGCCTTCCTTGGCTCCGTCTCCTCAGCCTTCCTCAGCTCCGTCCCCGGAGCCTTCCAGGCCTCTGCCTCTAGAACTGCCTACGGCGCCACCGCCCTCGGCTCCACCTCCTGAGCCATCCTCGGCTCCACCTCCTAGGCCTTCCTCTGCTCCGTCTCCTGAGCCTTCCTCTGAGCCTCCAGAGCCTCCCTCAGCCCTGCCTCCAGAGCCTCCCTCAGCCCCGCCTCCAGAGCCTCCCTCAGCCCCGCCTCCTGAGCCTCCCTCAGCCCCGCCTCCTGAGCCTCCCTCAGCCCCGCCTCCTGAGCCTCCCTCAGCCCCGCCTCCTGAGCCTCCCTCAGCTCCGGCTCCTGAGCCCCCAGAGCCTCCCTCAGCTCTGCCTCCTGCTCCTCCAGAGCTTTCCATGGGTCCGCCTCCCTTGGCTCTGCCTCCTGGGCCTCCAGAACCTCCCACAGCTTCGTCTCCAGAGCCCCTCTCAGCTCCGCCTCTGGGACCTGCCCCTGTCCTGAGGTTGCCTCCCAGGCCTCCTGGACCTGTCCCTGTCCGATGGCCACCTCCCAGGTCCCCTGAACCGGCCCTTGCCTTGTGGCCAGCTCCCAGGCCATCCAAACCGGCCTCTGTCCTGTGGCCACCTCCCAGGCCCCCCGAACCGGCCCCTGCTCTGCGGCCACCTCCCAGTCCACCTAAACCCGCCCCTACCCGGTGGAAGCTTCCCAGGCCACCCGACCTGGTTCCCAGCACACACCCCCAGAGACTGCTAATCTGCCCTCTCGCCCTCCTTTGTCTGTCTCCGTGTCCCTTGTGCCCCCCTTGGCCTGCCGGTCTGCCTCTCGTTGCCCCCCGGACTGCCGGTCTGCCTCTCGTTGCCCCCCGGACTGCCTGTCTGCCCTTTGTGCCATGTGTCATTTGTCAGTTGTTCTTCCTGTTTTTTTTAGCTCCACCCTCCGAGCTTTCCAGGGCTCTGCCCCTCAAGCCTTCCAGGGCACCGCCCCTCAAGCCTCTCGAGCCTTCCAGGGCTCCGCTTCTCGGGCCTTCCAGGGCTCCGCCTCTTGAGCCACCCGAGCCTTCGACGGCTCCGCCCTCAGAGCCTCCCGAGCCTCCTGCGGCTCCGCCTCCCGAGCCTCCTGCGGCTCCGCCTCCCGAGCCTCCTGCGGCTCCGCCTCCCGAGCCTCTTGCGGCTCCGCCTCCAGAGCCTTCCTCGGCTCCGTCTCCTGAGCCTTCCTCAGCTCCGTCCCCGGAGCCTTCCAGGCCTCCGCCTCTAGAACTGCCTACGGCGCCACCGCCCTCGGCTCCACCTCCTGAGCCATCCTCGGCTCCACCTCCTGAGCCATCCTCGGCTCCGCCTCCTGAGCCTCCCTCAGCCCCGCCTCCAGAGCCTCCCTCAGCCCCGCCTCCAGAGCCTCCCTCAGCCCCGCCTCCAGAGCCTCCCTCAGCCCCGCCTCCTGAGCCTCCCTCAGCTCCGCCTCCTGAGCCCCCAGAGCCTCCCTCAGCTCTGCCTCCTGCTCCTCCAGAGCTTTCCATGGGTCCGCCTCCCTTGGCTCTGCCTCCTGGGCCTCCAGAACCTCCCACAGCTTCGTCTCCAGAGCCCCTCTCAGCTCCGCCTCCGGGACCTGCCCCTGTCCTGAGGTTGCCTCCCAGGCCTCCTGGACCTGTCCCTGTCCGATGGCCACCTCCCAGGTCCCCTGAACCGGCCCTTGCCTTGTGGCCAGCTCCCAGGCCATCCAAACCGGCCTCTGTCCTGTGGCCACCTCCCAGGCCCCCCGAACCGGCCCCTGCTCTGCGGCCACCTCCCAGTCCACCTAAACCCACCCCTACCCGGTGGAAGCTTCCCAGGCCACCCGACCTGGTTCCCAGCACACACCCCCAGAGACTGCTAATCTGCCCTCTCGCCCTCCTTTGTCTGTCTCCGTGTCCCTTGTGCCCCCCTTGGCCTGCCGGTCTGCCTCTCGTTGCTCCCCGGACTGCCGGTCTGCCTCTCGTTGCCCCCCGGACTGCCGGTCTGCCTCTCGTTGCCCCCCGGACTGCCTGTCTGCCCTTTGTGCCATGTGTCATTTGTCAGTTGTTCTTCCTGTTTTTTTTGTTTTGTTGATCGTCTGGTATCCGATCCTTGAGGGGGGGCTATGTAATGGTTACCCTGTCTTGTCTCACTGTTGCCCTTTGTTTGTAATTTTGTCACTTTTGTCACCCTTGTACCTCCATAGTCTTGTTTTCCCTCGTGTTCACTGTTCATTGTTTTCACCTGCCCTTGTTAATTTGCCTTTGGTTTCTGTTAATCACCTTGTCACCTAGTTTGTGTTCTGTTTATTCATTGGCCCCTTTTTCCCATGTTTTTGTATTTATATCCTGGTTTTTGGTTTAGTCCTTGTCTGTCGTTGAATGCTGTTGTACGTAGTTTGTGCTCGCTCCCATGCCTGTGTTCCAGTTCCTGTGTTTTGTTTTCATTTGCCCATCGTGGTAGTTTTGTTTATTCCATGCCTGTGTTCCCGTGTTCCAGTTCCTGTGTTTTCGTGTTTTGTTTTCATTTGCCCATCGTGGTAGTTTTGTTTATTCATGCCTGTTTGTTTCCTTCAATCAAATAAACCCGCATTTGGATCCTCATCCCTTGTCTGACTCCGACCTCATTCGTTACACTAATAGTCAAAAAATAATGGAAGGTGATGGGACAAACACAGGGGAGTTTGTGACATCAATGAACTGTATTTTCCCCCCTGGACAATACCAGTGTTCAGTACTGCTCAATAATGTTCTTCTTTTAGGGGGCACGACTTCATGAAATGATCAAAAATGAGAAATACCCGGATAAATAATGAATGGAGTAAAAAGTGTGAACACTAGCTACAGTCTCCCCTACTCTATCTGAAGCAGAATCTGTTCCGTTAAAGTTGTTTTTCTTCTTGTTAACATTTGACAGATCATCTTTCTGCAGCAATCTGCATAATCAATTGGAATGTCTTGATGCTGATGCATATTTAAGTCATTTCTTCATAAGACTTTCAAACTGTGCTTTGATTCTATAGTCACCATAGAAACTATTTTACCAAAGATCACCCTATTTCACCCTAAATATGGAAACATTGTATTAAATATACAAATAAATAAAATTGATGTCCATCTCCTTTTTGTGATCTCTTGATTTCATTGTGGACGTGTATACGGTAGACATTTTTTAAATAATTTTGGTTAATTTGGTTTTCATGTTCTGCTTTTTCTTTTCTTTTATGTTTATCCTGTTTATTTGAATTGAATATTTTCTTTTACTTAGGTCTTGGTTTGAGAATGATTCCATCAGGAGTTATTTTTGTATTTTAGTAGTCTTTTCAGCCTGTCTAATTGATTGTTATTGGTCACACCACTGTCAAAAGCTTTTTTTATTGGTTATGACAAATGTTACATTTGTCAGTTTTGCATTCTGAGTTTTTAAATGCCCAATGAATGTTGTGTGTCAATGTGTTGCTGTATGCACACAATAAGACGCAGTCTTCCACTAGTTGCACAAACAGATAGTTCCGCCCCGAAATCACTTCATTGGTTGAACCAGTGTTGCTGTGTCTGGCTGGATTGGCCGTGCAAACAAACAAGGGAATGTTTCAATACTGCCAAAGAGCCACACTGTTACACTTTTAGGTGAAATCCATCTACAAATGACTCGTAGTTGCCTCTGCATAAGCTGGGATATGAGGAATCATTTAAAGGGATACTAATAATCACATGAAGACATTAATATCACTATTTATAAATGCTCAAACATAAAAGTACATGTAGACAAAACAAGCAAACCAAACAATTTAACAACAAACACACAATACTTGTGTTGAGACGAATAAGAGCCAGATAACTCTTACTGAGTGCACCTTAAACATTGGAAAACATACACACATTAGTTTTAACAGCTGATCAATGAACCACAGTGTCGAAACAGGAGTAAACTACTAGTGTAAATGTGATTCAGAGCATTGAAGGGGTGAATAGCCAATTTCCTTTTACTTATAGTTATTATTATAGTTACTTAAACTCAATCCAGCCCATCTGGCGTCAACAATCATGCCATGTTCCAATCACTGGGATCATATTTTCCCTATTCTGATGGTTGATGTGAACATTAACTGAAACTCCTGACCCATATCTGCATGATTTTATGCCTTGCACTGCTGCCACATTACATTACTTCAAGGCCACCACCATCATCCCCATGCCAAAGAAGTCTTCAGTGTCCTGCCTCAACGACTACCGTCCCGTCGCACTTACACCCATCATCATGAAGTGCTTCGAGAGGCTCGTCATGAGGCAGATTAAGACCCAGCTGCCCCCCTCACTAGACCCACTGCAGTTTGCGTATCGTTCAAACCGTTCAACGGACGATGCCATCACCACAACCCTCCATCTGGCCCTCACCCACCTAGACAATAAGGACTCATACGTTCGAATGCTGTTCATAGATTTCAGCTCAGCATTCAACACAATCATTCCCCAGCACCTGATTGGAAAGCTGAACCTGCTGGGCCTGGACACCTCCCTCTGCAACTGGATCCTGGACTTCCTGACTGGGAGACCTCAGTCAGTCCGGATCGGGAACAGCATCTCCACCACCACCACACTGAGCACTGGGGCCCCCAGGGCTGTGTGCTCAGTCCACTGCTGTTCACTCTGCTGACTCACGACTGTGCAGCAATGCACAGCTCGAATCACATCATCAAGTTCGCCGATGACACGACCGTGGTGGGTCTCATCAGCAAGAACAACGAGTCAGCATACAGAGAGGAGGTGCAGCGGCTGACGAACTGGTGTAGAGCCAACAACCTGTCCCTGAATGTCGACAAAACAAAAGAGATGGTTGTTGACTTTAGGAGAGCACAAGGTGAACACACTGCGCTGAACATCGACGGCTCCTCTGTGGAGATCGTCAAAAGCACCAAATTCCTTGGTGTTCACTTGGCGGAGAACCTCACCTGGTCCCTCAACACCAGCTCTATCACCAAGAAAGCCCAGCAGCGTCTCTACTTTCTTCGAAGGCTGAGGAAAGCACATCTCCCACCCCCATCCTCACTACATTCTATAGAGGGACTATTGAGAGCATCCTGAGCAGCTGCATCACTGCCTGGTTTGGGACTTGCACCGTTTCGCACCGCAAAGCCCTGCAGAGGATAGTGAGGACAGCTGAGAAGATCATTGGGGTCTCTCTTCCCTCAATCAAAGACATTTACAAAAAACACTGTATCCGCAAAGCAACCAGCATTGTGGACGACCCCACACACCCCTCACACAAACTCTTTACCCTCCTCCCGTCTGGCAAGAGGTACCGAAGCATACGGGCCCTCACGGCCAGACTGTGTAACAGCTTCTTCCCCCAAGCCATCAGACTCCTCAATACTCAGAGACTGGTTTGACACACACGTGTCCTGAGTTGCACTTTAATAACTGTCACTTTATAACTGTCTGCTACCTCAATAACTGCTGTGTGCATAGAACACTAGCTCATAGTATGTTATGTTTACATTTTTAGAAACTGTCATCTTTTTGCACTACTGAGTACTGGTCGGCGCTGCACTGTCTATTGTCCTGTTCATTGTCAGAAATTTGTTGTACTGTCCTGTACTTTTTGCACATGTTTGCACGTGCACTTTATATAGGTATATATAGGTAGTTTATATAGGTATTTTATTTCGTTGTGTAGTCTCACGTGGTCCTATGTTCGTCCTTTGTTGTTTTTATGTAGCACCATGGTCCTGGAGGAACGTTGTCTCGTTTTGCTGTGTACCGTACTAACTGTATATGGTTGAAACGACAATAAAAACCACTTGACTTGACATGATTGTCTGATTAGATAATCACAACTTTTTGTTTTTTTATGTTTATATGTTAATTAATTAATATGTTGCAAGGGGATAGCACATCCTTCAGTTTGTCAGAAATATTTGAAAGTTTAAATTCTCTTACAATGGTAGTCTTGTGGATGGATTCAAAGTAAAAATGTTAAGCACATATTAAAAGACAATGATTGATGAAAGGAAGTGTGAATGTGTTCTAGTGCTGTTAAGCTCTCAAGGATAGATACAAATCAAGACAAAAGCATCAGTCAATAGTTCTCTCAGACTTTTAGAAAACATATGGAAAGAAATCACTATGGCAACACAGCAACATGTTTGGATGAATTAAACAAGAGCACAGTGCAACCTTGTGGTGATCTGCAATACAACATCTCACAGGTTCATTTCAGAGTGTAATGCAGTATTTATTCACTCACAGACACACTTCATACTACTCAAAATTCTCCCTAGAGAAATCAGATCAACTTAATCTTTATTACAACCACGTGAGTGTCGTACTATAATCAGACTTGCATTCATTGGATATAATATCATATTTTTATAGTCAGTGTCATGTGGTCTAATACAGAACCTGCTATTTTCTTCAATTAAGCTACACAGTACGAGACGAGAATCTATGCTATACTGAATATAGTCATGACTGAAGGCTGGACTAGACACGATGCACAGTTATATACAGTGAGGAAAATAAGTATTTGAACACCCTGCTATTTTGCAAGTTCTCCCACTTAGAAATCATGGAGGGGTCTGAAATTGTCATCGTAGGTGCTGTGAGAGACATAATCTAAAAAACAAAATCCAGAAATCACAATGTATGATTTTTTAACTATTTATTTGTATGATACAGCTGCAAATAAGTATTTGAACACCTGAGAAAAATCAATGTTAATATTTGGTACAGTAGCCTTTGTTTGCAATTACAGAGGTCAAACGTTTCCTGTAGTTTTTCACCAGGTTTGCACACACTGCAGGAGGGATTTTGGCCCACTCCTCCACACAGATCATCTCTAGATCTGTCACTGAGAAACACGGAGTTTGAGCTCCCTCCAAAGATTCTCTATTGGGTTTAGGTCTGGAGACTGGCTAGGCCACGCCAGAACCTTGATATGCTTCTTACAGAGCCACTCCTTGGTTATCCTGGCTGTGTGCTTCGGGTCATTGTCATGTTGGAAGACCCAGCCTCGACCCATCTTCAATGCTCTAACTGAGGGAAGGAGGTTGTTCCCCAAAATCTCGCAATACATGGCCCTGGTCATCCTCTCCTTAATACAGTGCAGTCCCCCTGTCCCATGTGCAGAAAAACACCCCCAAAGCATGATGCTACCACCCCCATGCTTCACAGTAGGGATGGTGTTCTTGGGATGGTACTCATGATTCTTCTTCCTCCAAACACGGTTAGTGGAATTATGACCAAAAAGTTCTATTTTGGTCTCATCTGACCACATGACTTTCTCCCATGACTCCTCTGGATCATCCAAATGGTCATTGGCAAACTTAAGACGGGCCTTGACATGTGCTGGTTTAAGCAGGGGAACCTTCCGTGCCATGCATGATTTCAAACCATGACGTCTTAGTGTATTACCACCTTGGAAACGGTGGTCCCAGCTCTTTTCAGGTCATTGACCAGCTCCTCCCGTGTAGTTCTGGGCTGATTTCTCACCTTTCTTAGGATCATTGAGACCCCACGAGGTGAGATCTTGCATGGAGCCCCAGTCCGAGGGAGATTGACAGTCATGTCAAGCTTCTTCCATTTTCTAATGATTGCTCCAACAGTGGACCTTTTTTCACCAAGCTGCTTGGCAATTTCCCCGTAGCCCTTTCCAGCCTTGTGGAGGTGTACAATTTTGTCTCTAGTGTCTTTGGACAGCTCTTTGGTCTTGGCCATGTTAGTAGTTGGATTCTTACTGATTGTATGGGGTGGACAGGTGTCTTTATGCAGCTAACGACCTCAAACAGGTGCATCTAATTTAGGACAATAAATGGAGTGGAGGTGGACATTTTAAAGGCAGACTAACAGGTCTTTGAGGGTCAGAATTCTAGCTGATAGACAGGTGTTCAAATACTTATTTGCAGCTTTATCATACAAATAAATAGTTAAAAAATCCTATATTGTGATTTCTGGATTTTTTTTTTAGATTATGTCTCTCACAGTGGACATGCACCTACGATGACAATTTCAGACCCCTCCATGATTTCCAAGTGGGAGAACTTGCAAAATAGCAGGGTGTTCAAATACTTATTTTCCTCACTGTATATATATATATATATCTAAAACAGTTTTATGACATTTTACAATCAACGTAGCAAACCTACAATGGAAGACTTTGCACAAAATTATATAAAAAATACAATTAAAATAATAATTAAAACATAAAATAAAGATAAGCTGAATTTTCACATACAAAATCAAAAAAAGAAGGAAAAAAAGTTTCATATTCTCATTAGAGGAATTACAGAATTTACAAAGAATATTTTCAACATTGAATTTTGCATTTCAAAACTCATGAGAAGGGTTTAGGTCACTTAGAATTTTTAAATGGGTCTTTTCAGCTTTAAGAGGTACAGGGTATTTCATATAAGAGTTTCTAATATGTTTTATTATGCATTTATTAAAATTATGTGTGATGCACCTTATAATATTCCTTAAGATCTGATATGGGTGGCATTCCCTTAAGTTTCATTAAGGGTCTGTCTTATGTGTCTTTTGGTACATTTCTCCCTCTCAGGCTCAATGAGTTTCATCATCACTCTTATACCAACAGGTATAGCATTTAATAAAGAATTGTTTTGGAAGACAAGCTAACCCATGTTTAAGAGTAAAAGCATTGTATAGTCTAAAAATATTTCCATTATCATCCAGTAAATCCTTGACACACGAGATATTTCTACTAAACCATTCTTCATAAAACTGATTTATCTTGGTAAAGAACGTAGGGTATATATTGTTCCAAATCAGAGTTTTATGGGGTGCTAAAGTAATATTTCGTTTTCAATACAAGTTAAGCTCAATCGACAGCATTTGTGGCATAATGTTGATTACCACAACAATTTATTTCAACTCGTCTCTATTTACAAAATACACAAATCGAGGTGATCTCTGCGAGGAGCTGCCGATGTCGACCCTGCGGGCTCGACTCGAAGCGCTCAGGACCGAAGCCGCCGCGCCGCCTTCCGTTCAGCTGCGCAGAAAAAAGCGCCGCTCTCAAAGGCTGCCGGAAACAATGGTAGAAGCGATTGCCTCGCCGGAGCCCATCCCTCGAGCATCGCCTTCACCCTCCCCGCCCACCCGGGATGCGCAGTTGCCGCCGAGCGGCTGCTCTGCTGCCATCTCGGACGAAGAAGCGGAGGATAAGGGCTGTTCAATCATGGCTTCGGACAGCGAGGAGTGGTCAGGCTCACACGCCTCCTCCTCAGCCCAGGAATCCAGCAGGACCCGCGCCAGAGTCGAAGGGGAACTAACACGCCTCCTCACACAGGCCGTCGACCGCCTCGGGCTCAAGTGGTCACCGCCCCTTGAGCAGGCACCCAACAGACTTGACGGCTGCTTTCTATAGAGCCGCCGCCGCGCAGCACCCGCTACCCGGGCCGCTCCCTTCCTGCCGGAACTCCACGCCGAGCTTTCCAAATCATGGAACGCGCCTTTCTCGGCCAGGGTCCGATCCCACGTCTCCACCTCTCTTGCTTCGGTGGACGGCGCCACAGAGAAGGGCTACGCTTCCATCCCTCCGGTCGAGGATGCGGTAGCAGCACACCTTTTGCCCGCCCTCCGCGAGATGGCGGTCTAAACCAGTGCTCCCGTCTAAGGCCTGCAGAACAACTTCCGCCTGTGTTGGCCGCGCCTATTCCGCCGCCGGCCAAGCTGCATCTGCTCTGCACTCTATGGCCGTCCTACAGATCCTCCAAGCGGACCTTCTGCGGGAGTGGGATGAGGAAAGTAGGCATCCAGAGGCGGTTGCAGACCTACGGAGTGCTACGGACCTCGCCCTCCGTGCTACCAAAGCTGCAGCCCAAGCTATAGGGAAGTGCATGGCCGCGCTGACTGTGACCGAGAGACATCTGTGGTTAACGCTAGCCGACATGGGAGAAGCAGAGCGCTCTGCGTTCCTCAACGCACCACTCTCTCCATCCGGTCTCTTCGGCTCCGCGGTGAGTGGTATCATTGACCGGTTTTCAGAGGTCCAAAAAGCCACACAAGCCATGAATCTCTTTCTGCCTCGTCGCGCTAGCTCCTCTGCAGGCCGCTCACGTGATCAGCCTCCTGCACGAGCCTCTTCACAGCGCCCAGCTCAACAATCTCAGACTTCTCAGTGTCGACAGGGCGGCCGCCCTCGATCGCGCTCAGACAGCCGCCGCAGACCGCCGCCCCCCCCGCGGGCCTCGATTTAAGGTAACGCTGAAACCAGAGCAACCGTAGTCTTCCTAACTTTGTTGAACAAACTACGGCTCAGTCCCGCCGCGGCCGGACCACCGTGAAAGCTTTGCCCCCTGTCAGTCCCCTTCTCTCAGGCTACTACAGTGGTGAATTTAGCAGCCAACAAGCCGGTGACACTGCCCGCTTGCCTGCACTCAAACGCCGTTTTCACGGCGACCCAAATAAATCTTGTAAAGAGCAAACATGTCTTATGTGTAGAAAATGTGCCCACAACCCAGTGTTCGCCCCTACACACAAGCATAACACATCCCGTGCCCCTATCAGAGCACGCTCTCATAAAGCGGTTACGAACCGCTCGAGCGTCAGAGTCAATAAAGGCGCCCACAAATGCGTGCGCGCGCCCATTCTCTGGCCGCTCTGTCACACGACCAGACCTATGTGTAGAAAATGTGCCCACAATCCAGTGTTCACTTCTGCACACAAGCACTGCATGTCTCGTGTCCCCACCAGAGCACGCTCACATAAAGCGGTTACGAACCGCTCGAGCGCTAGAGTCAATAAATGCGCCCACGAATACGTGCGCGCGCCCATTCTCTGCCCGCTCTGTTACACGGCCAGCAAACATTCCTCTGTGTGTAAGTCCCGTGCCCATGACTATGCTTGCGCATCACGTAACAGATGTGACTCTTTCCCCATTCATTACAATCGGGAAGTCACTCACAAAACAGCCTGTTCATGCTGTCTGCGAGCAATCATGCATGAACACACTAAACGCGCTCACACATTTTGTTCAGCGCTCTGTGTGCGGCAATCAGAGCGAATTGGCCATTCACCCTCTAGCGTTACGCTTCAAAGCGTGGGAAGCTATTCCAGGGATATCCAAGTGGGTGTTAAGCACAATACTTACAATACAATATTTGCTACAGTTCGATCGGTCCCTCCTCGCTTCAGAGCGCGGCTCGAAACCACTGTGAACACGGAAGCAGCGTGCATGCTTCGTTCAGAAATAGCAAGCCTTCTGTGCAAAAGGGCCATAGAGAAAGTGCCACCCTCTCTGAGCGAGTCGGGGCTTTACAGCCGTTATTTTCTTGTTCCCAAGAAAGACGGCGGCCTCAGACCCATATTAGATCTCAGGGTTTTGAACAAGGTGCTTGCAAAAAGACCGTTCAAAATAAACTCCTCGCGCATGTGCGCCAGAGGGACTGGTTTATTTCTCTCGATCTGAAAGATGCATACTTTCAGATTCAGATAAATCCCCGTCACAGGCCATTCTTGAGATTCGCCTTCGACGGCCAGGTTTATCAATACACCGTCCTCCCGTTCGGCCTGTCCTTAGCACCCCGTACTTTCACGAAGTGCATGGATGCGGCGCTCGCACCCCTGTGGAGTCAGGGTTTGCGAATTTTGAACTATTTGGACGACTGGCTGATTATGGCACAGTCACATATGGAGCTTCTGTCTCACAGAGCAGTTCTCCTCAGCCATCTGAACAGTTTGGGTCTTGCAGTCAATTGGACCAAGAGCTCACTACAGCCCAGTCAGACAATTTCCTTCCTTGGAATAGAACTAGACTCCGTGGCAATGACGGCTCGCTTATCTACACAGCGCGCGCGCCGTGTTCAGCGACTAGACGCATCTTTTCAGATGAACAGCCTCACGCCTCTGAAGAAATTCCAGAGAGTGCTAGGTTACATGGCCTCAGCCGCAGCAGTACTTCAGCTGGGTTTACTGCACATGCGCCCGCTTCAGCATTGGCTAAACACCCGCGCGTCTCGCCGGGCTTGGGCCACAGGCCGCCAGCCCATCAAGGTGACTCAGACCTGTATATCAGCTCTGCAGCCCTAGACAGTGGCCGAATGGTATCAGCGGGGAGTGACAATGGGAGCTGTATCTCGCCGAAAAGTCATCTCGACAGACGCGTCCAACACGGGTTGGGGCGCGGTCTGCGAGGGCTCTCCGGTTTTCAGCCTATGGTCAGTTCAGGAAAAGCTCCTTCACATAAATTGTCTGGAAATGATAGCGGTCGAGTACGCGCTCGTGCGCTTTCTCCCGGTCATTCAGGGTCACCACGTCCTGGTCCGTTCGGACAACAGATCTGTGGTATCCTACCTAAACCGTCAGGGCAGTGTCAGATCCAGGAACCTCTTCCATCTGACGAAACGCATACTGAGCTGGTCCCAGTGCCACCTGCGCTCGCTGAGGGCGACGCACGTGCCAGGCCACCTGAACGACGGCCCGGACAGACTGTCCAGAGACAATATTCCCCCAGGGGAATGGTCCCTGCACGCTCAAACAGTCCAGACGTTATGGCACCTATTCGGCAGAGCAGAGATAGACCTCTTTGCGTCCAAAGAGAACTCTCACTGCCCAATATTTTTCTCGAAAGCGAGGACGCGCTGGCCCAGGACTGGCCCAGACGCCCGCTTTACGCCTTCCCTCCCGTCTCGCTATTGCCACAGGTAATGCAGAGGATCAGGGAAACGCGTCACTCGGTGCTCCTCATAGCCCCGCATTGGGAGAATCAGACATGGTTCCCGGAGCTTACGCAGCTGTCACTGACAGCGCCGTGGCCCATCCCAGTGAGAGCAGATCTCCTCTCTCAAGCTCGCGGCACAATCTGGCATCCCCACCCAGAGCGCTGGGCGCTGCATGCGTGGGTGATCAACGACTACCCGTCGCTCTGCCAGAAGGAGTAATAAACACCATCATACACGCTAGAGCCCCTTCCACGAGAAGACTCTATGCGTCAAAATGGTCTGTGTTCTCAAAATGGTGCACCGACAGAGACCTGGACCCGCGGACATGTGGGGTGTCATCGCTGCTCGTATTCCTACAAGAGCTGCAGGATAAGGGCAGATCCCCATCCACGCTCAAAGTGTATGTGGCGGCCGTTGCGGCGTTCGCTGAACCCCTGCACGGCCAGTCATGGGGTAAAAACGAGCTGGTCATCCGCTTCCTCAGGGGAGCTAGAAGGATGAACCCCCCGCGCCCCCCCATCGGTTCCTATCTGGGATCTTTCTATAGTTCTCGAAACTATGAAAGCCCCCCCTTTCGAACCACTTCAATCCGTGGATTTGAAATACCTTTCACTCAAAACCGTTTTTCTGACTGCCCTGTCATCAGTCAAACATGTGGGAGACCTTCACGCGCTGTCTGTCAGTGCTGCGTGTCTTGAGTTTGGACCAAGTGACTCCAAGGTCATTTTAAAGCCTAGACACGGCTATGTTCCCAAGGTGATCGGTACTCCTTTCAGAGCACAGGTCATTTCCCTATCGGCACTGCCAGCACCCGATAGCGAACGCAACGCCAATCTCCTTTGCCCGGTCAGAACACTGAGATTGTATACTGCGCGCTCCGCCGCTTTCAGACGCTCTGAGCAGCTTTTTGTTTCGTTCGGAGGGCGCACCAAAGGTCTCGCCGCCTCGAAACAGACACTATCTAGATGGATAGTGGACGCTATTGCTGCTACATACGCGTCAAAAGACCTGCCATGCCCGTTGGGCATTAGGGCTCACTCCACTAGAGGCATGGCATCCTCGTGGGCATGGTGCAGCGGGATTTCCATTCACGACATATGTGTGGCAGCGGGATGGACTTCCCCCTCCACCTTTGTCAGATTTTACAATATGGAAGTGCCCGCTCTGCAGGCAAAACTACTAGCGGTTTAATACGCTACAGCTCCCCTGGTGAGCTGCACTGATGGGTCACATTCCACACAGACCGGCACCGCCGCTCTGTCGTTCCCTTCCCACTATGTGCTTATGTATTACACAATCAATGACCCGCATTCTTGCCGGCCAAATATTATTTCCCCACTCATAAGGGCTCCCCGGGTCCCCCTTAATTCCCTGGGGCTCATACAGTGGATGCTTGGCGCGCACGGCGTTGACAATGGGTTCCCGTGAGCGTAAGCTAGCTTACGCAATACGAGAGAACCTCTCGTAAGAGAACGTATCGGTTACCTAACGTAACCTCGGTTCTCTCTAGATGAGGGAACGAGTATTGCGTAGCCGGCCGTGCTCGCGCCACGCAGCGACTTTTCGCTTCAGTCAATGAAAACCAGGGTTGCAGCCTACGAACTACGCTTATATGCACTCTAGTCACGCCCATTTTGGCGGGCTTTGATGCAGTGAGCGCGCGGACGCCTCTCATTGGATGCGAGTTCGCCCAAGCTCGTCTATAGGCTGCAGCAGTTGCCGCAGAGCAACCTATGAGCTCGCTAGATAGCCCGCTCAAGGTCTGCAGCTGCCGCACTGCGTTGACAATGGATACAAAAATTAAGGATAATTTTTTGGCTTCAATATCTCAGAAAAGATGAATCTTTCCCGTAGCGTAAGCTAGCTTACGCAATACTCGTTCCCTCATCTAGAGAGAACCGAGGTTATGTTAGGTAACCGATACGTTTCACAATAAAGATAAATACTGCAAATATACAAAGAAAACAGAAAAAAATAAAATACATATAGTCAATATATACAATCAGATCAATAAAAACAATTACAAGTTTCCTTTAAAACAGTTTGTAAAAGATCTTTATATGTGCTCAAAGTTGGAAGTATATTTAAATTAATCACATTTCGCAAATCAATCCAAGGAGCATACAATGAAAAAAACATTTTTACCAAATTCAGAATGTACCTTGGGAGTTTACTTTGGAGTTGGTAATAACTTCAGGTGAAAACATTTGCGTTTAAATGTTTGTTTTGAGATAGTGTTTTCATTCCTGCGTGAAAACCAAAGAGATTGTGAGGAAACACGCAGATTAAAAAAAAAACATATTTTATTTTTTATTTATTTATAATTTTTTTGCTTGTAAATATAGTATTCCGTAGATTCTTAGCAAGTAACGGTAATAAGCTTTGTAGGCTCAAATGTGAGGCATGTCATCGAGTTCACCACTCACTGTCAAACGTGCGTAAATATCGTTATGAAGACAACAGCGCCGCACTGTGGTTATGAGAGTGATGACAGCCGACAGACAGGCGCGTCTTTTTGTCGTCTAGGTTTGGCTCGCGCTGACAGGTCCGCTGTGACATCCGCTCTATCATCTACGGATTAACAACTTCTGTAGACAGTTTCTGCCCATCCGCGCCAAGACTCCCTTTAAAGCATCTTCGCTTTAAATTCATCCTCCGTTGTATAGAGCTGCTGACAGGTAAGAAAGCTTTGTGGAATTGGCTGATTCTGTCTGAAAGGTGCCGAATTAACGGGACGCTCCGACTTGCAGACAGATTGAAAACATCGGGAAAGGTACGAAATGCTGCAATTTATCTATAAAAATAAAAAAACAAAAAACACACACTTTTTTTTTTTTTAAGTGAATGGATGAAATATTTTAATGTTAATTTATTGTTTCAACTGTTGCCGAATCAGCGATGCTCATCATTGGCACGAGCCTTTATCAAGCACTAAAATGAAAGCAAAGAGTAAGAGACTTCATTTTAAAAAGTGTCAAATAGGAAGGGGACTGTGGTGTCTTGGCACTGGCTCTTTCACCGGCTGAAATTGTTGCAAAATTGCGCTCTGAATGTTGATAAAGTGTTGGTGATTGTTGCCCACGCATGAAGGATGCTGGGGATGCAGCAAAGCACGCGCTGACCGAGATGCTCCAGCAGTTCATGCAAAGATTATTTAGACACATCATTTATTAGATCAGATTGGATGTAATGCGTTGCATATTAAATATATACGAGACAGGCGAACAAATCTGGCACATCTCTCATGTTAGGAATAAATCAGAGCAACATGCTTTTATTCCCCCGGATTACGCTTTACATCACAGTTACATATATTACATGTTATCTTGAATTATAATTGAAATAATATTACCACAATTATTGTTATTTTTTTATCAGATGGATTAAGTCATGACCCCCCCGCCCCCCATAGAATTAGTCAGTAGTTATGAAATTACGTAATTGACAAATAACATATACATGGACCACTGGAGTGGTCATTGCAAAATCATGATTTAAGATTTACAGTATATATCTCCTAAGAAAGTTGTTCCTTGTGCATAAATTGGGCTTGTTTAAAAAAAACCAGAGCGATTATTAATTATTCTGTAGTGGTTAATATTAAGTCATAAATATTTGGGTCATGGGACAATACCCACATCCCTGGATGAAGTATGTCTGAAATGTATTCATATTACTCACATGCATACCTAATGTTATGTTTTACCATCTGTGAAGTGTGCCCTTAATCACATACAGTACATACTGTCACAGTATTCAGTTTCAGACGCATTGATACAGGCCTCCAACGCACACGAGAGTTCTTCTGTTTTTTTGCCATTTCGCATTATTCGTGCATATCGCCACTTACTAGGCTGTTGTGCAACTATGAAATATTTATTCCTTTGCTTCATCCCTCCCTTTTTCTTTCTCTTCCCTGCCCAGTAGGTGGCTATGCACGAAGAATGCAAATCACAAAAAAACAGAAGAACTTGGTCCTCTCATGAACGTGCATAGGAGGGCTGGTGAAATTGTAGATTTATAGTAAAAAAGGACTTATTAATATTGTTTGTTACTGACATTATACTGCTTCAGAAGAACAACTAGAGTCATTTGGATAGCTTTTATGCTGCATTTATTTGCTTTTTGGAGATTCAAAGTTCTGATCACATTCAGTTGTATTGAATGGACCAACATTGCCAAGATATATCTTCATTTGTGTCCAGCAGAGGAAAGAAGTCACGCCCATCTGAAAAGACTGATGAGACTTTTAATTTTTGGGTGAACTTAAAGAAGGATATGATTTTTATTTCATCTTAGTGTTTCAGTTGAATGTTTTTCAGAATACTTATAACTTTTTAGCTTTAAAAAAAAAAGAAGAAAATACATATATTTCTTGTAAGAACTGCGTATACTATAATATTAAAATGCTAAAAGGACTATACATTGTTGTCGCTGCTTGACATGTCATGTCACCTACCCAAATACAAAGTAATCCAAACACTGTAAACGGTTCCAGTTTGTGACAAACCCTGTTTGCGTGTGGCATGTTTGATCATTTTGGCTGGTATCAAAAATCTCTGTTCATAATAATGGATGATCCAGTGTCATCCTATCTGTAGTTCACAGAGGATGGAATGGATTACTAGTAAGGGTCTTATTTTTGACTCATAATTTCCATGTATTAAATGCTCGAGAATTACACACATTTATACTAATTGCTTCTGCGCATTTCTTAATCGTCTACTGATTTCACGGTCATCAAAGACAAGACATTTCATGTTGTTCTGCGTGATTAAATTATGCTGCATATTAGCATTCACACTCATATTTGGTCGAAATCCAGTTCATTTGATCCTGCTTTTTCCCCAAATCGCTCTTAAAAGTTGTCTTGTAGCCTAGAGTAAAAGAAATAGATAATTGAATGGCACAGGGTAGAATCACTGTAATTCAGGCTTGCCAAAATGAACCATGTAAAGAGAGATGAATCAGTTCTCTGGGCAGAGAGTTAATGAGATTTTCTAATACTTGTCACCACATGGTTTCTAATTTGAACTGGTGACCACTTTCACTAGAGGTGCAGCGGACCCTGAAGGACTCCACCGTTCTCCCCTTTTCCACTCAGTTCATCCCTCAGTCTCCTCAAGATTTTCTCCTCCCACCTCCATCTAAAGATGTCCCTTTTCTCCTTGTTTTTTTCTTTCAGCTGTTGTTTCTGTTTCATTTAGTATGTTTTAGCTCTTAACTTAAGGTCTTCATTTTTTTTCTCCTTTTTTCTCCCCAATTTGTAATGCCCAATTCCCAATGCGCTTAAGTCCTTAAGTTTTTCCTAATTTTTTTAAATGTACTTGCTCATGAACTGTTGTATATAAGCAATATCACACTCTTAATTGTGCTTTATGGCCCTACATCAGCTCTGCTGTAATTACCTATGGCACTCGGCTCATGTGATATTACTTAAATATATATATCGCAATATCCAATTACATCGGCAAAACCCGTGCTGAGGGACTGGTGAATATTCTTGCTTTAGTGATTTTGCATTGAAAATTGAATTAATGTAAAAAACGAAAAACTTGAATCAAATACATTTCTAAAGTCAAATTGCACTGCAAACAAAACGGAAAATCTATTAAAATAATGAAGTGATCGAAAAAAGAATATATATATATATATATATGTAACCACCTTTCCATTTACTGTCAGGCATGTATCCATCTAAACATGCTGGCAGAAAATTACTTACAAAAATCAAGACATAAATACAATTATAAATGTAAAAATAATAATTATAAGTGTGATAATAATCACTGAAATGGAAGCGCAGCGTAGTTCTAGGGAGAACAAAGTCCTCGCATCGATGTGAGTCGCTTGTAACCAACATGGGCTTAGACAAATTTGTGCACTAAATAAGAACATGTGGCGAAATGGCCCCAAAGCAGCCTATATGGGTTCCGTGATACGACTCCCTATGAGCGTCGCTTAATGAATTGGTGTGATTGTATACAGGCTTCAGACCATGTGACTCACTGACGTAGTCCCAATTGTGTCATTACTCAAAGTCGATGTTTCCTTAAAGGGAATTACATGCTACTTGTGCTTTGTTCTGAAGGCATATGATAAGGATTTTTGAGAAACAAACCAAAATCGAATTTATCATGTTGTGAAAATCTATTTTACTAAAAGAATAAAAAGACGCTTATTTATCACGTTATCAATAAGCTCACTTATCACATCTGGAGACTGGTGTTGATTTATAATATCTTGACTAACACCTGCATAAAAGCTCCATTTGAATGTACTGTAATTAGCATTTCCACCAATACAGACATCTATCAAAGTATTTCTAGCAAGTCAGTCCACTGTCAGCCATCTTGGGAATGCTCTTGGGAGGCTATTTCTTGTCATGCCAGTGCAGCTCCTATCTACTTGAATGGAGAAAGACCAAAATCTCAAAAATGGTTGGACAAGATTACGATCAAAGCACATATTTAGAATCAGCAATAACATCTTACAATACTGGTATCATAAATTGTGATTCTTTACCTCATATTATTCAAAACAAAATGCTAATGCACATGCTCGTTCTGGAGTTGATTGACAGGTGATGTCTATCTAAAAGGGGATTTGCTCTTTTAACTGTAAGGCGGGACTTCCTTTCTACATCCTTTGACCGCTGGTAGCTCAGAGCTTCTTGGATAAGCGTTCCAACTTCTCCCATTAATTTTAATAGAAGTGGCCTATCTATGCTAAATAATCTCTGCATCTATGTGTATATATATATATATATATATATATATATATATATATATATATATATATATACACACACACACACACACACACACACTGACTGGATACAACATTAAACCCATCCACCACATGATCGAAAAGAAAACATGATTCAGATCAGGCCACCTTCTTCCATTTCTCAATGGTCCAGCACTGATGTTCACATGCCCATTGTAGGAGCTTTTGGCAGTGGACAGGGGTCAGCATGGTCACTCTGACCCATGCAGCTGTGCAGCCCCATATGTAACAAGCTGGAATGCACTGAGTGTTCGGACACCTTTCTATCATGGCCAGAATTAAGTTTTTCAGCAATTTGTGCTACAATAGCTCTTCTGCAGGATAGGACCAGACGGGCTAGCCTTCACTCGCCACGTGCATCAATGAGCCTTGGGCACCCATGTCCCTGTCACCGGTTGTCCTTCCTTGGACCAATTTTGGTAGGCACTAACCACTGCATACCGAAACACTCCACAAGACCTTTTGTTTTGGAGATGCTTTGACCCAGTCGTCTAGCCATCACAATTTGGCCCTTGTCAAAGTCGCTCAGATCCTTACACTTGCCAATTTTTCCTGCTTCCAACACATGAAATTCAAGAACTGACTGTTCACTTGCTGCCTAATATATCCCACCCCTTGACAGGTGCCATTATAACAAGATAATAAATGTAATTCACTTCACCTATCAGTGGTTTTAATGTTTTTGCTGATCAGTGTGTAGTGTGACTGTTTATTGGCACAGAAAAAATTACCAGTAGTAATATAAATGGACCTCAATAGGGAAAAAAGTATATGTTTTTATAAAAATTTTTACTAACAATTTTTTTTGTTTTAAATAAATAAAGTTGCTTGTGCCTGCTCAAGGGTTGCTGACATTAAAAGGGGATGCAAAGTGGTTCTCTTGGTTGAAGAAGGAGATTCAGAATGAGAAATTATAAGGAGTGAGGGATGCAGAGAGACAGAAAGAAAGGGGGAGCTGATTTGTCACTTGGATCCGTTAAAGGCAGAGAGCATTCTGACACTGATGGCTTGTGAAGCTACTCTCCAATGCCTGTGAATTAGGTTGTCATGACAAATCGTCATTCTCTCCTGCACTTGTCTGTGACTAGGGCCAACAATGACTCTTAGTGGAGAAATAGAGCAAATAATGAAAACTTTTTATCTCTGCAACCTCAATCCATCTTTGCAATTGCAGTATTCAAGATTATGGATGATTTTGATGTGTCTTTACACATCAAGGCATTTCAGGAGACATTTTTATAGTCTAGAATCATGCTTTTTTATGAAATGATGGCTGCTATGAGTCGGGAATACAGTATATTGGGTGTCCAAAATTGTATCTTGTGTCCTCTAGTCCATTCTGTATTTACATTTTTTATTATTTTGGCCATCAATGTGGTTTTCTGTGATGGATATAATTTCATTATTTTTTATAATGATTTTATTTTATTTATTACTTGTATTGATACTGGCAATCAGGGCTGTTTCTGAGCATATGGGTTCCCTAAGTGAAATTCTACTTGGAGACCACTAGACACATTTTACAATGGATGGGAGACCCTCACAACAGCACGACCTGATCACCAGGTTCTTCAAGGGTGCGAGGAGATTGAATCCTCCTAGGCCGCGCCTGATTCACTCTTGGGATTTTACTGTGGTCCTAGCTGCCTTACAGAGAGACCCCTTTGAGCCCATGGAGCAGGCCGATCTCAGCACTTTGTCTCTGAAGACAGCCCTCCTGGTGACGCTCACTTCAATCAAGAGGGTGTGGGACCTGCAGGCACTCTCTTTCACCAGCGAATGCCTGGAGTTCAGGCCAGCACACTCTCACGTGATATTGAGACCTGGTCCTGTTACGTGCCAAAAGTTCCCACCACTCCCTTCGTGCCCTGCGCATCTACTTGGACTGCATGGAGATATTTAGATACTTGGAGGACAGCTGAAGGGGAATGCTGTCTCCAAACAGAGGCTGGCCCATTGGTTTGTGGATGCCATTTCCATGGCTTACCAATCAGAAGAACTTCTGTGCCCATTGGGAGTCTGGGCGCACTCCACTAGAAGTGTGGTGTCCCCCACTGGCGAAGGGCACCTCTCTAACAGACATATGCAGAGCAGGTTGGGTTACACCCAATACTTTTGCGAGATTCTGCAACCTCAGCATAGAACCGGTTTTGACCCGAGAGTTATGGGGTAACAACAGGTAGGCCGGTCAACCGGTCTGATGTATCCCTTGCATTTGTGCCTTTCCCCTTTCAAGGTGATAATGTGCGCTAACTTATCCACAACAGTTCCGTTCCCCACAACTGGTGAATACAGGACACCTCTTTAATTTCTTAAGCACTATTTGGTGACAAACTCGGCAGAGGATTAACGCTGCCAGGCCCAGTATTCGCGGTATGCCACTTTTCAGGTGAGCCTGCGTACTTAGGCTCAGTGCTCCAAAAGTAGTTGTTCCACCTCAGTAATCCTGTATGATGCGTTTCTACTGTTCGGTTTCCCCTCAGGTGAACCTTGTGTTTCCCCTTTACAGAGTTTTGCTCTGCCTTGGCCACTGTTGCTGTGTACCATCTCCGTAGATAGGGTCCTCCCAGTGGCTTCATTCCATATGTGAACTTCCCTTTCGGTAAGTCCATGTGAAGCATTCTCCATATGTTAAGCTCCCTCAGGTAGGATGGAAGAGCACTTCCCCAGCACTATTCTAGCAGGTGCTCAGCGGGAAATTTCTTAATACAAAAATCAGGAAAGCCACTGCTTGTACCCTCCTCGGGTAAGTGCCACCTCCCGCCCTTAACGGGATCAGGGAGACAACTTACCTAACTTGCTGGAAGGTCACGACGTGGTCAAGCGCTCGCTGCGCGGCACGCAGCAGCTTGCCCGTGTCCGCTCCTCCGTACTTTGTGACATGACTCAGCACCTGCGGCGTTTCTTATAGGAACTCCTAGTGTCACTGCATCGACACAACTTCAAGTGAGTGACAGACAGGGAATGTCTTGGTTACGGATGTAACCTCTGTTCCCTGATGGAGGGAACGAGACGTTGTGTCCCTCCTGCCACTGCGCAGAACCGACCGCTGACATGGCCGGGACTGTCTCTTGGCTCCTCGGCACAAATCTGAATGAGTGGTGCATGCCATCTCCTTTTATACCCGCATGTCCGAAGTGACATGCAAATTCCACTGGCCAATCTCATTGGCCTTTTGGCACAGTGGTTGGGAAACACTGCACTAGACAATAGACACCAGTGGAGGCCCGTGAATTTTAAGTCTAGGCCTTCAGTGTGATTCATGACATTAAGAAAAAACTGTTTCACAATTAATAAGACCCTATGCCTATGGACATCATACATTATGTCGTAGCCAACTAAAAACACCAATTTACATTTTAAAACACATCTATGAACGAAAGCCAAAACCAAGGAGGTCTAATACCAGGAAAAAGCTATCTAATAATATCTGCGATTTAACTGTTGCTTGCAATACATTTTGTTTCACAAGTGTACCCAGTTACTTTTCATAACTTGACCCGACACTGAATGCAACAGCTAGCCTAATTTACACTTAAAAAACTTATGTTGCTTTAACAATGCAATAAGCACTTACCAATTTGTTTGAAGTGAAAATAAGCCCTCCTTTCCTGTTTACATCTTGGGTTTTATAAAGATCTCTCTTTTTAATGTCGATACACATATTTGTGCTATTTTTTTGTCAACAATGTGAAAATGCATAAAAAAAGTTTGGGAAATGTGCCGTCCTCTGCCTATTTGCATTCAAATGGACTTGTATCTATAAAACTGGTGTGCATGATGATCTCATTCCTAAAAAAACACTTTGTCGCACAAGATTTGGTTTATCGCAAAATAAATCTACCCTTAAGCCATTTCCATATGTGTGTTTATTGCTAATTGTTTACCTTTCGCCTCCCAGATGTCCCTAATTTTTTTCCTCTGAAGATTTGGTAAAATGGGTAGAGTATTGAGGCAACTTACTGTCATTTTAATTTCCCAAATAAATGCAATCAGAAGAGGAGGAATTGCAGTGGAGCTGTTGCCCTTCTGATAGGACTGTAATATTGGTCCTGATGTTGCGCCTATCGCAGGCAACTTGCAACAAGTATTGGGGAAAACTTTCAGTCTTAGTATAAGGAAAATCCATCAATGTGTATATGCTGTGTGCACAGCTATTAAAGAAAAATGTATGTGGTGTAATATCAGGGTTTACATATATGATACATTCCTGATATTCAATAGGTTATAGAACAATCATCTAATCTAAAGCATTGCCATCACAACTGCATTATGTCCCACATATTGGTCCAGCAACTTTTAACAACCAACTGAACTTGATTGTCATCTAAAATGTATTTTAAAAATGAAATGTACATTTTCTGAAGAAGCTCAGCAAATGCGATCCAAGGAAAAGAAGGTTAGATTTCAAATATTTAAATATTTTAAAATGTTCAAAAGCTAGTTTTCTGAAAGTGAACTCAAATTGGACAAATAGTTCTGATAGTTTATAGTCTTGGAAAAAAAAACCTGTAGAACATTCTGAGAATGTCATTCAGCTGACTTTATTTGTCTACAGAACATGGTAAGGCTAATTTAAGTTTGTGTAAAGAAAATATATATATATAGGTCTAAAAATATTATTATTTTTGGTTTGGTAATTAATAATTGTATTTAATGCTTTATTCATTTGGTAATGTATTTAGCCTAATTTAATACAGGGAACTTTGCTGGCATTTTTTCAAATGTATAAAAAAGTTTTTTATAGAATTGGGCTGTGTTAGTGTTCCAAAAAAGCACACTGAAGCTTTTCTTTTATATAAAACACCTTTGTCCACAGAAATGATGTTGTTTTTTTGTATTGTGGGCTAATTCCGTGACTGCTGTCCATTAATTTGAATGGTGTGGAAAAGGAACTTTAATAAATAAATGGATGGCTACCACGATTAAATTAATCGCAAAGAGTTGCCATTAATTTTTTCTCCGTGTACTTGTCGATGTGCATGATATGAGATATTTCTGTTGGCACTCCTGGAAGTGTCATGTTTGCATCATCGGATCTATATGGCTTTCAAGGATGTATACTGTCTTCATGATTAACACAGGCTAACGATTGGGGTTAATTCTGTTATGTGACACTACATTTTTGCGCTAATGCCAATTTTCTTGCCAAAATTTTTTCCAAACCATTTTTTTGCAACATTTTTGCAAACGAGTGGGGTGGTCAATATGGGGGCCAGGCTTCGATCCATGGTGGCCATGGCCACCCCTGGCCACCCCCTAGCTCAACCCCTGCTATCAGTAGTGAAATGAAGGCTAAATGTGGTTTCACGTCATAGTTCTGTCTGTTTTAATGAACTCATGAGGCCACTGCTGAAGGTGGCACATTGGAAATGGATGGAGAAAGAGCATCAGTCTTGACTGTCAGGCAACATTTTCAAAGCCAATAAATGTTTTATTTTTTAAAACATTTTTATAAGCCTCACTACAGACCTCGGGCCAGCCGTGCTTCTGTGTAAAAGAGGCCTAGTCTGTAAATCCAAAGCTGACAGACCTTGGGCTTTTGTTACTCAAAACACTATATAGACCTTCATCATACCTCTAGTACCTTTTCATCAAATGCATCAGTCAGAAATTGGTTAGGTTTTTATGTTTATCTCCAAAGAGCTTGAACACCCAGTCTAATTTCAATTAGAGCTTGGTGTCCTGTTTGCTTTGGCACTGGGGTCAGTGAAGTTGAAAGGCTTGTGAACTCATTTAATTAACCAAAGCCCAATAACCTAGACAATCGCCCTGTCTTTCTTTATCCTAGAGGTGCAGCCAGAATCCAATCGACTCAATTTAGGTGTCAGTTTGAGGGGGTGTATGTGTGTGTGTGCTTTAGCGAGATTGTTCCCTCTGTAAGTATTTCTCTACACAACCTTCCATTAAGAGAGAATTAGACTTGGGCTTTCTCCATCTCACAGTGCTGAGTCTAAGGAGCAGCACTGATTGTTATTTGTGCTTATGTGTGTGTGTGTGTTGTGCGTTTATATGAATGGCAATTGCTGCAGAGTTCAGAAAATGCTTATGACGAAGAAATTGCTTCTGTGTGCAGATAGGGCTGCACAATTAATTGAAAAACGTATCAAGATTACGGCTGCCATGATTATGTAATCGTGAAAACTGACGATTACAGCATTCAATTTAAGTCTTCTCCTGTTGCGTCAATGGTTTCTATTTACAATGCGTTTTTACAGCTGTTGAGTATTCTAACCAATCACTAACATATCCGTTGAGCAATGAAATTGCAATGGCCACTCAGAGCTGCTTAAATTAGTCCTCCGTCCTATCAGTAATGAAAACTGATCTTAATGCGCAAGTTTTAAACCATCTGAATGCCCATATTTTTGCTTTATGTTCCACCTCTGCTTGCGGTGGCACACGAAAATGAATACTGAAGAAACATCACCTGACACTCTAAAAGAAGCTGTAGAACAAGAGCGAAAAGCACTTTGGAAATATTTATGATTCATTGCATATTGTGCCGCTCGCTTAGATGTTAAATGAGTAACACGGCAAAACTAAAATGCTCCCGTTCTAATCAAGGCATAGATGCGGTGTAAGTAATTGATTTATTATGCTGATTAAACAGCTCTGTTTTTAATAAGACCATTCGCGAGAGTGCAGATGTTTGTGCAGATCGTCACTGAGCTCGTGTTGAAATGCAGGTCTAAAACAATGTAAGCCTGCAGTGAGTGACAGCAGTAATTGTAATGGGAGAGTTTGTCGCGTTGCTCAATTTCTGTGTACAATTTATTAAAAATGTAATAACAGCTCCACTTCTGTCACTCACTTGACGTTGTGTCTATGTAGTGACACTATTGGTCGCACTCTTTGAGAGAAGGTCAATGAGCATTGGCGAGTGGAATTTGCATGGCTCTCCCTGACATACGTGTATGAAAGGAGCTGGAATGTGGCCACTCACGATGTAGATTTTCTTCGAGCCGAGCGGTTGAAGTCGGTGAGGTGAATCCCACTGCTGTTCCGTTCACCTCAGAAAAAAAGGTATGCTGTTGGATTTCTCTCCTTCTGCACCTAGTGCAGATTACAGAACTGGGTGCTTCGACAGAGCTACTAAGCGAGTATATATTTCAGCAAAGAGTATATTTTCCTCTATTAGAGCAGCACATTGAACTGAACATCTTTTTAAAGACGCCTTTCTGTCTTTGTGTGATTCCTGGATGCTGTTGTTATCTCTCCACCTCTGACGATCATGGGCGCTGCTTCACGTGTCTGGGCCTTAATCATGCTGAGGCAGCGTTCGTGGATGGTTCATGTTCTCATTGCGAGAACATGACCATGGCAACATTGCGGTCGCAGCTTTCCTTCTTCCGTGGGAAAGCCACTCCAGCCGCCCTCCGTGCCGTGCCTTCTACCTACAGGTACGAGGCTGGCTCGGCAGGCGCTGAAGGCAATTTGGGGATTTCAATGGATTTCTGTTTTTCTATAGGGACCCCTAGTATTACTACAGCGACACAACATCGAGTGAGTGACAAAAGGGGAATGTCTCGGTTACTGTTTTAACCTCCGCTCCCTGATTGAGGGAACAAGATGTTGTGTTCCTCTTGCCACAACACTGTACTAGCCGCTGAAATGGCTGGGACATTGTCTAGGCTCCTCAGCACAAAACCTGAATGAGTGGCTGCATTCCATCTCCTTTTAAATCCATATGTCCAGGGGAGTGGCATGCTAAGTCCACTCTGCAATTTTCATTGGAATTTTCATAAAGATTAGAGATGTTTGAGGCTCTCAAGAGCGGCCCTTAGTGTCACTACATCGACACAATGTCTTGTTCCCTCCATCAGGGAACGGAGGTTACAACAGTAACCGAGACGTTATGTTTTGTCATGTTAATAAGTAGGCCAATGTTAATTTGATTTTTACAAAATAGCAATATAGTTATTCAGCTTAACTGTTCTAAGTTTGTTTTGGAGGTGTAGCCAACATAAAGAATATGGCATGAATAGCATATTTCAGGAATCACCGTCATTGTTATCGTGTCTGCTCTAATAAGACCCATTTGCCATGCAGCTGGTATTAGTAGATTGAACATTTCACAAACTCAGATCACAAAACTGTTTTTAAATTCCAAAATGCAACCACTGAGGCCAAAAATTATCTAACAATGATCTTACATGAACAAGATCACCTTTTAAGATCTATCAGGATGAATGGTCCCCTGCCTCGCCACCAAAGGGCATACGGAACGCAGTAAGTAACTTGGTCAAAATAAATAGGCTGTTAATAAGTTAATACGAATATTGAATTGAATATTGAATATAGTCATATTATTTACCGTATGTGGACTAATAATTTAAACAGTAATTTAGCAATAATTAAATGGATTCTATACCATAGATATACCGCACGGTTGCTTACTTTGTGACATCATGGTAATCTAATATTTTAATCAATATTAATAATCACGATTAAAATATCAAGGGCAATTTTGCTATAATCTTGCAGCCCTGTGTGTGAGTGAACCATGAGCCATGGTTATTCTGTCACTGGGTTCATTTACTCTGTTTTCCATGGGCAGTGGTGGTTGAAGTCATGTGTTTTTATCAAGCATAAATCAGAAAATGGATTTTAGAAAACTGCATCTGCTCTCCTTTGGCATCCAACTGATCTCTGTCTAGATTTGTTGATTTGCTCATTTCTGTTCAGTTTTCATCTTTTAGGAGCACTGTGTGACCACTGTTAGATTTAGAGCTTTGTTAAACAAGATAATTGAGAAAACAGGACTTTATTCTGGAGACAGTTTGGAGATTGGAAAATGAGTCATTTCCCAATAATCCTTTATATTCGGATGCCACAGCAATGGAGCCTGATGTGAGGTTTTTCATATTAAATTAGAGCCTTGCATGCCGAGAGATAAACCACAGTTATGTGCACGTGGTTGTTAATGTTTCAGGTGATTTAAATAAGTGTCCATTTGTTTGTCTTTAATGTTTTTGATTTAAATAGGCTGTTACCAGTAACACTGGGCCCCTCTCAATCACAAATGATAGGGCACAGCATCTCTGCCAATACACATCTTATGCTTATTAATCTTAAAAACTCACCTTAATAAGAAAACACCTAAACAGCAATTAGCAAGCAGCCACTTTTTATGGCTAAGGTTGCAAAAGTAGCACTTTCTTATACAACAAGGAGATTTACATTTATGAATTTGACAGATGCTTTTAACGCTTTTATCCAAAGCAATTTATAGTGCATTCAAGCTGTACATTTAATCAGCACATGCATCCTCTGGTAATTCCCTTTGCATTGCTAGTTCTATTTTTGAAAAATTTAGCTACAGAGAGCACACAATCCCATTTTACTTTGCAGTCTGACACACTTACATTTACATTTATTCATTTGGCAGATGCTTTTATCCAAAGTGACTTACAAAGAGTGGTATGAAAAGTGCTGTATTACAAAATTACACTAGCATCAGAATAGTAGTATTCAAGACAGATTAAAATGCAACAATATTTTTTTGTGTGTGTGGCTGGTTAAGTGCTCATGGAAAAGATGTGTTTTTAGCCATTTTTTGAAGACAGAAAGTGAGTCAACTTCACGGATGGAGTTGGGAAGGTCATTCCACCAATGTGGTATGATGAAGGCGAAAGTCTGAGAAGGTGTTTTGGTACCTCTTTGTGTTGGTACAGTGACGTTTCTTAGCCAACAGCAGGATTCTGGTGGGAACATAGCTTTGCAGAAATGATTTTAGGTATGCTGGAGCAGACCCAATAACTCTTCTGTATGCCAGCATCAGAGCCTTGCATCATCCGGCAGCCAGTAAAGAGAGACAAGGAGTGGTGTAACATGTGCTCTCTTTGGTTGATTAAAGACCTTCCTTGCACATGCAGGAAGGCCTGCAATGAGAGTGTTACAGTAGTCCAGTCTAGTTATGATAAGTGACTGATCAAGAAGTTGTGTGGCATGTTCAGAGAGGAAGGGTTGTATCTTCCTGATATTGTAGAGTATAAATCTACACGATTGTGCTGCCTTTGAGATGTGGTCTGCGAAATTTAGTTGGTTATTGATGGTTTCCCCTAGTTTTCTGACCGTTTATGAAGGTGTTACTGTAGTTGAACCCAGCTGCATGGTGATGTTGTTTTCAACAGCAGGGTTGGCTGGAAAGACAAGGAGTTGGGTCTTGGCTGGGTTAAGTCGCAGGTGGTGTTCTTTCATCCAGGCCGAGATGTCTGCCAAACAGGCAGAGATACGAGCAGTCACTCTGGTGCCGTTGGGCTGGAAAGACAAGTAGAGCTGTGTGTCATCAGTGTCAAAATAATGTTTTTGCATGGTTTTTGAAAAAAATTTAAGTCACTGAAATAAGGCCATATAACACATACTAAACATTTGTCCACAAGAATTTTGAGAACTGGATCATGTAGCCTAGAGTTTTTGCTACAAAATGGTGTGAAAATCATCCTGATCACTCATTCATACAAAACAATATAGTAATTTAACTTTTGTAAGACACTTTTAGTGTTGAATGGTAATATGTGAATATCACGAATATTTATGTGATTCACACCTGAGGATAAAAAGACCCCTCTCCTGGGCCTATCAATGAGGAATGTGACAGAAAGAGAATGAATGTGAGGAGACTTAATGATCAAAATCAAGTTTTAAGTTAAAAGAAGTAATCTGACTATATATTATCTTTACATAAAGACTTTACTTAATTTTAGACCTACACTACCGTTAAAAGAAGTCTCTTCTGCTCACCAAGACTGCATTTATTTGATCCAAAATACAGAAAAAAAACATTAATATTCTGAACTCTTTTTACAATTTAAAAGAACAGTTTTCTATTTAAATATATTGTAAAATGCATTTTGTAATCAAAGCTGAATTTTCAGCATCATTATTGCAGTCTTCAGTGTCCCATGATCCTTCAGATATCATTATAATATGCTGATTTTCTAATATGGGCATATTTAAAGTGCATTTTACTAATTTAACCCTAACACATATTTGCAAGCATAAGCTTTGTTGATGATAATGAGGCAGCATAAAAACTAGTTATATTTAATCATATTACATATCATTTATATCTTACAGCATAAAATTTAAATGCCTTATTTGGCCGAAACAGCATTTAAATGTAACTAAAACTTGCTTATTAGGACATATTTCAAATGTCAATACAGTCCCACTAGTAAAATATGCACATGTTTATATAAAATAGCATGTCAGCTAATTAAAACTAAACTTACTCATCTGAAATTTTATCCTCTGTTGGATCAAGTCTCTCTTCAAAATACAAACGTTCATCGGAGTCCCGCTCTTCTTCTGAGGAAAATGTTAACTCTTCCATACTATCCTGGAGCTTTCTGGTCTGTGTATCCTTGCAAATGCACAGAAAATTGAATGAAATGTGTTTGTTTACATTATACCTCACAGTGGGGGTGTGGGGGCATGTACATTTGCGTTGATCATCTCAGCACATTAGCGTGTGAATGGCGCGATCTGCTAGTGGGCGTGATCACATTACAGATAATTAGATAGACCCGTAAAAAATTTACAGTGCTTTGTTTCAAACAGATTGCATTGCAGTAGAATATTTGTTTTAAATTTCAATTGTTTTATTTAAAAGTTGACAGCTCACCCTTTTTATTTTCTTTATTTTACAAAAGCACAAGATTTTGTTGTTATTGTGAGTGTACACAAATAAAAGTAGAGCCTTTATAGTCTCTAATGATGTCTTACACTTATCTGTATACCCAAAAATGACTGAGTATTTTAAGTTGTTTCTGCTGTAATGATGAAAATATCCAGCAGGACGCACCGGCGCATCCGTAGACCCCAGAGGGTTAACGGGACAGGTGAACAAAATTAACTATTAATAGCAAACAAGGAGGTGGGGTATGACATAAGACAGATATAGAAACAAAACAAAGCCATGTGCTCTCACAAGACAAGACACATTGTCAAGACGATAAGGCAATATATGCCCATGCCAACCGACAAACAAGACAAAAGAATGCGTAGCAACGCTAAACAAAGCAATGCCACGCATTCTCACATTAAACGAAACCTGAGCATACATCGCAAGGCAAAAGCCGAGACATATTATGACTCAAGTAAGAATAAATAAGTGGTTAAAAAACTACTTAAGTAATAACTTTACAAGTTACTTTATGAAAATAAAGGTGATATATAGTGTATATATTTCTGTTTTTAGAATACAGATACATTTTTGTTCTTGAAAGAAATTGATGCTTCTTTTCACCAAGGATGCATTAAATTGATCAAAAATCATTAATTGCAAATTATTATTATTTATATTTATTCAATTCTTTCTTTACCCATGATGGCTAACATATACTGTGTCACCTATTCCTTAAAAAAGCATTCTAAAGTGCTAATTTGGTACTCAATAAAACGTTCTTATTATTAGGACAACTGAAAATGGTTGCGCTACCATGCAGAAATCACATTGCAGTGGGGATATTGAGTTCTACAAGTTGCTTTACACATGTAAAATTAGGGCTGCAACTAATCGACTAGTCTAACTATTATAAGTACGATTATTAGACTATTTGGGCAATTATTGCAAGGATTAATCATTATCTCTTAACTGACTATTCAGCTTGGACCCAAATTAAAAGGTTGTATTATACATGCTTACTAAAAATAGAGGACAAAATCATCTTTTAAAAATACATCTATATGACATTCACTGAATTAAAGGAAAAGGAAAAAAGTTTTTAATTCAGTAAAATGTTGTGTTTTTGTCTTGTTTTCCATTTTAAATAATCTAATAATACATTTACTTGAGAAGCAACATATACTATATTTAGACTTGCTATAAGAGAATGTATCTGAAATATAGGTGTATTTGTATATAAATGTATTTTTTCACTTGGTTATCATTCTGCAAAGACAAAATACACTTAAGTAAATAAATATCTGATATGACGCTTCTCAGATGAATAACTCTTTTTTTTAAAGGATTTTGAGATATTTTAAAATATTTGTATTTTTAATGTTATGTTCAACATACAACATATACAATTTTTTCTGCAGCTGTATAGCTGCTAAAGTAAATGTATGTTGTTTTAAAGGATTTTTAGATATTTATATTGTAAAACAAGACTTATACACTTATACAAGTCAACCATCAGATCCTACTCTCAATCTTCTCTTCTCTGGGCATCACAGGAACTGTGTTTGACTGGTTTAATTCCTATCTCTCAGGTAGGACCTTAAAGGTAGCCTGGAGAGGTGAGGTGTCCAAGTCACATCAGCTACTTACTGGTGTACCTCAGGGTTCGGTGCTTAGGCCTTGTCTCTTCTCTATATACACAACATCACTTGGACCCATCATTCAGACACATGGTTTCTCTTACCACTGCTACACTGATGACACACAGCTCTCTTTGTCTTTCCAGCCCAACGACACCAGAGTGACTGCTCGTATCTCTGCCTGTTTGGCAGACATCTCGGGCTGGGATGACCACCTGCAAATTAACCCAGCCAAGACCCAACTCCTTGTCTTTCCAGCCAAAATGTTTTTTTTTTCTCTCTCCTATCTCTCTCCCACTGCCGCTCTGTGTTGGCCCTTTCCCTCTCTTTTTTAAAACGTTTTTTGGTAATTTGGTACGATCGCCGTTACAGCGTGTAGGTGCCAAATTTTGTTTTGTTTCCCTCAGCTTGTCCCCTCATCTAGGTAGACAGGGATAACCTGCTGGCAGACGGGGTGTTGGGGGGGGTGTACGTCATGCTGAGGGCTCCCTGGCCTGAGAGATCGAGGGAGGAATGTGACAGGGCAGAGGGAGGGGCCGGGTCGTGATGCTACACACCTGGCCCCTAATCAGGCTAATCAAGCCTCAGAGAGGGATAAAGGCCGACTGGATATGGCATTGCGAGAGAGAGAGAGAGAGAGAGAGAGAGATTTACGGGCAGCTGTCTGGCACCTTTGTGTGTTTTCTTTTTGTTTAGTTCTTCATTAAACTATTATTTATATCGTCAAGCCGGTTCTCGCCTCCTTACCATTAATCCCACTACAGTTACGTTAAATGACATCAAATGACATCAAACGACTATTCGACAATGAAAATTTTTGTCAACAATTATTTATTTTCAATGTTGTCGATAATGTTGAATAATCGTTTCAGCCCAATTAAAAATAGTCAAAAAGCACTTGAACATGACACACTCATAATCAGGGACTCATAGTTCAAGGAACAAAAACAAAAATTGACACATTTTTAGCAGTGTGTATCTGAAACCCAGAACAAATTGAGTTTCAATTGGTCTGGAGTGAAAACATTATTTTTAAATGCTTGTAACCAGTTATAACCGATACATTTTGTTCTGATAAATTTTTTTCATGAAACTAAAGGCCAAAGGGTTTATCACAGTACATTTTTAGAACTACACCACTTCATGTTTCCTGAAAATATTTAATATGAGCTTTGATCCTTGAAGGAAACTGCTGCGTCACACATTTCTTTGCCTAATTGCCCATTGTGGGTGTCATATTCTGTGAACAACTATAATTACTACATTACTTGTAACTTGTTTTAACAACTATAATTTATTTACTTAATTACTTGTTTTAACAACTATAATTACTACATTTACATGCACCACCAATTCAGATACAAGGATGGTAAAACATTTATTTCTCAGTTGTTTCCAAGTCTTCACTGAATTATTGTTAGATATGATACAGCTGGGTTTTGACTCAGAAGCAGATCTGCAAATAATATTATACTTAACTGTTAATTAACTGTATGCTTGTTATGATTTCTATGCCGATAAATCACCACACAGGAAAAAATCATTGCTATTTTGGTGAGACAAGTGGCTTATTTTGGGCTTCTTTTTCCAGACCAGGACCTGTGTATTGTTTCTCTTGCAAGATCTGACAACACTGTAATTGGGATTTCACCCACCCCTTAACACAGAGTACTGTCATTTTAAGAAGAACGTTATTAACAGTTCTTTTGTTTTATTCTAACCAGTAACCTTTTGGAAAGGAGTCTGCAGAACTTCTGAACTGGAATGTAAATATACAGGTGAAACTCGAAAAATTAGAATATCGTGCAAAAGTTCATTAATTTCAGTAATTCAACTTAAAAGGTGAAACTAATATATTATATAGACACATTACAAGCAAAGTAAGATATTTCAAGCCTTTATTTGATATAATTTTTATGATTATGGCTTACAGCTTATGAAAACCCCAAATTCAGAATCTCAGAAAATTAGAATATTGTGAAAAGGTTCAGTATTGTAGGCTCAAAGTGTCACAGTCTAATCAGCTAAAACCTGCAAAGGGTTCCTGAGCCTTTAAATGGTCTCTCAGTCTGGTTCAGTTGAATTCACAATCATGGGGAAGACTGCTGACCTAACAGTTGTGCAGAAAACCATCATTGACACCCTCCACAAGAAGGGAAAGCCTCAAAAGGTAATTGCAAAAGAAGTTGGATGTTCTCAAAGTGCTGCATCAAAGCACATTAATAGAAAGTTAAGTGGAAGGGAAAAGTGTGGAAGTAAAAGGTGCACAAGCAGCAGGGATGACCGTAGCCTGGAGAGGATTGTCAGGAAAAGGCCATTCAAATGTGTGGGGGAGCTTCACAAGGAGTGGACTGAGGCTGGAGTTACTGCATCAAGAGCCACCACACACAGACGGGTCCTGGACATGGGCTTCAAATGTCAAACGTCTTACCTGGGCTAAAGAAAAAAGAACTGGTCTGTTGCTCAGTGGTCCAAAGTCCTCTTTTCTGATGAGAGCAAATTTTGCATCTCATTTGGAAACCAAGGTCCCAGAGTCTGGAGGAAGAATGGAGAGGCACACAATCCAAGATGCTTGAAGTCCAGTGTGAAGTTTCCACAGTCTGTGTTGGTTTGGGGAGCCATGTCATCGGCTGGTGTTGGTCCACTGTGCTTTATTAAGTCCAGAGTCAACGCAGCCGTCTACCGGGATTATTTTAGAGCACATCATGCTTCCTTCAGCAGACAAGCTTTATGGAGATGCTGACTTCATTTTCCAGCAGGACTTGGCACCTGCCCACACTGCCAAAAGTACCAAAACCTGGTTCAATGACCATGGTATTACTGTGCTTGATTGGCCAGCAAACTCGCCTGACCTGAACCCCATAGAGAATCTATGGGGCATTGCCAAGAGAGAGATGAGAGACATGAGACCAAACAATGCAGAAGAGCTGAAGGCCGCTATTGAAGCATCTTGGTCTTCCATAACACCTCAGCAGTGCCACAGGCTGATAGCATCCATGCCACGCCGCATTGAGGCAGTAATTAATGCAAAAGGGGCCCAAACCAAGTACTGAGTACATATGCATGATTATACTTTTCAGAGGGCCGACATTTCTGTATTTAAAATCCTTTTTTTTATTGATTTCATGTAATATTCTAATTTTCTGAGATTCTGAATTTGGGGTTTTCATAAGCTGTAAGCCATAATCATCAAAATTATATCAAATAAAGGCTTGAAATATCTTACTTTGCTTGTAATGAGTCTATATAATATATTAGTTTCACCTTTTAAGTTGAATTACTGAAATTAATGAACTTTTGCACGATATTCTAATTTTTCGAGTTTCACCTGTACAGTTTTTGCTCAGAACGAACCGAAATGAAAAACATTTAGTTTTTAGTCCCTGCTCATAATTATGATTTTAGGACAGGGATGTAGGATAAATTTATAACATGTGGAGGCAGCTTTATTGCTTTATTTATTTTATTATCTTTTCACCCTAACCCAAACCCAACCCTGAACCTAACCGCCAGTGGTATAGACACCTCAGAATCATGCTCACCATTGTTTATGTGAACACGATTACTAAGTTCCTTTGGGACCAGAACTTGTGTCTCAGTAGCGCTAGAGGGAATTATGATCATGTTTGAATTAGTGCAATAATGTCTGATGGGAAATGGCTAAACAGGGTTCATTTTAGGGTACATGAGCTTTAGGAAGCAACTTGTCGATATCCTGTGTGATCATGTAATCCATGCCTAGACATTCAGAGTTATTGTCTCATCTCATCCTGAAAAGCTTGTTTAGAATTTTTTTCTCTGCCACAGTTATATGCAAAATCTGGTTCCTCTTCTGTAAATACAAAGAATGAATTAATGTGCCATAATGACCATTTACAAGGCACAGTTAAGTAATTATAAACTACTTGCTTTCAAAACACAAGGGAGACCACAGCAGTCTGTGACCAAATATGCCACACACACAGAAATGTCTTGCTTTTTTCACAGCCCAGTGAGTCTCTGCCAATATGGTTACATGCCAACCCATAAGAAGCCCCAAAGCTACCAATTGCTGGAGTCTTTTTTGGGCAATTACCTTAATAAACAATAATGGGGGACCTCCCTTGTTCAATGATGTGTCACTCTCATCTTTTGCTCTCTTTCATGTCTTTTTATCCCTCCCTCCCATTCCTTTAGCATCCCAGCTCACGCAATGCTTGTTATATATATTATATATATATATATATATATATATATATATATATATATATATATATATATATATATATAATATTTTTAGTTAAAGTGGGCGGTTGAAAGTAATGCTTTCCATTACAGTCTCCACACCACAATTTTGATGCTCTGCAGATTTTTTTTGTTCCAGTTTCTGAGACATGAATTTGTATTCCCGGCTGGATGGAGGGAGCATGCTGGAACAAGCATGAACAGTCAGCTCATTCTGTGTGATTGCATGGAGTTTCAGCATCTGCTTCATAGTATTTAAAGGAATCTTTCAGCCAGAGATTTAAATTTTGTCATCATTTTACTCGCCCTCATGTTATTTTATGACTTTCATCCTTGGAACACAGAAGATAAAGTTTTGAAAAAATATCCATGCCACTCTTTTCCATCTAATGGAAGTGAATGAGGACTGGGTCTGTCAAGCTCCAAAATGACAAAAAGCACCATTAAAGTGTCATCAAATTGTTCCATATGATTTTTGCGCTACATTGCAGTCATAGAATGTAATTTTGTGTGGAACAGACTGATATTTAACTTATAATCTTACTTTATTTAACTGTTAACCACTATAACCATGTCATTGAGTCAGCAAGATGAACTTGAGAACCAGATCAGTCTGTTACATGAATAAATCTGGTTTTGTTGAAGCAGTGTTATGAAACTTTTTGCTCTGTAGCGACGTCTCTAGTTAAACTTAAACTTGCAGAGGAACATTTTATGTCAGTTGTGTTTTGGCATTGCTGTTCTGCATGATGAATCTCTTGATTTGAGGTTACCTGGACTTTGCCTGTGATCACTAGGACATACTGTTATGGTACTTTTTTGTAATTTTGAACTGTGACATTCTCAGTCTTCATTAACTTTCTTTTTATGGAAAAGTCATATGGGTTTGGAACGACTTGTGTTAATCTCTTCAATGAAAATTACAGAATTTTGTCAACGATAACAAAGATGAGAGGAAAAAAGGGCGCATCAAGACAAAAATTAAACAATTTCAATTAAAACGTACTGTTGGTGAAATTATGATGAGACAAAAATAATACTATAAGATTTTAACAGTGCTGAGAAAAGAAGGAGAGACATCTACTTTTAGAAGAAAAAATATCTAGAAAGAATTGGTAACTATAATCTAATAATCTATGTATGTTGGGAATTTCCTGATTATAAATGACATTAATCACTATAACCACAACATATCTGTAACATTACAGCTCACATCTACACAGACATTCAAGCGAATTAACTGGTGTACTTGAACAGTTTGACTTGCCTTTCTATCATTTTGACCAAAATTATATACAGCTTTACTAATATTAAAGGGACATTCACCCAAAAATGATTAATTATTTTATCACCCTCATGATATCCCAGGTGTGTATGACCTTATTTCTTCACCAGAACACATTTGAAGAAAGTTTGAAAGATGTCTTAGCTCAGTAGGTCCTTAAAATGCAAGTGGGTGGTAATCTGATTTTTGAAGCTCCAAAAGCTCCAGAAGCTCCAAAAATTACAGAAAATAAGCATAAATTTAATGTCACTTTAGAAGACATTAACAGCTGTAGGCATATGGATGACTTTACATTGACTGTCTGTGATTTTTGGAGCTTCAAACGAGAAATATTCATTCACTTGCATTTTAAGAACCTACAGAGCTAAGATATTTTTCTATTTTCTTCAAATGTGTCATGAGGGTAAATGAGTATATGATGAAAGAATTTTCATTTTTGGGTGAACTGTCCCTTTAACAAATATGACATGATGAACACTTTTATAAAATAAAGTTTTTGTCAAAAGACAAAAAATTAGACTAGGAAAACTACTGTATAAAAAAATAATATTGGAAACAACATGAGGGGGTGTATATAATTACAGAATTAAAATGATTGGGTCAACTATTCCTTTAACACTCGATTCAACATGAATCCTAAATCATTTTACATCGTCCTCTTGCACACAAAATCCACACATGCAGCCTGTCATACCAAGTGTGGTGTAATGAATGTCATTAGCTTTCTCTCATCTGCAGGCATACAGATTTCATGAAAGGGCATTTATTTATGCCAGCATGGCAGGCTTGGGGAATATTGCCATGGGTGGAAAAAAATGGTGAGAGCGTGTATTTGCTTAAGGTAAGGAGAGAGGCAAACATTCTGTCACAAACCATAAGCTCTTGGAAAACATAACAGTTGGATGAAATTAAACTTTTAAGTGAGCAGAATATCGAATCCTGATCATGTGATGATTACTGTGGTGTGACTTTGACTAGCAGGGCTGCCACTGGCCAAATTGATGCCCTACGCAGAGTTCTCGTGATATGAGCGTGAAGCGATCATCTGTGTTCCGCAACTGCTTTTGAGGCCTTGAATAATATGTAACGTTCGAGAAAGGGCACTCGGTGGACTTTCTGGTGCCATCCTAGGGTAAGATGGTGCTCCCCTAGGGAGTTGATGCCCTATGCAGACTGTGTAGTGTGCTTATAGGGAGCGTTGGTACTGTTGATAGGTGTTGTACAACTCTAGATGCAAACCGGATTAGTCTGTTTTTCATCATATGATTTTAGTGCCTGCACCACCCACTAAATGATGTCCAGTAATCTTTGGCTGCACTTTGAATGGTCAATAGCAAATGGGGTCAAAGCTGAAGTTGTTTGTATTAAAATTGTCGTGTTACAGCGTGTTGACCTGCACCCAACTTGTCAGTGGGATGTGCTGTAACTTAACACGTCACACCATAGAGTTCAAAGTATTAAGTAATGTTAATATACTGGAAGTCATGTGATAGAAACTTGCATGAATTGGAGGTCATGGAGACCTTTCAGCCTATACAGTTATGCACCATTCTTAAAAAAATGCATCTAAAATAGACGCTTCTGGGAGAAACCCTGAAAAAGAGTGCCTAGTGAATGTTTGCGTAGTAAACAATAATAATAAAAAAAAAACCAGCATGGGTGGACGCAAAAATGTGTTAGGTGTGAATGACCCCTTAGAATCAGACACAGATACAAGAAAATCCTTTCAGATCACATTAGAAATTATGTGGATGATGGTTTCTGATTGGACAGTTGAACCCAGAGATGATGCCAGAAACCAGATGGACTTTTTAAGTCATAGATATTCCAAGATGTCTATAATTAGCCTGCTCTGGGAATGGCTTTTTTTCATCTTTGTCCAATTTGCCCGTCGAAGGAAGGCAGCGATGACTCGGAAAATCCTCTTCTGCCGCCTGTCACTGTTTCCCTCACCCCATCTTCTCTCCCCAAAGTGTGTGTGTGATCCACAGCTTCATCTGGCATTAAGAACCAGCCAAGCAATTTGTCCCGACCCCAGCCACGTTTGCCCAGTCGCAGTTTCTGTTGGCAGAGCAGTGGCAGGACCGATCTGAGACAGGAGGTCCGTAACGGTGGCTGCAAGACACCTGTTGTCATTTGGATATGTGTCGTGTGCCCAATGATAGGGAACGAGAGTAATTCGCCTCATTTCAGTAGGCTCGTCCTCTCTTGCTTCTGGAAAATGAATGTTTTGTTTTTGCCCTGGGCTTTGGGAACATTAGTGTAGTTTGTGCTTCTCTGGGGGTTTAAAAGGTCAGTGTAAATGTTCTGTGTGAGTTTATTGAGCTGAAAGGGATAGTTCACTTAAAGATTAAAATAATTTAATTATTTACTCATTCTCATGTTGCTTTGTACAAACCAGTATGACTTTCTTACTTATTATTTTCTTACTCTGACTTTCATTTCGGGTGAACTGTCCCATTTCTTTTTTTTTCTCCCCTTTTCTTCCCAATTTGGAGTGCCCAATTCCCAATGCGCTCTAAGTCCTCGTGGTGGTGTGTGACTCACCTCAATCTGGGCACTGGAGGACAAATCTCAGTTGCCTCTGCATCTTCAATCCACGCATCTTATCACGTGGCTTGTTTAGCGCATTACCGTGGAGACATAGCGCGTGTGGAGGCTTCATGCTATTCTCTGCGGCAACCACGCACAACTAACCAAGCGCCCCACCAAGAGCGAGAACCACATTATAGCGACCACGTGGTTACCCCATGTAACTCTACCCTTCATAGCAACTGGGCCAATTATATTTGCTTAGGAGACCTAGCTGATGTATGCAATTAATCATGTCTCCTGAGAAATTCAAGCTTGAATTACCAGCTGTTTTCTCCAGGGGGCATTAAGTGAAAAATCAGCTTTATAGGCAATGCGCAGCTTATGCAGAGAACAAAACAACCCTTCAGGTGTACATTGACGGGTCCTTCGACAAGATACATATACTTTTAAAGGGTCATATCAGGTAAAAATGGCTCCTAACAAACTAGCCAACACATTTCCACTTTTATCAGTAAAAGTTGCAAGTACACAATTATGATTTGATTGTTAAAATCAATTAATAGAGCCATTATACTGTATATTAATAATGCGTACTCATGCTCTAAAGACCTCAAGCGATTTGTTTCCTCTCTCTGTTTTAAGAGAATTATCTTCTGTAAAGTTATCAGAATTGATAAGTGGTCATGCCTTTTTGTGAGTTTCCAATGAATAACATTTTCTTTGACAATCAGTCCTGCTACCGCTGCTTTAGATTGGTGTAAAAAACAATCTTATGTCAGGACTCGGAAAAAGGGACGTCAGTGAAGTCAAAGACACACAGTGTGTTATTATCTTCAGCAGGACTTCCATTTGTCTACTGTACATGTCATCGCACTGCTCTGCTTTTATTTTATAAAACATCTGAAGTCCATTGCATTACAGGGACTCCCCAAGGATGACCTGACTATGGGCATATGCCTGGGGATTCACTTTTGTCTTGTCACCATTCCGTTAGATTAATATATGATTTTATGATGTCATTGCTCTGATGACATTGGCCTATTTGTCAATTACATCACCTACTGACTGACTAATCCTCCTCGGCTCTTTCTGTTTGTTTCCTCAGGTTAAACTGCACATTTAGGTACATCACTGTGCCTTTAAGTGTTTCCCTATAGATCCTCTGTGATTCTGACATACTGATGCTCTCCAAAAAGAAGGCCCTTGTTGATTTGCCCCAGCAACATACACAGATCTTTCTTCAAAGTTTAGCTCTCAATGCCTTTGATGCTGCTATGGGGAATGTAGGCCAATGGTATCAAGGTGTACCCCAGAGAGATGCTCACAGAACACCACAGATAACATGAAACAAAACGTCCAAAATGTCCCAGACGTAGTGGGGTGAGAAGTGTGCTGAATTTCATTGGAGAGAGAGCCTGTGTTGTGTAATGCTTAAGTTAGTCAGGGAGTCTCTTGGCAAGGTTATATAAAGGGATTTCAACAGACAATGGATTGATTGGATTAATTTCACTGTTACTCATTTAATTATCATACCAGTGCTCAAAGTAAATGGATATGAAGTGCTATTAAAAAAGTAAAGCCTAAGGAGACTACTGGCTGTAAATTATTTCACATTATCATGCGTTTATGTATAATAAGCTATCTAAATGTTTGTAGATGTCGTCTGACACACTCTGAATTCCTGTACTTTCATAGTATGTACTGAAGTTGAGAAGAATTTACTTCTTGACCATTAAGTAAGTATTTTTGTAGTAACATTAGTGGATTCTCAGATATACTATATTCGCCATGACCTTTGAACTACGTAAATGTTGTTTTTGACCTACAACATATTAACAACAACATTTTTGGCACCTATAGGAGTCAGCTTACAGTTCTTACAGTTCTACAGAATCTTTGAACTACTTGAATTTGGGAGCTCCTCAGCTCTCATAGCCTTACGGTGGGCATACATAGTGTGATTTTTGGCTGTCGTGCAAGCTTTTTTTGAGGGGATTGAGTGGAAATTGTTGGTGCTCATGTGGTAGCAGCTTGCATCATGTGAGAGGATTTACTGGAGCCAAGCCGCTTAAGAGCAGCTCGCGATTTCCAGATACATTTTAAAACTGTCTAAATAATTTGGCCACTGATGTCTTGAATTCGTGAGTTGTGTGCAGTTGAACAAGCCGATTTGGCGATCTACCTGAAGTTGACCAATCAGGAGAAGGTGATACGTCTCACACAATCAATGTAAACTGACTGTTCATGAAGCTTTTACACATTTGGAGAAAATGGTCTTGTTAAAACTGTGTTTTCCCATATTATTCTCGACCACATCACTGGGAAGGATTCTACAGAAATGCCATGCTGTTCTGTGCTCTTCAAACAAATAATTTGTCATAGAGGTTGCCCTAGAAATCAATCTCAATCACTATTTTTATTCAACATACTTCGTTTCAGTTCTAGGGCAACATTTAGGGGGATATAGCATCTGTTATAATTGTATATGCACACGATAGTGGATAAGCGATAGAAGCTTTTTTTATACTTCCCAAGTGTGAGTCTGGTGAAACCAAGGACTTCTAGGTTGAAAGTTCTACCTGTCAATCAGCCCTTTCGCTAAAAAAATATTTTTATGCTTTGCTACATGCGGCTTTAAAATGCATTCACATGGACAAGAAGACCTCACGGATCTTTGTTCAAAATGTCTGCTATAAATATGCAAGCAATGACACAAATGAGAATGACAGCCTACATCTAAAGCTGAATAATAAAGGTAGCAGACTACACTAAAATAACTCAATAACTGTCATGTTTGCGCATAGATTAAATCCAAATATAACCAACACAAACTTTCGGTTAACTTTCGTCAGGTTGTAAAATTGTGTAGTGTACGATTGCACCTGTACGATTATCAGATAAACTGACTCGTAACGTGTGCAGGGGTTCACAACCTCACAGGGTCTGAAATCAGGATCAGGTTGTTAGTAGTCTGAGCACACAGCTAGAGAGGCTGTCCTGCATATCACGTCTATCATTAGTGGTGTCCAGCTGCTTTATATACCTCTTTATGGGATTTTCGCCATCAGAAACTGCTGGTGTTCTTGCAGCTCTCCAGAATCCAAACTATTCAGGGTTTCCACCTTCCGTCCTCCCCTTATGCCTGGTATCCTGGCATTACTGTGCAGTTCAGACTCTTTGATGTCGGAATCCCGGTAATATTTATGTAATGCTTACCCCATTGCACCCAGATGAGAGAAGCCTGTGTTGTTAAACTAAGAGTACATTAGAAACATTTAATCCATTTTTTTTACTTCTGACGGTTGGTTTACATTTGCATAACTTATGTCTTTATAAATCCCCCTAAAACCATGGTGATTCCAGTGGTTTTTACAGGATATTTAAAGTCATTTTTGTTTTCCATTTCCTCCATGTGGAAGACATCTTAGCTATATAGACACCATGTAATGTGTCTCCAGGCGAGGTTATCTCGCTTGAAGAGAGGCCTCATATAGCTTCAAACTGTCTGCGGCTGCAAAGAACAGACATCAGATCCTCTGATAAAAGCCCGTCAATTTGTCCTACACACCATGCCGGATTTGCATCTACTGTTTCTTTTCCTCTCCATTTAGATGAAAATGATTCTTACATCCACTCTCTAATTATAAGTTTCTTATCCTTTAAATACACAATCACTACTGTTACAGCTTATTGCGAGAAAGCAGCTCATTGCAAGAAAACATGGTTCCGGTTAACATGCACTGGATAAGCAGTGTACTCTAATCCCGTATATATGTGGCTTGTTCAGTAAGCAGCTTTCTCCGATAACAGCAACATCATTTTTTAAGAGTAATTGCTTTGTTTGTTTCACTGACTTACTATCGTGACCTGCAGTGGAATTGTGATGCAATATTAGGGTTTCCCTCTTACATAAAACTCTGGGATTCCCCCAATGTACCAGCATGCAGATGTTATGGACAGTCGATAATTTATGTTCATCCGTATAAAGGAGTATAGTTTATAATATGTCTGATTTTCCCACTTTACTCCCAGAAATGTTGGATTCTTTCAGCTGTGTTGATATGTTGTTGGGCTCCTATAACGTATGTAATCCCGGTCTGTTCCACACAGACACACTTTTCAGACACTCATCAGAATGCCGCTTATGTGTGTACATGACCACATGTTGATTCTGATCAAAAAAAAAAAAAGCATCAGACCCATATTCAGATGCATAGTGTTGTGTTTACCCATGAGAGATTGGCTTGATTGGTCAGCTCGGTATGATGCACACCCTGGTGACTAACATGCCAAGGAGGACAACACCCTTGAGCTCAAAAAACAAGCTGTAAATGAGAGAATTATGGAGGATTACTTGCTGATGTCTGCTATACCCTATCCTTCACAACACCAGACATGTGTCACTGAATACATTCAGTATCCTAATGTTGTGTTCTCCTCTGGGCTTTTGTCTATAAAATGATACAAATTTATTTTTACCTAGTCTGAGGCATTTTGAATATGGAAATAGGACAAACGTTTATGATTACTGAATTCAGTCTAACAATGGCTCAAATGTTTTTTGTCTATATATATATATATATATATATATATATATATATATATATATATATATATATATATATATATCACACACACATACATTTTGCCCCTTTTTTTTTACACAGGACATTATTTGTCTTTAAGACTTTTTTTTTACTATGCTCCATGAAATTGGAGTTAGAGTTGTTTATCGTGTGGTTAAGATTTTTAAAGGAGATTGTTGCATTGAAAAGACCATGTTGCTCACAATTCATTAAAAAAACTCGAGCTGGGCTGCCAAGGAGTGACAGGGCATACTGAGGACCCCAATTATCTTGTGGCACAAATCACTTTTTTTATTGCCTGCTGAAATGGAGGGCACACTATGCTTGTTACCCACAGCACAAAAACATTTTAAGTTTTACCCTTTTGGTTCACAAACTACTCCGTAACTTACAGCAGATTCACTAATAAAAGAAGCTTAAAATGAAGCACTTTTCAAAATGCTTTGGTGATCATTATCTGCACCATTATGCCAATCAAAAAGTAGAACCTTTTAGCAATAAATGTCAGGAAGAAATTGGTGAAATCTTTTTGAGTTACTCGAAGAATCAGTGGCTTCAGATTGAATGTAGTTTGACAGATTTAGAGAAAGGTCATGGCTGAAAGCACAGCACTAAACAATCAAATGCATTCTTGCACACTTTAATCACTTTATTATTGGGTGGAGCAAGCCCAACACTCCTTTCTGTTGGGCCTTGGGGTCAAAATGCCTCTGCCTGACCTAATGGTGTGAACAAGCAAGTGGGATGTGCAGTACATCTTATAATAAATCACAATGAGGAGCCACAGCTTGGGGGATGGGGGTAGGACTGAGGTTCTTGGCAGATTGCCATGGCGACAACAAAGATGACTCGGTGATGTTGGCTGTCGATCTACTGTAGCTGCTGATTTATGCAGTGACGCAGTGGCGTAGATGGATGGGCAAATTACTGCCAAGTGCAACGTGCAAAAGTGATGACTGGGGGCGGGGCCTGATGGGTGTCATATGTCACATCAGGTGTCTCCTGCTGGTGTAGGGGGATGGAGGTCAGTGTAGTTTCAAAGCTGCCAATAGAGCTTTCACCCCGGGTTGGTGGGGTTTCACAGGTTACTGGGATTGCATGTTTTATTAGACAGGAAAACATTAGGAGGCTTCAAGTAGAAGGTCTGGGAGATTAGGTTCTGGAACATTATTTTCCTAGGGAATCAATGGCTCTCCTAAATTGCACCCATATCATGTTGAAGGTGTTATATGCCGTTGCCTCCAAGGCCAGCAGTTTGGGTCATTGTGGATTATTGCAAATGCAGTGGCTCTGGTTTAGTCATAAGTGCTTCCCCTGGCCGCCTCTGTTGATCCTCTGAGTAAGGTTGATGTATCTACCTTGCAAATACATCTGAAATTGGATTTTCACAAATAAACAGAACAAATAAGAGATATAACCTATATTGAGAATACTGTAATGCCGATGGAAAGCCTGTCAAGTTTTGCACATACTATAAGAGCTGGGAAATTCTGGAAATTCTAACCATTATCAGCACAATGTACAATCAAAAATCTATGTGGACTTTTAATGCTGACCATCATTTGCATCTTGTAATGAGGAATGCTCACTGTATCTGTGCTTTCCTTGATGTTTCAGCATCACTGCTTTCTAATAATTTTTTACCATTGTCCCCCAATAAAATACTAGGACTGAAGCTATTTAATTGACTGAAATAAGTTCTTGAATAGGTTTTTTGGGTATTTTATTCTGTGCCTAATCGAAACTCCTACAATATCGCTTGGAGATTTATGCTGCCTTAATCATGAAAATACATACATTTAATTATAGCTGTGATAGACACATCACATGATATAACCAAAGCAACAAATTGTGAAATTAAAGGTTTATTTCCCTGTTTTCAGTTACAATGATAAAATATTAGCATGGTGTGCTAAGTTAGCAAGCTAATCAATTATCCTACTAAGCTAAGTATTTTTAACGTTTTGAAGTTCGAACCCGATGACACAAGAGGCGGAGAAAAAGGAGGTGAGGTGAACTAACTGCAATAGCTTAAACTTAAGACCCAATTAATAAATTAACATTTCGGTTTCTTATAAATTGGCTTTGGCTGCATTACCCTATAGTTTATTTTTATTTATTTATTTCAAATTGAATCAACATTTTCGTAAGTAGACTACTTGATGTTTTGGGCTATTTAACATGACATTTAATTATATTCTGCTGAAATGAACGAAATGACTCGAAAAAAGATTTGTTCATTTTGCTGAACGAGACTCAAAGATCCGAGTCAGTAAAATGATCCGAACTTCCCACCACTATAACTAACCCGTTGAAAACAGGAAGAACTCAAATGTCTGTCAAAATAAAAGTCCCACTAAAATGAAATCTCTATTCAACTGGATGCATGAAATTGGATGAAATGAAATTGAAGACAGAAAAATATAACTACTGTATAAAAATGTTAAATACAAAAAGTTGCAATAACACTCATAGTAACTATTTTATAATAGTAAATGTTTGTATTATTATTATTATTATTATTATTATTATTATCATTTATAAGCAATATCACAAACACAAGTGTATTATCAGCATGTTGTGATTTTCATTAATAGTGTGAAGCTCTGTTCTGCAGCATTTTATTATACCAAAACATTTAATTGCATTTTTTTTTAAATAACTAAATAAAATATATTATAGTTAAGTATATTTAAGTAATTATTATATTTTTTATTGATTAATGCTGTATATATATATATATATATATATATATATATATATATATATATATATATATATATATATATATATATATTTTTTTTTTTTTTTTTAAACAACATTTGATTGTAACATTCAGTTAAAACATTGAACATGGAATACAGAAAATTAAAACAGAAAATGCATCATTTGTATCTGTGAGATATTTAATCAAATCATTTTCTGTGAAAAATTTTTTATTTGTCGATTATAGTATTGATTTAGTATCGATACTGAGATACCAGGTATTGATAAAAGCCAATAATTTGGTATCAGAGCAACCCTATAACAGACACATCAGATTAGGCATCACAAACAACTACCTAAAGCCAGGTGTACACTGTATGATTTATACAGTCCTTTGAGACTGCTGCTTGTCAGACTGTACGATTGGATCCAGTGAGATCTTGGGTAAAACCTATCGCACACTGTACGACATTATATCATACACATATTTTAGCCCAAGACTTTGGTCCCTATTGTGCTAACTGAAAGCACTGACAGGTGAAGTATCTCATATGGCCATCGTAGGAGCTGAAACTGCCAGAAGTTTGTTTGAGGCTAAGATTCATTAGGTAATGTAATTTGTCGGCCGTTTGTGCACGTCACACAAGGTTATAAAGACTGGTGATTTTTCCCTATGACAAGTGAAATATTTTACGATCACCAAAATGTGTCTCAGACTGCAGAATTGTGCCTAAAGTTATATAGTGTAAACCTTGCTTAATAGGGATTTCAAGGGTTGACTGCATACTGCATGACACCTTCACAGTGCATGTGTTGGTCAGTATGGCATATACACCGTGGTCACATGCATCCCTCATTGAGAAGTCTAGATCAATCCATCATTCTGCCTGTGTTCTGGAACAACATGATGTGTTGGCTCTTAACTATTCATTGTGTTTTATTTAATGTATGTACGTAAATCATTAGACAGCGATAGACAGCATGTTTAGGTTTAATCACTATGGCTCCCTCCAAGAAAATCACTCAAAATTACAGCTGTTTGCATATCAAACTGTATCTAGCCACATTATTTTTTTGCTTTATATTTTGGGCATAATGCATATTTAAATATAATTATGTCACATCAATACCTTGAAATGATGTATTCCAATGTTCAAATGTATTCCTTATCATTATTTTTACCTAGTCTTCAAACAAAGCTGACTCAACAGCAATCTACAGTATATCAGCATTCACAATCAATCTTTCTAGCAATTCCAGTCTCCACACACATTGGCCATCCAGCAGTGGGATATTGACTGAGGGCCAAACAGAAATTCCATAATTGTTGGCCTCAGTGAGAATCAATCGTTTGCTTCCTGGACAAACATTTCTGTCTGACTACTAGTCTAGATGTATAACCCACACATGAATTCACATACACATACATTCTAAAGGTGACATATGTCCACACAAAGCATGGGCCACAAGGACAGCTAATTTTCATGGGTCAAGGACTTGACCTTACACCCAGCTTTAAGAAAGCAAGTCAAGTGGCAAACAACGAGAGCATGTCTGCCATCTCTAAAACAGAGTGCTAATTGGATTTTCACATCTTCACGTTTGGGAATAGTCAAAGCAGGTGAGAAAAAGCTTTCACATGTTACATGACAACCCTGTTCGGGAGGTACCCTCCCCATCTCAACATCCTTTTATAAAAATCCTTCAGGTGAATTGGCCAAAGTGTTTTCCATCAGACTGGTCAAGGCTTATGCCTAATCCTGTCCATAGAGGATAAAATTAAAGGTTAACCCTCCATGGACTCTTCATCGTTCTGGATCAATACAATGCTCACTTGGTAACTCTCTGGCATTCCCCCTATCCCCCACCAACTCTGACTGTCCAATGTATTTCATCTTTTTGTCCCCCTTTTTTTTTTAAATAGGTGCTTAGAGACATATCTGACACTTTAATGTTCACCAAAGGGTCAAGTCAGGAAAGATACCCCTTTCTAGGTACACTGTACATTAGCAGATTTGATGGAACGCAGATGCTGCAAACACCTAATGGTCTATTGTTTACCACTTAAGTTGGGCAGGCCAAAGGCTAGGGCAAATATGAGTCACTGTTTGTTTGCTTTAACAATTTATTTATGGCATGAACCTGCACAATACCTTTGATTCATGTTTCGGTAGTCTTCAGTAGTACATTCATCCTATTTACTATATCTCTCAAACCTTAGATAGTGCACCATCTCTTTGATAAGACAAAAGGAGGCTTTCACTAGCACATAGAGTCACCAAGGATGCACAGACTGTCCCTGTAGAGGCTTATTATAGAGTGTCATCTTCAGGCCTTGCTTTGATAAGGAGCAGACACTTTAATGAAATCTACTGACTGGGATGTCTGGTAATCCTATAACCTACTGGAAGGCTGTGAGAAGTTAGCTTAAAGAAACATGGCAGGCGACGAAGGACATTAATAAATAGTGAGGGAGAATTAAAACTGAGCAGACTTGGGAGTTGATATTAATTTAATGAAACTTGTTGATGATGCTCCCAGACTCAGACAGAGTTTTTTGCACATGCTCTGTAGATCTGTATTTGATCCTCTTCAGTTGGAATTGTAAATGATGGTGTTCTTTTATTGATAGCTGTTCCCACCCTAGCTGTTCTGTTGAGGGGACAAAGTTTCTCTGTATCCTTTTCATTTGTTGTAAAGCTTGTAAAGTTTTTTGTTTCATCTGATTGAGTGATTTAATGTATTGCTGTCCAGTTGTCCTTAACAAGACATTATTTATGTGTCTCATCACAATCATTCAGCGGTCTTAGTATCCACCTCACAGCTCAAACAAATACAGAATTTATGCATTTTGAACCCTGGAACCCAAACAATGGATACATTCAGTCAATATACAGATGCCACGATCCTGTCAGTCTGGGTTTTCGCGTGACAGGACCATGGCATTATCGTCCCATGTCTGTCTTGTGTTTCATTGTCTGTCTTTGTGTGAGCGCATGGTTTTGGTTGTATTCCCTGCTGTGTGTTCTTCGGTCCGTCTTGTTTCTGGATCCTGACTTCCTGTCTGGTTCAGTTTTGGTCTGTGTCGGGATCAAGACAGTCATGTTCCATGTCTATCTGTTATTGACGTGGGTGCATCACACTTATGTCATCTTGTCAGCATGCACTCGAGTCGATAGTTTGTCTGGCTCTTGTGAACATGGGTGCGCCTCGCGTCACACTCACGCTGCACATCTGGGTTGCGAGCTGTCTTCATGTTGTGCTGAGGTTCGGTCATTTTGGTATAAGGTGTCGGGTGTGTTTGTGTGGCCGAGCTCTCACACAGGTGTCCTGTCTTGTTTTTGTCACCTGTTGTGTGCATCACGTGCAGTTTGCCTTGCAAAGGTTTTATTTAGTGTGAGAATGCGTTGCATCGCTTTGTTTGGCATTGTATTCTCTTGTCTAGTTTGGTGGTTGGCATGGGCATATATTGCCTTATTGTCTTGTTGATCTGTGCTCATGCCATTCGAGAGTTTTGTTGTCTTGTGAGAGCACATGGCTTTGTTATGCTTCTGTATCGCCACATGTCTCTCTGTCTTATGTCATATCCCACCTCCTTGTTTGCATATAATTAGTTTATTAGTCACACCCACCCTGTCTTGTTAACCTGTTGATTTCTCTCCCTATTTTAGTCTCCTCGTGTGTGCTGTCCAGTGCCAGTTTGTATTGTGTATTCGGTCAGTCCTGTGTTATCCAGTCGGTCTTGTCTTTTGGTCGATCCCTGTTGGTTGGTTTGTGTTTATGTTTATTCCCTATCCTTACATGGTCTGGTCAGTCGTGCAAACAGTTTCCCTGCCCCATCCTGGATTGCCATTTCCCCTTCAGGGTTGTTTGTGTTTTGCATTTGCATTTTCTTTTCTGTATAAATAAATTGCTGTTTTTTGAGAAATCTGTGCTTGGGACCTGAGCCTCCATCATTCCCTCTGAGACTGACAACAGAGTCCTTGAACTGTGTTATTCTATACCTGCTGCACATTATCCTTCACCTAACCTTCACACCAATTGTTTTTGGAAGGACAGTGTCTCATAGTGAATGAGATACAGAGAAACCTCTTACATTCAGTACATTCTATGAAAAATAGAATTGGTTGGTCGGTCAGTCAAGCATTTGATCAATTGTTTGATCTATTTAATCAATCATTTTGATTCTGTAAACTGTCCTGCATCTCTCTCTCCACCAATGCTGACTTTAAAACAGTTTTGAAATGGAGTGCTCTGATAACAATGCACTGATCTGATTGTACTTGCAATGTATTTTTGGGAAATTAGTCAAATTACTTGTCCAGTTATCTCCGCAAAGAATTATTAGCAACTGACACTTTTGTTAAATGAATACAAATGTTGATATTTCACTGCGTCAAAAACTAAAGTTTAACTGTCAGTGAGCTCACTCACTGAATTAGTTCAAACCAAATTATAGACAGCAGAGTTTGTCTTGCTTTTCCTCATGATTGTACATGGGCCTCAATAAGCTCTCATTACAATGATACAAACAAACAGAAACAATGTGCCACAGACGGCACATAGAACAGATTCGAAGTGCCTGTTATGGTTGTGTGTGTGCTTTTAGGCAGTATATGTGTATTCTTTTGTTACACCAGATTGGTTATGTTAGTTTAAAAGATGAGAGTTTGAAAGGGTTCTGGGGATTTGCCATGGCAACCCCTTATGCCTGTGAAGTTTTGGTAATTTTTATATTATTATGAATGACCAAAGTGTAGAAATTCTGATGTGTTTTACATAAACCTGCTTCTATTTGTGCATGTGATACGTCTCACACATGTTGTTCACACACAGGAGTTGGAAAATAAGCAGTCTGTCATTCAACTGCCATTTTTAAAGCACTAAACCCTTGTCTTGCTAATATTACTTTCATGAATGGCTGATTAATGGTACGCTTACCTCAAGTCAATGTGGTCATTTCACTTGTCTTCAGAGAGACCTCACCTATCACCATTGCACATGCATGTGATTAAATCATATGCATATTAAAGCATATTTCTCAAAGTTCATTAAGGGGTCAGTGTTTGCTAGATGCTATTTCTTCACTCAATACACCATCTGTTTAATTTTGTCTTAAGGTGAGGAACTTCACTGGGTTGTTGGGGCTAGTGAATATACTGAATACTTCTGAATTCTTAATAGCCCCTCACTCCAATGGCACTTATTGAAAACCGACAATGGCTGTAAACTCATGACGACAGGTCTAGAGTCTACTTAAATTAGTCTGCAGAAATTCTTTTTGACGGTTGGCATCAAGATTTGTAGGTTTTTGTATGGCTCAGCTGTTGTGTAAAACTGGCCAAAAAGCAAACTCACAAGCAACAAATCAATATCTTTCCACCTTTTCATTGAAACTCACTTGTGCGTCTGGACATTTGGCCTGTTATAATGTTTTTTCATATGATGAATCATATGATGAATTACTTCAGTCATGATCAATAGGAAGTGTAAACAAACATCTCTGTTAAACAAAATACCATTTATCACCTGCTTTTCATGGATGGTAAAAGAATAGTGTTAATTGCGACAGGCAAATAGTGTTGACTTTTGTGAATAAGACACGTTTTACAATGCATTCATTTTCATGTGCTGCTGCACTTTTTAGCACATTTAGATAGTAAGTGTTTAGTGAACAAGACGCAGGTCTTGAAGCTTAAAATACCACATGCTAAAGTGTCTCAAATGTTTAGTAATTTCTCCTCAAAATGTTCTAGTGAGAGAAACCATGCATGTTAACAATAAATCGTTGTCTCTAGGAATGCCTAGAACTTCTCAGCAATTCTGTCTGAAGTTGGTGAGGGCAGCTGGCTGGAGACAATCTGGTCTCATACCTGCTCCATCCATTCTTCATGTGTGTCATTTTGTCAGGTGGTGTTTATTTCAGTGGTTTTTCTCTTCCTGTTGTGAATGCTGTTAGTGTGTGCCCTGTCTCTACACACTAAAGTCATTCATCACTTACCTGCTATGTATTTGGGTCTCCTGTTTTCCTTTTTTTCGTGTTTGTATAAGGGTCACATTGTTTTTGTGCTCTATGTGTTTGAGGTTGTGGATTTTTTGTTCTAAATATATTCACAGTGACCAAGGAGACCTTGGGTGAATTTATAGATGCAAATGTACTTTTTGGTGTCTAATTGGGATGTACTTGTGACTTGATGTATGGTGTACATTTACAGCCATCAAATGGTGGATGTTTACAGCTGTTCAACTAAAAACTTGCACTAAACAAGTTCTAAAGCATCTCATTGCTGCATTTTTAGCCCTCTACGACTTTGCCTATATTTGCAGGAATAGCCATAGAGAGTCTAATTCATGTCCTTGAATGGTGGGACCAAACTAAAATGAATGGATTGTTCAGCTGCTGGCTTTTCAAGCACTAGTCTGTAATGGTAGACTGTGTTGACAGAATTTACCTTCAATACGACATCAAGATGGAATGCAAGACTTCATAATTGGTTATTTGCCCTTTGGGATGTCTTTGCAAAAGTTCTGCCAGCCGATTTAGCATCTACACTGCTTTATTTGTGGCTGCTGACCCTTGCATAAAATCTGAGATAGGGTAGCAATACTCTAGCTCAGTGAAACTGCAACACTAGAAAGGACAGTGATCTGTCAGCATGTATCAACATGAAGCTATCTTTCTAATATTAGAGCCGTGCTCCAGGATGTTGAAAATATTTACACTCTCTTTTACTTCCTCCTCTTCTCTGTTGTGGTATAGCATGTTTCAATTCCCTTCCTTACTTTGTGAGGAAGTTTCTCAGGCTGCAAAAATTCCTTGTTTTCTTTACAGAGCAGAGAACAACAGGAAGCCCACTTTTTTAAAAGTTCCTGTTATCGAAGCATGATCCTCACCTGAGGCTGTACAGAGGCCCCCAAAAAAGTATTTGGGCATTTTATTATATAATAAAATATCAAACCAAATGATACATATTTGTTTATATGTATCATCTGGTTTTCATTAAGAAGTATTTGGAATCTTTCTGGCTGTCAAACTTGTCCACAACTTATGTGATGAAATCACATTAACCATTAACCTGTGTTAACCATAGTGAACTTGAAGGGAACTGAATTTGTACATCCATTAATATGACTTTTAGACCAAGTGGTTATAACAATGGCTTAGAAAAGTGAATTTACGTCTCATTATTTGTTTGCAGATGCCACTTAGGTTGTTTTTTTCCTTTTCTGTATTGTTGTGATGGACACATTTATAAACCGATGCTATCATTCAGTACAGACAGGCTTGATAACCAGGCTGTCATCTATTGTTGTCTTTCTCAGGGCTTTGAGGTGATAGATATATCCTTTCCTTGTTCACAATACAAAAGAATTCCAATGAAGTGACTGTGTTGCTGTGCAGCAATCACTTATTATTTGCAATGGTTTGATCTGCTGGGATTTTGTGTTGTGGCCTGTATTACTTTTTTTCTCTTTCTTGTATTCGTGTACCATTTTTGAGGAAACATAAAAAATACATGAATGTTGTACAGGGAGGATGAGGGTCAGAGGAAATGTATACATGATGTCTTTGAATACAGATGAATGAACACAGTGCCAGTCAGTGATCATTTGCAGAAACAGAAGTAAGCCTCCAGCCACTGTTCTCATAAAGCAACTCAGAAATTAATAATGGAATATTTTCAAGCATCTCCATTCTACTCAGGTGCCAGGATGTTGGACCATTACCTCAGCTCATCAATAAAGGAGTATGAGATGAGAGAATTCTTGTTTGATCCTTATCCTGCTGAGCTCTGTGTAACCCAGTAGTGGCTTGTTTCATCAGCTGTATTAACACTTACAAATTTTTCCAGGATCTGCACATTCCTCCAGGTTAGCAACGAGTTTAGTCAATTTAGTCGACACTAAATAATGGGGAAAAATAGGGTGAACACAAGTTTGAAATGCTGTGAGCCAGATTCGAATGCACTTTGTCCACATGAGCACCAAAGCTCAATGAGTGCATTTACATGCCCACCAATACACTGAAAACTTCCAGAATCATCATTCTGAATCATCATTTAAAATCACACATTAGATAACATGGTAAGAATGGCAGTAAATCCACAACATTTAGGTAATGTGCAAAAATCTACTCAATCTGTGTTAATCGGTTTTTGCTTAATCCTTTTATGACCTTGAACTTACAGCTATAAGGGAAAACCGTTTAAGGCATTTACATTAACATACACGTTGTCAGTTTATTAAGCTTAATTGATGTAAGATCATGTAAACAAGTTCAATGTATTACAACATGCTCTAACATGATCACACAGGTTTAGTTTAGAATGTTTCTTCCACCTAAAGTTGGACCCAATGTGCCGAATTCCGGATAAGTGGCGCTATGCAGTGAATGTTCATGCCCCTAAAATTGTCCACACTGTGCCTTTGACGTAACATCCCTTTTGAACTTTTGAATGAGAAACTGCATTTGCACAGAAGTCAGTGAAAATAACCTTGTTAGGATTTAGAGTAAGGTTTAGAGTTTGGGATAGGAGTATATTAATGGAATATATATATACATTTTAAAATACATCACTTCATACATTAATCTGATTCCAAAAAATAAAAGAGAGACTGTGGCAGGGCGGAGGACGGGGCCGGGTCGTGATTCTACACACCCGGTCACTTATCAGGCTAATCAATCCTCCGAGAGGGATAAAGGCCGACTGCGGAGGATTGTGCGGGAGAGAGAGATCGTTAACGGACATGTCCGTCATGTGTGTGTTTGTGTCTTTTTAAGTTAATCATTAAAACTATTATTTATATTGTCAAGCCGTTCTCGCCTCCTCCTTTCCATTGATTGCTTTACACTGGTGCCGAAATCCGGGAAGGAGGAGGGATACGCCGTAGTAGAGTTCTCACCACTATCATCCACCCCAACAGAGCAGCCGCAGCCATCTGCCGGGGGACGAGGAGCCCGGCCACCTGGAAGTGGACAATGGCTGCCGACTGCCTGGAGCAGGAGAACCGCTGCAGGGACGGGGGAGACCCCTTCTGTTCCCCGAGAATGCGGCGGGGCGTTCCGTCCGCCAGGGGCTGGAGGACTGCCTCCGATCCGCCCAGAGAGGCACGGCTGTCGTCCGTTAAAGGGTGGAGGAGTGGGCGAGGAACAAGCTACGGTGTATCAGAGAGCTGGCGAGTACGTTTTTTTTTCATCTCTCTCTCCTCTCTCTCTCTCACTGCCGCTCCACGTTGGCCTTTTCCCTCTCGTTCAAATATTTGTGTTTTTTGGGGGGTACTACACTGTTACAGGAAGTACCCCCACATTTTTATTATTTCTGTTTCCCTCCGCTTGTCCCCTCCCTCATCCAGGTGGACGGGGATGACCTGCTGGCAGACGGGGCTTCGGGCACGCCCTCCCCAGGGAAAGAGGGGGGGATGGACGTCATGCTGGGGCCTCCTCTGCCTGAGAGAACGAGGGAGGAATGTGGCAGGGCGGAGGGCGGGGCCGGGTCGTGATTCTACACACCCGGTCACTTATCAGGCTAATCGAGCCTCCGAGAGGGATAAAGGTCGACTGCAGAGGATCGTGCGGGAGAGAGAGATCGTTTACGGACATGTCCGTCATGTGTGTGTTTTTGTCTTTTTAAGTTTATCATTAAAACTATTATTTATATCGTCAAGCCGGTTCTCACCTCCTCCTTTCCATTGACTGCTTTACAGAGACATGAGAACAGAAATGAAAAAATGTAAAAGTTATTTTCAATACATTGATCACCATTTTAAATCATAATTTATGAAACAATTACATTAAAATCAGTTTATGTGTATGGTCTATATATAAAAATAATAATATTATTACAAATTTCACTGTTTTATTCTATTACATGAATACTTTTAGAGCTACTGAAGTTATTCGGCCAAAAGTAGCGAGTGGTTTTCTCGTTTCCTTGTTATTGTTGTTTGATTAATAGCCTTTTTATGACATAGCCTACTAGACAGTGCCCAATTCAGTTACATGTACAATTCAAGTCCAACATTTTCATGCAAATACGCTTTTGTCCCACTATTTAAGTTCACTTTAGACATAAACAATTGCGTTTACATTAAATCCTCATTAAGACAGGCATTGACGGAATTATAAAATGTATTTGATAATTGTAGCGCTCAAACATTAGCCGCATGTCAGTCAAAAAGCATGCAGCTTCAGACATCAGGAAATAAAAAGTCTATCTTTTATATTTCATCTAGAACAACCAACCAGTTGTGCTCTTGCTATCGTGACTGATGTTATGAACACCCCTGTTATAGATGTAGATCATAGGCTAAATATAGAAAACTACTCAGAATTTGATCGAGGACATCTCACTTTAAAATTATCTAGATAATTTTATTGCCCTGCCCAATTGATAACATTGCATTCATCTCTCACAGCAGCCCAATAATCTCAGTAAATTACAGGCTACATTAAAGACACACAGAATTTAGTAAGCAGAAATATGAAATTTACCTCGATATGTTTCTTCAAATTAGAGGTAGGATTAATGAGGATGCATGAGCAAAATAAACTCAAATGACACGATCATGCAATTGGCCTTTTTCACTGTGAAAATCCCTTTCAGGTGCTGCTGTGATGTTCAGCTGTAAACTGTGCTTGAGGCATTCTCCACAGTTGATGCCAGATCTGCAGCTGCAGCGTTCAAGATTTTTACGTGTGATTTGATTTGACGGGAGTCACGAGACTCTCCCTAGCCAATCATGCTGATAGATAAAATTAAAATCAGGACATGGAAGTAGCGAACACAGATAGTGGGAAAATAGCACAGTAAAAGTACAGTTACAGCACTTAAAATGTACTCAAGAAAAAGTAAACGTATACAATATTTAAACTACTTAAAAATGTAGTTAATTACAGTAACATGAGTATTTGTAATTAGTTAATTTATACTCCTGGTGTGATGAGGAAGAGGGCGTGGCCCGGCTGTGAGGGTGCACGGCATGCGCTGAATTAGCTGATCAGCGGTAGAGTGAGATAAAGGGGAGCTGGAGATGCTAGTTCGAGAGAGAGAGAGACACACGTGGCCACATTGTGTGTGTCTGTGTTCGTGTTTGTTTTATGTTGTTTTAAGTTGAGTTTTAACATTAAACTTTGTTTTATTTTCAGCCTGTTCCTGCTTCCTCCTTGCCCGTCCTTTAACTGTTACAAAGTGAAAGAATGCCATTTAGGTCTGAGTACTGCTGCACATTTACACAATTGTAGTTCCAGCTTCTGCCACTGAGAGGCAGTTCGGAAGTTGTAAAATTACACAGTACATCCGTGTGCTAGTTTCAAATGTTTTTTTACACCTAAGTTTCGTAAATGTTCATGCCCTGCAAGTTGCCCACTCTGTGCGGCTTCACATCCCTTTTGATCTCTGGTTAGCTAGAAACTACATTTGCACAGAAGTGAAATAGGACTGAAAAAAAAGGTTAGGTTTGGGACATGGGGTTGGGTTAGGAGTACATTAACTTAATTTGCTTATCAAATGTTTCCATTGCCTTTCAAGTCACATCACTGAGAGGCAGTTCAGGAACATCTCCTGTTACTGATTTTCCATTAAGAACAATCTGCACTAACCTTTAGGCCTTTGCTAAGGCAGTCTTATTTAGAAAACTGATAATTGTGTCTGAGAATAACACTATGATGATGTTCAAACCATTATCCATATCTGTTTTACTGCAATTTACCAAAATGATTGCTTTTTCCCTGCAAATACACTGTGTTAATCACAGCTGTAGGTGATTTCTGTCTGACAAGAGTCAGTATCATTTTATTAGTTCAGTAAGCACCAAGCAACATTGCAACTGTGTGCAAACAAAGCATTAACACATCACTATCCTGAGATTGCAGCCTGTAGTATTAATATCAGGCTGGTTGACTGGAGCCAGACATTCCACAGTATGTGTCGCTCTGATCTATGCAACTGTGGCGCTGTAGTGTTGATGTAATTACAAAGGGTCAGGGGGCAACAGAGAGCTTAGATGCCAGTAGATCCATTGCTGGTGTCATGGACTGTCTGGCCCCACAGGGAGCTGAGAGCCTCATGCATCAAAAGTGACATATTCTGGAGAGAGTTGGAACCATGACCTGGATCCACATGCACATCCCTGTTACTCTTTCATGCTTTCTCTTGTTCCTCTTCTTCATGATTGTCTTTTTTATACTCTTGTTCTCCCATCTACCCATATAATAAATCATTCCACCAGATGGAAATTGTGTATTATATGACATTAACACAACTGGATTCAGCAATGTCTTCATATGTGTATGAATTTTGATAGTACAAAAGGCATATTTATTCATGAAGATTTCACACTGCATTCAATCCTTGTAAATGAGACTTAAAACAAATGCCATAAATTAAGTCACTCTGCTGCCAAACACTGCACAGAATAATAGCAGCACTCAAATGCCACACTGAATCCAATTTTTCCGTAGCACCTTCTCTGATAGATTTAAACAGAATGTTTTATCCATGACCTTTCCATAAAACAGCCCATCACTTCAGTCTTCATACACTGTTGTTATTCATTGTGTTGATGAATCATTTTGCCTTTCAAAGCAGTTTATTTTTGCATGTGTATATGTGTCATCTTCTTGCCACTTCTTTTTATACTTGTAGAACAAAGAGACAAGAAGTTCTGGGCATTTGACCTTTTGTTTTTTTATCATGAGGATTGAGCAGTGATTTCTGTAATCTGTAATCCAAATCTGTAGTCATGTTAAGTGCCTGTAAGACCAGTGTGAGCACCCAGATACATCCCATGACTGGAGATTGGGGGTTTGGCTTTGTGGAGTGCTGCTAGTTGAAATGTCACACTGTGTCCCAGGAGGAATTATGTAATTTTGTAGAAGGCAAAAATTAACGTAGGGCACGTTTCCAAGTTATTTTTTTACAGATATTGAGAAACTTGAACATCTCATGTGGAAGCCGGGTCATTCAAATTTGAAATATGCCTTAATGTGCCACTCTCTCCCTGTTACCCTGGGCAACAAATGCCTGCCAATCCCTGCTTGACTCAGGTCCACCAGACTGTGGCACGTCAAAGCCAGACTTCTCTCATCCAGTGTGTGTATGCCAGTTTGTGTGTGTATACACCCCCTTCCCCCTGCTTCATAGAGCGTGAACGCACGTTCAAGGCTGTGCATGCACACACACACAAGACAATAGGCTATAATCATACTGGCAAAGGCAATAAAATCATCCAGCAGTTCCCTAAACTCATAGCCACCACACTGGTCTTTCTTTACAAATATCTCAAACTACCAGCAGTACTTAATCAAAGCAAGCTTACAGCCATTTCTAAAGATGTAGGTGATTGTGGTTGATTAATGGGGCACCCTTATAATCAAATCTCTCCACTGTGGAATTCCAATTATAGTGTCATCTCACACTGTGGAAAACCTGGTGGATTCCAGGACTATCTCTGTCTGTGCTCTGCATGTTCAGGTTTGGGTTTTTGTAGGTGTGACCTATTCTTCAGTTTCATGACCAACTGTCTGGACAGCAGGGACAAAACTCTCATTTTCACTGGCTTCCTGTTGGCTTTACTCCAAGCAGCCTTGGATTTTGCTCCTTACCTTCATCCACACTGTGCAGGGCTCCATCTGTCCCATTCTTTTATGTAATTTCATCATCTGTTGCTCCATTTGCAAGGGGCTTTATACACTACAGTAGTCACACCAGCCGAAAATTGTAACTTTTGCCGCAACACACTGTGACGTATGCGTTCTTGCATTCAAACACAGCTGGATAGTGTGCAACTCTGAAAGCAGGGGTCTTGAGACGTGTTTTTTTTCTAAATTTCTAGTTTCTAAATACTTTAACTTGAATCAGCATCCTAAAAATGCTGTTTATGACGTGACAACCAAATTGAGACCAAAAGTGCAAAAGCGTTGGTCTGATGCAAATGTACATAGACGTGTCATTAGAAAAGTCCTTATTAAAGCCCTTAATAAGTCTGGATGGATTGCTGTGGCCTATTGGCCAATGATAGGCTAATGTTCAATGATATAAATAAATAATAAATTGCCCTCTAACACCACTTTGTGTATTGTCTAATCAATAGTGTGTTTCAATAATGTAATTATTGTATTACGTTGTATTAATGTAATGGGCTCAATTTGCCTTCCTGCAAATTTTGAAATATGTGATTACTGTAATTTAATTTGATTGATTAATTGGCATATCATGTAATAAATTAAATAAAAAATATATATGAAATTACAGTCCTATCGAAAAAACCTATCTGTTTCTGTTGTCTCCTCCAAAGACAACAGAAACTTTAGAAAACTATCACCATATTAGAATACTTAAAAACAAATACATAAATAATGAGATTAATGTTGCCGTTGCCTCAAAACGCATATTAAAATGGCGCCACACTAGCAGACTCCAAAGAACTTGATTTTGTCCAAGGGAATCACACATGCAGACTGTTTTGCAGAGATCTGGCTCTCTTCAGTTGGAAGTATTACAAACTTGCTGATACAAAATGGGGGAGTAGTAACAAACATACCAACTCTCTGCAACTCTCTCTCTTAATCCCTGTTACGTGGAGCTTGCTTAAAAAATATATGTAACGCCTGAGCATAAAGAATTGTAATAGAGTGATTTGGGCCGTTTTCAGACCTTTAGCTTACTTGATTTGTTCCGAAACAGAGGCTAAAATAGTTACAATATTGCATTTCTTTAATTTTGAAGATTTAACTCATACATCAAGATGCCGGTTATATACTTGTCAAAATGTTTCAACAGGTTACTGTGTAACATCTGAGTGGCCTCCCGCCCACCAGAGGGAGCCCTCACCTGAATACTGAACTCTGTCACTTCCTTATTCCTACCACATCAGTTCCGGCCATGTCACTTCCTGTTTATATTTAAGCCATGCCCACTCACTCACACCTTGCAAAGTATTGAAGACCAGTTCACCTGCCTTACCAAGCGTTTATCTGTTGCTATCTCGTTCTGCTTTATGTTATGACCTACTGCCTGTTTATTGGAATTAAGTTTTTGGATTACCCCTTTTGTATTGTTTGCCTGTTTGGATTGATTACCTGTTGCAAACCTCTAGCTGTATTACTTACTATTATTTCTTCTGCAAAATCGATTCTAATCCAACCTCTGGTCTGAGTTTGTTGCATACTGGTTCAAATATTTGAGTATTGTTTATGTCACAGTTATGCAAAACATCACCCTTATTATATAGAATGCTTGTTTCAGTGTGAGGTTACACTGCTAATAAACCTTATCCGACACACGGATCAGTATGAGTTGTAACATTTCTGCTGTTTATTTTTATACATCATTGGTTGCTTTTGCATTATTTCTGCATTAAAAAGTACCTGTTCTCATGGTCAGAAATCCATCCCTCCCTCTCGCACATACACACACACACCTGCTCACACACATACACACTGAAAGAGTGAAACCACATTTCCCCGTCTGTCGCCCACTTCGATGTTGTGTCGAATGAAGGGACACCAGGGGACTTCTTTGAAGGCCTCGGTTACCTCTGAATTTGAGAAAAGGCCAATGAGAAATTAGCAGACAGCGTTGGGGTGCCGTGTACGCAGCCGCCGGCTCCTGGGTGTGGCCCCGGCTGGGATGGCACATCAATTGTCTAGAGTTCCTGGCTGTAATATTTGCTCTCTGGAACCTCCACGTCTGGCCCCTGGATGGGATGCAGAAGATCTAAGTGACCTACCACCTGCTGTCTTAGACACAATCAACCAAGCCGAAGCTCCCTCTACCAGGCAACTGTTCTTTATTGGTGTTCTTCCCGATCTGAAGACCCACAGAGATGCACAGTCGGGTCAGTGCTCTCATTTCTGCAGGAGAGGCTGGAGGGGAGGCTGACCCCCTCTACCTTGAAGGTTTATGTAGCTGCCATATCGGCTCACCACAACGCAGTGGATGGTAAGTTCCTAAGTGAAGCACGATCTCAAGTTCAGAGGTAACCGAGGCCTTCAAAAAAGTCCTCTAGTGTCGCTTCATTTGGCACAACGTCTCGTTCCCTCCATCAGGGAATGGAGGTTACAACAGTAACCTAGATGTTTTTTCTGTCATAAAGTTGCAGACACCATCCTACTTGTCTATTCTGCCTTTGTCCACAAGAGAGAAGCAATCATGCTAAAATTTCCTCAGGAATTATTAAATAATTTGTATTTTAAATGTGCAACTACATATTTAATATATCATATATCCACACTTTGATGATGAATCACAAACAAGCCAAGTGTGCGATTCATGGAGGATCTTTACCTTGTGAAAGCATGTGATTGTGAACTTCCCTCAGTAGGCTTCCGCATATTCAGCTTTCGATAAAAACAGACGGTTGTGCCTCTGCTTTCTGATGTCATTTTAGTTTAGGACAAAAAGGCAGGAAAAAACTTGGTGACAGAATTACTGTGGATTACAATCAGTGATTTTGATGATATGCAGCTGAGTGAAATAATTTTTTTTAGATAAGCTTGACATCTTGTCAGTTCTTCAGTAAACAAAGAAGCTAATTGGTCACTTCACCAGAAAACAAGACCTTGCCTCGGTAACAGGCTGACATTCTGGTCTGTCAAACAGTTTTTGTTTCTTTAGGTTTCCTTACCCTATATTACTTCCTTTTGTGCACCCCATTTGTTTTTGTCCTTTTGACATTTTTTAGGACATTTCACTCCTGTCCTCCTAATAACTTTTTGAAACCAGATTGTCCCTAAACTACCATAATGTTGCATTTGTGGACTGTTCTGCCACACACTGACCGATATTTTTGCTTATGGAAGCACTCTTGTATAATACAAGCAAGCGGTTTGCATCATGCATTTTCCCATTAAAACCACTACAATCATGAATTTCCACTGTAAAAACAATGAACCAGGCCTCAACACCCTACCACCAACCACCAATTAGACTACTCTCTGTACTCATCTCTGCAATCTTCAGAGCCCTGCTTGCTTTGTTTTTCTATTTTTTGAGTATTAAAATAGCCAGGCTAAAAAATAGCCCCCTGCTACTGCACCAAATTAAGCTGCTGGCAACCAGATCAGCCATTCTGTTCATGAGATGAGTTAAACCTCTGCTGAACTGCCCGCATATGCAACCAGCCCTAATTCATTCACTGGAGAGAACAGCTTGTAATCGGGCTGGAGACATTTGGCCATGATGGAGAGTGGTTGGCCAAATGGACGTGGAAGGAAACAACACTAATATTGTCGATATAGGCAGATTCAAAGGTGATTCAAAAGTGCAGATTTGGTTAGATTCTTGATGTCAGAAGTCATTTTTTATTACTGTTACTAATCAGTGAAAATCACAACTTGGCTTCTGCTATATATTTCCAAATTGCCAGTGAAGCTGCTGCTTTCAGAAAGGTGCTTTAATATTTAATTTAATATTTAGTTTAATTACTTCAATATGTCATAAAATCTGATCTCAAATATCGCAAATATGAGTGCAATATGGGCAGAGGCTGCACAGGATGTTTAGGAGAGTATGAATGCAGACTCTTGAGGTGAAATAAAAACGAACACTAACTCCTTGTGGGAGTTTGTCATATTTTTTGGAGTTTGGTAAAACTGTGGTGTGGTTTAGTGGAAAGCTATTGTCTATTTATAGTGGTATAAAATTATTCCTACCATTTTTGTTCATACCACCCTCCACTATTTTAATACATTGATTTAGAAAACTATAGGCAGATTAATCAGAATTCAGCCGTTTCCACCTCTTTAGTTATCGGTATCTGCAAAATCCGTTATCGGTCAACCTCTGTTACATATTCAACAACCATTTAAACATTGTTTTTATGCTAGGATTTGTTATGTTGCCCACTATGGAATGTACCGATGAGAATGGAATGCACTAAAATATCTCAAGGTTTGCAGGGACGTTTTGAATGACTGGAATTAATCATCACAGACACATAAAAAACAAGAGTCATTAAAAGTAATTGGTTGATGGACAGTTGAATTATGTTCATGTCTGCATTGTCAATATTTCTGTGACTTATCATTGGTGACCTTCCCTCTGCAGCATTTAGAGACTCTGTGTCTCTTTACATATGTAAGAATAACAGAGATCTCCAGTGGTAGCAGTACCAAGGTCACTGGAGGACGAGCCTACCTGGGGTGAATGTAATGTTCCACTGTATCTCCCAGCACATCCTTTGTCTTCATTACAGTCATGTAAGACCTCCAGGTCTCATTTTGGTATGGAAGTATTGCTGGGCACACCTTTTAACACTTTTAACTATGTACTAAAGCACTCTTATCACGTTTTGTTCAGTAATGACTTTAAATATGATATTTAATTATATGTCATAGAAAAATGTAATGTTTGACTCTTGGTTTCAGAAGGCTAAACATGTTTGACATGTACTGAAATCAACTCCAGCGACACAGTTGTCTCCCAGTTTTCGATCCACTGACCAAATAGAATCTATCAGCATCCAGGCTAGCATTGATTTCCCTCAGAATGCCCCACTAAGCAGAGGTCATAGGTTGAGTATTTGGATATTTCCTCCCACGCACAGATTGGTGTAATTGACAGTTGTCATAGATTTCTTTGTTCGCTGTAATTTGAAATGATCAACTCAATCAAGTGTAGCGTCAGTTCAGGCTGGTCACGTAAGTCATGCTTGCCATGATATTAAATGTCTTTGCTGCATTCCATTGCATGGATGTAATTTGCACTTTAACACCCTCCGCCATCCCCAGCTCCACCTCTTGCATGGCAGCTTTGCGCTTGCGCTTTTGCTTGCCAATAGAAATTCCGGTTTTCCATGTATTATTGCACCTTGATCTTGATTTATCAACGTGATATATACAGTATTTGAAGTTAAGTGCTCATTTATCTATTATGCAATGAAGGATTGTACCATGTGTGTACCAAATGTTCATGCCTATTCATTGGATGAAAGTGGTCCTGACTGAAATGAGAATTAATCCCTAAAACTAATTCTCATTGAGAGTGATTCTCATTCACAGTACAGTGGAATTGTCAAAGGGATTTCTGAAATGAAATTGTTGTAGTAGGCTCTATTGCTGTTGTTAAAAGGAATACAGTAATTCACCCAAAAATGACTTCTTCCTCATGTCATTCTGAACTTGTTTGACTTTCTTTCTTCTGTGATACACAAAATGAGAATGTACTGGATACTGGATGGTTTCCATATAATCCCTAGACATACATTTATTTATTTATTTATTTTAACTTTTGTAAAACTTGTGATTGGTAAAATTTGTACTGCAGTTAATCCAGTTCTGCATTAGTACTGCATCCAATTTACCACAGTTTTAGTTTTTAGGAAATCTTTTTGTACACAGGATGACATTTAATGGGAGTTAAACGCCAAAATGAAAAAAAAAAAGCACCATAAAAGTAGCATGTGCAATTTATAAGCACTATTTTCCAAACCTTATGATTATTTTGTATGAGGAACATACTGAAATTTACATACTGAAAGTTGTTTTTCAATTAACCATTTCCTCGACTTAAGGAAACGACTTAAAGTTCGACCTTTTGCTTACACTATGTTATTGTATGGCTTTAAAAAATCTGGGATATGGTACATAAATCATATAGACTGGTTTAATGGACTATTTATAATGATGTTTTGTCATTTTGTTCAATATATACATTTTTCAATCCTTTCTACTTTTGTTTTCCATGAAAGAAAGTAAGTAGGGTTTTGGAATGAGATGAGTACACGTAGGCCTGTTGCGATTATTAAATAACCGTGTGATCACATATATTTGATCTTACCGTGGTTATTTTAGATAACAGTGATTATTGGGCATTCTAATTCCAATCACATTAATAAAGGGAATTTTAAGCGAATATACTGTATAATTGTCATAAATGGCACGTTTGTGTCTCATTCAGTTGAACTCAGAGTTTTTTTAGAAATATATATGTAAAATATATTAGTTAAAAAAACAACAGTATAAATGTAAAATTCACCAAAACTAATGTTGACCAATAAAAGACATAATATAAGTATTTAGAATTACATATTTTGATATTTTAAACATTAATTTTCATGTCATTCATAAGTTTTATAGGCTTAAAAGGAAATCACATATCCCTATTTTAATATATTTCAAGTTAAATATGTAAAATTGACTTCTTAAGGTGTATAAAGCAATATTACAATTTATATGACAATTAATCATCATAGCCCTAAAACAGACAATTACAGTAATTGTTATTATCACAATTATTTGTTTGAAAATTAATCGTCAGCCAAATTTCATAATCGTGACAGCTCTATGCACATGACATAATCTCTTTTGCAACACTATTTAAAATGTATGAGATAATGCTGAGGCTCAAGATGTTTTAGGTATTGTAGATCAGCATGTTGTATAAGTATCATTAGAGGGTATTCATGAAAAGTGTCACCTCGAGACAGTGAACAGATTGAGAAAGAGAGAGAGAGAGAGAGAGTGAGGGAGGAATGCTGTGAGCGTCATCATGTTTACCCTAAGCACGTTTACCCTCAATCACAGTACATTACCCTAGAGAGAGCCGAGCAGACTCTCTTTGCTGTGCTCTTTTTTTCGCATTCCCTCTTTTGCTGTCTCTCTAGTTTTCTCTGCAATCTCTCATTTCAACTCTATCCTGCCTTGCCTTTCACTTCTCATATATCTCTAAGGCAGAGGCAGATGCACATTATCAACACAAGCGGAAATTGATTAAAAAACAAATGTTATGGCATCTTCCTTTCTAACACCTGCCTGTCTGTCTTTTATTTGTATTTTCTTATTCTGCCATGACCTTAAATTGAATACTGCAGTTAATCGTCTGTTAATTACTTGAGCCCCTTGAAGAGGTAGAGGAAATTACCTTTTCTCACTTCTTTCACATACTATTCTGTTTTATTGAACTTTATTTTACTTGGTTGGACTTCATTCACGTTTCGTTCAGTCTGTTTCTCTTCCCGAGCAGCATCTTTAACAGCCAAATCATTTGGTTTGTTTCCAAGCTCAGGGCTTCTCTTTTAACTGTATATTTGTTTGTTTTTTTCAGTGATATTCAGTCCTGTATGATTTGACGTACTTGAATCCGAGGCACAGTTGTAATGATGCTGTAAATCAATAAATAACTTATTGGATACTTACAGAAAAAAGTTCACCTGAAAATGAATATTCTGTCATGATTTAATCATGTTGTTTCATGCTCTTTCTTCTCTATGAGTTTAGGAGAATCTCTGAGGTTTCCATACAAGTTTAGCTCCAAAAAGAACTTAAAAGTATCATAAAAGTATTCAACATGGTCTGTTCATTAGATTTCAAGTCTTCTTTAGTTGTACACTAGCTTTCTGTGAGTAACAGACTCAAATCGAATCCATTATTTGCTCAAAATATTCCCATTTGCTGTCAGATTCAAATATGGTACAGGTTTGACGTCAATGATGCCAAGCAGCATTGTCTTCCACATGTGTCGTAACCAATAGTGAAATGCCAATTTGTAGTATTAAGGTGAGTAAATGAGGATTGAATTTTCATTTTTGTGTGAACTGTCCTTTTAAGGAACAATAACACAAGAGTAGATGAAAAAGATGGTTTTATTACCCCTATGGTAACATAATGTGAACTCTATAAAAGAAAGATAATTGTTCTGTGTTTTGTCAGAACTTACAGCTGATAGATAGATAGATAGATAGATAGATAGATAGATAGATAGATAGATAGATAGATAGATAGATAGATAGATAGATAGATAGATAGATAGATAGATAGATAGTCATCTAATAAAAAGCACAGTATAATAATATATACAGTTTTTATATGCAATAACATTCTTTTAAATGTGTCATCATCGATGGAACTGAATGGAATTACCCTATATGGAAAAATGCAAATGAGAGCCTGTAACTGGTTTAGGTTATTATCATGCTCAAGCATGTACTGTATAAAATAATAATAATAATAATAATAATAACAATAATAATAATAAAATCTTGACTATAGACTCTAATTTGTATTCATGTTCTCGACAATGGGATAATGTGATCTGGGGGAGCAGGTCAAAGACGTGTAACACATTAGGTGACTTTCTGACTGCCTCCACTAACATTTCAATAGAAATATTAATTCTGAACTGGATTATAGACTTGAAAATTTAGATGGACTGCATCTATTACGGTTCTCTGTTGTTTGTTTTGCCCCTGTCATCGGTTTCCCTTGGACTACACTTCCCATAATCCCCTTCTCTGATCACTTCCAGCTGTTCCCCTTTGTTTTCACCTGTGTTTTTGTGTCATTAATGCCCTGTTTTTCTGTTTTCTGTTATCGGTTGTTAATGTTCCTCCCCAGTTCATGCACCGTTTCAGTCCTGTTTGTTTTCATTTGTTTTCGCTTCCTGGTTTCCTGTCTTGCCCTGTTTCTGTGTTCAGCTGTTTTGTATTTAGTTTTCTTCATATTAAACAAAGCTGCATTTAGATCCTGCTCTTGTGACCTTCAGTGAATTATGATTAATTAACTTATTGGAGCGATATTATTCTCATGGCTTATTGAAAATAATATCACATGTATTTAAGTACAGCTTTGAAGCTAAATCTTTTAGAAACAGTGACGAGATTATTAATTTACATTTATGCATTTGGCAGATGCTTTTATCCAAAGCGACTTACAGTGCACTTATTACAGGGACAATCCCCGTAATCCCCGATTACCAGTTATGTGCTTTAGCCCACTACGCCACCACCACTTTTCATTATAATATACCACAGTCAAATCGTCTTTGAATACAGACAAACTTTATTGCTATTCTAAACATAAATCTAATCTAACACATACTGTATATACATGATGAGACAGGTTTGTGAGTAGTGACAGAATGTGAAATAACTGATCAGTACAGTGAAGATGAACAATGTCTTAAGAACCATTTCATTCTTCATTGAGTCTACCTCGGTTTGCTATCGGATTACCCAAATAATTTGATTAATACACCAGCACTTTGAGGACAATATTGAAGATATACTTGCTTGTCTTTGTGGTGTTTCCTTGCATTCATTGAAAGGTTTTGACGCTTGGTCGAAAATTCGTTCCGTTGATGTTATGATCTCTTTGTGATCGAGTTGTCTGTATGAATTAGTTTAGCATTATCTAGCAAGGCTAGATTAAGATGAAATGTCTTAGAGTTGTCCAAATCTGATAGTAATCTTGCACAGAAGAAAAGTCTGCTTTAACTGGGTGGGGGTTCTTGTTGGGAGGCCGGTAATTTATGACGTGGAAACATTCCAAATTAAAAGGCTGGGTTTTTCCTAGATCCAGATATATGTTGTTTCAATTATTTTGCATATATAATCTTACACCTTTATCGGTTGTTAATGTTTCTCCCCAGTTCATGCTCCGGTTTCAGTCTTGTTTGTTTTTGTTTGTTTTTGCTTCTATATTTCCTGTCTTGCCCGTGTTCATCCTGTTTTGTATTCAGTTTTATTAAGATCCTGATCTTGTGACCTCCCTCATTGCTACAGCATCTCACTACTAATGAAATGTATGATCTGGCTGAAGGGCTGATCACACCCTTTAAATATATCATTACGAAATGTTTTAATGTTCCATTTATTAGGTTTATAATGTAGTCTGAATGATTGCGATACAACTCGACTGCAATCACTATGAATTCCTAGCAACACTTGTTAAAAAAATAAAAAATAAAATAAAATAAATCCACAATAAAAACTAACAATTATCAATACTTTTTTTTTTTTTTTTTACAGCATTTTGGTTCATTTTAAGTTATAAAATGTATTTTTAAATTTTTTTTCAATATGCATTAACTAATGCTAAAATATCCAACTTTTTGTTTTAAAAATGTGTTTGTACAGGTATATGGAAATCAAATGTAATCAATATCAAAAAGTGCTGTAGAAGTATTGTTTATTCTTAGTTCATGATGACTTATGTATTTAACTAATGTTACCAAACACAACCTTATTGTAAGAGTTACCAAAAAACTAAACAAATCACTGTCTATATGATTTACCGCCATCAGTTTTGTATTAGCATACTGAAGAATTTATTTTAATTAAATAGTGATTTGAATTACAATTTATTTTGGTTATTTTGAAAGGGTGAACAAACAAACACACACACACACACACACACACACTCACACACACACATAAAGATTAATTGTTGATACTGATTTCTTGAGTCATAATTGCTATTGTAAACAGTCACATGTAGGGTCATGAATTGAGAAGTGTCTACATTTTTGTTGTTTCAATTTATTTTGGTATTTTTTTTACAAATGGCTAGCTGTGGAATTTGAGTCATCAGTATGCATGTGTGGTGGAATTACCTCACCACTGTGACCATAGCAGATGCATTATTTCTACAGGAGCCAAATGATCATAAATGGGTTTGTTTGCATCTCTTTTTCACAGACCTACCATTCACCTGAAATTTTGTGTAATGTGTTTATAGAGAGATTGAAACAAGGCTTTGAGAAGCATCTTTGTGTTTGACCAAAGACTATTACGTTGGACATTTCTTAAAAATCTGTCCTTTTAGCTGTCCATTTGAAGCCAGTTAACATCAGCGTGATGTGGCAGAAAAAAGCAATGAGCTCTCGTCTCTCTTGATGTGCGCTCGGCCGCCTGTTAGTGTAATTCAACCAAAGCCAGACTGCAGGGAGAAATTGATTTCTTTTGTCTCTGTGTTCATGAAAGACAATTTAAATAGAAAGTGGACCGACATCAATAATGTCCACAGTTGCAGTGCAGATTTGTTTTCATATTTGAACGTACATTATTCAGAGGACAGTTGTTATTTCTCAGGAGATTTCTCATTAAAGGAATAGTTCACCCAAAAATGAAAATTCTCTAATCTCACACTCATTCTAAATGTGAATGACTTTATTTATTCTGCTGAACACAAACAGAGATTTTTAGAAGAATATCTCCACTATGTTGGTCCATACCGTGCAAGTGAATGGGTGGCCAGAACTTTGAAGCTCCAAAAAGGACACAAATGCAGCATAAAAGCACTCCAGTAGCTTAATCGATGTCTTCAGAAGTGGTATGATAGGTGAGTGTGAGAAACAGAACAATATTTCAGTCCTTTTTACTTTAAATTATCTGGCGATATGCACAAAGCTCTCCAATTAATCTCATTGCAGTCTAGAAAAAAAACTAAATATCAATATTTTTGTTTTCTTTTAATTTTATCTCTTTTTTATTTTTATTTTCAAAATGTATCATTTCTGGATGTAAAACAACAAAAACAACAACAAAAAAGAAAAATAAACAGTACAATTCTTTGAAGACACAATATGAATACTATTAGTAAAATAATACACAAACATACAGTATAAAGTACATGAATAAACTCTAGCTTGCAAATCACATTTACATGAATACATGGTTTTATGCTTGACCTACTCAAGCTTCCTGTGTCCTGCACAGCTCAGACTGATGGAAATTCAGGCCTGTTAAAATTCAGACACATACACATGGGAGCCAATCTGCAGCTCTGAGATGTGCTGGTGTCATGCAAATTTAATGGCAGGTGCAGAGTGGCTGTGATTGGCTGGTTTCAGAAATACACAGGCAGACTGGTTTGGAGGTGTGGTTTTAGAGAGAGAGACAGGAATTTGATGGCTGGACATTACAGAGGGCAGAGTGTCCAGGGCTGCAGGCACTACTGTCAAACTGCATTCTTAGAATAATGTGTGAACCTTGCCAGTGTTTTGCTGGTGCTGCTCATTCAATTGAAAAAGAAAGAGCCAGTAGTATGAAGACTGGTGAAAGAAAGCCAAGTCAGCAAAATGCTAAAATAGTATCTCATTAATGGCTGCTGTGGAAATGGCACATGAAATAAAGCATCTTCACACATTGTTGTAGTATTACGCCCATTGGGCTGTCAGTGAAAGAGTGATTTAGATCAAATCAGCAACACTGTGTGTTGTTATAGGTTATGTTTCCACCAATTTTTCATGTCTGATTTCATCACTTACTGCCAGGCCCACATGGAATATGTAGCAGCAGAAATCCATACATTTTTGCAAAATTCAAACAGCTATCATTCACTAAGTTCTAAGCATCCTCACAGCATGCATGCTCATTTGTCTTGGTAAATTCGACAATGCTTTCAGTTACCAACAAGTGTGTAGTACTATGAGCATAGTTAAATGCATCTATACCATATTAAATCCATTGTAAAGATGTCAGTAGATAAAAAGTGGACATTAAAAGCAACAAACAAACAAACAAAAACAAGTTGTGTGTGGCATACTTATAGTGTATGATTTAGCCATGTGTAAGGATTGATAGAGATCTGATCTGATCTGCCTGTTACGTGTTTTATATGTTCATTAAAATTGTGCAGCAGCTCAAATGATAGAGCATTGCACCTGTGAAGCAAAGGAACGGGGTATAAGTCCTGAAGAGCATGTCAGTCAAAAGTGTCATAGTAGAACCACAAAATGATGTCGTGGCTTCAGCAATTGTGTTTTTCATCTCATTGCTTTTATGACACTATCGGTTAGGTTTAGGTTTATGGTTTGGGGTGGTACCCTAAGTTTAGGTACTGTTACGAATCAGACGAGGAGTGAGGATCTAAATGCAGTTTTATTGAAAATAACAACTGGAACAAACAAAACATCCACGATGGAAAACCAAAGATATACACAAGAGAAAACATGAACATGGGTGAGGCACAGGGTCAAAACACATAAAACAACTGACAACCAATGATACAAACAACAGGACTTAAATACACAAAGGGTAATGACACACAGGTGAGAACAATGAAGTGCTGTTGGCAGTGATGAGGGCAGGGAATTATGGGAAGAGTAGTCCGGGACAGATGACAAGTGAGAAACACAGGGCAGACAACAGGGAATCGTGACAGGTACCTAAACTTGATAGAGCATTAATCTTAATGGTCTGTTTGGGAGAAAATTGAACTCAATTTTCTTGCCACTCAGTGGAGATTTCACATTGGAACTGCCGCAGTTTGTAATAATACTTAGTAAAAGTGTGACAGCAATTATTATAATATTTGTTTTTAAATTGTCATGAGACCAGGCTACACATTTTTGGGTCTTTAGTCATGCCAGTCAGATTAAATAATAAAGCAAAACAAATATAATAAAATAGCTGAAACTGCTTTTGTTTCATTCGACACAGTTCAAAAGGGAAGGTCAAGTTGAAGCCATTGTAATAGGTTTTTCATGCATACAAAAAATTGGTGTAATTCAGCTCAGTATGCATAGTACATTACACATAGTAGTATGCTACTATGCTATTTTGAACATTGCCAAAGTCTGAGGCAGAAAGAGAGGGAAATGCAGAAAGAATGAATGCGAGAGGGAGGTATCACTATGGGGTGCTATAGGGGCTTGATTTCACTGTTTTGAATTACAGAGCGGTTTCTTTAATGGGAGAGTTTAATTTCTGAATAAAAGGTCAGTGCTGTAATTTACAACACATTAATAGGTGCTGGGGCAATGTAATTGGATCATTACAGCAAGAGATAATGATTGCTCACCAGACCATGAGCCCCACCTTACATGCCGCAACCAACATCAAATATGCTAACTTAATCAAAACAGGCACGACCATGCAGCACAAGTACCATACTCCAGAAGAGTAAGCCTCTAGTCTAGTACATAATTACAATAATTACAGATCTTTACTCATAGCATTGCTTGTTTTTGGGGTGGTTCTCCCATCAGTTTTCTGTAGTAGAACAATGCTGTGGTCACATGTGAACCCATGTGTAACAATAGCTCAATGCAGGGAATATGCAAACTAAATTTATCCATGAGTCTTCTAAATGTCATGATGCAGTAATAAGTCATTTCCAATGTCGTCTTTCCCAAACACATTCAGCCAAAACACTCTAACGCTAATTTACATGCCATTATTTTCTGCAGACTGCGTAGTACAATGCAAACACATTATTGTGTTATTGAGGCAAGATCTCGGGACGTTACAATTAAGGGTGCAGAGTACCACCTGCTTTCATGCGGTTTGTGCACTTGTCTGTGTTTACATGCATGAGCTCCTACCTCACATGACTGGAGTAGAGGGAGATCATCTTTTCTGGGGTCATTGGAGAGCTTCTGCACTACTCCACATCTCCTGAGAGACTCTGCCGATGATGTTATTCTTCTATTCTTAGAGATGAGATCATCCTGTGTGAGTGAGCTCTGTACAAATGGCTGCTTCTATGAACCCTTCAGTCATCACAGGTCTATGAGTTGCAAAACCGATGTATTTCATAATTGTTAAGTAAGTGTTTAACATAAGGCACTTTGCTCAAACGTGACCATTTGGTACCGAGGGTGTAATTATATGCAATATGAAAAGCTTCACTGTTCTGGAAAACACACATTTAAAAATTAAACGTCTCCCAAAGTGAGGGACTAAGTTAGCCTCTTCACATGGAAAGACCTTATGCTATGTTTTCATTCATAAAAGGTCAAATGAGGTAATGCATTGTGACTTTTCCTACCCGTAGAAACAAAACCAACTATGGCTACTGGCCTTGCGTGTGTATGTCTGTGTGTGTCTTTGGTGCATTTGTGTGTATAGGAGAGGGATGGAATGCATGACCAAAATCTTATATCACAGTATTTGTCATTTTCTCAATAAATGTTTAAAGTTGTGACATTGCTGTGCTACCACACACAACTGATCTCTGTTTTGTGCTGTGCTTAAAACAGAATTTTCAAAAATGCTGTCCCTGAACAGAATATTGTACATGTTGATAAGGGAAAGGTCCTGAAACTTTTCTGGGTTGTAAAAGAAAGAAAAATTCCTGGTCCATAAAGTTATCCTCATCTTGAATTGTTTGGGACACAACTGTATATTTACCGCTGTATATTTTCCAACCTGGTCTCATATAATCACGTTACTACACCTACGTATATTTATGCAAAATAATTTTTATGTTGCAGTTTCCTGGTGAAATGAACACTAGAGGCGCTAAAACAACAATGACTTCTTCCCTTTATGGACACGTTGGAGAATTTATTGCCGTTGGCTAGTACATTTTTATTTTTACTCACCAGACTTTTGACAACATGTAAGCGTAATGCAACTGAAAACTAAAAAATATATTAAGAAGGGAGCATCATCATATATAATCATAGTTATATTAATTTATATTCCTTTATTTATGTTTTATTCCTGATTTTTTATCTGTCCTTACATTTTCTTTTGTCAGCTGGTATGGGTCACTTAACCTTAAAAATAGAAATAGATTGCAGGTTATCATTAAAGTGTGCAGCAAAATTGCAAGCACAACCTTGAATGACTTAACTCATCTGTAAAAGGTCAGGGCTTAAAGAAGGCCCAGTAAATTTTTGCTGATTCTAGCCACCCCCAGTCTAATGAGTATAAGTTGCTTCTGTCTGGTTGCAGATATAATATGCCAACATGTAGGGCAAATAGACTAAGAACTCGTTTTATCCAGCTGCCATTGGCTTATTAAATAATAAAATGTGATTTTTTTGTTTATGTTGTATTTATTTTCCATTTATTAATGTTGTCTGATGGTTATGTGCTTACTGCTGACTGTACAAAACAAATTGCTCCTTGGGGGCAATAAAGATATCCTTGACCTTGACTTCATAGCCTCAGACTAAGCAGAAACAGTGACCTAGTATCAATAACATAGATTTTTTATAAATATATTAACTTATCTTTACTTGAACACAAAATCCACGGGTCTCTCCTTGCGAATGAACATCTCTGTCACTTTGTTGTAAAAGTGGCTACCTTGTTGAAGTTTCGATAGTCTCTCATTCTCGATTTCATTGAATAAAAGTTTTCAAAATCCCTGCAGGTTACCGATGCTTACACTATATCCATTTTAGCATTTAACAATGCATTTGTTACGTGATTTTGAATGTGCTGATGCAAGACAAAAATCCAGCCTATCAGATAGTGTGACTGATGGAAGGAGCTTCTGATTGGCTTACTCGTTTAGGTAAGTATGCTTACCTTGGCCATTTGTTGTAGCGGGCTACCTTGGCCATTTGTAGTCTAAGTCCTTGTGGTGGCATAGTGACTAGCCTCAATCCAGGTGGCGGAGGACAAATCTCAGTTGCCTCCACGTCTGAGACCGCCAACCCGCACATCTTATCACGTGGAATGTCGAGTGTGTTACTGCGGAGGCATAGCATGTGTGGAGGCTTCACGGCATCCACCGCGGCATCCACGCACAACTCACCACGTGCCCCACCGAGATCGAACCACATTATTGTGACCACGAGGAGGTTACACCATATGACTCTACCCACAGTACTCAAATTTTCCCCAATGAGCCTACTTGCACAGTTGCTGTGCAAGGCCTGGGAGGGTGAGGAACAAATCACCCAAGTGGCCCCTTATTGGCCCACTTGGACTTGGTCCTCTGATCTTACGCTCCTCAGCACCTCCCTGGCAGATTCCCCTGAGAAGGGACATTCTTTCTCAGGGACGGGGCACCCTCTGGCATCCATTCAGAGATCTCTGGAACCTCCATGTCTGGCCCTTGGATGGGCCGCAGAAGATCCAAGTGGCCTACCACCTGCTGTCATAGACACGGTCAACCAAGCCAGAGCTCCTTCTACCAGGCAGCTTTATGCCCCGAAGTGGCACTTGTTGAATTGGTGTTCTTCCCGATCTGAAGACCCACAGAGATGTGCAGTTGGGTCAGAGCTTTCATGTCTGCAGGAGAGGCTGGAGGGGAGGCTCCCCCCACCCCCACCCTGAAGGTCTATGTAGCCACCAAGTAGGCTTACCACAATGCAGTGGATGGCAAGTCCTTAGGGAAGCATGACCTGATCATCAGGTTCCTTAGAGGCGCCTCCCAGGCCATGCCTGTTCCCCTCATGGTATCTCTCTGTGGTCCTTTCGGGCCTTCAGAGACCCCCCCTTCGAGCCACTAGAGTCAGTCGAGCTTAGAGCCCTCTCCATGAAGACGGCCCTCCTGATTGTGCTCGCTTCCATCAAGAGGGTTGGGGAACTGTGTGCGTTCTCTGTCAGCGACACTTGCCTGGAGTCCGGTCCGGCAGATGTTCACGTCATCCTAAGACCTCGACTGGGCTACATACCCAAGGTTCCTATGACTCCCTCAGAGGTTGTGAACCTGCAAGCAAAGCTGCCCCAGGAGTCCAGTACGTGCTTTGCGTACCTATGTACCCTGATGGATGGAACGTGACGTTGTGTCCCCCCTCCCACGATGCTGAACCGAGCCACTGTAACGGCTGAACCTTATTCTCGGCTCCTCAGTGCAAAACCTTACTAAACAGATGCACGATTCCCTCCTTTCATACCCATATGTCCAGGGGAGGGACATGCAAATTCTGTCTGCCAATTTCTCATGGTCCGTTTCTCAATTTCAGAGGTAACCATGCCCTTCAAGAAGGACCCATAGTGTCGCTTCATTCGACACAACGTCCCATTTAATTTTTTCCCCTTGTGGAAGTTTATGCTGGTTTTTGTATAAATAAATGAATCCCCTTTTTCTATGCAACTGGGTTCTGCCTCTGCATTACTTGACTAGATGCTGAAACACTAGGTTTTTTTTTTTTATTTAAAAAAAAATATATATATTTTTTTTTTAAGAGGATGTCTGCTTTAGCAGGAAAACGTGCTTAATCTAGCAGTGAATTGCTTATTAAATGATTAAAAAGTTTCCAAGATTTTGACGTGCTGTTCAACATCATGAGTTGTGGGCTTTATGGCACAGAATATAGCAAGTCCTTTGGCATGACACAATTTAGCAGGTTGAACATATCGCTGAATCAACATAATTTATTTGGACCTGGAACAACATTCAACATATTCTATGCCTAACTTTACCTACTCCTCAAATAAGGGAATGTTGATACTAATCATGTGAAAGAGCCTTAACACTAACCCTAAAATCAGATTGCTTGATTTGAGAGTTATTCCAGGTGCATCATGGATATTGATCCAGGAACATCAACATAAGCAAGTAATTTTCAGAATGTAAATATGTGTATGCCAGCTTTAAGTTGCACTGTTTTGGGCTGCACATGCGTAACTATATTAATGGAAGCCCGAATTAATCATGCAAGTGAGCCACTCTGCAATTGTCACGAGAGCTCACATTGTAAGGAGCGCCTGGTTGATGTGCTCGCACGGATCATATCAATGGAGCTCGCATTTTGCGGAAAGCTTGGTTGATGCGTGCACACACCGCATGGATAGCAGAGCTTAATTTGGCTTTTAAGACCCCGCGCACATCCGTGCCCCATGTGAAATGCATACTCATAAAGTCAAATGAATGTAATAAGGTTACTTCATCACCTGACGGAAACGCATACGGACATGGCTGACATGAGAGTATAAAAATAAAGGTGCATCTTAAAAAAAAATTCTATATCAATAATTCCGTTTTGTATCGATAACATTGGATCGATGGCTCGTTACGCCCCTAGTTATTACTGATGTACAGTACACATTATATTGGCTATATTTGGTTATCAAGCTTTAGTGTAAAATGTTAGTGAAAATAATGTAATGATTCAATTAGATTACAGTTACTTTTTCTTGGATTACATGATTACATATTAATCAGGCAAAGGTAATGGTCCCTCTAATTCTTTTTCTTTTTAAATATTTTTAATTTTTCATTCTAAATCAGCCTACATTTGATGTAAATTTCATTAGTATTCAAATTTATTTCAAATGGAGGGAGGTGCTGTTGAATTGCACATACAGATGAAGATTTAGCCATATGTACACTGAAGGTAATCCACGCATAAATGCAGAACTGATTGCATTAGCTCTGCTAAGTTTAGTACTCAGCTTCAAACGTGTACAGGAATGCTCTTTTTCTATAAAGTTTTAGACGTTTTTGTGACATTGATTAACAAATATATCTGTTCTTATCTGTTACCACACATTGATGGAGTTTGTAATAGGAAAATGGCTAGAGTAAGAACATTTTAAGTGTTTTATTTCACTCAGAAACTGATAAATAGTGAGTAAAATACACACAAAAGCATGTCAGTTCTCCTAATTTGATCCATTAAGTCCGTTTTGTTACTTTTTAACTTTACATTTAAGCACCATTGTCAAAATGGTACAAACTTATCCTACTCAAGTGCCTATGACAAGAATTACTGTAGGTTAGAAGTAAACCAAAACTAGGCTACTCCAAAAGTAATCAGATTAGATAACTTTAAAAATTGAATCCAAGAGATTTTTACTGACTGCAACTTTAGTCATGTCATTTGTAATCAGTACCAGATTACAATTCAGATGCAATCTACCCAGCACTACCCATAAATCTGAGCATTTGCCCGATTGAAATCATGCACTTATGCTGCACACCACGCCATTTGTTTAGTTCACATTTGTGGTTCACATTTGTACTTATCACAACCCTGTGTGTCCATTAACCTCTGTCTCTTTTCACCTTCAGAGATCTTTTCCCTTGTGTGAGTCAGGTTTAAAAGAGTTCTTTCAATCTTTCAATGTCCTGATGACTCATGTTCAGATTATTTAAAGTTTAAACACAACCATCCACAACATTCAGGGCACAGAATGTAATTGGTTTAGTTTGTTGAGTGCAGCATCAAAGATGAACAGAAGAATGTAATCTTTTGGTCTGTGTCAAATGGAATCGAAAGGAAGTGCAGAAAATCATCATTCTGTTGAAGGCCAAATATACTGTAAACAGTTTCTTTAGCTGGAAGCATGAAAAGTTTGCATATGAAAGATATAAACATCATGAAAACATCTCAAAATCCATGGCTCCTAATGTTTATTTATGTATTTTTTCTCTGTGTATACAGCGTGATACATGGATGTAGTTTGTTCTGATTTTATTTTTATGGTCCTGTGGTGTGTTAGATATGTGACCATGCACAACAATTTAATTAACCTGCTTTTGTGACTGAATCCATCTGTTATTGGAACATGATTTGCATTTTCCTGCTCAAGGCAGATATTCATTTTGGCTATCAAGTAAGCAGTGGCGGATTTAGCAAATTGGGGGCCCAAGGCGAAGGTATGTATGGCCCCCGCAAAAAAATTTACAGACTGAATGGTGGATAGGCAGGTAAAGCTAATCTACGGCCCGTAGCAAGCCTACAGTGCTTTGGTCGGTGGCAGCAGGATTAGCACAGCTAGGGCTTGGGCTATTACTACACTGTAAAAAAAAAAAAAAAGTTAAAAATAACAGTGAGATTTACAAAAAGATTTTCTCTGGCTGATTATAAAACACATTTGTTATGGCATGAAAATCCGAGAGAAAATGTGATCAGGTGTTGTTGGCTATTTATTGATGATGACATAATCATTATGTAGTGGCCTGATTCACTGATCTACAGAGAGGAATGCTTAATACGAAATAATATTTCACGTTTTTGAGTATTAAAGCTCTGTGAACCTACCGCATGCAAGCTAGCAGTGACAAACAGGTAATCTGAAGAACTTTAAAAACACATGGTGTACAATAACGGTTTTGAACTACAGTATGATGTAGACCAACACAGACATCAAGAATCAGCATATGAATCTCAACAACAGTGACAATCAACAAAATAATCAGATAAAACTCTGAACATCACAAAACAAGCTACTAAAAAGTTGCAACAATAACAACAGCAAAAATAAAAGCAGATAATAATAATAAAAGAAAATACTAAAGGTGACGATACACAGGGCAACTTTTTGAGCAATGTTGCCGTCAACAGGCAACCAGATGAGACACAGGGCCTACGACCGATCTAAAATATCCAGATAGAAATGTATTGCCCATTTTCAATGGGAAAGTGCCCAAGCAACATTGCTCAAAAAGTTGCCCTGTGTATCATCACCTTTAGGCAATTCAGCATAATTTATTCATGCTGCAATGTATGCTGGGAGATATTGATGAGTTTTGATTGATGGCTCCCATCATGCACTGCACTTATATCATCACAGTGGTTGATAATGATTCATTATGCTGAATCTTGATGTCTGTGTGTGTGTCTGAAAGTTCAAACCTTCATTGTTGTGCTCAATGTTTTACAAATTCTTCATGTTAACGTTATCACAACATATGATGGATCACATGCTGTAGAATCATAGGGCTACTACAATTACGTTAGTAAAAAAAAAATGTTTTACCGTAAATTTCACAGGTTGACTCACCAAAGCCTCCTCATCGCTGTCAAAATGGCCATCACTGGACAACTCTTCCTCAGTGTCAACCTCGATAACACTGTCGGTGACGGCGGGCGGCAACAACGCAATGTCCTCTTCAATTTCTTGGTTGACGTTATCCTCACCTAGCACCACTTCACAGCTGCTGCTGTAGCGGCATGTTCAACTCGTTGGACGTTTTTATTCCTGTCTGTATCAGTAACGTTAGCCGTAAAAAGTGTGTCATCTTTGGCAGCGTTGCCAAACAGCAGGGATGACCTTAGCCTGGAGAGGATTGTCAGGAAAAGGCCATTCAAATGTGTGGGGGAGCTTCACAAGGAGTGGACTGAGGCTGGAGTTACTGCATCAAGAGCCACCACACACAGACGGGTCCTGGACATGGGCTTCAAATGTCAAACGTCTTACCTGGGCTAAAGAAAAAAGAACTGGTCTGTTGCTCAGTGGTCCAAAGTCCTCTTTTCTGATGAGAGCAAATTTTGCATCTCATTTGGAAACCAAGGTCCCAGAGTCTGGAGGAAGAATGGAGAGGCACACAATCCAAGATGCTTGAAGTCCAGTGTGAAGTTTCCACAGTCTGTGTTGGTTTGGGGAGCCATGTCATCGGCTGGTTTTGGTCCACTGTGCTTTATTAAGTCCGGAGTCAACGCAGCCGTCTACCGGGACATTTTAGAGCACTTCATGCTTCCTTCAGCAGACAAGCTTTATGGAGATGCTGACTTCATTTTCCAGCAGGACTTGGCACCTGCCCACACTGCCAAAAGTACCAAAACCTGGTTCAATGACCATGGTATTACTGTGCTTGATTGGCCAGCAAACTCGCCTGACCTGAACCCCATAGAGAATCTATGGGGCATTTCCAAGAGAAAGATGAGAGACATGAGACCAAACAATGCAGAAGAGCTGAAGGCCGCTATTGAAGCATCTTGGTCTTCCATAACACCTCAGCAGTGCCACAGGCTGATAGCGTCCATGCCACGCCGCATTGAGGCAGTAATTAATGCAAAAGGGGCCCAAACCAAGTACTGAGTACATATGCATGATTATACTTTTCAGAGGGCCGACATTTCTGTATTTAAAATCCTTTTTTTTTATTGATTTCATGTAATATTCTAATTTTCTGAGATAAGTTTTCATAAGCTGTAAGCCATAATCATCAAAATTATATCAAATAAAGGCTTGAAATATCTTACTTTGCTTGTAATGAATCTATATAATTTATTAGTTTCACCTTTTAAGTTGAATTACTGAAATTAATGAACTTTTGCACGATATTCTAATTTTTCGAGTTTCACCTGTACTTATCAGCGTCTTTTCGCTTTTTTCTTTTAATTGAGCCGCTTGGGTAACTTCTTTTCATTTTCGCATTTAGACTCGTCTTGTTTCGTCTCTGTTTGTGTACATCCCTGTCCTCCTGTCACTGTGTGTTTATCTTTCACGGCCAGCACCGTTACGGACTAGTCCATTTCATTGTGAAAATAGGGGGTGTATGTGTAGGGACAGATAACCATGAACTGGACATTTTAACCAGTACTTCAACGTTTCAACGTATTTCTTAAGAATGTTAATAAAATGTACTATGCTTTTGAAGCGTTCATGATGATAAGGGGCCTTTTATTTGATTAATTCTTATTATTTGTTTTAGGTTGGTTGGGGGCCCCCCTACTTCGACCGCTGGTAGGGGGCCCCAAGCAGCCGCCTACCTATGCCTCTATGTTAAGACCGCCACTGCAAGTAAGTATGCATATATTAACAGTGTAATTCTGCAATGGAAATCTTACAGAACAAATTATTTTTCTGAGCTTTTTCCATGTGAAATAGTCACTTTTTATTCATTTCGGTACCCAAAAACCAGTACCCAATCATTGTTCTGAAGAACCAGACATCACGGACAACATAAAAGTACCAAAAAGTTCCAAGATATTACCATGTTTTCTTTTGGAAATGTTACCATGGTAATGACATGCTATACAGTATATCAAAGTACCATGGTATTACCTCCTGATGCCATCACTGTACAATGGTACTACTACAGTTAATTTTTTGTAAGAGCTAGTTGCTGTACAGATGTGTTTGGTAATGTTTTTGGTATTAGGCTTTATTTGTCCTTCTTTGAAATTAAGGCTTGGCTGTTTTTATTTGTATCTTGTCTTTTTTTGTTAACAATCTGGTGTTAAATAATTTTTTTGTATTTTTTTATCACCCCCAGTTAACTAAATATCTCGGGTTTTTAATGTGCAGCTATATTTAGTGCTGTGGTCCATGGGGAGCTAGCAATCTTAATCCCAGTATGCCAAGAATTGATCTTGGCAGATTGCCTAGGTGATGCCATGTGGAAAACATCAAAATGTGTCATTTCGCGTGACAGCTGCATGAATCCTCTCACGTTTTCACACTGTAATTATACTCTTGTTGCTTGTTGTAGGTGAATTAAGTACACCCTAAGGACCCCCCATCCCCCTCCATTTAGGCTGGTGCATTTCTGCCCTGTATGTGGGCTATTCATCATTGACATGTGAAAAGATTATTTGACCTTGTAAGACAGGGGCTCATTTTAGTCTATGGACCCATTCAACATTATCCACCATGTGGTAAACTGATTTGTGTGTGTGTGTGCGCGCGCGCGTGTGTGCGTGCACATGTGTGTGTTGAAAGCATGTGGTCTATAAGTGACTGTCTGTAAGTGACTGGCTTTGGGAATTTACACAATAAGCTCTGGTTGGTTGGCCACAACCCTCTTGCTTAGTGCATATGGATAATATGCTGTGGCTCCTGAGATGTGATTTTATATCAAAGATTAATTTGATTATTGTTTTGATTGTGTGTTAGTTATCCTCTAGGGGATTTCCTTTTTATGAGCTAAGAAATGGGAATTACATTTTGATATGTGTTCAAGTGATTTTGGCCTGAAGAATTTACACATTGTGCAATTTCATGTATATTTATCTCTTTGTTACATACTGACAAAACCAAGAAGCTTTTTTTTATCACCGATGAAACAGAATTAAATGCCACAGATGCACATTAGGCAATTGATGCATTATCTAGGCCTTGTGTATTTTAGCATTCTCATGCTGAAATTAATAATGATAGGAAATGTAATTTGATTGCACAAGAGTGTCACCTCAGAAACAATGTTTTCTGGCAAGCTTTATCAGCATTCTTCAGCAACAGTACACAAAATATATATGAAGTAAATTGCACAGTCGACATGCACCACCGTACATCAAAACCGAATAGCTTCTGCCATGATTCTTGTATTTAATCACAGCAAACTCATAAAGTCATGGATAAAAGTAGTAGTTCACCCCACCCCCAAAAACATTTACTCACCCCTATGTTGTTTCAAGCCCATAAGAAATCTTTATTTTTCAGAACACATACGTATATTAATTAAACCAACTTCTTTTAAGTATTTTCAATACTTAAAAGTGAGTTAATAGTGACTCACTTTAACCCTCTGGGGTTTGAGGGTGTTTTGGGCCCTGGAGACGTTTTGACATGCCTTGACATTTGTGCTTTTTTCAGGTGCTTAAAATCACATTAATGGCTTAAGTCTGATAACACTGTATTCAGCACAATCTGGGCTACAATAATATGTGAGCAACATGTATGTACAGGTTTGTTTTTTGAGAAAATAACGTTTATCCGTGGTTTTTGAAAAAACTCAAATTGTATGTCATTGAAATAAGGCCATATAACACATACTTAACTTTTGTCCACAAGCCTTTTGAGAACTGGATCTTGTAGCCTATAGGTTTTGCTACAAATATAGTAATTTAACTTTTGTAAGACACTTTTAGCCTACAAAAAGGTCATATGCGAGAACTATCATGAATATGGACTGTAATTCACACCTGAGGAGACAAAAGACCCAAATGAGGAATGTGACAGAAAGAGAATGAATGTGAGGAGACTTAATGATCAAAATCAAGTTTTAAGTTAAAGTAATCTGACTATACATTTTCTTTACATAAAGACTTTACTTAATTTTATACCTACACTACCATATACAAGTTTTAGAAGAAGTCTCTTCTGCTCACCAATAATGCATTTATTTGATCCAAAATACAGTAAAAACATTGTGTGAACTCTTTTTACAATTTAAAAGAACAGTTTTCATCAAAGCTGAATTAATTTAATTTAATTTAATTAATCAAGCTTTAATTTTCAGAAATCATTATAAGATGTTGATTTTCTAATATGGGCATATTTAAAGTGCATTTTACACATTTACACCTGAACAGATATTTGCAAGCACAAGCTTTGTTGATGATAATGAGGCAGCATAAACACTAGATAAAATATATTCTAAACATTCATATAATTTTATATCATATTACATATCATATTTATATCATACAGCATACAATTTAAATACCTGCTTTAGCCGAAACAGCATTTAAATGTAACTAAAACTTGCTTATTAGGAGTCATATTTCAAATGTCAATACTCTGAATCCTGGCTGGTAAGTCTGGAAACAGTCCCACTAGTAAAGTATGTACATGTTTATATAAAATAGCATGTCAACTAATGAAAACTAAATGACTTACTAGTACAAAATTGTATCCTCGGCTGGATCAAGTCTCTCTTCAAAATGTTCATCGGAGTCCCGCTCTTCTTCTGAGGAAATGTTAACTCTTCATCACTATCCAGGAGCTTTCTCACTTGTGTATCGTGCTGTCTTTCAAACACGCAGATAAGTGAAAGAACTATTTGTTTTCACGGCACAGTCGGGGGTGTTGTTTACCATTTGATTTGATCGTCTCAGCACATAACATATGAATAGCGCACTCTGCTGGTGGGTGTGATCACATTAGAGATAATTAGATGAACCAGTAAAAAATTTATATTGCTTTGTTTCATACAGATAGTGCAGGAGAATATTTGTTTTATTTAAAAGTACACATTTTAAACTTTCTTTAGACATATGATTCATGTTTGTGTGATAAGTATTTGTGGAGTTTCAGTTAATTTTTTTTACATGTTTCAGAAATATGCTTGTGGAGACATGTCTGATAGCTCATCCTTTTTATTTTCTTTATTTTACAAAAGCACAAGGTTTTGTTGTTATTGTGAGTGTACACAAATAAAATTAGACCCTTTATAGTCTCTAATGATGTCTTAAACTTATCTGTATACCCAAAAATAATGGAGTATTTTAAGTTGTTTCCGCTGTAATGATGAAAATATCCAGCAGGATACACCGGCGCGTCCGTCGACCCCTGTTGATTGTTTCGTCGAAACAGATCAATATTTAAGTCCTTTTGTACTATAAATCTCCACTTTCGCACCCAAATTTTTCTTTACATTTTTGCAATTCACATTCTTCTTGCATATCGCCACCTACTTGGCAGGGATGAGAATTCATTGTAAAAAATTTACTTAAATATTGATCTATTTCTTACCCAAACCTATCATATTGCTTCAGAAGACATAGATTAAACAATTGGATTCACTGGATTACCTTTATGCTGCCTTTATGTCCATTTTGGACATGCATTGAATGGACCAACAGAGCTGAGATATTCTTCTGAAAATCTTCATTTTCAGAAGAAAGTCGTACACATCTGGGATGGAATCAGGTAAATTATCAGAGAATTTTCATTTTTGTGTGAACTAACCCTTTAAAGTTTGGGTTGTTTCTCATCAAAACCTATTGTCTGCCTTCTGAAGACTTTGAGTGTGATGCAAAAGTCACATTGACTACATTTACTGCCATTGTATTGAAAATAGGCACTAGAATATTGTGTTTGTGTTATACATAAGAGTCATATGGGTTTGTAATAACATGAGAGTAAGTAATTTATGACAGAATTTTCATTTTGAGGTGTACTATTCCTTTAAAGAAAATCCAGAGTTTCCCACTGTTGATAACAACAATACAACATGACTTGAAGGCAGCATTATTTTATTCTACCATCTAGGATTGAATAAAATGTTTTACAGGGTAATTCTGCTTAAGATTCTTTACACTGATCTTAATTGGAATAAGCACATCATGCCAAAGGTCTAATGGTGTTGTTTATTAAGCAGATGAGCAAAACAAGCTTTTGTTTGTGGGGGAAATGAGCAAGGCAAGTTCTTTTCACCCAGAAGGTATTTTAGCGCCATCCTCAGTTATTCATAATGAGTAAATTCTTTTTATGTGACATCTATTAGCTCTTATATTTAGCATTATTTAATGTGTTTTACAAGAGAGCGATTTACCCAATACAATTCTGTTGTTTCTTTTCTACTTTTCTCTTTTAAGGAATTTAGACATCAAATGAAACAACTAATTGCAAATTGTTTGGCAAATTCCTTGTTACACCATCATATAGCTAATTAACCAAAAAAAAAACATTCCCCATATTCCAAGTGATCTTTACAAATTCAGGCACAGTTCTTAATTGGCTCTTACAGGAAATTGCCTGTTTCTGGCAGAGCGATGCTGTGATGCATCCACTGAAATGGGTAAATGGATCCAGCCCTCAGTCATTACCAGCTACTGTAGGCCTGAAAGTCTCACATAGGCCTGAAAGTCTCACATCAAAGAGACACACCATTTATATCCCAATTTCCAGCTTTCTCGATGCTGGATTCAAGGAAGATTGAGTAATTTCAATGCTTGTCATCCTAGCAGCTGCATGGTTCAGTGTCATCCAGTGTCACACACAGCAGGAGACCTATTTTCTTCCGAAAGCCCATGCATTTACTCATCAAGAGATTTCCAGAATTCCCTGGCGGAAGGATAATCACGTAAAGGAGAACGTTGAGAACGATCATGGCTGGTGTCTCCTCTAGAAAGGCACTGGTGTTGAAAGTCCTTGTCTTTTGCATCTCTCATGCATATTTGATACTCGTATAACATTACTGCTTTAATTACTCCTTGCTTCATCTAGCCAATGACACAAAGAGCCTAGTGTACAGCTGAACAGTCACTTAAGCGAGGCGTGAGAGTGTAAATGTGCATTAAGGAAATCTGATAGCCCTGCCAGAACCCAAGCAAAGGATCATTTTGGCAGTCTCTAATCCCACTTTGTAACATAATTCGTATTTTCAGGGCAAATGGAGGAGTCAGGATGAATGAATGAACATTACATTTATATAGCGCTTTTCTGACACTACACTAAAACCGCTTTGCACAGTGAAAAAGAGACTCTCCTCAAAAACCACCAGTGTACAGTATCCACCTGGATGATGCGATGGCAGCCATAGTGCACTAGTACACTCACTACAAACCAGCTATTGGTGGAGAGGAGAGAGTAATAGAGCCAATAAATGTATGGGGATTATTAGGAAGCCATGATTGATAAGGGCCTATTGGGGGAATTTGGCCAGGACACTGGGGTTACACCCCTACTCTTTTTCAGAGTTTTCTGGAATTTTTAATGACCATAGAGAGTCAGGAACACAGTTTAACATCTCATTCTTTTCACAGTATAGTGTCCCCATTACTCTACTGGGGTATTAGGACCTACACAGTCCACAGGGTGAGCACCCCCTGCTGGACTCCCTAATACCTCTTCGAGCAGCAACCTTAGTTTTCTCAGGAGGTCTCCCATCCAGTTACTGACCAGGCTCAACCCAGCTTAGCTTCAATAGGCAACCAGTCTTGAACTACAGGGTGATATGGCTGCTGAAGGAGGCAGCAGAAGCAGTCAACGTGAGTATTTTAGTACTCTTCAGCATTTTTCACAAAACTCAAACAAAAGTAAAGTGGCCAAGTAATCTCACACAAACAAAACAATAATTCTTGTCGCACACACAGGAAAAGTCTCTCTCTGGTGTCTCTCTTTCTCCCAACTGATGCACTTGTCACCCTTTTCAGGTCTCTCTCTGCCATCACTATAATGAGAGACAGGTGTTAATGATAATGACAGCCCAGGTGACGAGCCTTACTGCTCTCCCCCTCCCGGATACAGACAAATGACAACACACCCATCCCTACATACCCCCATTGCCTGACTCAGGCAGGAGCAAAATCTGGCCTGCCAACTCCCCTCATTTCTGGAGAGAAAGTCAGCCAGAGCCATCTGTGCCCCTGGTCAGTTAGGAGTATGTAAATGCAACCCCCACAAAGCGCAGACTTTACTTTTATGAAAGCCTGTTGACACGACTCAATCCACTGGAATGGTTTGGGGGCCCCATTTCTAGTAAGATCAGTCAATGGGCTGGTGATGTCAGAGTAACTAGGCACAAATCTTCGGTAGTAGCCAGCCAGCCCCAGAAACTGTCTTACCTCTTTTTTGGTCTTGGGCCTCGGGCAGGCCGTGATCACTACAGTTTTGTTAACCTGGGGTCGCACCTGCTCTTGACCCAAGTGGAACCCCAAATACTGAACTTCCACCCACCCATTTGTGCACTTCTTCGAGTTAGCTGTGAGTCCCACCCATTGCAGCGTCCTCAGGACAGCTCTCAGATGTTGTCTTTACCACCGCCAGTCATTACTATAAATAATAATATCATCTAAATATGTGGTGGCACATGGTGTATGTGGTCTAAGAATTTTGTCCATGAGACGCTGAAACGTGGCCGGGGCCTAAACAAAACGAATGGACGAACAGTTTGGAAAAAAACAATTTTTCCTTGGGAGATTGGAGTTAAAGGGATCTGCCAATTACCTTTTGTTAAGTTCAGTGTCTAATAAAATTGATCACCCAACCAACCGGCTATGAATCACCACCCCCGGAGTGGTCTCGATATGGTGTTCTATGAGGTTCATGCATCTGGGGAGAGGCGAAAACACGGTAAGTGACGGTAGTTCCGGAGAGGGTGGAACTTGGCCACTTCTGTGAGCTGCGATGGTGAGAGGTGGTCTACACACAGGACTGGGGTGAATTAATTTGGTTTGCGAGTCACCTCCGGCCCGAGCTCCACCCTCTCCGGAACTACCATCACCAAGGCCACAGGGACCGCCTCCTTCCATGATTTTAGGAGGTTGAGGTGGTAAATTTGATGTGCCCCACCCCTGTCCATTTGCCTAACCTCATAATTGAGATCTACGACTTGCCGTGTGACCTCAAAGGCCCTTGCCACTTGGCGAGTAATTTAGAACTTGAGGTAGGTAGTAATACAAGTGCTTTATTTCCACTATAACGAGAGACAGGTGTTAATGATAATGACAGCCCAATTCAATAACATTTTTAAGGATCTTTCTCTTTTCCATACATCAACATGATTTCCACGTCTGTTATGCTTCAAAAAGGAAAACATAAACTTTAAAAACAGCATAAGGGTATATAGAATATACATCTCTTCCGAAGCTCTGAAATCTTTCTCACATTTGCATTTAGATTTGAAAATGGCCATCAAAGCAGCATAGGTATTGAGAAAATGCAAAAAGGTGAGTAACATTTGAGAGCTGCAGCAGAAGGGAAGATTTTCTGTGAGTAAGTACTTAAATTGTGATCTTGTCCTGACTCAAAGCTATTGAATGGCTTCAAAAGAGAGTACTGCTGATGCAAACCACATTCAGATTTCCATAGAAACTACTCTTTTACCCAGTGTAGCCAGCTTTAGACCACTGATGTGTAAACACACACTGTGGCATGTCCATTTGTTCTGTCACACTAATGAAGCATTCACTAATTTCACAAATTTCCTCTCTAGTCTCAGAAACCTCATATCAGTATTAAGCAGCTAATTGGAAATTGCTGAAACCAATCCCTCTGCTGTAGCTGTTTTGAGTCCTAATGGAAATTGGGACTGGAGAAAAAAAAAAGCCAAGAGCTGTAGTTAGCAATAGGCTGTGTATGTCCGAGCCTTTATGCAGTTTACATGCAGGATGATCGGTTTAGTCAAAGAGGCCCATACTCTTCTACACCGCAGTGATTTGTCCATTAAAAGACACGCTGGACTCTCATAGATAATAACAATAATAATAATAATAGTGTATTTTGCATTTGTTTTGTGACATTTAGACAGTGATTGTTTATATACATGGCCTTAAATTGATTAATTTTATAGGCAGCCTGAAATGCTTAGAATGTCTACTTACATACTGCTCTAGGCTATTGAAATCATCGGACGCAGAACAGCATTTCAGGAAAACATAATTTGCTCAAGCATTGAATTCTGCAGTGGAGGGGTAGAGTATGTAAGAGGGGTCTCACACAGTTGAATTTTAACTGCGCTTTTCTCTAATGGATTAAACAAAAGAAAAGACAACACACTCAGACCTCTCATTAATACTCCTAAACACTTTTGCCTGTTATCACTATCACCTTCAAACATTCCTTCTTTATTTCCAATGGAAATCCATTAGTCTAAAAAATTGACAATTATATAATTATTATTATACTGTAATCTTAGCATTGGTACTGCTTATATCTATGGTTAGAAACAAACAATGATTTAAGGTAGTAGACCACAGACATGGAAACATCACAAGGTACAGTTCACATATAAATTAACATTCTGTCATTATGTACTCACCCTCATGTCATTCCAAACCATATGACTTTCTTCTGTGGAACAAAAGGATATATTTTATGTCATGACCACTGATTTCAATACAACAATAAAGCAATAAATTACCATAAAGGAAGTTAATGTGTGTCATGCTTCATATTCCAAGTCTTCTGAAGGCATTCAATCCCTTTGTATAATGAACAGACTGACATTTAAGGTGTTATTCATTCTAATTAAATCAACGCATTGATCAACTCATCTACAAAGAGCCTAAACAAATATGGCGATTGACATCAATAACATCAAACCTCATTGGTTCTTGCACGCTTTGTGAACAAATGTTATGACGTCATGACACAAGAATCAATGAGGTTTGATCTTATTGCTGTGACGACTATTGCAACATTATGTAAAATGTATATTTTTTGTGTTCAGCAGAATAAAGAAAGTCATTACTTTCATTTATTTATTTTTTTTGTGAACTATTCCTTTAATAGTAAAAAGTTATTTCAGAATATAATTAATAAAATTAATGGTAACAATTCATACATACTGTATATTTGGAAGTTCAATTTTATTTCATACAGTCTGGGAAAATAAAAGTAGCCAAAGTATCTTTGTTTCACGTGAAAAATGGAAACGGGGTATCAGTCAAATAAAGGAATACCGAGATGCAACAGACACTTCAAGTGTAGACCTCGTAGACTTCGTTCATATAATGTGAGTGATGTAGACAATATAAGGAAGAAACTCCGCCTGAACTCTGAATGAGCACCATGCTGCTCCACAATCTAAATGTATGCATCTTCAGCACTGTTTGTGCAGCTGTTATGCCATGTTGCATCGTCACCTCAAGAGCCAAGGGAAGTCGTGCTGTTGTGGATTTAGTCAGTGATTGTCATCTATAAGCTCACCTGAGACTCACCTGTAAGAGTGGAAGAAATGGGGGTGAGGAATGAAGAGGCTGTTAGTCTCAACTCAGCTCATATATTTGAATTAAGATCCAAGTCAGTTCTCGTCAGGGGAGGTAGAAGAACTTTCCAAGCAGCTCAAGTAATTGATTTTTGTGGCTGAAATTGCCTACATGCTCCACATCACCCCTGGGTCAATTCTAGTAAAAATATAAGTGATGTAAGGGAATACTGGTGGGCAATTTTAAGACATATCCTGCTGATTGAGAGCTTTTGCCCCAAAGAAGGAAAACTGTAAAGGGTTCATTACATGCCTTTTTTTTTAACCATTTTAATGTTCCTTGATGTTCAGTTTTAGTTCAGATGTAAAGTTTGTTTGTACAATCAACAGTCATCTATTTGTAAAACATGACAATTTTCTACACTCATTCTGACCCTCTGTCAGAAATACTCTGTTTTGGTGCTGCTTCTCCTTTAAGACTTGTCAGTAAACGCCAGGGGCGGAGCTTGGCCACCCCTATCGCAATTACTTTTTAAATAATATTTTCTCAGGCAAAATAATGTGTCTTGGAAATTAATGTATGGTATCTCTTTACCACCAAAACATGCAAAATATTTTTCAGGTGTGCGCTCCAATTAAACATACCTTTTTGGTTATTTTTTTTGACTGGAACCCTCGAGCTGTGAAACTCCCGTGAGATTTACCCTAGCTACAAGCCAAACATATGTTCTCTCCCAGTTACCATCTTCGCCTTGTTTTCAACATGCAAGTGGAAGAGTCCAGCTTTGGATCCAAGCAAAATTGTATTAGTGAGTGAGCATGGAATCCTGCACGTGAACATACTGTATCATTACATGCCATCTCATTGCTCACCGCTACTTGTTGGGGCTATGGAGGTGATAAGGAAAAGTAGGCATTGATGTGTTGTTGTGGAGGCGGTCAGATACAAATGTCTACCACAGTGCGACATCACAATGTGAAGGAAGTAAAGAACGAGTCGTTTTGGCTGCTTGGTTTCAACAAATACTCTTTTTTGCAGTGAGGAGGAAGTTTTGAGTTCTGAATCTTACAGTATGTTCTTATAGGATAAAAATTTTAGAACATTTGATTCCTCTTGATTTCTTCGATCTAATAAAAATTGCTAACCAACCTTGATTTGAATCAACATGTCTCACATGCTGCAGGGTGAAAACCTCTGGAAATCTAAATTTAGCTTTTCTTGTTCATCAAACTAACCTGACTTCGGCAACACATTTTCAGCGAGACCAGTATATTGGAGATTGCTGGCAATAGTCCCAGAAGCCTGTGTATGTGTAAAGTTCTGGAAGAAACTACATTGGGTTATTTTTCAAATCACATTACAGCTTATATTTAAAGAATGGCTATGTTTCTGTATTTCACACCTTTGACTGTCAAAATCTCACTCTTACATAAACTCTCTTTCTTTATCATGATAACACTGCCAGATTTCTGTGAAGCAATAGAGGAATGAGGAAGCAAGTTTTTTTTCCACAGGCAACATACTTAAATCTCCTGTAAGTATTTATTTTTGAATACCACGAATATAATGCCCATATTCTACCTGAAAGGTATTACTGAAACCGGTGTCCTGAGAGATAAAGCTTGTTTCTGTGACAGATCTAGGCTAATTAACGGCTCATATGTTTCCATAACTGAAAGCCCATGAAGAAAAATGCCAAGTTGCAGGCCCGTTTCCAGGGCTACATGCACCAGCTGAGCAACTGCCGTTGAGATGAACAGCAAAAAAGAATAAGCGGTATGTACATGTTAGAGGCTGCTCAGACTGAACACATCCTTGTGCAAGATGTGATTAAATTAATAAAAACAGAATCCAGGTGTCCAGAGAAAGTTCTTTTTAACTTGATATGCCATCTTAAAAATGTGATGCTACTGTGCAAGACACAGTGCAATGCTCAAAGATGTCAGTTTTTGGCCATTAAGTCACAGTCTGGTGCTGTTACCATTTACATCTGGTTTTAAGATGTGTCTATGGTGATCCGATCACATGTGGTCAGGTGAGACACATCCCTGTTTATACCTGGTCACTTTAATGCATCTCCTTTGACAACTTGAGATCAGATTTGGAGGAGAGGAGTATACATCAATCACTATGTCAGTGAGTTACTGCATGACGTTAACGCACAACAAAGTCAGAAAAAACAAAGGAAGTACAAAAAATGGTGCACTCTTTCTCCCAGATGCAACTGAAATTAAATGTAAGCACAAAAGCAACATTTCGAGCAGAATTGTCTTTTAGTGGATTACCTGTATTAACCTGAGCTGCAGATGTTTATGCTACTCATATTTGTCCCTGCATGTTGATTTGAGACACACTGAAGATGATCATGCTTTACATGCTTATGTATCCACTTTTTTAAATTTTGTGATCGGACAGTTATTTTCTTTTAAAACCACTCGTAACAAGCAAAGTTTACATTCTGTTTTAGCACAGCGGTTGATTGATAGGTGAGGGAGGCACTTCGCTGCTGCCGGGACGCATACAGGACGATTAATGCAATGCAAATGCAATGTGGTCAGAAGCCTTTTAACCACATTCGTGTGCGGTTCTTGTGATCTGATCACAAAACATTTTAGACCCCATTTAGACCTGTATTTAGCACTGACCATATATGATTGGATCACCAAAATGCATCTTAATACCACGTGTACACAGGGTCTCTGTGATTTTGGTGGGTGGGTTTTTGGATAGAGGGTGTGTTTTTTGGGTCCAATTCTATGGCCAAATCCAGGAAGTCATTTGTTGGCTGGCTAGCAGGCCACTGTTAGCACCTACGGGTAGGTGCTGGAACTACACCATGTGATGGCAATTAGCATGTTTCTCAATCAAAACTCAACGTGTTTTCTGTTTTTCTTTAGATTTAAATCACAATTATTTCATGACATTATTGTACATATTTTTTCCAGTGACAGATTGTTTATGAAGGGCTCTTAAAAGAGTGAAATAGACTTATATTTAAGATATGTCTGTTGCTATTGATGAGTGATAGGTCACATGACACCCAATCTCAGAACTGAGCACCAATGAGCAAAAATGTCAGCCTCCAGATCGTTTCCTTCTGGGAAACCCTGGGTTAGCTGAGAAGATGCCACTGAAATGAATGGAAATGCAAACGGATAGCTTTCTCCAGGTATTTTAGAACTCTTTGGAAAGGTCTTTTGGAAGCTAGCAAAAAGGGCAACATCACTTATAGCAGTGTTTCCCAACCTTTTTTTTGCCACTGCACACTTTATAGGACAAACCAATTCTACGGCACACCACAATACATTTTTTTTTAATAAATAAATAACAAAAAATTCACATTGTCCGCCATAAACTATTATTACCCGTCATTTTAATTTTCATATTTTAATGACAATAAGACATTTAATAGCTTTTATTTTCATTCACATTTTAATTTTTAATCATGAACTTACAGGACAAGCATATAGCAGATTATGCATTTATTTATTTATGAAGAGAACAGATGAACAGAGACACCACACGAAGCAGATACATGTTTTTTCCCCCGCAGTGACAGCGGAGGCCACTAAAACACGATATATGAACAATATTACAAAAAACAAATACGATTAAAATATTAACAAAACACGTAAAAAATGAACTGAACAGAACTCAATCGACAACTCAAACCTTCCTCCTTTTCCGCATCGACTTAAACTGGGTGTTCTTCTCTGCATAATCAAATGCATCAAGAGAGATGCTGAGGTAAGTGTCATTAAATTTTGCATCTTTGCCTTGGACAGACGACTTCTCATGGCAGTTTTAATTTGGTTCAGGAGGCTGAACACAGCAACAAGTGCCACATTGCCCTCCACATGTCAAGATTTGTATAAAGCATCACAGAGTGAGGGGTTAGCCAAAAGTTGTTGAGCAGGGGTGGGGGTGGGGGGTTTGGGTGTTCACTGTTCTTTCCTGCATTTCGCGGCGCCATTTTTGTGGTCCGTTCTGCATAACGTGGCAGCTCATTTTAGCTTATCGCGGCCCATTCGGCACGTTTCGCAGCTGACCCACTGGCCCGTTCGGCTCTCCCGATGGCCAGTCCCCCCTTGAACAGCCCCAAAGTGCGTCGGCCCACCGGGAAAATTCCCGGTATGCCATATTTCCAGTCCAGTCCTGCTTTAACCATACATCTTCTCTTCGAAACTCCACCCTCCAAAATATATATCAGCCAACCATGTGTCAGCACACCCAATATTGTTAATTATTTCACAGAAAGCCTATGATTGACTGGTGATCATGTTGGATTCCTTTGTGACTAGCTAAAAGTGTGGGCTGTTCCCCTGGATATTTCTGGCTGTTTACTGAGCCTAGGGCTCTCACAGTGTCAGGTTTGATTGCTCAGGACACCAATTATAGTGATATATTTCAGGAATAAACATTTTATGTGTGGCATTCAATAAAGACAAATTGCTTACATATATTATTAAAAGTTGATACATAATTTTACACTTCCATAAAAAGCCTTTTATTTGAAATTTGAAAGAGCAAGCAAATAAATTGGCTTTAAACAATCGTAAACAAGTTGTAAATAGAGATGAAAGCTCACATTTACAGCAAGAGCAGCTTTCCGATATATGTGTGCCAAAGCAAGAGGAAGTCCTTTCTTCCTAATTTATGTACATAGTAAATAACCCAGACTGCTTTATTTTGATTCATGAGCCAATCAGTGCAGCTGAGATCGGTTGTGACTGCAGATGGCTGGCATTTTCTCCCACGGTTCAGCATTTCTTTATTTATTTATGCCAGAAAACAGATAAAAAGGGAGAAAGAGAGAGACACAAGTGATCTGGAGAGAGAGAGACCCAGTGTATATTCTTCATCAAAGCAGTGATCCACTTTGACGTGGTGGAGAGTATCAGTGTTGAACTCCCGCTCTTTGGTCCACGCCACATGTGTGTGTATGTGTACGCCTGGAGAGCGTTTGATCTAGGGTGGATCTGTATTTGGCGCCACGCTCCCAACGTTGCCGAGTAGGGAGAGGGGGGAAGCTGTCATGAGGAGGGTTTGATGTTTGGAATTGGGAGCTTGCGTGCGCATCAGAATGTATTTGTTTTTGGGGATTCTAGCACTGTAAGTCTTTGTGTGGGATGTCCACCTGTGCCTTCGAAAAGGCATATTTGCCACAAGACAATGTCTTCGTGCTCACATGTAGCCAGTTGCATATAGTTGTGTGTAATACAGAGATCATGACCTCTAGGGACCTGCTGTTCGTTATTCTTCCTAAAAGACGCATTAAAATTTCATCAATGCAACGCAGTCTCCACTTCAGCACATAGGCTGAAGCCTAGCTGGGATGGGGAAGGGGGTTGGGAACGAAGAGGCTGAGCATCTCTCTCTCTCTCTCTCTCTCTCTCTCTCTCTCTCTCTCTCTCTCTACTCTATTTCTCTCTCACTCACTCCTTGATTGGCTGGAAATGTGGAGGGCTGCACACACCCTTGAATTGTGATGGAAGTGATCAAATACCCTTTTTCCAGCACAGAGTGATCTGTCTGCAGATGCGGGGAACCCTAATAGAGGGGTTAACGAGGACCGAACGGATTTTCCGGCACATTTTGTCATCATGGCACTTGTTATAGCCTTACCTGGCTCTCAATGTGGGCCTTGCCCACAGCCTGCAGGGAGGGGTGCTGTAGACACTCTGGGGGATGGGAAGGTAAGACAGGCATCTGATTTTTCCTCATAAAGCTTTGCCTGTTGGTCTCTCTTTACTTGATTCGTTCAGTTCATGACGAGGGATAGGTAATATATTAAATATTCATGATTCAAAATTTGCAGTGATTTTGCTAGTTATTTACAATGAAGCACTACTTTGAACATCTCAATTATTTAGATATTTATTTTTTAAACCATTTAAATTATTAAGTTTGATTAGACTAGTTTCAAAATTTATATTTGTCTTGTGACTCATGAGAATGTTAATATGCATGTATTAGTAGTGTTTCTGAATGACTTCATTAGCAAAAACTGTGTTAGAGTTTGATTCATTCACATGATTCGGTTCAAACTGTTTCAAGGAATCATTGTGTGTGTGTGTGTGTGTGTGTGTATACGTATATATGTATGTATATTATTTTAGTCAAATATTTATTTGTTTAGTACTCTGTATTGGTACACTGGTCAAATGAATAAACATATAATTCTTCCTTGTGTTCATTTAGTGAAAGACCAGGCAGAAAACATGCCTTGATTATTTTTAACAAAATTTGTATGTAGTGTTTTAATTATTAACCATTAGAGACCCAAGCATTGATGATGTACTTTTTTCCACCTTGAAAGTGATTTAGGAAGCCGCTGATAAAAATATTATAATAATAAAATAAAAAAATCTTAATTATTAGTATTTTTTGTTGTTACTTTTTTTTTGCATTTGTGTTTGGGCGGTGTGGGGGTGATGTTATGGTGGGGGGAATTTTGCTTGAATTTAGCCAGCTTTGGCATTCAAAAGCTCAGTTGATGTAGTTAAGGGTATTAGCTACAGTACTGTTTTTTTTTTTTTTGAAATAATAAAAACAGGTATTACCTAAGTACACACTTACCATTTTTCTTACACAGTAAAAATGGGTCTTTATGAATACACATTTGCATATACAGTACAAGCAAATGCTATACATACAAATGTACAGCAGCCAATACATTTTAAGGAGGGAGTGCCTACCAAGAGGAACATCATATTCAGGGGATCAACAAGTTTGAAAATCCATGGCTGTTGCTATTTTGTTGAAATGTTGGTTCTGTTAAGACATTTATATATATATATATATATATATATATAGCGAATACATAATTTTGAGTTTTTTTTCAGCTATATCGCTCAGCACTAGCACGGCTGATTTACAATGTAGTCTTTGTTGTTTACTGATAAATGAGGATGCAAAAATGTTGCAGAGTTTGAATGGCCTTATCTTCTGCTATTCTGAATGCAAGGTGTGTATTGTGTATTGTAGGCTACTGTACATGTCATGCAACCTTATTTCTTTAGAGGACCTTCTAAGAAAACCAGAAAGCCTAGCTGTCTTGTATCAGCCACTCCCTCTGCATATGTTGCTTTGTTTCTAATGTCTTACCTACAAATTATTTTATCTCCCTTCCTGGCTTCCCCTCTCCCTCCTTCATTTTGTTGTGGCAGCAGAAGGTATCATTGCTGATTAATATCTCCCTGGTCAGTAAAGGTTTGCGGCAGTGTTGGAGCGTTAGCCTGAGTGGGCCATGATCGCTGGATAATTCACCAGCCTGGGACTCTGGATCAGCCGTTGTATGATGAATCACCTTTGAGGATGGGGGGATAGATAGAGGAGGAGAGAGAGAGAGAGAGAGCAAGAGAGAGAGAGGAGGAAAGGAAGGGTCCTGCTGGAGGCAGTATATCATGGTTGGGATAATAGAATTCTGCCGAGTTGACAGATCTTCGCTCACGCAATATCCTACCTGCAGCCCCCACAGATCAAGACCCTCATCCCAGATCACACAAGCACAGTGCTACCTATTCACATGCTGAAAACACTTTTCCTTTTATGTGATAATGGCTCTGGCATGGATTGGTTTGCTATATCTGAGGTTGAGGTTGATTAATAGTCAGGAGTGGGCCTGATGAATACAAACTCTGCCTCCATGACTGCTGTTGCTACAGCAGCTGCCTTCAAATTCATTTAATGTACTTTACAATTTCCATCTTGAAAATGACAACTAATTTGTCTATTATCTACTGAGATTACCCAGCTGACTAATCAACGGGTGTCAAAAGTACCGTAAGGTATATACCAACTCAATACAAAAAAAGAAAAAGACAACATTACCACTCTTTCTACAGACCACCAATCTGCATACTGCACACAAATACACTGATCAAAACTAATCAACTATCCAAAATAAGCTTATTCAAAAAGTCAAAATGTCAACGTAAGAAATCTGCATTTAAATGAGATCTGAAATTGTCAGGTTATTCTCTGCATTTGACGTCAAAACGTAAACAGTCATAACACTTGCACACATTTGGATGAGCCGGTAAGAAAGGTGGTGTTAACATGCATTGTTAAATGAGGGTAATGGACAAAAATCTACCCATCTATCGGTTTTTGCTTAAACCGTTTAAGAGCTAACCAAATAAAGGAAAAACATTTAAGGTGTTTAAATGACCACACACATTGTTGACTTATTAAGCATAATCATTGTAAAAACATGCATGTTAATGTACTCAGCGTAAACATTGTTGGTTATGACAGATTAGTGTCAATTTATCAGATCTGTGTATTATGCCTTGTAGTGCTGATGCAGCAAAATAGACCTGCAGCTGTCTGATGTTAAGCATGTTAATGAAACAACAACATTGGCAGAAGAAACAGAAAAACACTCACTGCTCTTAGTGTATTTCTGTTCTTTAATACTGACAGTTGACTTGAATATTAGAATTGGAATACCTGGAGAAAAAAAAAAACTTACTTTTTGAAAATGACAGTAACTTGAATGAGTCATGTCATTGTTTTAATATAAATTTGTATTATTTATAATAATTTTTTACTTTAAGTAATCAATGTGATAAATAGTTTTTTATTACTTCTATGTTATTGAAATTGGTATTGAGTATTGTTCATTTTGTACTGGTACTGGTATCGACTAATGAAATATCAGTACCATATTTCGTAAGAGAAACATTTATGTACACGTGCTGTCCATGCTGGTTCAGCACCTAATTTTCGAAAGAAATTATGCAAATAATGCAACCACGCAAATGAGCATCACAAAATCTGTTCTGAACGCAATTTGCAATTCCAATTTTGTTGGCCGGTTCTGAGCGCCCACAGCGGCAGAGGATACATTGGGCCACCGCGATCTGGCTCACTCTCCCGGGACAGTACAGCATAACTCTTCTACTGTGATCCAGACATCTGAATCATCTATTTAACATGCTAAAACCACACTTAACTACACTGCACATACTATATGAAAGGTAATTACTCTATTCTCTATCATTTGGTCATTATTTGATAGATTTCTTCTGCCATGATTGATAAAAAAATATACACAAACATATCTTCTAAATACAATTTAGTTCACTGCCTGCTTTCCTCGGGCGGTAAAAGCCTAATGTTTATTACACAAGGCAAAAACTACAAAAAAGGGCCGCACACTATAATAATGAATCAAAACAAGAACACTCAATGCGTGTTGAATGGCAAACGTTTTGGTCATGAGTCATGAATCATAATTTCGAAAGAGCGCATGCTTGTGTGGAAAGAAATGACAATGACTTCATATACAGTATATATATATATATATATATATACTCATGATGTTGAGCTATTTTAGCTCTGATGGCACCTGCTTAAACTAGATTGTGGGTGAAATGCACTGAAATACCACAGGGAAAAGTGGCCCAACTGTTTAGTGAACTTGCCCCTCTGTGTTTGTGGCAAAGCCTTCAAGTGTGGGACACTTCAACCTTCCATTCAAGCAAATTCTACATTATTACCAATTTCATTTAGACATCCCAACCATCTGTGTTGCTTTTAAATGTGTAAAGGATCAGATTACGTTTGTTTACTCTGCTATTGACATGTTTCCGAATGGATTACAGATTCCCAGTGTCGTCCACTTACTATATTTTGAAGTCATCATACCAGGCCTGGGAAAATGTGTTGCACTCTCATCCAGCCTTCATTGTGTTACATGCTGCAATTTTCCCTTCCATTGCCTTCTCAGGTGGTTGCAGTTTATCAAGCAGTGTTCCAGCTCGCCTAGCCATCTGATGAATAAAATAAGCAATATGCATTTTAGTTCACTGTTTAGCTGTCATTTTGACGCATTTCTGTGATTCACTAATGCTCACATTGTTCAATAAATACCCATGGCCATGGGCGATTGGGCATGTGTGTGTGGAGGAAAGGAGGTGGGGTGTTGATGTGAAACTATATATGCGTGTGTGTGTGTGTGTGTGTGTGTGTGTGTGTTTGCTCTGGTCACACATTGTTGCACAGTGTATACCCCTGGGGCGACGGATGTGTGTGGAAATTAGATTTGCGCCCCATTATTGGGCAGAAGTTGTTTTATTAAAGACACCATGGTAACGCAGATCATCTAAAATGCACCAAAACTGAGCCAAGTGCACAGGGAGGCTGTGTATGACTCCGCAATTACACCTCTGTACTACTCTGTGTAATAAAAGCGATTTTAAGCAGCGAATAAATAAGAAATGCTCACGGTGAAGAGAATATAAACTCCACAGTACACTGAATGGAAATAAAGTGCAAAAACTTGGAAAGCCCTCTTTGGGATTCACTCTCTACTTGTTAACACTTCACGCATACAACTGAGATTTCATGCCATGATTTGTTCTCCATATCTACAGTTTTACCAGCCTCCCCATAATGGGATTTGCCTGTAATCCCTTTATAATCTCTGTAGATTACCTGGGAAACTAACATAATCTTAGTATAATTGACATCTAATTCTAAATCCATTAAAATGAATGAGTGAATGATGCTGTTTTATGTCTAGCTGAGCATGCGCTGCCTTGAATAGTGAGGCAGAGACTGTTACTCGGAGAGCATGTTTTTGCTTATGTTCTTTGAATGAGAGAGGGAGTGCCATGGATCGGAGGAAAGAACAAAGGAATGAGTGCTGGCTTCATGTTTTCACACAAGATAATGCAGAATCAGAGGAAGAACAATGTGCACTTCTCTTTCTCTCACTAGATTCATTTTCTTTCTGATATTGTGTGAGTCACCTTCATGAACTGAGATTTTAGCCTGCTTTTACAAAACACTGAGAGTCAAATGCCCTTGATTAATTTCAATTCAATTCCATTTTATTTGTATAGCACTTCTTCTTTCTCTCTTTATTGTACTAAGTGTTAAAAGCAACCAGAAGCATCTTCTTTGCACTAAGTATAATAATAGCACCTGCCACACAGAGTGGCTATTAGGACTCCAACAGTCTGGCTAAAACACCAAAATTAAAGACAAACTGCACCTTTTCTGCCTTTTGTTCCACTTTTTTCCAATCCAGTTTCCTGTGTCCACTCTTTGTATTTCATTTAACACTACTTATAATAATAAATAAACTGATTCACTGTGATTTGGTCACTGTTAAGGCTGGGGAGTTTAGAGAAAGTTTCAATCCAGGTCAAATTAACCATGGTGTTACTATAGTAATAGTGTAGTAACCATGTTTTTTTGGTGGAAGACATAGTTTAATACATTTATCCATGGTGTTACAGTAATACAGTATGTCTTAAATATAGTATCCATGTTTCATTTTGTAGTTACAATGATTTTACAAAAATACCGTGTCGATGCAATAGTTACTGTAGTAAAGCCATGATTATGTTTTTGTTAGGGAAGGTTTGGGTTAAGTTTAGGGGGTAAGGGATGGTGTAAAGTGTGATAGTTCATATCTGCCACCATTTGCACAAGGGTGCAAATAGCATCTAACATTATTTACACCTAGTGCAAAAATTTTAAAATAGTACATTTAGATATAAATGAATATGCATTTTCACCCTCCACAAATCACTATGGTATTACAATTATTTATTTTGACTATCATACTATGCTTTTTGGACTCTGCAGTGATAGTAATACCATGGTATTCTTTGAAGTACTTTTATACTACATGTTATCTGAATTTACCTGAAATTACAGTGTTGGGGATGCTACTTTGAAACTGTAGTTTGACAAGCTTCAAGCTACTCATAATTTTAAGTAGTTAAGCTACAGTTACTCTTTTGAAAAAGTAGTTAGTTACAATACAAGTTACTATAAAAAATTAGCTAGCTACATTGAAGCTACATAATGAGGCAATATTTTTTTTAATGTTACTATCAAACCAATAATATGAATAAAAATTTACTTAGTAAAAAAATGTACACTAATGACATTTATTAATTAATGTATTCATTAAATACATTGAACGTGTTTAATTAAATATATTACATGTATTTAATACATTTAATGAATAGTAACATTAATACAGTTAATAATGCCCATAAAATAAAATACAACAGTATCAAATAAAAACATAAAAGATCAGACACCATTAAAAACAAAAAACTATTATACTATACTTCACACTTTTCAGTCCTGCTGTGGCCAGGTGTAGCCTACTTCCCTAAAGATCCCATTTTTATGACAACTCTCCTTGGGCTGAAGTTTTGTTCTTGTCACATAATATTTAGTGTGGATAATATGTGAATAAAGACTCAGGGCTTGTTTCTCCCCTCACCTGGTTGTACAAGCTAGTGCCAGCTTTACAGGCCACATACAGAGGTTGCTCTACAAATATTTGTTTGCTTTGTTCAGGTCCAAAAATAGTGGACGGATGGTCATCCTAGATCAGGGGTTGGGAACCTATGTCTGACCATTCATCAACATATGATAATTTTCCTCCAGAAAGTGTGAGTGCGATTGCAAAGCTTGAAGTCATTGACACTGTTTTGATTTCCTTTCTCCCGAATTTGTTGTACAGCCTACTCCTGGTGAACAAGGTTTGAAATGAACACCTGCCAAATTCAGATTTTTCATGCAGAGTATTTTGCTGATGTACCAGCCACTGTGGAAGGCGACCAGTAAGACTTCTCAGAGTGATATATTACAAGAAATTAGATACAAAGATGTGCATTTGATGAAACATGATTATATTTTGAAGAACAGATGAAAGAAAAGCCGCAGATGCGTGTCTGATTTGATATGTGTGTGCAGAGCTCTGAGTGCAACGAAAGCGCTTCTCCAAGACACGCACGTTCATAGAGTTTTGGGTCTCGTTTCCCAAAAACTTTTGATTTTGCTGTCAAGAGCATTTTCTATGAGCGATTTTATGAATGTTCGTTATTTTTGAACCCAGGGTGTGATATACGTAGCACCTGTCACCCACAAATGTATTTCATGTGCGGGTAATTTTGCTCATCTACCCGCAACAGGTGGATGACATGAAAGACATCTCAGAGTGAAAACTGTTTGCAAGAATAATGTAGTATATGAGAATGCTGCAAATGATCTCCGATCATCTCGTGAGGTGCTGTGACAGAGCAGTTCACACTTACACATTGTGAACACAACGCTGCAGGTTCAGAGATATATACACTCACCTAAAGGATTATTAGGAACACCATACTAATACTGTGTTTGACCCCCTTTCGCCTTCAGAACTGCCTTAATTCTACGTGGCATTGATTCAACAAGGTGCTGAAAGCATTCTTTAGAAATGTTGGCCCATATTGATAGGATAGCATCTTGCAGTTGATGGAGATTTGTGGGATGCACATCCAGGGCACGAAGCTCCCGTTCCACCACATCCCAAAGATGCTCTATTGGGTTGAGATCTGGTGACTGTGGGGGCCATTTTAGTACAGTGAACTCATTGTCATGTTCAAGAAACCAATTTGAAATGATTCAAGCTTTGTGACATGGTGCATTATCCTGCTGGAAGTAGCCATCAGAGGATAGCTACATGGTGGCCATAAAGGGATGGACATGGTCAGAAATAATGCTCAGGTAGGCCGTGGCATTTAAACGATGCCCAATTGGCACTAAGGGGCCTAAAGTGTGCCAAGAAAACATCCCCCACACCATTACACCACCACCACCAGCCTGCACAGTGGTAACATAGGCATGATGGATCCATGTTCTCATTCTGTTTACGCCAAATTCTGACTCTACCATCTGAATGTCTCAACAGAAATCGAGACTCATCAGACCAGGCAACATTTTTCCAGTCTTCAACTGTCCAATTTTGGTGAGCTCTTGCAAATTGTAGCCTCTTTTTCCTATTTGTAGTGGAGATGAGTGGTACCCGGTGGGGTCTTCTGCTGTTGTAGTCCATCCGCCTCAAGGTTGTGCGTGTTGTGGCTTCACAAATGCTTTGCTGCATACCTCGGTTGTAACGAGTGATTATTTCAGGCAAAGTTGCTCTTCTATCAGCTTGAATCAGTCAGCCCATTCTCCTCTGACCTCTAGCATCAACAAGGCATTTTCACCCACAGGACTGCCGCATACTGGATGTTTTTCCCTTTTCACACCATTCTTTGTAAACCCTAGAAATGGTTGTGCGTGAAAATCCCAGTAACTGAGCAGATTGTGAAATACTCAGACCGGCCCGTCTGGCACCAACAACCATGCCACGCTCAAAATTGCTTAAATCACCTTTCTTTCCCATTCTGACATTCAGTTTGGAGTTGACCAGGACCACACCCTTAAATGCACTGAAGCAACTGCCATGTGATTGGCTGATTAGATAATTGCATTAATGAGAAATTGAACAGGTGTTCCTAATAATCCTTTAGGTGAGTGTATACAGGTATCTTTGTATTAAAGAAACAAAGATGAAAGTGATTAAATCATATAGTAATACAAGACATGTTCGCCTTGAAGCAAAAATTTTGTTCAATTTTATTTTCTTTAGGCAGCATAAACTGTATTACCAAACTCAATACAAACACATTCAATAAGAACAGATTTGGCAGCATTTTTTGTGAACACAAGGGAATGTATTTGGCTTATTTATTACGATGATTATTATAATTATCTTTACATTTGTAATTGTCTTTAGTTCTTAATTTGCACCTGTAGCTGCGTACTGATACTTGCGTGATGGCAAGTGGGGCCGTTGGAGACGGTAAATGTTTGGATTTGGGGAGGTGGTTATATAGAATATTTTTTAAACACTTCGTTATTTTAATTGTATTTTTTCATTTAGTTTAAAGTGCAATTTGAATTTAGAAATGTCTTTAAATTTTTTCTTGTTTCAATTAATGTTTGTAATTTTTAAAGCAAAATCAATAAAGCAAAAATATTCACCAACCTTGGGGGTTGACCATATAATCAGATATCACGATTTTTTAAATGCGATTATTATAAAAATATTTTTTACAAGTCGCCCAGCCCAAAAGCGAAGTTACATTTTTCATGAACAATTGAAAGATTAAGTAATTTTATGGAGACAGGCAAAAATGTGTGTACTCAATTCCATATTGCAACATGTTAGCTATTCATTTTTGCATATTTGTTTGTTTTTGAGTAGTCTATGAGCGAAAAAAATGCATCAACCAAAAAAAAATACAAATTGGCTCCTTAGTGAGAAAAGTTGAAAAATTGTTGCATAATAATACATGACATTAAATTATTTATTTTACCAATCATTTTATTTATTTTACATGAAAATAATAGTTAATTAAATGCTAAGAAATTGAGAAATCAAATAGTTCTGCACTATAGTAATTATTAAAATAATATATACTGTATATTTATAAATATTATAATAATAATTAACTCGCTGCTTCCAATAATACATATATGATGAGAAGTGAAATAAACATATTTAGAACAGAAACAAAATCCCTCAAAAGGCAATAATAACTTTTTGAATTATTCTGTTTAAAATAGTACAGGTAGATATGCTTTTGTGGATCTATTAAGAATAAAGTGTCTGAAACATGCTTTGTTACATAGAAGAATAAAGGGGTGTTCTTATATTATTTTCAGATTTACCTGCCCCTCTATGTCTTGTAAAGTTAAACAAACTGTGGTTGCTCGCTTTACATAACCATCAGACAATCTCTTTGTTATGTATGACCTTGTCTTGTTTTACCTTTGCCCCTTTGTTTACCATTTTGTCCCTTGTTTTACTCCTTAGTTTTCACTTTTGTCCCTTGTTTAACTCCATAGTCTCCTTGTTAGCATTCGTGTTCTCTGTCATTGTTTTCACCTGCCCTTGTTAATTTGCCTTTGGTTTCTGTTAATCACCTTGTCATCTAGTTTGTGTTCTGTTTGTTCATTGGCCCCTTTGTCCCATGTTTTTTGTGGTTTTTGGTTCAGTCCTTGTCTGTCGTTGAATGTTTGTGAATGTAGTTAGCCTGGTCTGTGTTCCCTGCCTGAGTTCTCTGTTCTTGTTTATTTCCCCATTGAGGGTTTTTCTTTGTATTTTGTTAGTAATAAAGTAAGCTGCATTTGGATCCTCAACCTTCGTCTGCCTTCATTGCCTTACATTCATGACAGAACGACAGACCCATAAACATGGATCCAGCGGTGTTACAAGCAAGCTGCAAACTGCTTAGCCTCATGCAGGGAAACGGTCCGGTGGAGGACTACACCCGCGATTTCCTCGCAATTGCGGGTGCCACTGACTTCCCTGACTCCGACCTGGTGGCGTTTTTTCGGGCCAACCTGAGTTGTGCGCTCCGGGAACGGTTGCCATCGACAACGCGCGGCTGGACGCTCCACGACTTCATTGAGGAGACTCTGCAGGTCTGCGTTTCACCCGTGGTTCGTCCCTTCACGCCTGCCTTGGACAGTGAGCCAGCACGGTCCTCTTCGTCTGCCCGGAGGAGGAGGAGAAGACAGGCTTCCGCCTCCCGGCCCACGCATATCACTGTGAGCGAACCAGTGCCCACGCATATCACTGTGAGCGAACCAGTGCCCACGCATATCACTGTGAGCAAGCCAGAGCCCACGCATGTCACGGTGAGCAAGCCTGTAGCCTCCGATGTCAGTGAACCAGTGCCTGTCGTCCCAGATGTCAGTGAACCAGTGCCTGTCGTCCCAGATGTCAGTGAACCAATGCCTGTCGCCTCAGAAGTCAGTGAGCCAGCGCGGCCCTCTTCGTCTGCCCGGAGGAGGAAGAGAAGACGGGCTTCCGCCTTCCGGCCCTCGCCTGCCCCGGTCTGCGAGCCAGAACCCTCGTCAGCTACGGTCAGCGAGCCAGAGCCCTCACCTGCCCCGGTCTGCGAGCCAGAGCCAGCGTCAGCTACGGTCATCGAGCCAGAGCCCTCGCCTGCCCTGGTCTGCGAGCCAGAGCCCTCGCCTGCCCCGGTCAGCGAGCCAGAGCCCTCGCCTGCCCCGGTCAGCGAGCCAGAGCCCTCGTCAGCCCCGGTCAGCGAGCCAGAGCCCTCGTCAGCCCCGGTCAGCGAGCCAGAGCCCTCGTCAGCCCCGGTCAGCGAGCCAGAGCCCTCGCCTGCCCCGGTCTGCGAGCCAGAGCCCTCGTCAGCCACTGTCAGCGAACCCAAGCCAGCGCATACCACGGTCACCCAGCCAGACCCTGTCGCCTCAGAGGTCAGTGAGCCAGCGCCAGTAGCCAGGACCGCCCAAGAGCCAGTGGCAATGGTCGTGCCCGTCCTAGAGCCTGCGCCCCTCGAGTTCCCCGAGCCTTCCAGGGCTCCGCCCCTCCCGAGCCTTCCAGGACTCCGCCTCCTGAGCCTCCAGAGCCTCCCACCTCGGCCCCTGTCCTGTGGCCTCCTCCCGGGCCCCCTGACCCAGTCCCTGTCCTGTGGCCTCCTCCCAGAGCCTCCTGCCTCCTGACCTGTGGCCTCCTCCCCGCCTCCTGACCGCCCTATCTGTGGCCTCCTCCAGGCCTCCTGACCCGCCCCTGTCCTGTGGCCTCCTCCCGGGCCCCTGACCCAGTCCCTGTCCTGTGGCCTCCTCCCAGGCCTCCTGACCCGACCCCTGTCCTGTGGCCTCCTCCCCGGCCTCCTGACCCTGTTCCTTCCTGTGGCCTCCTCCCAGGCCTCCTGACCCTGTTCCAGTCCTGTGGCCTCCTCCCAGGCCTCCTGAACCTGTCCCTGTCCTGTGGCCTCTTCCCAGGCCTCCTGAACCTATCCTTGCCCTGTGGCCAGCTCCCAGGCCTCCTAAACCTATCCTTGCCTGGTGGCCAGCTCCCAGACCACCTGAACCTGTCCTTGCCCTCTGTGCCCCCCAGGACTTCCTGCCTGCCCTCTGTGCCCCTTAGGACTTCCTGCCTGCCCTTTGTACCCCCTTGGACTTCCTGCCTGCCCATTGTGGCCCCTGGACTGTCTATCTGCCCCTCGTTGCCCCCGGACTGCCTGTCTGCCCTTCCTTGCCCCCTTGGTCTGTCTGCCCACCACAAGCTCCCCTCCCCCAGTCAATGGACTTTTTTTTTTTTTTTTTTTATGTTACTGTTGATCGTCTGGGATCCGATCCTTTGAGTGGGGGCTATGTTATGTATGACCTTGTCTTGTTTTACTTTTGCCCCTTTGTTTACCATTTTGTCCCTTGTTTTACTCCTTATTTTTCACTTTTGTCCCTTGTTTAACTCCATAGTCTCCTTGTTAGCGTTCGTGTTCTCTGTCATTGTTTTCACCTGCCCTTGTTAATTTGCCTTTGGTTTCTGTTAATCACCTTGTCATCTAGTTTGTGTTCTGTTTGTTCATTGGCCCCTTTGTCCCATGTTTTTGTATTTATATCCTGGTTTTTGGTTCAGTCCTTGTCTGTCGTTGAATGTTTGTGAATGTAGTTAGCCTGGTCTGTGTTCCCTGCCCGAGTTCTCTGTTCTTGTTTATTTCCCCATTGAGGGTTTTTCTTTGTATTTTGTTAGTAATAAAGTAAGCTGCATTTGGATCCTCAACCTTCGTCTGCCTTCATTGCCTTACATTCGTGACACTCTTGTTATCCAAGTGAGCTGTAATAAGCTCTCAGTAGATGATGGTAATTCACTATTGTTGTTTGTGATATGCCATTACAAAAGAAGATGCTGCCTGATTCTGATCAGCAGACAGAAATATGCTGCCAGATCGTCGGACATACACAATAAAGAAGGCTATATTGCTACATGTAGTTAGCTACTCCCCAACACTGTCAAAGTATTATGGAATTACCTTCTGGTGGTGTACTATATTAAACAGTGGTCAAATGTATTTTTATTTTTTTGTAAATGCAGTTAGAAAAGGCATAGCATTTTATAAATTTCTGGTTTAGGATTTTTCAGAAGCCCCTTGATATATTATGATTTCCTAATAGCAGTACAATACCTCTTAGAGAGAGCTGCTTGGGTACCTGCATCACTTCCACCTGCCTGCCTCTCCCTCTGTTACCGTGACAACAGGAAAGCCAGGGTCACTACAAAAGCAGCACACCAATCATCCCCATCAGTGAATGACAAAAGGTGTAGATGCTGTTCAGGACTCCATTGAACTGGAGGGATGTTTTCACACAATGAATTATATGAACAGAGTGGTGTTGCCGTGTAACAGTGTTAGCTGCCACTGACCAGAATGTTTCCCGTAGTGGCCACATTGCGATTAATAGACGATTGTTTATTTTATGATCCCTGTTGTATTGGGTTTTGTGAATTTACCCTCTTTCAAATCTCTTATTTTTGTTCACCCTCATATTTTGTTTCTGAGCAGGGAATAGACTGGCCATATAGGTATATGGGCTAAAGTTTAAAACACTGTACTCTTTGCCAGAAGGCTTAGCGGTCAGTAAACAGAATTGTAAATTCAGCTGGGGCTCGAGGGTGCTGGAAAACTTTGTTGTAAATGGGCACAGTTGGGACTCTGGTAGAAACAGGTGCAGTTATGACAGTAGAGTCCAATTAAACAGCCCCACAAAATGCATTCACTGTCCTGTGGTAAAGATGCTAAATTTAGCTGTTTATTTGTCTGCAACTGTCTGGCCATCTGTACCAGTCTAGCTTTTATAGTGTTGCACAAATTTGAAACAATGTAAAATAGTTTATGAGTTAGCCTATTTTTAATCACACATAATTCTGTTGTATGACCTTGTTATGTGCAGTTTAAAGAGATTGTTCACCCACAAATTAAAATTCAATCATTTACTTACCCTCATGATGTTCCTAACCCATATTGCTTTCTTTCTTCCGTGGAACACAACAGTTGCTCATTTTCAAACAATGAAAATAAATGGAAATGGATGCTGCCGAGCTCCAAAAAGTCAAAAAAGTATCCTACACACAGCATTAGTGCGGTCAGTAGTTAAAAATGTTTAATCACGATTAATCTCATGATTTTTCATAGTTAATCGTGATTAATCTCAGATTTTAAAAGTGCTGAAATCTGTCTCTATATATACTCATTTCTTGTCAAAATGCATTTATTTCCTTCTTTGGAAAGAGCAACACAATAGAACAAAAATATATGTGACAATAATACTTTATTAACATGTTCCAAACTCCACAGTAAAAAGACAGAAATTCACTAAAATAGCAACAATTCAAGTAACATTAAACATTTACCAAAGTCTAAATGGGATGTTGGCTGATTGACAGAACAACTATTCATTGCAATGCACAATAATTCTCTTTAACCCTCATCCTCCACAATATGTATCACCATCAGGATGTTTTTACACTTTAGACATGGAATGCACATGATTTGTTTCAGGGCAGCAAGCGCCGTGTTAAACTCCATATGTAAAGTGCGTCTTGTTCTGCTTTTAGCGCTGGCACTGCCGAGGAAAATATAATTGATCTGAATTGTCTGGTAATCATTAGCTGCCGCTTCACGAGCTCAGCGGCAATGGGAACAAAATTGAAATTATGTTAAACTTGAGCAGAGCATCAATAGACCCTCCACAGGAGAACAAGCTGCACAGCATGCTTGTAAGAAAGGACATGCTTATGTGGTAAAATGCTGACTGACTATAGATACAAAGAACTTAACTTTTGTCCCATCAGCATTTGTTTTATAAGAGGTGCCCCGCTGGACAAATCCATGTTCAGAACTCACACGGAGCTGAATAAAATGTCATAATCGAATGTCAAATCGGTACATGCCTCAATCGCGATTAAGAAAAAATTAATGTGTTATACTTTTTAAATAATCGCATGCATTAATGCTGACAGTATTAATATATATATATATATATATATATACACAGTATATATTGGTGTGTGTGTATGTTTATATATATATATATATATATATATATATATATATATATATATATATATATATATATATATATATATATTTTGTTCCCAATATTGCTGAGGCAAGCAGTTGGCACAGTCTGACTAATCTGAGTGAGACTTTCAATACTCTGTCCATTTTTATTGAAAGCATGTTGCTTGGCATGCAGTTAGAATAATGTTACAGCTCCTCCAGTTTATCTCTCAAAAGTGCCTGTTCACGTCCGTTCTCTCTGCAGATTACCCTCCGTAAACCGAGAACGGAGAATAAATCACTCTTGGGAGAGCAGTGAAATCAATTTATTGCTGTGGAAATAAAACTCATCTTTTGTCTTTGCAAATGTAGGGAGGACAGGTATGAAAACTCGGCTAGTAATTACACGTTTGTTATGTGATAATCATGCATGTTTCTGGGGTTTCAATACTGTTTAATCTCTGATGGATGCATGCCGAGTTTGAAAATATATTTTTTGTGTTTATGTGTGTTTGGGTGTGTGTACGTGTGTGAACCTTGGAGTGCAATCATATTTGCATTCTTTTACACTCGAGCACATCCATTTCCACAACACTGTTGTTGCTAAGTGTTTAATTGCTAGTGAATTTCACAGCAAAACTATTTGCATTTTAAGAACTTCATTTTAATTATTATCATTATTATTATTTGTGATAAGCAAATCAGCAATGTACCAGATAATACAAAGCTTTTTAATGTTTGATGCTTGATAAATTATGGGGTGCCCTCAGGTTCCCCGTGGTCCGCTGGGTGTTATCAAAGCAACTGAACTCTGATCTGTTATAAGACAATAGAAGGGACATTGCTCTGCTGTGATCATATCTCCCAAAGGAAATCAGTGGAAGTCTGCTGTAGACATTTACATCTTCTCAAATTAAAGTGGCGGCACAGAGGCCAAGCCAATGAATCCTATTTTATTAGATATACTCTAGCTCACTGACTGTTCATGAATGCTCAATGAATGCCAAATGTCAGGAAAAGGGCAGAGGAACAGAGGAAGACACCTCACTTACTGAAGATTCACCTACTGTAGACTGACTCCACTATAAAACGTTTACACCAGCATTACTAATTTTCTGTGCTCGTTTGGCCTCAGAAATGAAATGCAAGCAGAACATTTTTTTGGTGAGAATCATTTATAAAAGCATTCTTTATTTTGTATTTTTTTATATATAAATGAGGCTCATTGTATTATTTAGGGAATAATCTATGTAAACAGACAGTAGCAAAATGGCTAATTTGATAAACAGCTAAGTTTACAATTTAACATTATTCTTTTGTTTTTCATTGTAAATGAATAGGTCCAAAAGTAAATTTTGATTGGGTGAGCCACATTCAAAGCTGTTATAATATGATGATAAACACATCTATTACCACACATGCTAATGCTTCAAGTTGCTCTGTTGCTTGGCAACTGTTAACAGACTACAGTTAGGAAAATTAATTATTACTGAGATGAAACACTTATTCAGATTTATTATAAAAAAAGAAACTATTTATTGAACATATGTGTATTTCATATCATATTGCAATTTCTGCTGTTTTATAAAAGCACTTAAAGCTGTATTTTAGAGAACAAACACTGTATAGTCATGCTTAAAAATAGCCTTTATCCATGATAAAATCACTGCAACATATGGCTTCTCATCACTTATCGCTTTATTCTAGACTGACAGCATTGAATCAAGTATGCACCTGTCTGACCAACATGATCACACAGGAAGTTGTCATGCTGTTTCTGAAAGTTCCAGTACACTAGGATCGGCAACAGTACGCCGTCTCACTGACATGCCCTATCTTCCATATGCGGAACGGTTCAACAACAATTACTTTCCCTCGTGGCACGACTGGTAGTGAGTTGTGCCTGTTGCATGGGAGACAGTTCAATCCCCGTTCAAATGAGGACGTAATCACGTTTGTATAAACAATCATGAGTGTGATAAGGAGGTTGTATTCTTATCCCTGACATTGCATTTTGTCTCTACTAATAGTTAAGGTTAGATTTGGGGTTTGGTTGGAGGGTATATTAAATAAAATAAGCACTTTTCTTCACTGTTTTACACCATGTTCAGCTGAAAACAATAATTTTTACAACTGGCTTCTGGCAAACTCTCCTAGACATAAATGAATGTCACTCTTGTTTATATGCTCTGAAACACTTACCGCATAAACCTCTGGAGGCAGTGTTTTCAAATTTGGTCATCATATACCGATTTCGCCTAAAGAAAAATCGGCACACACTTGCCAAATTTATGAGAGATCAGGGTGGTCTGAATTATTAGAATAAGTGCATTATTATTCAGACATCAAATTCGATTTTTTTCCTCCCCGTGGGTACAATAGCAGGCTCATGTGCCCGAGTGTAGCATAGGTACAACAAGGTATTAACAAGAAGAGGAGATGGTCCACATACAGTATCCACTTCAATTGTTTTATATTTGCACCACTTGCTCTAATCACAGGGAGTGGTGGAGACACTACACCCTGATCTGCAAAATTCTGTATAATTACAGTGTTTTGCCTCCCATATAATGCCTCTAGTGAGAGAGACAGAGCCAAGTTATTCATAACCCCATTTTGTACCACAAACACATTTAAAAGGCACTTAAAATTTAGATGCATATCACATATTGTAAGTGGCAGATTTTAGCATGATTTGTTTTCCTGAATTTGTCAGTCAGTTGTCGAATATGCAAAGTTTTGTTCTTAAAAAAACAGCAATTGTTCTCCACCTCGATCCACAAACAATTTAGCTGTCAGAGAAGTGGAGTCCTTGTATATAACAGTATGTGCAACATTATTTCAATCATCATGAATTATTTTATCTATATGCATTTTAACAACCTATATGTGTGAGTTTGTTTTCAACTCTAATAGCACATCAGTATTTTAAAGATGACTTACTACCCCTACTGAAAGTGGTACTTTTTGTTATGGAAATGCAGTAAAATTCACAGCTATTGATTTAGCCAAATCATGTAGAAAGGATGAATGCCATTAATGTCAGCAAATAGACTTGGCAGACATGAATGCTTCTTTTTGTGATTTTTAAGCAAAGGAAAAGCGAAATAAGCACTAATGAATTATGACGTTAGCCCTCAATAGTGTTCGTCTGATGAGCTTTTGTTGTGATGCATTGTGGGTTTAGTGTAAGGCAGACATAGCATGTAGATTTGTGTGCATACAGTATGTTGATTCAGTCAAGCTTTTGTTTGCCAGTGCTTTGATAAATTTTTCTAAGAATCATGCAGAGACTCAAAAAAACAATAGCACAAAGATTCTGTACCTTCCCACTCTGAATTCCTCAATATAGAATTTTCCAATTCTGAACTGTACAAAAGCCACAGGGTTCTTTACTGCATGTTATTCTGTTGTTTAACATTCAACAAGTTGACTGCATTATATGACTGCCTATACTGCAATAGCAATAGTAGGTCAGTTTGTTCCAGTGATGACATTTACATTTACATTTAGTTGTTTAGCAGAGGCTTTTATCCACAGCGACTTACAAATGAGACACATAGCAAGCAATTTGTCATACAAAGTTTAACAACATCTGCAGTATAAGACTTTCAAGTTATCACAGTGGCTGGAGTAGTGAAGATGATAGCACAGAAAAAAGAGACAGACAAGGATTTATTCTTTAAGTCCAGTGGTAAGTGCAATTAGTGTGGGTTGGTTAAGCGCTCGCGGAACAGATGTGTTTTCAGCTGGTTCTTGAATGTCGAGAAGGTAACAGCAGATCGTGTGTTGGAAGTTCATCCAACATAGAGGAACAGAGAAAGTGAATGATTGTGAAATAGACTTTGAGCCTCTTTGTAATGGGACCACAGGGTGTCACTCATTCATAGACCGCAGAGAACGAGTTGGAGCATAGACCTGAAGAAGTTATTTGAAGTAAGAGGGTGCGGTTCCATTGGCTGTGCTGAAAGCCAGAGTCAAAGCCTGGAATTTGATGTAGGCCGCTACAGTTAGCCAGTGGAGTGAAATCAAGAGTGGGGTGACATGAGCCTTTTTTTGCTGATTGAAGACCAGATGCGCTGCTGCTTTCTGAATCATCTGCAGTAGCTTAATTGTTTTAGCTGGAAGGCCAGCCAACAGAGCATTGCAGTAGTCCGGTCTTGAAATGCCCAGAGCTTGGACCAGCATGTGTAGCATATTCAGACAGGAATGTTCTGATTTTCCTGATGTTGTAAAGTGACTCAATTTCGTGTGACATAATAAGAGTTTGCACATTTAAACTCTGGTATTAATCAACAACATCGCTGAATAAATGACACTATCGTGCATTTTTGTGGTAGATAGTAAAACGTCTAGTGTTATTATGAAAGATAAATTATATAAATGAAGACATAATTATACAAAAGGGTGTATTTTTAATAATTTTCCAACAACTATTTAGAACATAGTTTCTCTTTCATGAATTAGAGAGCTGATTGAGACGCACCTTTTGTTCCTGTGGTGTAAGTAACTCTTGATTTAATGAAGAAGGTCATTGTGAAGTAAAGCAATTATGGCACATTGAACAATATAGAAAAAAATACAGTGTTATTTTTATTTTTTTCAAGTATCAGATGCAGGAATTTGCTAAAAAAGATATTAAAGATCTAGTATCATGAATTAAATCCAAAACCTAAGAGTATGGCTCAATCCTAAAAAATTAAGATTTGCAATCTCGTTCCAAAACATCACTCTCATTTTACTTTATAGTGGTGTCCATGAATCAAACATCTTGCAAGTCAAACATCCTTTGACATCCCAATGTTTTGAAGTCTGCCAAAAGGGCAGACAAGGCCAGCCATCGGTCCTGTGGTAATTGCTCAGCACTTGGACTCTTCCCAGTATGCCTCTTACAACCTCAGGATGACTCAGTCCTTCCTTTATTTAGCGGTTTGTGGAGACGAGTGGTGAAAGCAATCACGTGCCAAAGAACAAACGGCGTGTTTATTCATATGTGGAAGAAATAAAACTAGTAACAAAAATCACTTTGATATGCAGATACCCTGCCTCCCTTCACCCATTGCACAAAACACCACAGGGGATATTGATTTTCTAGTGAGCGTTTGCTATTTCTGTGAAGCAACATCATATTTGGGATGCTGGGACTGTGAAAGTGCTCTATGCCATCTTGTCTCTGTTCTGTCTCTTATGAGGTGTGTCTGTTTTACAGATGTGAGGACCAAGGAGACAACCCTGAGGTGGACTAGCAGAACGCACACATTGGGATCTACTGGCTGGAAATGACAAACTTCTGAATGGATGTTTTCACGTGCCGAGAGGATGCAGGTCTTTCCATCCTGCTAACGTGGTCTTGATAATTTTGGGTGTGTCTTTGTTCATTTTCGTTTTTTGAATCCTGTTCTTCCTGAAAAGCCCACTTCAGCCCAAGAGAAGATGTGACCCAGGGAAAGGAATAATCTGGCTGCCTGTAGCCCCCCTCCCTTTCTTCCACACGTTTGGCTCATTGCTCTATTCTCTCAGTCTTACTCTCTCTCTACTGGAGATATTACCGCTATAACTGGGGGATGGATGTACCGCCTGAAACAAGCAAGCATATAAAGAAGTCCACAAGTCAAAAGCTGGAGGACCAAAAAAAGGTAAGATGTATCATTCATTCTGAAGTGCTTTTGCTGTCTTCTGCAGTATCAAATAATATAAGCTTCAAAGACCATCAGCAATGAAGAATGGATGAGATCCCCATGCTGGTTGTCTTTCTGTGCTCAAAGCTGATGCTGTTGTATTTTGTATGAATTGCTGGTTATTTATATGTAGATGTTGAGGAAGGAAATTCTTTTTTTTTTTTTGTACTTATTTTTTTTTTTTACTTTTGGGGCTTTTGGCACTAAGTGTTTATGGAGCAGTTGAGGGTATGACCCAAGTAGGAATTGAGCTCGGGTCTGCCCTCACTAAAGCCCCACAGTGCAACGTGTCAGAGTATGAGTGTTATACATCAGACCATATCTCAGAAGGGGTTTCAGTGTTTTTTCTCTTGCTTTTATTAATTTGTTTTCTGACACACTGGACAAAGAAACTCAATTTCTCTAGGACAGGGTTTCTCAATCCATCCAAAAAAGTTCTCTCTTTTGTTCTTCGAAGTCTGTCCACGCCTCAGGTCTGCTCTACATTCTACATCTAGGACACTGTCCTTCTATCGGTCACACTGCAGGTGAGGTAGGAGCTCCTGCTCTAAAGTGTGATTAGTTTTTAACACTTTTCCTATGGCCATGAGCAGACTATGTTCGCTGTTTGATCTAGATGGAGTCCCGCTGACCTGATTCTGGCTAATAAGGCACCTATGATAAGCCATCTTTTCTCCCAGTAGTACCTAACCTGCAGTAGACACCCAGTAATCCATCAGATCAGACACCTGCAGCATCATTAAAAGCTGATAAAACATGGAGCGCCACATTATGATTCGTCCTGTTTTAGCCCCAGCATCTACAAGGAGGTCCCATAATAGCTCTTTAACGATACAAGCAGACATAGTACGGGCAAAGACAGATGAATTCATACATACATGTGCAACCAGGTGCAACCATGTGCTTGCCTGTGCTTTCAGAGAACGGTCTCTTTATAGTGATTGTAATGATAAAAATATCTAACCAGTTACTTGTGCATCAAAGTTGAATTTCTTTTGTTTCTTTAGTGGTTTAGAGTTTTAAATTTCAAATTTGAGATTTGAAAGAAGTTGAAACAAATATGGAAGCAACATTTTTGGAATTACTTTTTTCTAATGTCCAGGTGTTCTGTAAAAATGGTTATGCGCACATAACAAAAATTTGCTCAGGTTACATTTTAACCTTGTTTCAGAGTATTCCACAAAGCCTACATTATCATTAGATGTGAGAACGCGTTTGAATGGTGCTATTGTATGTTTGAGTAATGCAGAATATGCAAGTATGGACAAAAGCAAAATATCATGAATTTACAATATGTCATGACAGTATTACATAATTGTGTGGGATTGTTTGTAACATGTAAGCAGATGCAATGTTATATGCATGTGTGCAGACAGATAGGTAAGATACAGACGCAACCTTTGAAAACACTTGTTTTTTTTTCATGTACGTTCACTAGGGTTGGGAATTGGAAGGAATTTATGATTCTGATTTGTCTTAACGATTCCGCTTCCTTAATGGTTCCATTAATGATTCCAGTATTTCTTTTAGTACTTTTTTAAAGTTAAGTTAAGTCAAGTACATTTTTATTTGTATAGTGCTTTTTACAACACAAATCATTTCAAAGCAGCTTTACAGGAAATCAGACATTAACAAAAACAAAAAATGAAACTGTAATATCTATAATGTCTTACAGTGATCATTCTATAGTTTGATTAAGTATGATTGTAAAATGTGTACAAAAATGTAATAATTGAATAATAATTGTTTTTAGAACCCTTGTGAGCAAGCTGAGCAATAACCTTTGGAGAAACCAGGCTCACTGTTGGGACCAGTTCCCCTCTGGCTAAACAACATGAATATAATGCAATATTAGTTATTGTGTGCAGTGCAAGTCATGGTTTTAAATTTGTAATTTAAGTAAGCATTAAGGTCCAGTGTTTAAAAAATAAAAATACAATATTTTTTATGAACTTTAAGATTACTGACTTATGTCTTTGAAATCCATCCTAGATTAACTGCAGAATTTCACATAGATGCATTGTCCTTTGTTTGTTGGCTGATGAAGGCTTTTGTTGGAAATTAAATTATAATCTATTTAGTCCATTTCAAGAGTGTAGTCTATCATTAAGCAAAGGTGATGCAGGCGGAGATAAATGATGAGGTACATCGAAGTTCAACCTGCAGGTCATTTTGTTTAGGTTCAGTGCAGTCCATCCTATGTCCAAGGTTCAGGCAGTGGAATATGAAGGATCTGATGTCTTACAGTAGGAGTTGGTATCAGTTCATCCTCTGAAGTCAAAAAACTGAAGTGATGTCGTCATTTCTCAGTGACATGTAGCAGTGGAGTCCGACACCAAGCAGAAACAAAGCAGGATGTGGCAGGCTCTGCTAACCTCAGGATGTGAATCATGGAAACAAATAGAATAATAATATTAGCGTTGATGCCTATCAATGTTATGCAGAGTTATAGATTGTGATGGATGTTTCTGGTTTTCGGCAGACATAACTGAAGCAGCCTAATAGTGAGTTGATGGATAAATTAGGCATATGCCTGGCTAAATAGATGAGTCTTTAGTCTAGACTTAAACTAAGTTAATTTTTCTGCATCCCAAACATTGTTAGGGAGACTATTCCATAGTTTAGGAGCAAAATATGAAAAGGATATACCTGGTTTTGATATTCTTGGAATTATTAACACAACATAATTTTGTGATCATAATGAACATGATGGAATATGGCATTTCAGAAGGTCACTTAAGCACTGTGGAGCAAGAATATTCAAAACTTTGTACGTAGATAACTATTTTTTTTTAATTAATATGAAATTGAACAGGTAGCCAGTGTAACAGTGGTAAAATGGGACTAATATGATCATATTTCTTGGTTCAAGTCAGCACTCTGGCAGTTGCATTTTGAACCAATTGAAGTTTATTTATTGAACTTGCTGGACATCCTCCTAGTAATGCATTACAGTAATATATTCTTGAGGTTATGACCGCATGAATTAATTTTTCAGCATCATCAGCAGAGAGCATGTATCATAATTTAGCAATATTTTTCAAAAACTGTCAGAGAATTTGAAGATGGTGTTCCAGCCACATTGGCGGAAAATTGCACACTGGAGAACCATTAATGGAACAGAAAGTCACGAAGATCATACGATTACGGTATTTTTAAAGAAAGGAACGTTCTCGGTTCCCAACCCTAACTTTCCCATACCCATGACATTGCACAGTACTTTTCAGGCTGGTTTGAAGATTGAAGAACTATTTCCTGGCTTTTCCACACTAATAAATTTTTTATTTGAAAACTCATAGATTTGACTAAATTCTATGCTATGTACGCTATTCACACTGGAACAACATGTATCCACACCAAAAATGCTCTCCATTACTGTATATTTTGAAGAAACAATGACATTGTCATTGCAAATGAAAATGTGTTTGTGTAGATGTGGCCTTAGTCACTTTATTCACAAAATGTTGACCTTGTTTTGTGGTTGTCACAACAACATTTGAAAGTGCAGTGGCTGTTTTATCAATGAGTTCAACATGTTAGTGTTGCACAATTATTTGTAATTACATTGTAATTACATTGTATTATATATTATATTAGTCCCACCTTATTTAAAGAAAACTTAAAAATTTGGGCTTTAAATAAAACTAATAAGAAAATAAAATTCTAACACAAGTCACAAACAAGTTGTCCAGGTGAACATTTACATAGTTGCATAACATTCAGTTTGAGGAAGCTCTTGAAGTGAATAGACCCCCAGTTTGTTGTCTCTAGTAGCAGAGGGGAATGCACAAGCAGCCATACTAATGCATGACATATGTACAGTATCATTAAATATTTAGGATGCATATTTTTATGCTAACGTCAGCATCAGAGAGAGCTTGGCATCCACTGGCTTTCCTTATTTCTGCTTTTCAGCACCATTTAGACAGTCCAGATGCAGCCATGCTTCCCAACCATATCCAGTGACCTGTAATTTCTGCTTATAAGTGCTTATGACTGCGTCATAATTTTATGCTTTGCATTATACTCCATTTTGTCATTGTTCATGTTTTATGGATACCATGTGTAATTGTTATGAGGAGGAGGGTGTGGCCGGGCCATGAGGAAGCATTTCCAGTGCTGAATTGTCCAAATCATTCCTAATGACTGTTCTGCCGGTTCCTGCCTCCTCCTTGCCCTAGCGACAATACGCTGTCGTGGAGTCCTCGCCGCTGCTCTCCGGAGGAGTCACTGCAAGCCACCGGAAGTTGGAGGAACCGCTGCTGTCTGCCAGGAAGGGAAGGAGTGGTTGAGGACCAGGCACCGGCATGTCGGGACTGGGGAGCGAGTTTATCTCTCTCTCTCCACTCTCTCTCTCTGTCTCTCCCCCTCGCACTTTCCCTCTCCCCTCTCTCTCCCCTCATCCCTCCCAGGGCTCCAGAGAAGCAGGGAAGACCTGTCGGCAGAAGGACAGAGTTTTCCACAGCCTGAATCAGGCGGTGGAGGAGTGTGATGAGGAGGAGGGCGTCGCCAGGCTGTGAGGATGCACGCCTGCCACTGAATTGTCCTAATCAGCCAGGAGCGGATAAAGACGAGCCAGAGGCACCAGTTTGAGAGAGAGAGAGACATTTGACCACTGTGTGTGTGTCTGTGTGTTTATGTTCGTTTAAGTTTAGTTATGTAATTCTTCTATAACACGTTTGGTCACATGTCGATGCACATGCTCTTCAGGACTCATACTCTGGAACTTTGCATTGCAGGTCTATCAGTTGCACTATTGCACAATTTGTTCTAACTCAAATATGTTTTTAAATGTACTTGGTTATGTAATTAATACATTCAAATGAATCACCTTACAAGTCATGCACTATAGTAGAAGTGTTTCCATGCCATCAGATAGCATTTAAAAGTAAATGTTTATGAACTGAATATCTGCATTTTTGAGCATGATTGGTGTATATGTGTAGGTTATTTCAGCAGAAAACTGCCGTGATCTGTACAACGAGCCATGTAAAAATCGGACTCTAGCTTGCACCATTGTAAATGGTCACCGTCATATTTGCTATTAGAGCATCTTTTCTTCCCATCTCACCAGCTTGCATTAATTAACCAAAAAACTGATGCTTTGCATGTCTGTGCCATCTTCCCATGAGCTATGCAGTAGCCACATTTGTCCAGATGCATATTCACATTTTAAATTGGACCGAAGGGGAAACCAAGTTTCTCATTTCCATTCTGCCTATAGCACCCTACTGCAAACAGCACTTAATACAGCAGGCCTAAACAGAGAGAACTGCTGCGTTTGGCAGCTCTACAGGGCTGTTTTCCCAACAGAGTGCCCGACTGTACAGAATGCAGCATGCTTCATAATAAATGCATGCACAATCACTTAAACACAGCATTCGTATGGAGATTATGTGTCTCCTGCTTCGATTATTAAAACTGCCAGCGGGCCTTGGCGCCCACTTTATTCTTATCAGCCCTTTCAGAGCGTCAATTCTCATGGCCCCTTTTGGGATGTGCGGGCTACAATGGACGATTTACATTATATTATGTATAGAGTCTGAGGGAGTGTAAGTGTATGATATGGTTAATTGCTCCCATTTATCTTGTTTTGGAAAGGAGATTCTCTTCTACAGCCCACCTCCTGGTTGCCCATTTCTGATAGGTGGATATTTCTGCATATTAGAGTTGAGAGGTAGTAACCCACTCACACCTGCTCTCCATTAGCTCAACTTGGCAGGGAGTTTCACACAATTATCAAGGCCTCCCTCAGGTGGAGCCAATCAGGAGGAGCTGTGGATTTTGTGACACTTATCTGACAAATGCATGCTGTGCGCTACCATTAGACACCTAAGGCATGTGTTTTGAATAGAATACGTCTATGCTACTCCATGCTTACTAGGATTTTATAGGAGCTCATTTACCTCAATTGTAAGTGCTTCAAATTCTAGGTTCTTTTCATTTAATTTCAATTAAATTTAACATAAAATGACCTGAAGAAATAACAGACAACTGGTGAATGTCAAAGGTTTTTATTGTTGTTTACAAATTTACAATCTAACAGAGATATTCATGCTCTCCTAGAACCAAAAAACATTCTCAAATACAAAAATATTAACAAAATCATGATGATAAACAAAACAAACAAAAAAAACATAAAAACAAGTGGGCAATGCAATGACTTAAAGAATTTCAGTAAATCTAAATAAATGCAATTCAAAATTAATTTTAACAGAATGCACGTTGCAGAAATATTGCATGTAGGAAGAAACTCTCTGAACTAATACTGTAACAAAAACACCAGGCACAGTATGTATTTATAAATTGAACTATTAATTCAAAAGATCTTTCAACTTGGCCAGACCTTGCCATCAAGATGCAAAACCATTTACTCTATGACCCCAAAAAAGAAAGAAAAAGGGTCAGCTTCTTTTGGTAGCTGATGTGAAGGGCATAAAGTAGCCCAAAAAAGGTCAGTGCACTAACTAGTGCACTAGTTTTGGTCATTTTCAAGGACAATCAATACATTCAGTGGGTTGAAAGGCAACCTTCGCTCTTCCTGCTCCAAAGCTATGATGACACATGCTTGATTCTGTGCTTGGTCAAGCTCCTCTTCCTAAATAAATAGAAATAACCTGTCAAAATGTATATTAACAGTTTCCATTGTATTTGTTTTCACGATAATTAGAGTAATATAATTAGAAGATAATTCGAGGAATATCTCAACTCTGTTGGTACATTCAATGCAAGTGAATGGTGGTCAAAAAGAACATTAAAGGGACAGTTCATCCAAAAATGAAATTGTGCTGATAATTTACTCACCCTCAGGCCATCAAAGATGTATCAAAACAGAATTTATGATTTCTATGATTTCATTTCATGCCTCCTCTAAACAATGGAAGTAAATGTAATTTTTTGACAGTCCAAAATGCATGTTTAGGGTGCATCAAAATAATCCACATGACTCCAGTCAACAAATAAAGTTCTTCTGAACCCAAACGATTAATTATTTTTAGAAACAAAACAATACTTATATACTTTTTAACTACAAACGTTCGCTTCCGTACATCTCTGTGACTTGCGCTCATGAGAGGGATGACGTAAGCTCGTTGGTAAGGTCATGCGTCACGTGGAGAAGGAGGCAGGAAGCGTGTCATTGTTTACATGAGAAACTTGCAAAGAACACAGACCAAGCGCCGTTCACAAACCAAAACAATGGAAAATAAAATACAAAATAATTTCCAAATAATAATAATAACAAAAACAATGTGAACAATGACCACTTCCTGACTCCTCCTACACTATCAATTGAGAATATATTACTTATTACCCTAAGAATTAAGTCAACATCAACTCATATTGTATGCCATAAAATGTATAACTACAGAACTATTAAGAACTATTACATAAGTTAAAATTAAAAATGGAGGGGCATTTTTTTTTATTCTTGCACCCACATTTTAAATTTCGGGGGCATTTTTGGTGCCATTTTTGCCATGAGCCCCCCTTAATTCCTGACCCTGGCAACAACTAATCACTGCAGAGGTCATCTTTTAACAGAAACACTGTAAATGTATTATCATTATCATGGCTGTGTTGAGAGCATTGATGCTACGCTTGATTGCATTCTGCATCTTGGGCAAATGTAATCTCTTAGCATTAATAAACAGGCTTTTTAATAAGTGTCAGATGAATAATTAAAGACTCTGATTTCAGTGTTTCATAGTCATAAAAATGCAGTGCTTCTCATAACATTGCTGTAACCAAGCTTGATACTGGATGTTGTTTTCCTTTGTAACAGCTCTAAAAACTGTTGCAACAGCTCTATTACACAGCTTGTTGCCTTTAATTTGCTTCTACTGCTTTTAACAAGCTTGTTTTTTTCTTTGAATTAAAAGCTTGCGTGCAACTTTGAATCTCTCTTCTCTTTCTGTTTTATTCTGTTGTAAGCCTGCTTTCTGGTTCACCCCATGACAGACATAATTTATCATGGGTTAAAGAGTAATTTGGCACAGTGCAGTGTGACTGAACTGCAGGTGTATGGCATGTTTTGGTTCTCTAATCTTCTTATCGTGAGCTGGCACACGCTTTAAAGGGCGGCATTGAGGCGATGAACCCACTTGACCTCAGGTGTGCTGCTGCTGGCAGTTGCAGTGCTCCCCTGCACTGCAGAACTAGCATGCTAATACCAAAGAAGCCCCCCTTTGCCCTACTCCCCTATGTGATTGAAGTCTATTACTGTTCTGGATATGAGTCACTAGGGGATTAGCTGGTTGGAACTGTGCCGAATAGCTGGACTGTCTGGGTGTCAAAATATGCTCGAGTCACCATAGAGATGTAACTTTACCAACGCCTTGGATATCTGCTAAAAGATGTTGAAAAAATATAAGCCCAGCAGGAAAGGAAATCTGTCACTCAGTGTCTACTTTCAAAGGAAACATTACTGTTGCATGCCCATAGCTATGCAACAGTTTACTGTAAGAAACATGTTAGTCTTACTCTGCATCTTTCTCTCCTTCGTGTTCCTTAAACTGGGCAGTTTGCTGAATATTGAGGAAGTGAATGAGAGCATATTGGGTGTCTGTGTTTTTTTATGAAGTATGTTGTGTGGCTGACATAATTTTTTTTTTCTTTCTTTATTTAATTTTGTTTTGTTTGTATGACACTTTGAATCAATTCCTCACTGCATTTGTCTTTGTAATATCATACTAATTAACACACACACACACACACACACACACACACGTATTTAAAAAATATAATAAGCAATAATAAGAAGGGATACTACTTTATGTTTTCTGTTATTATTACCTGTTACATTATTATGAGTTAACAGTTAATTCCTGGCTACTATTTTAGTATATTATACAGTAGTATTTCTATATTACTATATTGTAGATTCGCAATTATCATATATATATATATATTTATTTTATTTATTTTTTTTTAACCTGCAATGTCTGTTAATTGTCACCATTGTTGAGTTGTGTATGGTGAGTGTTGTTATCTATATGTACCTTGTTGCCAACTTTACTAAAAGTTTATGTGCATTAACAGATCAATCGCATTGAAAGTACGAAAGATGCACCATATACTGTAGACCAGGGCTGGACTGGGAAGAGAAATCGGACCAGGATTTTACATAGCAACTGGCCCAAAAGTAGAGCGGGGGGTGTTTACTGTCTTTTTCAGCATATCGTGACGCCGTTTTTTGGTCAGTTCTGCATAAACCCGGAGGCTAATTTTTTTCATTTCGCGACCAGCCCGCTTGTTTCTCCCAATAGCCAGTCTGCCCCTGATCGGCCCCAAAGTGCGTCGGCCCACTGGGAAAATGTCCGGTATGCCAGATTACCAGTCCAGCCCTGCTGTAGACTGTACATCTTTATCAGACTTCATCAATCTCTAAATTGAACAAATTTTCTCCCTGTCGCACATTGAAAAGAAAGAAAGAAAGAAAAATTTCTTAAAATGTTCCATTCAAAGGTAACACCATACACCATTATGGTGACTTCGAACAAAACACAATTATCCCACAATGCAGTGCAATAGAGTTAAATATATATTTTTGCAGTAATTTGTGTTATAAAAGGCATAGTCTGCATTGATTTTACAGTAACATTCTGAAAGCAGTATTTTATTGTAATCGTAATCGTGTAAAATCCTGGCAATCGTTTACAGTGTAAGGGTGCATGTTAAGGCAATCTTTTCTATTACTATTATTTACAAATAATGGGTTTGAACAAATAAGAAATTAAATATTATTTATAATATTCTATTATAGTCATATATACTGTGCACTGCGCACATGAAAAAATGTACATCATGTGAACGTATGCAAGACAACCGAAATATACTGATTATACCGAAGTATGTGATTTTATGCATTTCAGTGCATAACTCTTCCTGCACCGTTCTCTTGAATTGTGCTTGTTGAGTAGAGGTATGCGGTTACTTGTGAAAAATAAAAACAACAACAACATAGATTTACATTGAATGAGGGACCCAAGCCAGACTGGAACCAGATTATCACATACTGTAGACTCGGGTTTGGGCTTTTGACTTGAGGAAAAAAACACCTAGCAAACACACACATAAATGCACTAAAAAACTGATCAGAACACCTTAGCAACCATATAATAACAGCCGTGCAACCACCCACAACAAATTGCATGGTGAAACAAGCAAGCACCACTCTCATTATTTTCAGAAAATCTAAAATATCAAAGTTTCTCTAATGTCTATGTAATGTTTATTTTTTGTTTGTTTGTTTGTTTGTTTTGTTTCTTAAGCCTTAACCAGAGCTAAATCAATGTTTTGAGATGAATTAAGTCTTATTAGCATTGACACTAAGCAAATTATAAATCAAGATCTAGATTCTACCTGAATGGCTCATTGAGTTTAAACTCTCACAGGTTATTCCTCTCAGGGAGCTCTGCTGAATAAAATATCTTGGGTAACATATTACCAGCACACCCCTATCTAACTATAGAATTCAAATGCCATTCATAAATCTCCAGAAATCCTAGTCCCTCCTGCTCTAACCATAATGCAATTTTCACTGGTTACCAGTTGCAGTGTGGTGAGGAGATGAGATTGTTTTCTCCTCCTGCTTGAATATCCCTCATTGAATGTGCCCATACTGAATAAGCCTGCAACTAACGATTATTTTGATACTCTTCTAATCTAATGCGTATTAGAAAGATTATTTCGACTATTCGGTGATTATTACAAAGATTAATCATTTGCTCTAAATTCAGCATTCAGCTTGTACCTTGACTTAAAATGTTGTAATAAGCGTGCTTACTAATAAAAAAAGAGGACAACGTCATCTTTTAAAAATACCTCTAAATGACATTCATTGCATTAAAGGGAAAAAATACATTAGGTTTAATTCAGAAAAAATGTACTGCAAAATAATCACATTTTAATCAATTGTTTTATCTTCTTTTTCATTTAAAAATATCTATAAATCCTGAGAAACAGCATAATATATGAAGACTTGCTTTCAGAGAATGTATCTTGAATATAAGTGAATTTTGTATATAAGTAAATGTTTTTCACTTGTTTATTCATCTGCCAGTGCAGTAAAGTCAAAATATTCACTATCTATCTTCTGAAAGCAAGTCTAAATAAATAATATGTTGCTTCAGGTCAATGTATCTTTTTGAAGGATTTTTAGATATTTTAAAATATTTAAATATTTTATATTTTATTCAGCATGGGGGCCTGTTAGCTCAGCGAGTGAAGACGCTGACTACCACCCCTGGAGTCGTACCACCCCTCAAATCCAGGGCATGCTGAGTGACTCCAGCCAGGTCTTCTAAGCAAGCAAATTGGCCCAGTTGATAGGGAGGGTGAGTCACATGGGGTAACTATAATTCACTGTAATGTGGTCCTCGCTCTTGGTGGGGCACGTGGTGAGTTGTGTGTGGATGCCGTGGAGAGTGGCATGAAGCCTCCACATGCGCTACGTCTCCGCGGAATGCGCTTAACAAGCCACATGATTGACGTCTCAGACGCAGAGGCAACTGAGATTCGTCCTTTGCCACCCAGATTGAGGCGCGTCACTACGCCACCACGAGGACATAGAGCACATTGTGAATTGGGCGTTCCAAATTGGGGAGGAAAGGGGAAAACCTCCCCAATTTGGAACGCCCAATTCCAAAGAGGTGGTGGCATAGTGGGCTAAAGCACAGGGCTGTTAATCAGAAGGTCCTTGGTTCAAACCCCACAGACCACCACCATTGTGTCCTTGAGCAAGACACTCAACTCCAGGTTGCTCCAGGGGGATTGTCCCTGTAATAAATGCTCTAAGTCGCTTTGGATAAAAGCGTCTGCCAAATGCATAAATGTAAATGTAAATGTAAATGAAAACAAAAATAAGTAAATATTATATTCAACATTTTCAGACAACACATTTTTCTCTGCAGTATAGCACCTTAAGTAAACATACTTTATTTTAAAGGAGTTTTAGATATTTATATTTGAAAACAAGCCAAAACAACAACAAATCAAAACAGAATTTAGTTTCAGTGTAGATAATCGGCAAAGAATACCTTTTGTTCACTTCGATCCATCTTTAACTCTCAAAAAACAAACTCTCTCTTCTTAATAGAGCTGTATATCGCCAATCATCTTCACAATAAGATTATTATTCACTTTGTGGCGAGCCATCACGTTATAATCTAGCTGCATTAATCGTGCGCGACGGACAGAGTGTACATCAGTCGGGTGAAGTTTCAATTGATTGGTTCACTTCATGCAACTCATAGAAGCCGCGCTGAGCGCACAAAGAAATGGCAGTTTTGGAGTTTATACTTATTTACATTACCTGCTTCCTTATTATTTTAACTTTAATTAAGGTTGCATTAAAGATATAATGGCAGAATGTTTCCCTTAAAGGCACTCCAATGTGCAAGTTTTGCTTCAGTGGAACGGCAGCTCCGGCTCCGCTGTATTTCACGATCTACATCACCTGATGCTGTTTGCAAAGGAGGGTTGGGGAGTAACGAAATACATGTAACGGAATTACATATTTAAAATACAAAATGTAAGTAACTGTATTCTTATTCAGTTACAATTTATATTATTAATATTTAGAATACAGTTACATTCAACAAGTAATTTGATTACTGAAGAGATTACTTTTCATTTTATTGTCATTTGTTTCATTTAATATTTAGTCCTTTCAGATGGAAAACATTTATACATATAAATGAGGTGATCCAAAGTGCATTTGAACAGCAGTGAAACACTTTCTTATGATGTGTTACATTCATACGAGTAGACAGAGAAGTAAGTTTGAAGTAAGTTTGGATCAGAAGAAATAGAAATAAACCTTGTGTAAACTGTCAGCTTTACGCTAAGCTAAAATGCTATTTCTAGCCATTTATATGCACGTTACCAGACATGATCATATTTTTTTGTCAAGAAAATTCACATTGGATCATAATTTCTTTTTTTCTAGTAAGACCTTTGATATTAGGGCAAAATTTTTATTCTTGATAATAATTTTTGTATTGTTTTCATGTAAAAATATCTACAAATCCTTAAAACATGTTCATTTTGATTTCTTGTTTTAGAAACAACATTGCATAAGATATTTAGGTTTTTCAGAGAATGTATGTTTTGCATGTGTATTTTTTCTTACTGTACTGGCAAAGATTTTATAGTCAAAACAAGTGGAAAAAAAAATCGACCAGTACTGAAGAAGTAATCCAAAGTATTTAGAATATGTTACTGACATTGAGTAATCTAATGGGATATCACAGCATGTTTTCTGTATAAAACATGAAACCTCCCAACCCTGTTGGAACATTTGGAGTGTGTCTGGACTGAGAGCTGTGTTTTCTCTCCCCAATCATGTACATGAGCTGCAGTGCTCCTCTTGCTCATCATCATTAGTTTCATATCTGATCTCATGTTACGTTAATGAGATCAAACAACTATTCGACAACTAAATTTGTTTCTGACTTTTCTTCAACTAAACATTTCAGCTCTAATGCTGAAATACAGCAACACTATGCCTGTTAGAGACTGGTCCTAAATCACAGGGAAGCAAATTGTACTTACAGTAGGACTGAGAATTCAAATGGATCGCTGGAGCTGTATGGAAAGTATATGTCCACCATAAACTTTCATTGGAGCTTATTTTTTTCACCTGTATTGATGGTCACATGCTGATCTCCTGAAATACAATTGTGCCAGAGAGAGAGAACCTTGACGTAAAGCGGCAAACGTATTGTTAAAATCGAATCCCAATTATTTGAACAGCAAGGTGAATGTGTAACTGAGTTGCATTGTGGGCAGAGGGAGAATAAAAAGAGCAATTTGTACCTAATACTGTAGGCGATATAAATGGTAATCATCTCGGGGTGCTCTCTCTGACGGTAATCAAAGTGCCTGGGAGCACATGGCTTTAATCGTTTGGTTTAAGGACGCAGTTGAGAGACAATCAGAAATCAGAACTGACAGTGTAGCAGTAATCATAAATTAGGCAGTAATTCAACAAAACTTATCATATTTCTGTTCCCACCTAATGGGAAAACTCAAAGTTTAATGACATGTGCGACGAGTTAAACTCCAAACACTATGACTCACTGTATGCCACTTTACTAGTTCAGACTATTGTACAGCTCTTCAATATGAAAACAAGCAAAGCTTGCTTCAAAAGTGCCTTGGATCATCAGCTTGTTTCTTTAAAAAAAACACACACAAACAAAATTAAGACTATTGCACACACACACACAGAAAGCTGGTAAATAATACCACCTCCACTCTCTGTCCATCAAAGCTGTGAGTCATTAGCGCCCTTCATATCCTTCTAACCACAGTGTTTGTTTTTGTTGCACATGGTGCATGATGGGGTGATTGACATCTCATCTACATTCCTCAACAGCAATGCATCATTTTCCAGAACCTCAGGCCGTCAGTTTCCTACGTGCTCTTCCATTAACTACCTGTGGGTTGTACAGTAATCTCATCATGTTCCCTTAAAGCAATAGTCCCATTGTTCTTTGTTGAACATCATACTCATGGGCTTTTTTTGCATTCATATTTTCAGGCCGCCAAGGAGTCATCTCCGGTCTACGGGATGATTTGCAGAAAAATATAAATAAGTAATGTTTGAAACATTCACGTTGATTTAGCCCATAAATTGGGTATGATGTATTCATACTATTATTGTATTAGCGAAAGCAGAACAGATAAACATGTAGCTATGTTATAACTTACATGATCGGAGGAATTAGTTTTAATTGCGTGGGACATTTAGCGCTCGCATTGTCACTCGTATCAGCGAACACCACACATGTCTGAGGGTGACACAAGTTCCATGGCTACGCATTCCCACAGTGAAGTTTCTCTCATGGAAATATTGACAACATGGAGAGGTTCAAGCATAAATATAAGATGTAATAACTGTTGCATTGTTTCCGTCCCATTGAACTATTATTCATTTTAAGCAGGTTTCACTTTCTTGGTGCATATGTTCAGTTTCAGATGGTTTATTGTGGCTAAAGCTCCAGCCAAAAAGTGACCGGTTCTCTCCTTTTCTTGGAAATATTATTGCTTGATTCCCTTCAACTAATTGTATGTGTATTTGTGATGTAACCTCTGGTTAATGAAATTAGTATATTCCGTGTTTTTCCTTTTGTACAGAGTAAAATTATCACCCATCAACCTCGACAAATGTGGATTTTCTGAGAGTGCTCACTGTTTCTACTGTTTCAGTCATCTGAAAATACAGTAGTTTGCAACTTTAAGAACAGTGTTGTCCATGACAACGCTGCAAATAATTTCAGACCATCTCAGGAGATGCTCTAAGTTTAGTTTGCTTGAATTCCACTGAGCAGTTCACGTTTACACGTATTGTGAAAGCAACATTGCTTAATCCCAAACATTTGTGGCTGAATACATAACCATACAAACTTAGCAAATGACATGCATCAACATTAATGAATTGTCATGTGTGTCATCATAATTCACTGCAGCTTCAGATGTGGTGTTTTATATACCTTTATGAATAACCAAATGAGCTTGTAAAAAATCAAAGGGGCTGGTGAAATTGGGCATTCACAGCCACTGTGGCTGGTGGACAATATTTAAGTGTTAGCTATGAAAATAGCATCTTTCTATTTTCCTGTTCCAAATTTCCTTTCCTCCACCACTGAAATGCCAACATCACTAAAGAATTTATATTTTACCCCAGTTATGAAATTGAAGGGCGGCAACTTAAAAAAGCGTGCACGTGAAATAACACCCAAAACAGTGCGCCTTTCTATTGCATTGTGTTCGCTGGCTGTACTCAACAACAAACACGATGATTGCTATGGGATTCATAACTAAATTACTCTTATTAGCCAATACTTTTAAAACAATGCTTCACCAGTTACTTGGAGGGGCTGAATGAATATGTGAATTTGTGCAAGTTGCTCTCGATCATGTCGAAATGTTTTATGAAGAAATTTGACAGACAGACAGACAGACAGACAGACAGATAGATAGATAGCAATTGAGACAACCTAAATAGATAGAAGAACTGTGGTGAATTCTCCAAGAAGCTTGGAACACCTTATCTGCCAACAAGCAAAAACAACTGTGTCCAGGTGTACCTATGAGAATTGGGGCTGATTTAAAGGCAAAGGTGGTCATACCAAATATTGATTTAAGTTTTTTATGTTTACTGGACTTTGTATGACATTAATTAATAAATTAAAACTATTTATGTCATTATTTTTTTAAGTCATCCTCGCTATTCAACATTTTTCACAAGTACCTATAACATTTACACAGTACTGTATACACACACACACACACACACACACACACACACACACACACACACACACACACACAGTATATATCATTTATAAATATAAACTTCGGCCCCCAAGCAATGTCGCTTGGTCCAGTCAGGCTCGCAACCCAAAATTAGTTTGACACCCCTGCTCTAGAGAGTGAGAGACAGAGGAAAATTGACTATTGCCCCTAAACAAATAGCTTTCAACAAATTGGTTTCAAATGTGATGTTCTTGTATTTTGGGAGTTATTAGCACAGATCAACCTGTTTCATCAGCCCATTCCCCTTTGTCCTATTTGCTTAAACACTACAATGCCTCAAACATTGATTTCTCTATCAGTTTGATGTTTTCCTGTGTCAGCTTATTTCAGGTCATACCTGTATATTTGATCATATGTGTATGGTGTTTTTCCGCAATAAGTACAGCAGTTCTATGCTTCTTTCTGTTTTTTAAACAGCTGTACTGCATGTGTACATGTACTTAACCTTAAAAAATATGATAAATTCAAGGCTAGGAATCTATAAACACATTTGCATTATTTGAAATCTTCCCATCTGTTGCAGCCAGAATGGCTGGTCATAGGGGACCGTGCTTCGAGGTTAGGGCTGTGTGTGTGTGTGTGTGTGCATATGTGCAGACACCATAGCCGCAATTAGATCAGTCAGAGATGACTCATGACTTTTGGGGGCACTTTGCACCATTGGGTGCTGAGCAAGATGAGTGTTTGTGTGTGTGTTATGAGGATGTTCCACATTACAATGGCATAAGCACCATTGCTGCAGGATCACAACAGACTAGTTATGGGTGATTTAGGGGTAGATCGTCCTTCCTTGCCGAGAATGTCACTGTAACCGCTGATCTCCTACCAACAGCATAAAGCTTTCAAGGTTTTACACTAAACTCTGTCTCTCTCTCACTCTTCTCCAATAGTGTCAGAGGACACATGTATGTACATGCACCAGTTGTACTGTGTGGTAGTCTTACAGTTGTGCATGTTGAACTGCTTTATATGAGTAAATAAATACAGTAGTGTTGAACTGTTGTGGGGTGTTAGTTGTGTATGTTGGCTGCATTCCAGTGACCTGACCTGGGCTTCTGAACAGATACCAGTCCCTATACGTCTTATTTTATAGGATATGGAGGTGTGAGCTACGATTTTATGAACTCATCCATGAATATATCTTGAGTTACGGAAGCCAATCTGTTTCATAACTGCTACATGATACTAGTTCTTCACAAACAGCTTTCATAACAGAAAAGAAAAGAGGTCATCGTGACATGTCAGAAAGATTTTGATGTTTTTCTGTCATTAAAACATCCAAATCTTTCTGAAATGTCACGATGACCTCTTTTATTTTCTGTTATGAAAGCTGATGCAATGGAGAGACAGAAATCTTAAAGACATCTTAATAAGGCGACAAGGGTTTTGGAAGAGGAGCCGAGTTGTGGAAACAAATGGCCCTGCGAATGAGACGGTGTATGGACTTTATCTTAGCATGCGGTTGGTGCACAATTTAGATTTGTGGGAAGATCCTTCAAGGTCAACACTAACAACTTCTGGGCACAGCCACATAATATCCATTTCCTCCATAATATCTGCAAATCGTTTTCAAAGCACTGAAGGAAACCAGTCTCGCTTAAGTGTCCCTGGCATTGACCTGTCGTCAATGAGCCCACGAGTTACATAAGGCTAGATCATCATTTAAACTGGCTTAAAGTTGTCAAACAAATTGAAATTATAGCAGGATTAAATGACAAGAAACCCAGAAGTAGCAGCTCCGGTGCACTCATGACTAAGATATATCACACATCACCATGGATACCTTCTCTTTAGAGTGTTGATGTAAATATAATATTATACATTCCTGTATTATTTTTTACATCAGCAAACTGTCCTCATAGTGTTTTAAATTTGACTCTGGAATGTTTCACAGCCTACTTTGTTTCATCAGGAACCCATCTGTGACTGACTGGGAGCAACATTCTTAAAGGTCACTAATTCACATCAAACAAATACTTGCATAAAGCACATAATAGACTTTAAATGTCGAAAGCTGATTCCAGTAGAGTTTGTTGTTAGCATGTTGCTAAGCTAACAATAAAATACTCTTATAAGCAAAACAATAGCACATAAATATTTGATGGCTTGACAAAGCCTTGTCTGAAAGTTAAAACTACTTTTAAAACTAATACGTTTTAAGTTAGATGGTTTATATACAGACATACAGTAAGACAAACACCCAGCTAGCTACCTAGCTAACAAATATTCAGACAGATATTCACATACTGTAAGTGTCCTGTATGTTGCACAATACACTGCACTTATAATATACATTATGTTCTCAGCCATGTAGTGTGTTCAATTTTAAAGTGTAGTACTGTCCCAAATGGAACACTTTTAATGTAATTTTGTCAGTTGTCACCCCTGTCACCCCTGGGCTTCAGCCTTTATAAGCCATAATGTTAAGGTGCGCCTGGCTGGGCTAACAACACGATACTCAAATAAGCACAAAAATACACAACACACATACTGTATATTTGGTGAAATAGTCCATATTAAATTTAATTGGAATGTTTTTAATTATATTTTCCAGAATTAAATAAACTTTTGAATGATATTTATAATGATAATTTCTCTCAACTTATTTGCTAAGCTAATAACAAGATACAATAAGCACAAAAGTACATAGTACACAGATATTGTGTGAAATACTCCAATATCATTTTTAATAACACTATATTTTTTTATGTTTTGCTAATTTTTTATTGACATTTTGTATTATATTTGTAATCAGTTTTTATTTTTATTTTATTTGCACAAATATTGGGTGAAATTATCCAAATAAAATGTTATTGTAATATTTGTATAGACACTGTTCTGTATTAAATTAAGTTTATAATTAGTTAAAATATTTATAATTAATCAGTTATAATTAGCATATCTCTCGAATTAGTTGCTAAGCTAACAGCACATTACAGTGAATCAGAAAGGTACGTACTTTGCACTCAGAAATTTGGTGAAATGGTCCATATTACATTTTATAGTACTATATTTGCCTTTACTCTTCAGTATTAAATCAGCATTCCTTACAATTCCATCCACTATCTTGGCTTGTTTTTGTTTATTTTTTCACTATTTTATTTTTTTATTTTAGAATGCATTCTGGCATTGCCCAATCCACAAAGAACACATGCAGGTTTGGCCAACACTATGTGTTTTATAAGGCAAATGAATTATGCTGCCTGCTGTTTGGAACAGCCTGTGAAGGAGGCTGCTTTAAAATGCAGTGTACTGTAGGTAGGCAGCACACCAGGTTTTGCAACAGGGCTATTGTATTCCTGAAATTGTGATGCCAGAAAGAACATGCCTGAACAAGAACCTTATTCTGCAGTACAGATTTCAGTGCATATCTGCACAGATAAGCCATCTGAAAGCTTCTCTCATCTCCTTTGTTTGTGCTGAGCACAGATCATGAGATGAGATGGCTGTTTGGGTGGTTTATTTACTGATTGCTGTCAGGTAAGTAACTTGCCAACTAGAGCCATTTCTCACTATTGCTATCACCATGGCTGATATATCTGACTGAGACTGTTTACAGAGTAGATGAGATTTTGTTTCCAACATCTTGTCTACAGGCTTTTTGTGTTTGATTTAGTGGCACACTCCACACACTGGCAGCAATTTCTTGCAGTCAACGAAATGTTAAAGCATTATGATGAATAACACAACACCATGATAATGTAGCTGTAGAAAGCCACATCAGACTAGAACATATTACCATCATAACAAGACTCTATTTACCATATTTAAACCATCACATGGTGCAATTATCAGATTTATCCACCTTTTTCCTGGGGGTCTTACTGGGGAAAATAATGTTGCTGGGGCTTCTGCCAGAAATTGTTCTACAGCATTCCCCAGCTCTGGCTGCAGTCATTTTAAGACCCTGTTTACAGCTGTAATAAGATGGTCAGTGATAAATATAGTTGTACACAGGGTGCAAAATGTTTTGTGATTGGATCACAAAAAACACATACAAAGTTAATCGCATTTGAGGTTTAAAACGGCATCCTAATGTGTTCTGGACAGCAGCAAAGCACCACATCTAATCAGACAATCACCCATCAAACAAATGTTTGAACTTACGTGCGGATTTAAAAGGAAATAACTGCCTGATCAGAAAACTTGAAAAAGCGATTACATACCCAAGTATGATTACTTAACAGCTCTTCCTCAGTGTGTCTGTCTGATTTGAACATGCAGGGTGACAAGATGACAAGCACACACATCTGAAGCTGAACTAACACAGGTGCTCCACTAAACAACCAATCATTTTGCTCGATATGTTGCATTTGTGCTTAGATTCAATCTCAACTGTATCTGGGAGAAACAGAATGCCGGTTTTGTTCGCGCTTTCTTTGTTTTTATGACTTTTTTGCAGTTTATTAACATTCAGTAAGACACTGATATAGTGACTGATGTACTGTATGTCCATACATAATCATACAAGCTCTCCTCAAAATCTCAACACCACAATGAAAGAATGAATGGACGAATGCCGCAGCAAGAGCTGTGTTAACTTGACAATGGAAAATAGTGATGAAATAACTTCTATGTGCAATATAAGTCTTTTGCTGATATTTTAAAATAATATTTTGGGTTTAATACAAGTTAAGCTCAGTCGACAGCATATGTGGCATGATGCTGATTACCACAAACATTTTGACAAAAATCTGGGTTACAGTGAGGCAACAATGGAAGTGAATGGGGCCAATTTTTGAAAGTTAAAACTCGCTGTTTCAAAAGTATAGTTACAAGACATAAACAATATGCAAGTTAACAGGATTTTAGTGTGATAAAATCACATACTAACCTTTTTTGTAAAGTTATAACCACTTACAACTTGGTTGCCATGACAATATAATGTCAACAAACCCTACAATTACTGTAAAAATGACAATTTAAACAACTTTACAGCTCATATAATACAAAAGTTTTAACAGAACAATTAATGAAAGTTCTTTTATAAAATTCTAAGCTTTACATTTCTACTTTTAAACCCTTCAGAAATTGGCCAAATAATTTCCATTGTAAGTGCCTCACTGATTTAAAAAAAAAAAATTAAGAAGTCAAAATTAGTTTTTGTGGTAATCAATATTATGTCACAAATTCTGTCGACTGAACTTAACTTGTATTGAACCCCGAATTTTCCTTTAAGACATCTTTGCTTTGGTCAGACATTAACTGTGATATTCTGTTGACCAGAGATTTTGTGGGTGTTATAATGTGTAGTTGTTGATTGTAATTAATTTTGGCATCAACAGAGCAGCCTTTATTACCTCAGCACCTCATTCCCGGCTTAATCTCTTTTTGACATTCACATGCACCACATGCAAAATGTCAAATGGTTTGTTTAGATTTATTTATAGTGTGAGAGGCTTTTGTTGAGCCATTGCATCATGGCACTACACTGAAATCCTGAAGCATCTAATTAGAGGGTAAGTATTGCAGGCTCTAGCTGTAATAACCTCAGAAATTGGTAGGGTTACATTAAAAATGTATTCTAGTACAAATTTCAAATAAAACAAATACATACATACATACATATGTGACGCTCCTGTTCTACCCGCTCGAGGTCAGGAGAGTGAGGTTTACACACTGCACAGCTATCTATCAGCTGGCTCCCGTTACACTCACCCCCCTAAACCTCACTCCCATCTGGGTCACAGCACCATTGTGATGCTCGTATTCTACCCGCTCCATATGGGACTCATACAGGCATCTCCGGCATAGAAGGTGGGTGTGCTAACAAGGAGGCTAAAGGCTACAACCTCTAGCGTCAGACGCTAGTGCACCTCTTGAGGTCAGATAGAGTGATGTTTATACACATTGCACAGCTATCTATCAGCTGGCTACTGTTACATACATGGGACATTTAATTCATTCCACATTAACATTTTTAATCCTGTTTGTATTCCACATTTTTACTCAAATGTATCTCCTAATTATTTTGTTTTTGGAACTAAATGTAAAAATAGTTACTTTTATATCTTTCCTGATAACACAGCCAAGTATTCTGTTACTTTACAAGCCTGAGCATGGGATGCTGGATTCACCTACAGGCTACTTAATGGAATAGTTCACCCCCAAAATGTAAGGCAGATGATATTTGCACCCTGGTGTAAATAATGGTATATGCTATTTACATCCCAGTACAAATAGTGTCCGAAAAATGGAAAGGAGGAGGTGAGAACCGGCTTGACAATATAAATTATATTTTAATGTAAAACTGAAACCAAAAGACTCAAACACACACATATGATGGACAGCTGCCCGTAAACGTTCTCTTGCTGTCGCACCACAGTCCGCAGTCGGCCTTTATCCCTCTCGGACGCTTGATTAGCCTGAGAAGGGACCCCGCCCTCCGCCCTGTCACATATTTTCACCCATATTTAAATACTAACATACAGTGAGCATCACTGCAGAGTTTTTATTGTTTATTTAGAGTCCCACAGATACACTAAATTAACCCCTACCCCCCTAAAAACTTTTTTTTGAAAAAATAACCTTGGTTTTACTACAGTAAACAATTTCTCCATGGTATTTGTTGTACATTTACAGTAACCATAAAAATTAACCATACTATAACTTACTATATTAACATCATATTACTGTACAAAAACCATGGTTAACTGCATTAAAACTATGGTTCCCCATCTGTCGCTCAATCGACGTTGTGTGGAATGAAGCGAGTCTAGGAGTCTTTCTTGAAGGCCTCGGTTACCTCTGAATTTAAGAAAATGCCAATGCAAATTCATGCATGCAAATTCCGTCTGCCAATTTCTCATTGGCCTTTTCTCAAGTTCAGTGGTAACCGAGCCTTCAAGAAAGACCCGTAGTGTCACTTCATTCGACAAAACGTCTCATTCCCTCCAGAAGGGAACAGAGGTTACAATAGTAGCCTAGACGTTTCTGCCAAAAAAACCACATGATTATTACAATATTTGTAATACAGTGATCTACGGACAATTGATGCCGAGCTGCGGGAACAAGTGCAATCGACAGACCTCACCTCTGGATCAAACCCTTTCTCTGCACTCCCTGACATTCACATGTCCATTTAAATTCATTTTTATGTATTATTTTAAGTAGTAATAAAGGAAATATTAAGAGTGGAAACAGGAAATCGGATGGGAAAAAGAGTGGCCATACTACACATACTACACATTCACACACTGTCTTTACACCCCAAGACACTGCAGCGACATCTATTGTTTAGTTTGTCATATATTTCTGTGGTTCCACCAGACTATTTGGGTGTAAACAGCTGCACTGAGTGGCAGATAAGGGGTGAACATCGGGGTGCAAATAGACAGTCTGAAAATATAATTCTTTCATCATTTATTCACCCCATTGCACCCCTTTTCATCAGGTTCTTCTCTGGAAGTGAGGTGCCATAGCATACTTTGGATTTTTCCACAAATGGAAAGCGTAAGGCCTGGAGTAAATAAATATATAAATAAAATAAAAAAATCAATAACTTTCCAGAGAGAGAAAAAAAAAACATTTGGATGAATGGCACAGATCCTAGAAAGTCATCCTGAGAATTTGCTGTAGGCAAGACATCATATAAACACTGCAGGCTTCTGAATGGAAGCTGGGTTAATGACAATGCATCACGTCGAAATATTGTTTACTTGGTTTCAAACAAGAAAAAAGTGCAACCTCCCACTGTCATTTGCTCTTTTTGCCACAAAAGGAAATGCATTGATCTGTTAAGACATCTTTGAATAGGGGAAAATTGGCCCAATTGTTGGTTGTATGTGTCTGTAGCTATCCATCATGGCTGCATTGACTCAAAGTGTGAGGAAATGTCAAACTCCCATTTAGCCTGTTATTCAAACAAATGGCTTTCATTTATTGAACTCTCCTACATTTAGTTCAGCAATTCATTAAAAGTAAATTCATGCATCAATACATGAACACAATGACAAAGGGAAGATTAATCTGTTGTTAAAAGATGTGATTTTACTTAAATCCATTGTTTATATTGCCATTATGGTTTTATTATGTCCTTTCAAAGTCTTACTTTCATATCACATATGGATGAGTTACTCTTCTCAAACAGACAGCATCCATTTTCTTGCTGGATTTTTTCATTCTCATCAAATAGTTTGTTAGGAATTGCGGTCATCAGGGTTGTACAATTTCTAGCAGTAAAATGGTAGAGTGCCTCAACCAATCAACGGAATCACGACCCGCCTACGCCCTCCGCCCTGTCACATTCCTCCCCTATTCTCTCAGGCCGGGTAGCCCCCGGCATGATGTACATTGGCATAACCCCCCCACCCCTCTTTTCCTGGGAAGGGGCATGCCTTCTGCCCATCATCCCCGTTTGTCTGGATGAGGGAGGGGACAATGGGAGGAAAACAAAAAAAAGTGTGGCACCTACACGCCGTAATGGCGATCATGTCAAATTAACAAAACATTTTAAAAAGAGAGGGAAAGGCCTACTCGGAGCGGCAGTGGAAGAGAGAGACAGAAAAAAAAACATTTACTTGCGGTTCTCCGATACACCCTAGCTTGGTCCTCGGCCACTGCTCCACACACTAATGGACGACAGCCATTAGCCTCAGCAAGTAAAGATGCTGAGTACCACACATGGAGTAGCAAGTTCAAATTCTCAGCCTCCCCAGACGGATCGAAGGCAGACCTCCGGCCCCTGGCGGATGGAAATCCCCACTGCGTTTTTGGTGGACGCAGGTGGTTGGTTGGGAGCCCCTCCTCCCCTCGTGGTCGGCGGCCATTCCTCTGCTTCCAGGCTGCCGTTCCTCCGCTTCCAGGTGGCTGGGCTCCTCCGTCCTCCGGCGGATGGCTGTGGCTTCTCCATTGGGGTGGATGGTCGTGGCGAGGACTCTAGAGCGGCGCATCCCTCCTCCTTCATGGATTTCGGCACCAGTGTAAAGAGATTCATGGAAAGGAGGCTACGAGAACTGGCTTGACAATATAAATAACAGTTTATTATAAAACTGAAACAAAAAGACAAACACACACACACAGGTGTTAGACAGCTGTCTGTAAATCTCTCTCTCTGTCACACTGCAGCGAACAGTCGGCCTTTATCCCTCTCTGAGGCTTGATTAGCCTGATTAGGGGCGGGGTTTGCGCAATCACGACCCGGCCCTGCCCTCCGCCCTGTCACAAAAGTATATAATTAAATACCAATGCCTTTTAAGATGTACAGGAGGTCATACCAGTCACCCCTAATTATAGTACCATATTAAATATTCATATTCAAGTTTTGCAATATCTTATAGCATGCCTTCCCTTTATGCAATAATCATGTTCAAACTTGTTTTCCTCATACAGGGAAAACATGAAACTGGTTTTGTTTACTATTACATAACTTTACCTCAGTTTGCTCACTCATTTTACACTCCCCCTCCTCACACACACTCTCACGATGCTTGGCTCTCTCCAACTGTCATCTCCCTCATTAGTTTGCCCTCTGCAGATGTGCCTTGAGTTAGCATCTTGAAGACAGACAAGCATAGTAGACTGAACCACTGGGAAACAGTGAGCATATGTAAGAGAGAATGAATACAGGCCCCAGTATCATCTTAGCACACCTGCACCATTCTTCCACAGAAAGGAGCTGCGTCAGATTAATCCCCTCTTTAATCCTCCACAATTAGCAGACACTTCAACACAATGACATGCAACAGCTACCATCATCTACCTCTCAACTCTTATTTAAACACATACCTATCCACACACATCACTACATTATATGTTAATCAAACCTCTTGTCTCGCAAGATTGTAAAAATTAAAGCACAACCTTTCCTTTCTTTGACATACAGGACCTATTTGTGATATTACTTTTAGTAGCTTCCCTCTGTGTTTGTTAATAAAAGTGATATGAACTATTACTGTGAAATACAGTATGAAAGAGTAGAAGCCTTCTGCAGGTACGATTTTAGCTTTCATGTGAGGAATATGTAGGAAATAATTGCAAACTGAACAGAATTAATGCACATTAATGCAGCCACTTCATCAGCTTATTCATGTACATGTCTATATAATGTTTATTTCAAGACATTATTTATATTCTCATTAAACTCTCCCTTAAACATTATGCAGAACCTTTTCCTTATGCCATAGATGTATCTTGCTTTAAGCTGAAGTGTGTCATTTTAGTGGCACTAGCGTCACAAAGCATGATCGCAAAAATATCTGTGTTTAAGCAAAACCCCCCGTTGCTGTTTTGGCCTGGATGGACAACTCACTTGTCACACTTTTAGGTTAAATCTACTGATCATTGACTCTGTATAATAAGCTGGGATATGAGAAAAACATGGAAATAATTACATACATCTGCTGTACTGAATTTTTGGAAGAATATGGCAACTATGTGGGACTGTGATGTGTTCAGTAAACTTGGTACTAAATATATTGTTGTAGATACAGAAAGTAAATCAACACATTTGTATGTCTGTCAACTAATCAGAATCAGAATCAAGAAAATCTAAATCTGGTGGCGTGGGTAGCTCAGCAAGTAAAGACACTGACTACCACACCTGGAGTTGCATGTTCAAATTCAGGGCATGCTGAGTGACTTCAGTCAGGCTTCCTAAGCAACCAATTGGCCCGGTTGCTAGGATGGGTAGAGTACCATGGGGTTAACCTGGTCGCTATAATGTGGTTCTCTCTCGGTGGGGCGTGTGGTGAGTTATGCAAGGATGCCGCAGAGAATAGTGTGAAGCCTCCACACATGCTAGGTCTCTGCAGTAACGTGCTAAACAAGCCACGTTATAAGATGTGCGGATTGATGGTCTCAGACACAGAGGCAACTGAGACTCATCCTCTGCCACCCGGATTGAGGCGAGTCACTACACCACCATGACGACCTAGAATGCATTGAGAATTGGGGATACCAAATTGGGGAGAATAGGTGGAGAAAAAAAGGAAAATCTAAACCTGAATATTTATCTTCTGTCGCATTGGTTGAGTAATCCATTAGCTCTATTCTTAAGTTGTCATAAACACAAAGGTGGTTCTGTGTTAAAAGTCAGGCAGTCTACACAGAACATTAATTTAGTTTCAGAGATAAACACATACTTTTGAAGACACCTCCCTTTATTCAGTTTTATAAAGGAGAAGAAAGAGGCTCTGTGCTCTGATGAACAGATGTTTCTTCACTGCAGACCTTGGAGTCAAAACTGCTCAAAACAACACTTTTGTCAAAGGTCTTCAAAGAACTCTGTTGCAAAATCACTGTTTCTGTCTAAGTGATTAAAATTATTATTATTATTATTATTATTATTATTATTATAAATTTGTTTTGGTCCGGTTCTGTAGATATACTTTGAAAACTGGTCTCGGGCTATACCCAGGGACCAGAATGTCATAAATACCTCAGACTGATCTCAAAGTTAAATCAAAACAGGAGGTTGATTTTATATTATTTATATTATTCTTATTAAATATATATATATTTTTTTTTATAAAATCGGTTGGTGCTTACCGAAATGTGAAACACTGCACCCAGTGGCCAAATCAGTAAGATTTGTTGGCCTTATGAGCAAAAGCGAGTTGTTTTCAGCTGTACAGGATATAACACAGTAAAAATGTATGCATATTTTATAAACGGAACCCCCAAACCTGAACCTCAATGGAATGTAAATGGAGTGTAGGGGAAAATGCAACCTCACAATTGCGCTCGTCACTTATGACGTGAACACGATTACTTCTGGTTTCAAAGTCCAAACCTGGGTCTCCCATGCTGATGACACATCATGCTTCAGGCCACAAGGGAAGGTAAACACACTTGAGCCAATAGAAAAATGTCTGATGGGAGATGGTGCTTGTCAGTAAGCTGGCATTATGTGCCCGATCCTAGGGTACTGGAATTCTCAGAAACAACATGCTTACGTCTCGTGTAATCAAGCTGAAAACCTAGACTTGGGCTATTTTGGATAGGGCCAATAAGCAATCACCTAGAAAATACATAGAGGTGTGCATAAAAGAACACTCAAAGCACCTTATCAACTGTATAGCCTGACAAACAACTACAACAACCTAGAATCAAGGTGGTTCATTTTGCATGTTCAAACACCACTCAACACACGTTTTCTTGGGATTCCATAGGTAGGTATTTTGAATTGTCTTTTGCTGTTTTCTGTTTACATGGTGAAAAGCATCTCCTCTGAGGCCTATGAACTCAATTAATGCTTGATGTGAAATGAGACTTGTACAACTGAAGTTAGAGAAGAAGCATGACAGGCCTAAAGGATGTTTGAGGCTTGTTTAAAAACTTTTTCCAGTGCTGCATCCCTGCTCATTCCTGGAGCTCAAGAATGAAAGAAGTCTATTTTTGGTGAAAGTTCAATTTTAGATAAGGCGATAGGAGCCACGCGTCCATCCCCGTTTTCACGGTTGCTGTGGCAACATCTGCCCTCTTTTGTGAGCTGCAGCAAAAAAGGAATCAATTTGTGGACCATGGAGTCTGAAGGACCTGTTGTTTGGCGGAAAGTAAACTACAGACGTCCAAATGATGATGAAGACCATTGAGCTCTCAAAGATGTAGTGTTCTAACTGTGGGAAGGAGTGTGAATTAAGACTTTCTTCTGAGACAAAGAGCTGAATGACAGAAATAAAAGATGGGTTGAACATGGCAAAAGTTGACTGTTTTTTTTAGGTATATGTACGTTTGCAGTCTAAGCATGCAGAATTACTCAGAAAGCTCAGCGGATTTTAACAGAATTTGAATGCTCAGATGGTTCTCCACCACTTATTTCTTATGGTTGCACTTTGAAAATGTTTTGAAGAAATGTTAATAATTCCTTCAGAAATGATATTTTCTGTTAACAGAAATTGATTACATTTGGCACATATCCTCAGAGTGTCAGTTTGTCCTTGTGTACCAAGTTTTGTGAAATTGTGACTTTGCCCTTACAGGAAACAGTACAATTAGTCATTATAGACCACAACCCATATATGTACATATCTGCAAAACATTCAAATGAATACAAAAAATGTTGGATGAACTTTTTTGTCATGTGGGTCACTAGATGATAAATTGATGGATAAAGATGACAGATGATAAAGAAGATAACTTGTGTGTGAATCAGAGAAACTACCTGGGACGAGTTTGACAAAAAAAAAAAAACATTATTTCACAGTAGTGGAAGTTGTTCCCTTTACAAAAAGCTTCACTACGATGTTGCGCTGCTAAGCGCTATGGGGAACAGCTTTAGCTGTGAGCCGAGCTGAATAATGTGTGGAACACGTCAATGAACATTGACCAGAATTTATAGCCTCGGCTGATGTAATCATTAGATGCACCTGAGGCCAGGCTATAAATGGATACGTCACCAGGTGTTGTCAGATACTCTTTTTTTCAGAGCGATTCTGTTTCTGTGTGTTTCACACACCCTGTCAAAACGTTCTTTCCTCTGTTATGAGATAGAATCAGTTAGGCAGTGTGCAGTGAACGTTGTTCTATTTTTCTCTTCTGTTTAGAAAATATTATATATATATAGTTCTAAAAAAAAAAAAGAGAGAATGACTGAAAGCCGCAAACGGTGCGTGTTCCCCTCTTCTCGCTCTATAGCTGAAGACGGCACACATCAGTTTTTGCTGTTTGTTTGGGGGTGAGAGCACGCTGCTCGCGTTGCAGCAGGGCGGTGCGAGCACTGCGATTTGCTTTAACAGGCAGAGTGCGTCGTGCTCGCCTCGCTTGCTTCCGGGAGTCAGCACTCACGAAAAGATCGTTCGTGGGGCTCGTGCATGGATTTGGCTGAGGAGCAAGAGACGGGTTGACCCCTTTCTCTCACTCTCTCCCCAAACCCAGCTGGTCCTTCACATGATCTCGAAGCGCATTCCGACGCTTCTTCGGATCATGAGGTGGATCGCGACTCTCTTCCCGCCTCCGAGCTTTCTGTCCGCGCTAAAAAATCTACGGAGGAATTGCTCGATGTTGTTACTCATGCGGTTGCCAGATTGGACTGGCCACGCGAAAAAGAGATCCCCAAACGCTCCAAATTAGGGGATAGATTTTATCTTCCAGTCTAAGAAAGGGAACGCCTCATGGGTCCCTTCCCTTTCTTTGATAACCTCCATGAAGAGCTTTTTCGCTCATGGAGAACCCCTAAAAAAATAAAATAAAAAAAAATAAATAAATAAAATTTATATATATATATATATATATATATAAAAAATATATATATATATTTTCTTCCCGTGTTCACATACCCTCGACGTCATTATTTTCGACTATCGTGGGTGCTGAGGCACGGGGGTATTCAGTGATGCTGCCGGTCGAAGAGACGCTTGCGGGCTATCTCTTGCCGGGCTCGGCATCATCACCATAAGGAGCCCTCTCTCCCCTCAAAGCCTTGTAGGACAACCTCCACTTTAGTGGGAGGGGCTTATCAAGCAGCAGGTCAGGCTGGTGCTGCTCTGCACACTATGCTGTTTTTCAGGCGTACCAGGCTGACCTCCTGGACGACCTGAGTGTGGGTTCTGCGCTTGACGAGCAAGCCTCAGACCCACCTCGGTCCTGACTGAAGGGAGGCTCAAAAGCAATTGGGGACAATTCCAGGGATTGGGGACAGTCTCGCTGCCCTCGCCAGCCCCCGAAGCAAGACCTCAGGACTATAAATTCTAGTAAGAGAAAACCCTGACGGTCTTGTGCCTAGATTAGGGGGTAGCTCCCCTCGGGATGGGGCGCGTGCTTCACTTCACCCCTCCCGGTACCCCCTCGAAGCCCCTCCATTCCCGCCACCTCTTGGTGTTTCGGGTTGCAGAGGCTTCCGTCAAAATTGGGTGTTTTCGCTGTTCCTGCATTTTATTCAGGACGCGAAACACCCGACAACTCCTCAACAGGAACTGTTAAAATATAATACCCATCTCAGAGATCCTGGCAGCTTGGAAACTTCTGCCGGATATATTCTTTTCTGTGGGTCTTATAAGGGCGTCAGGATTTAATTCTCTCACCGCTTTTCAGTGTTTCAACGGCGTGTTCTCCCTACTGTAAACCGGATTTCTTTTTTTTTTTTTTAAAGAAACCCAAAAAACTCAATCTCCTGGTTAAAGGGGCCATGGTATGTGTTCCCCTTCCAGAGAGAGAGTTAGGTTATTACACTAAATACTTCCCGTTTCCCATGGAGGGTGAGGGGTGGCGTCTGGCTTAGATCTTAAAGCTTGAACTACCCATCTCGGAAACACGGTCGTGTCTCAAGCCCTACAACTCGTTTGGCTGGTCACCATCGATCTTATGACGCACTTCTATACTTCATTTAGAAGTTCTGCCACAACATGGAAAGTTCCTGAGGTTCACTTCCGGGGGCGAAGCCTTCCAGGGTCAGGTTCTTTCACTCAGCCTAGCCCTTTTTACCCGCACATTCACAATGCATGATGTAGCGCTGGCTCCATGGGACTCCGGGGCATCTGCATTCTGAATTACGTAGACGACTGGCTGATCCTAGCGCAGTTCCAGGAACTGGCAGTTCAGCACAGGGACATCGTCTTAGCTCATCTGTTTCTCTGGGGTTGAGGCTCAACGCCAAGAAAAGCATTCTCCCACTCAGAACACTGTCTATCGGGGCATCGTATGGAGTTCAATCACAATGCGGGCACAACTGTCTCCCGCTAGGATTGAGTCCATTCAGATCACCCTGAGCAAAGTCAGGCTAGGTCAAGGTTGCACTGTTATCAGTATCAACGATTTCCAGGTCTCAGGGCTGAACGCGTCCACGGTGATCCCTCTGGACCTTCTGCTCATGAGACCGTTTTTGTTGTGGCCAAAAGCCAGGGATTTCTTCCAAGGGCCAAAACCCATGGGCTAAATAGGGTTACGCGCCTCAGGCTTCGTTCCCTTTCTATGTGGTTCAGACCCCGGTTTTCTGCCTTGGGTCCCACTCTAGGTGCGTCTTGTTGTCGCAGACTGCTAACGACAGACGCCTCCCTGACGGGCGGGGTAGCGGCCTTAAGTGGTCGTCCAGCTTAAGGGGATAGGAGGGTCGTCAGCTCGGTTGTCACAGTCACTGTCTCGGGTTGATGGCTGTATTTCTGGCCCTGAAATACCTCCTCCTGAGGCTGCCATGTCTTGGTGTGGGTGGACAATGCAGCGGTAGCCTCTTACATAAATCTTCAAGGAGACCCACGTTCTTGTCAGCTGTATTTCTGACACATCGGATTCTCATTAGGGCCCAGGGTAAGCTCCTGTCACTCAGGTCAGTTATATCCCTGGATGCCCGTATACGGGAGCAGATTTACGGTCCAGACAGGAAATACCAACGGGGGAGTTAAGAACTCCACCCTAAGGTAGTAGTTGCCCAGAGTTCGCCAGCAAGGGTTTTTGCCTCTTACTGATAGCACCGCGCTGGCCGAACAGGGCTTGGTTCTCGGAGCTAATCTCTTCCCTCGACGACTCGCCTTGGGCGATTCCGAACAGGAAGAATCTTCTATCTCAGGCACAGGGCAATATTTCATCCCTGCCCCGAATTGTGGAATCTTTCATGTTTGGCCCCTAAGGGTACCAACTGAGGGACACAGGGCTTTCTCCTGAGGTTATCGAGACCTTTTTAAATGTCAGGCTTTTTCCACTTGGAACAAGTTTGGGTGAGATCTTAGGGCAGAAGAGGACCTCTTCGCCTCTATGGATAGCGCAATGTCTCCTCTACTTCTCCCTGAAATCACCCAGCCCCCTTGGGTCTGGACGTTAAGACACATACATGACCCAGAATGCGTCTGTATGTATTTCTTTCCCCGGTTTCTCTGCTCCCCGGAGTCTTGGCGATGTTCACCAGCAAGGGTCTTGCATCCTATTAATGGCGCCGCGCTGGCCGAACAGGATATGTTTCTCGGAGCTAATTCCTCTCCTCGACGGCTCGCCTTGGGCGATTCCGAACAGGGAGGACCTTCTCATCCTTGGCCCGAATTGTGAAACCTTTCATGTCTGGCCCCTAAGGGTACCAAATGAGGTTCACAGGGTTTTCTCTTGAGATTATCGAGACCATTTCAAGTGCTAGGGCTCCCTCCACTTGGAACTGATCTGGGTAGATTTTACAGGGCAGAAGAGGACCTCTTCACCTCTGTTGATAGCGCAATGTCTCCTCTACTTCTCCCCGAGTCGCCCAGTCCCCCCCCCCTTGGGAGGGGCTGAACGTAGTAATGCAAATGCGCCTGCATACGTTTCCTTCTACTAAAGTTCTTATTACAGAACCAGCTAACTGCCAGTTTGTTTCAGTTCTGGATTTTCTGTAGAAAGAACTGTCAGCGGGCACTTGCCTCACCACTGCCAGGTTCTGTGTGGCCACTGCGGTTTGCCACGGCTTGGTGGGCGGGGTGCCCTCAAAGAGGCATCCTCATTATTGCCCGGGCCTACGAGGCACGCGGTCAAGCTTCGCCAGTAGGTTTCAGGGCGCACTCTACCAGAGGGCTCTCCTCCTCTAAAACCTTGGCTAGAGGTCTCCCTCTGCAGCAAGTTTGTGATGCGGCAGGTTGTCTTCTCCGCACACATTCATTAGATTTTTATAGTTTGGATGTTCTGCACTCCGGGCTCTTATGCCCTTGAGTCGACATCTCAGCTCATACCTGAACAAGTTTGTGATGCGGCAGGCTGGTCCTCTCCATTCACATTCATCAGTTTTTATGACAAGTTTGTGGTGCGATAGGGTTCTCTTCGCACACATTCATCGAACTTTATGGGCTAGATGCTTTGCTACTCCGGACTCTTATGTCCTTGAGTCGACATCTCAGCCCATGCCTAAACAAGTTTGTGATGCGGCAGGTTGTCCTCTCCGCACACATTCATTGGACTTTTTTAGTTTGGATGTTCTGCACTCCGGGCTCTTATGCCCTTGAGTCGACATCTCGGCTCATACCTGAACAAGTTTGTGATGCGGCAGGCTGGTCCTCTCCGCTCACATTCATCAGTTTTTATGACAAGTTTGTGGTGCGATAAGGTTCTCTTCGCACACATTCATCGAACTTTATGGGTTTGATGCTTTGCTACTCCGGGCTCTTATGCCCTTGAGTCAACATCTCAGCTCATGCCTGAACAAGTTTGTGATGCGGCAGGCTTGTCCTCTCCGCTCACATTCATCAATTTTTATGACAAGTTTGTGTTGCGATAGGGTTCTCTTCGCACACATTCATCGAACTTTATGGGCTAGATGCTTTGCTACTCCGGACTCTTATGTCCTTGAGTCGACATCTCAGCCCATCCCTAAACAAGTTTGTGATGCGGCAGGTTGTCCTCTCCGCACACATTCATTGGACTTTTTTAGTTTGGATGTTCTGCACTCCGGGCTCTTATGCCCTTGAGTCGACATCTCAGCTCATGCCTGAACAAGTTTGTGATGCGGCAGGCTGGTCCTCTATGCTCACATTCATCAGTTTCTATGACAAGTTTGTGTGGCGATAGGGTTCTCTTCGCACACATTCATCAAAATTGAATGGTTTAGATGTTTATGCTACTCCGGGCTCTTATGCCCTTGAGTCGACATCTGAAGCTCATGTCTGAGACCTCTCGCGTTTTTGTGAGTACACTGCACAACCGTAGGGGTCCGGACAGCCCCAAGTGCGGCAGCGTGGGTATTGCTTTCCCCGTAGCGCTTAGCAGCGCAACATCGTAGTGAAGCTTTTTGTAAAGGGAACGTCTCGGGTTACATGTGTAACACTTGTTCCCTGAAAAAAGCGGAACGAGATTTTGCGCTGCTTTGCCGCACTGGGACGTCCCAGGACTGCTCTTCAAAAAGAAGTTTTGACGACACCTGGTGACATATCCATTTATAGCCTGGCCTCAGGTGCATCTAATGATTACATCAGCCGAGGCTATAAATTCCGGTCAATGTTCATTGACGTGTTCCACACATTATTCAGCTCGGCTCACAGCTAAAGCTGTTCCCCGTAGCGCTTAGCAGCGCAACATCTCGTTCCGCTTTTTTCAGGGAGCAAGGGTTACACATGTAACCCGAGACGTTTTTGTCATAAATTGAAATCCATATGACTGATTGATTTAGGACCACTGTTTTATTTTTATGCTGGCAGTGTCAGTTCCGTAGTTATTATCAACAACAACAACAAAAGTATATATTAGCTTATTATAGCGCCAACTTGTGGCGGTTTCTCACAGAATTTGATAAACAGCCACTGGAAATGTTTTGGCTGCTGGCTGTAATTTTTGGTTGAGTTGTCCAATTAATATTTCATCGATATGTTAGCGAATTGGATGAAATTTGTCATGCATCCTAAAAATGTATAAGCTTCCCACGTTTTGTGAAGTTCCGACCTTGCATTTAAAAGATATAATAGACCACTTTCTGGTGGTCAGACATTCGTGGAACATGTGAACCAAGGTTGCTGAACTACACATGTGGTTACTCTGCCAGGACACCTGTGTGAACTTCATACATCCACTCAAAGTCACCTTGGCACTAGTTGGTTAAAGGTCAGTGCAACAATCACTGAGCAATTCTTGTTCTGAGAAAAGTGTCTGATAACACTTTTGGTTGATATTTTGTCTTGATTTGGTTGATACCCAATGCAATGACGTTGTGACGATGTTCAAAAAGTGTGACTTTAAACAGTATATGGTAACATTTATAGATTTTATACAGTTACACATACATTCTCCCAAATTGCCTTGGTAAACTTTGTTTTGCAAGAAATGTGCATGTGCTAAGCAATTCTTAAGAGCAAGAATGAGAGAAGAGAGCGAGAGAAAGCAGCTGGAATTGAACCTCAGAGGGATGGAGTGTCACTCAACCACAGGGGATTGCTTGTTTCATTACATGCTCGTTGCAGGGAGCTGATTTCTACTTGTTTTGCTAGAAGATGTTCTGAAAGTGTTTAGAATGTTGCAACAAACTTTTCCAACCCACTGTGGCCCACTGCATAACAACATCACAGCAACACCTATTACAGAAGAAGCTTGGAATGTAGGAAATCTGAATTTTCCCTGGAACCTGAATTGGTCTATTTGAGTTTTTTCAAATTAAGCTTGTCTTCCACTTGGAGGACTTTGTTTTGTGAGCTGAAATGTTTGGGAAACCGGAAACACAGAACTTAAACTTTGAATGTTTGATTTGAACCATTTGCAATGAGATGACACATACTGGAACTGATAGACTATACTTCTACTTGTAATGGCTGTTATTCTACAATTCCAATTGTCTTTCTTCATTTTAGTACAAATATTGTAATTATATCATGATCAAACCTCTTGTGATTTCTGCATGTTATCTTCTAATCTTTGGTTCCGAATCATCTCTCCACCCTCAACTGGATAAATCAGTTCTCCAACAAAGGCTCAAAAGGAATTCATGATTATTTCCTTTCTCAGAGGAAAATGATAACGATGTCAATTTTCTATGCTCTTTCCAGACCCCCCTTTCCATTACCCTCAGCAATCAATTTGCTGCGCGACTAATTGTGGATTAAACATCTGAATGTCTCTTCTCTCCCTTCTGCCAGAGGGATGAGGATTTGGCGACCATGAGAGAAAAATAAATTATCATCTTGCTCATCTCTTGTCACCTGGTGCAGTCTCGCCACAGCATATTTGTTGCCTGGGAGGAGTGGGGGGTTTTCATGGTGGTAAGAACAGTCAAAGGCACTGTCAAACTCGAAAGCTTAGCACACATAAACACGAGATGCAGTCAGCTCTGCCACAAAGTCAGCTCTGCCACAGTGCTTCGGCAATGAGCATTGAGTGTGCTGCAGAGATGCAACGTATGTCAGGTCTGTCAAGTTGTGGACAGGTTTGAACCCCCCATCATTACATTCTCCCTTCCCTCTTGAACAGCAAGGGGGCCCCTATGCCTGTGTATTTGAGCCATAACAGATGCATGAGAATTACTTGCAGCTTTTAGTATGTATATATATACACTCACCTAAAGGATTATTAGGAACACCTGTTCAATTTCTCATTAATGCAATTATCTAATCAACCAATCACATGGCAGTTGCTTCAATGCATTTAGGGGTGTGGTCCTGGTCAAGACAATCTCCTGAACTACAAACTGAATGTCAGAATGGGAAAGAAAGGTGATTTAAGCAATTTTGAACGTGGCATGGTTGTTGGTGCCAGACGGGCCAGTCTGAGTTTTTCACAATCTGCTCAGTTACTGGGATTTTCACGCACAACCATTTCTAGGGTTTACAAAGAATGGTGTGAAAAGGGAAAAATATCCAGTATGCGGCAGTCCTGTGGGCGAAAATGCCTTGTTGATGCTAGAGGTCAGAGGAGAATGGGCCGACTGATTCAAGCTGATAGAAGAGCAACTTTGCCTGAAATAACCACTCGTTACAACCGAGGTATGCAGCAAAGCATTTGTGAAGCCACAACACGCACAACCTTGAGGCAGATGGGCTACAACAGCAGAAGACCCCACCGGGTACCACTCATCTCCACTACAAATAGGAAAAAGAGGCTACAATTTGCAAGAGCCCACCAAAATTGGACAGTTGAAGACTGGAAAAATGTTGCCTGGTCTGATGAGTCTCGATTTCTGTTGAGACATTCAGATGGTAGAGTCAAAATTTGGCGTAAACAGAATGAGAACATGGATCCATCATGCCTTGTTACCACTGTGCAGGCTGGTGGTGGTGGTGTAATGGTGTGGGGGATGTTTTCTTGGTAGACTTTAGGCCCCTTAGTGCCAATTGGGCATCGTTTAAATGCCACGGCCTACCTGAGCATTGTTTCTGACCATGGTCATCCCTTTATGGCCACCATGTACCCATCCTCTGATGGCTACTTCCAGCAGGATAATGCACCATGTCACAAAGCTTGAATCATTTCAAATTGGTTTCTTGAACATGACAATGAGTTCACTGTACTAAAATGGCCCCCACAGTCACCAGATCTCAACCCAATAGAGCATCTTTGGGATGTGGTGGAACGGGAGCTTCGTGCCCTGGATGTGCATCCCACAAATCTCCATCAATTGCAAGATGCTATCCTATCAATATGGGCCAACATTTCTAAAGAATGCTTTCAGCACCTTATTGAATCAATGCCACATAGAATTAAGGCAGTTCTGAAGGCGAAAGGGGGTCAAACACAGTATTAGTATGGTGTTCCTAATAATCCTTTAGGTGAGTGTATATATAAAGATAGACCTACCAGGCTTTGCGGTGGTTACGGCATCTGTAAGTGCCCGCTTATTCCACTGAGAGCTAGAAACGGCCCTGGCACCAGCCACTCTGAATATACTTCCGAAGGATTAAAATGTTAGAAAAGAGTGGCTGATGTTTATTTTTAACAAAGCCTTAAATTATTTGAGTCTGATCTTAACAGTTTGAGTGGCACATTTCAGATAATTTTATGAATCTGTCACTCATTGCAGATTCCCCTGTCCATCTGTTTAAATTTTAATTAATTCATACATGAGCGCTCAAGGCATGACAAACATCCTCATGTCCTCAGGTGCTTTTCTGAACAGCACTCTGTGCTGGCTTAAAGCAAAAAGTGGAATCCCGGACAGCTTTTTAGATGTGCAGACAACATTTTTCATGGCATTGAAAAAATATTTCAATGTGATTTAGTAAACATAGTGTGATATCAGATAAGTCCACATGCAAATTGGCACATCCTAAAACATAATAAATATTTCATCAGTTTTTTGGATTCAAATTTGCAACATTTACATGCTTTTAAAATTCACAAAGCGATAAAAACTGCTTAAAAAAATGCAGTTTTCATCCTGTTTAATTATAGATGTTCACGATTATTACTATTCAAATTACTCCCTCAAGTTATCCTGCAGAAAAGGATGCCAAGGCCCTCTGAGAATACTTTTAATGACTATTATGAACTTATTAACATGCTATAAACATTCAGAACAAAGTAATGAGCAAGTGTTGTCTTCCTCTCTGGCCCAATTACAGTACACTGATTACTTCCTACTCAACTCCATTACAAATTTCTAACTATGTCACACACTTCAGCCAAGTGTATATGGCCAGCCATTCATTTGCTTTCAGTAAAAAGTTTCACTTTTGCACATGTAGCTTTGCAGCTCGTTGATGCAATCACAATCCATAACGTGTAAGACAACACCTGTTTACTACACATCCCTCTTGCCGCACATAGAACTGAGGTTTAACTCATATTCAGCCTCAGTCATTCAATATGAGCCCCTGTTCCTGTAATGATGATAAATGTGATGCTTTTCCCATGTTCCCAAAGACACACCTGCACATTGTTCCATCCAATTAACATTCACTGGTCTAGACTTCCACTCACCAGTTATCTCTGTCGCTTCCTGCAAGCATTTCACTGCGGTCTGTCTTTCAGCCAGCCTCCACGGCCTCTTTTAATATGTCCATATGCCATTTGTATGAGAATCATGAGAATATGCCTCAACAGCATCGATTGTTTCACCTTGGCAACAGTGAAAATTTCAAGCCCACCTGCCAGAGCTACATGGGCCTGTGCCAGGATCTGGCAGATTTAATTAGAGAGATTCTGAATGCTGGGCAAGCACTGAAATGAGGATCTTCACTATGTATACAGATTTATGTATGAATGTATGTATGTATGTATTTACGTATGTATGTATATATGTATGTAAATATGTATGTATCTGTCCGTTTGTCTGTCTGTCCATTTGCATCAAGAGTATTATTTTTATTTTTCAGGAGTACTTAAGGATTCAGAGGAAAGCATTTTTTTGTAACTTACACATATCAGCATTGATTTGCAAAAATCGAATTGGAGGTAAATAAGCGCCATCTAGAGTTAGGAGGATGCACATTTGTCTAAGAAGTGGGTGGGATTTTGGTTTCTTTGCACTTTACAGTCTCTGATGCTCAAACTGTCAAAAAAAAAGATAAGCCAGAAGATAATCAAGCCTTGCTGCTTGGACCCTTAACACTTATCCAGGGCGAATGGTGTGATCTATTAGTTGGCGTCATCTGGAATATCATGAACCCAGTAAGTGGATACTTAATCTATCACCAGAAAGATTGGTCTAGTTTTTTTTTTTAAAGTAAGGAATTTTAGAAAAGTTGTTAAAGCTTTGTTCTGTCACTGTGAACACTGTAAGAACACTGTTCTTACATTGTTGTTGCTCGGCCAAACAGAACATTTGGCAGCACTCTCAGGTTTACTTCATATCAGTACAAAATCTCAGTTTCAGTTTACCAAGCATGCTTTTCAAAGATTTCGATTAACTGTTAGGTTAAGCTGTCCAATAAACTGTCAGCTTTGTATGATCAATCACTGTACCCCATGGGTTGATCATCTATATTTCCCATAACTTTCTAGGGTAGCTAGAGTCACTGAACATTGAGCTGCCTGTACCAGACAAATGTAAGATGTGATTGAACAAGACAGGTAAGAGTAGAGAATGTTTTGAAAAGCAAATACCCATGAAAGCAATCAACACCTCTGTTCAGGAACAAAGCATGATCAGATCCCAGCTTTTATTTGCTGCCGTAAGGGAAAAGATCAAAAGTTTTCCAGAGAAAGTAAGAAAAAAAATAAAAATGTACAAATATGCCATACGCCGGCGGGTCAGTGGGGAGACACTATATGGTAAGCCGTTTTGACACCTAACACCCTGAAGTGCCTGTCTGCATAAGTTAATAATAATAATAATAATAATAATACTGCAGTTTGAATAATTTTAAAAAATATCACAAAGTGAAATTTTGTTTTGTTATGGCATAAAATGCAAACGTCTCTTTTCTTTAGAGACCACTGATCTGTAAGCCCCAAATAGCCTCAAACTTTATATCAAATCTTACCTTGGGTTGTTAGCTTTAAAATTTGTTAAAGAAATTAAGTGTTTAATTGTTTGTTAGCTTGCTTGGGTGAATAATCCAATGTTGTGTCAAAAAATATTTACAACAAAATATGAAGTCTAGTAGATAATGTATGAGAAACAAATCATCAGCAGAATAGGTAATCATCTATAAAAGATTAAATGCTACACATCATTGTAAAGCTGGGATTCGGCTTTCCAATGACACATAGATTTGGCTGACTCAGTATGTCAAACTTTAGACATACAAAAGATGTCTATCATAACATTGTTATTGATTAATTATTTAAATCATTTCATTAGGGGGTTATCTGTAAAATGAGATTTTTTTTTTTAATTAGTCCACTGTATGTGTGAACAGGGAGCTTTTAAATTTGTGTGTGAAAAATTTCAGGCGGCTGTCCAAAAACCCTGCAGAGCATAAGAGCATCATTGAGTGCCTTTACATGCCGACAATGCGTGTCATGTAAATGCAATTAAGTATGATCGCTTTATAGGCATAAAGGCCATAAAAGGCTTTGAATAACCTGATCATCACGGGTCGATTTTTGCCCATTATGACGATTTCCAGTGCCATGTAAACACCTTACCAAGTCAAGTCAAATCAAGTCAAGTGGTTTTTATTGTCGTTTCAACCATATACAATTAGTACAGTACACAGCAAAACGAGACAATGTTCCTCCAGGACCATGGTGCTACATAAAAACAACAAAGGACCAACACAGGACCACATGAGACAACACAACGAAATAAAATACCTATATAAAATACCTATATATACCTATATAAAGTGCACGTGCAAACATGTGCAAAGTACGGGACAGTACAACAAATGTCTGATAATGAACAGGACAATAGACACAGTGCAGTGCCGACCAGTACTCAGTAGTGCAAAAAGATAACAGTTTCTAAAAACGTAAACATAACATACTATGAGATAGTGTTCTATGCACATAGCAGTTATTGAAGTAGCAGACAGTTATAAGTGACAGTAATTAAAGTGCAACTCAGGACACGTGTGTGTGTGTGTGTGTGTGTGTGTGTGTGTGTGTGTGTGTGTGTGTCAAACAGTCTCTGAGTATTGAGGAGTCTGATGGCTTGGGGAAGAAGTTGTTACACAGTCTGGCCGTGAGGGCCCGGACATGCTTGGTACCTCTTGCCAGACGGCAGGAGGGTAAATAGTTTGTGTGAGGGGTGTGTAGGGTCGCCCACAATGCTGGTTGCTTTATGGATACAGTGTTTTTTGTAAATGTCTTTGATGGAGGGAAGAGAGCCCCAATGATCTTCTCAGCTGTCCTCACTATCCTCTGCAGGGCTTTGCGGTCCGAAACGGTGCAAGTCCCAAACCAGGCAGTGATGCAGCTGCTCAGGATGCTCTCAATAGTCCCTCTATAGAATGTAGTGAGGATGGGGGGTGGGAGATGTGCTTTCCTCAGCCTTCGAAGAAAGTAGAGACGCTGCTGGGCTTTCTTGGTGATAGAGCTGGTGTTGAGGGACCAGGTGAGGTTCTCCGCCAGGTGAACACCAAGGAATTTGGTGGTCTTGACGATCTCCACAGAGGAGCCATTGATGTTCAGCGGAGTTTGTTCACCTTGTGCTCTCCTAAAGTCAACAACCATCTCTTTTGTTTTGTCGAAATTCAGGGACAGGTTGTTGGCTCTACACCAGTTTGTCAGCCGCTGCACCTCCTCTCTGTATGCTGACTCGTCGTTCTTGCTGATGAGACCCACCACGGTCGTGTCATCGGCGAACTTGATGAACTGGTTCGAGCTGTGCATTGCTGCACAGTCGTGAGTCAGCAGAGTGAACAGCAGTGGACTGAGCACACAGCCCTGGGGGGCCCCAGTGCTCAGTGTGGTGGTGGTGGAGATGCTGTTCCCGATCCGACTGACTGAGGTCTCCCAGTCAGGAAGTCCAGGATCCAGTTGCAGAGGGAGGTGTCCAGGCCCAGCAGGTTCAGCTTTCCAATCAGGTGCTGGGGAATGATTGTGTTGAATGCTGAGCTGAAATCTATGAGCAGCATTCGAACGTATGAGTCCTTATTGTCTAGGTGGGTGAGGGCCAGATGGAGGGTTGTGGCGATGGCATCATCCGTTGAATGGTTTGGACGATATGCAAACTGCAGTGGGTCTAGTGCGGGGGGCAGCTGGGTCTTAATGTGCCTCATGACGAGCCTCTCAAAGCACTTCATGATGATAGGTGTAAGTGCGACGGGACGGTAGTCGTTGAGGCAGGACACTGAAGACTTCTTTGGCATGGGGATGATGGTGGTGGCCTTGAAGCACGTTGGAACGACGGCGCTGCTCAGAGAGATGTTGTAGATGTCGGTAAGAACATCTGCTAGCTGGTCTGCACATCCTCTGAGCACTCTGCCAGGAATGTTGTCTGGTCCAGCAGCCTTCCGTGGGTTGACTCTACGTAGAGTTTTCCTCACATCTGCCGTGGTAAGACAGAGCACCTGGTCGTTGGGAGGAGGGGTGGTCTTCCTCGTCACAATGTCGTTCTGCACTTCAAACCTAGCGTAGAAGTCGTTCAGCGCATCTGGAAGGGAGGCATCTTTGTCACAGGCAACTGATGTTGTCCTGTAGTTGGTGATGGCCTGGATGCCCTGCCACATGCGCCGCGTGTCACCGCTGTCCTGGAAGTGACTGTGGATTCTCTGGGCGCAGCGCGCTTTGCCTCTCTGATTGCCCGTGACAGTTTGGCCCTAGCTGTTCTTAGGGCTGCCTTATCGCCTCGCTCTGAAGGCGGAGTCTCGACCTCAGCAGCGCCGCGACCTCCGCAGTCATCCACGGCTTCTGGTTGGAGCGCGTGGTGATGGTCTTGAGAAAGTGACATCATCAATGCACTTGCTGATGTAGCTGGTCACTGATGCTGTGTATTCCTCCAAGTTGGTAGAATCGCCATATGTTGCAGCCTCCCTGAACATGTGCCAGTCAGTACACTCAAAACAGTCCTGAAGAGCAGAGATGGCTCCTGCTGGCCAGGTTTTCACCTGCTTCTGAAGCGGTTTTGTGCGCCTGACGAGCGGTCTGTATGCTGGAATTAACATAACAGAGATGTGGTAGCCGAGGTGGGGGCGGGCTCCACCGCACGCACCTGCAATGTTTGTGTAAACAAGATCAAGCCGTTCAGCCCTCTCGTTGCAAAGTCCACATACTGATGGAATTTAGGGAGCACTGTCTTGAGATTCGCATGGTTGAAATCTCCGCGAAAATAAACAGTCCGGTCGGGGTGAGCGCTCTGCAGTTCGCTCATAGCCCCATACAGTTCACAGAGCGTTCCTTAGCGTTAGCGCTGGGGGAATGTAAACCCAGTTATGTAAACAGTGGTGAATTCCCGTGGTAGATAAAAAGGTCTGCATCTAACAGTCACAAGCTCCAACAGCTGATGAACAGTAACTAGAGACTAGCATAGAGTTCTTGCACCATTCCGTATTGATGTAAACACACAAGCCACCACCGCGAGTCTTACCGCGAGAGAGCTGTATTTCTGTCGGCACGAAACGAGGCAAGCCCGCTCTAGCTGAATGGCAGCATCCGAACTCTGTCGCTGAGCCACGCCTCGCGGAAAACAAAGACGCAGCAATCTCTAAACTCACGCCATGCGTAGCCTGCTGGAGTCGGATATAGTCCAGTTTATTGTCCAGGAGCAAACATTTGAGAGCAGGATAGATGGGAGAGCCGGCCGGCTAGGGTTTGTTTTTAGCCTAGCATGGACCCCGCCCTCTTGCTGCGCTCCGCTCGCGACACCGCCTACGACGCCCTCTCCGCTGCCACCGGCATCAGGCGACGCCGAGGACTGGAGGCCTGGTCTCCGCAGCAAGCCGAGTACGCGCAGCAGCCTCCTGCAGGTCATCATGCAGCTTGGTTTTTGCATGAGTCTTATATTTTAGTAGTGTCTGGCGATGGTAGACACGAACGCCAGTTGCTCCGATGTCCATGTGCTGCAAAAGTCGGGCTTTTTTAACAAAAATAGCACCATTGTGGATCCGGAGTGGCCGCTGCGTGCTACCGCGCCGCCATCTTGGATTACCAGGTGTTCTTACTGGCTCATCCAATGTTCTTTCCAAGGTTTGACATCAAATGTAGAGAATAACACGATTATTTTGAATGTCATGTAAACACGGATTTCTTGCTCAGTCTAATTTTTCAATGAGCTGATTTTTGAGCCGAGTAACCAGCATTTTGGTGTGCATTTAAACATGCTCATTGCTTTTCGTATTTATCCGCATGGCGATATTGAGACATTGGCTATGTGCAGCATATACTTTATACTGTATATATATATATATATATATATATATATATATATATATATATATATTTATATATATATATTTCTTTAAAAATGTTTTTATAGATATAGCATATATGCAATTTTCAACAATAAACATTCAAACAGTAGTATGTGTTTCACGTGACCACACTACTTTTGCATGTTTAATTCATTTGGAGTGGTGTCCAAAAATAATTTCAAAAACAAATACAGTTCAAACGCATTTTAAATCCAATTTTGTGTAAACATGTCTTAACTTTAGCAGTCAGATCAAACAATGTATCATAAAAGAGATATAAATTTGTGTTATAGTTTTCAGTTTATTAATCCCACTGGAAATAGTAGTTTAAATTGAATGGATTGTATTCTGGACAGTGTGTTCTGGTTGTATACTGCACATTTTGGAAAATTGTTTTGGCCATCTGGTTAGAGGTTTGCATTAGACCTGTTAGAGCCAAATAGATTTGTTGCACCACATAACTACTTATCTGATCTGTAGGTGGGAGCTGAGAGTCTTTATTATTTTTATAATGCATTTATGAAATGCAGTTATTGGTTCCCTATAGTGTTTGTAAGTTAGACAAATTTAAGTTTCCCAGTTTTATGTTTACCTGTCAGTAAAAAGACAAATTTAGAACTTATTATGAGCATGAGAAGCAAACATCTGTGCTGTGATATTGAATCTTATTGTGCACAAAAAACAAAAATGCTGCCTACTATAAAGGCCTTTATGGCAGCGGTCATTTTTCTTCTTCTTTAATGACAGTAATGAGTAAATAAAGAATAAGCTTGCTTTAAAAACGTGAAAACGGGACCTAAATTGAGCAAGAGCTGAATGAAAAATCAGACCTATACATACGGGCATTTCATGCATACAGAAAACTTGCATACTGCGCATAGTAGCTTACATTCTGCATACTGCCTTTAATGTCTTTCTTTCTTTCAGAATATCGGTGTGTAGGAATGCCATACCGAACATACCAATACTTCAATGAGTGTGCTGCTTTGTCCATTTATTGGCTCTGATGATTCACTAGTCAATCACATCAGTTCAGTAAGAATAACATGGGCCATTAGCTTCATAGACGGCCATTGCAAAAGGGCTCTTCAGACACACACTGCTTTATCTGACCTTTCTAGTCATCTTCATCCTCTCCTTTAACACTGTGGCGGCTGTCTGGCTAGACAAGCAATGCGTGGACCCACAGGGAGAAACAAATGTCTCTACATCTGTTCCTTCTCATCATTATGTTTCTTGGGAGAGCCTGGCAGAGGAGAACGCCTCTCTGCTCAAACAGAATATCGGGCAAAGTGTAGTGGCTCCACACGACTGAATTTTCTCCTTCATTTACTAATGTATTCTGTCTAAGCCAGACTCCCTCAGGAATACGCCACTGGCTGAATTATATTGGTACTCCACTCACCTGTAGACTTTTTCTGCCTGTTCCTCATGAACAATTTTTCTATTTTTTATGGCGAGAGTGCAATATGCCTTTAATTGTCTAGCTGGCTCAAATCCATAGATGCCAGGCCTCTGGGAAAATACATAAATAAACAGTACAGAGGAGTCCAGAATTAAGAACTTTAAGGCTATTTCATACCCCTCTCAAGAGCACACCTTAAACAAATATCACATGCTGTCTGGTGTTATACACATTCTGAGATGCTATTCTCACCACAATTGCACAGAGCTGTTATCTGAGTTACCATAGACTTTGCCAGTTCAAACCAGTCTGGTCATTCTCTGCTGACCTCTCTCATCAACAAGGCATTTCCATCAGAAAACTGCCACTCACTCTGTGATTTTTTTGTTTTGTTTTTGGAACCATTCTGAACTTCCCCGGGGCGCATCCCTAGGGAGGTGTTTCAGGCATGTCCAGCGGGAAGGAGGCCTCGGGCAATACCCAGGACTAGGTGGAGAGATTACATCTCCCCCAGTCCCCCAGTCAGAGCTGGTTAATGTGGCTCGGGATAGGGAAGTTTGGACCCCCCCGACCCAACTTTGGATAAGCGGTTGAAGATGGATGGATGGATGGACCATTCTGGAGTAAAATCTAGAGACTGTTGTGTGTGAAAATTTCAGGAGATTAGCAGTTACAGAAATACTCAAACCAGCCCAAATTCTGACTATGTATCTTTGATCTGCATTATCCCTGAAATCAATGTGCTGTAAGATGATCAAGGGAGCCTGCAAATAGACTTGATTGACGAGGGCTCATTAATAATTTATGCTGATGATTTCTAATATTAGTGCTGTTTTTTATTGTTATAATGAGATAGTAAAGTCTAAGTTTTGTAAAATGCTGTCATCTTTTCTGACCTTGCATTATTAATAAGGTAAGTGGAAGATTAAGTTCCACTAGTTGCCATGATACACATGATAATGTCATAATATTTCAGGGAAAAATGGCGCCGGTATCAGCTATCCGAGCTGCTTCTTGATCAAAGGTTGGTACATTTATGAAGCCAGGTCTGGAAGGTCACATTGTTTCCCTTTTGCCTTTTTATTCTGTGTCAGTCGATGAACAGAAGTAATGAAGTGGATCTTCAGCAATGCTTCTACAATAGACGATGACTTCTGTGGCACACAAGAATTAGTGTGTTGTTATTGTGTATGTTTTGGGCTATTGGGCTATTATATTGAGGGCAGGCTACTGTGTGTTGTTCAGGATTGCATGTCCAGACAAAATCAACACACAAGCCATCTCTGCCTCTTATCTCTCTTGTCTGGTGGTTCTGTTTAATATCTGGCTAGTTTAGAAATAGACAATAGACCATGAACTCAGCCTTTCTGCTGGACGCTCACTGCTGGACAGGTGGAGAATGGTGACTGATTTTACTAAAGGTACACCTACTGATTTTATTTTAAGATGATTGTTTCACCTTGTCAAGCTCTTTATAGAGTGTAACATCGACTTGCTGAACACTAATAGCACTTAGCTTAGTGCTAACAGACTAACTAATACTTACTGGATGAACAGACATAAAGGTAGCCTACATTTTTTATGAAATGCACTGATGTTTTTGTTCTGCTAGGGATTTCGTTTGGTGACATTTCTCCTGTTCACGCACATCCCTGAAATTATTTTCCTAGGAGAATTCAGCTACAGTAGCAAGGTTACTTAATGTTAAAACAAATAACGTTGAGCCTGTCTCTTCAAGGTTGTTTAAAAGTACACTTTTTTTATATGATGCTCAAAATAAACTTCAAGAACAACTTTTTAAACGACATCATGAGTAGTGTGAACACAGGGTTGATTGCCTATGAAGCTTTATTTTGCATAAATATCTTTTTCATTTCATTTAGATTGTTGAATTAGTATTTACATACTTTTCAGGTAATATGTACAGTTATGGAAGTCAAGTCATTTTCATCTTTGTATTCGTCTTATTTTGTGCCTTGTTAACAAAGATTCAGTATATTTTAGTAGTTGCTATGGGAATAAGTATACATAGTTGAAGACAGAGGTGGGACCAAGTCATTGTTTTGCAAGTCACAAGTCTCAAGTCTTTGCATTCAAGTCTCAAAGTCAAATCACAAGTCCTTAACTTTAAGCTTTAAGTCTTAAAATAGTTATTAGTGTTCTTTGCAGAGTATTAATTACTATAGTAGATTTATACTAATTTATATCAGGAAGGCTTTTAAAGTATGTTCATCACTTCCCAGTTCAATTTTATGTGAGATGAGGTATAGACTATTTTCACTAAAGGCACAAATCTATCTCAGTTCAATTTGTCTGCCTAGGGATGTGCTTGAAAGTTGCAAGTGTATCTTTAAGGAATATAGCGGGTTCAATACAAGTTTAAGGGATAGTTCACCAAAAATGAAAATTCTCTCATCATTTACATTCCCTCATGCCATCCCAGATGTGAATGAGTTTCTTTCTTCTGCAGAACACAAATAAAGATTTTTAAAATAATAATTCAGCTCTGTTGGTCCTCACAATGCAAGTGAATGGTGACCAAAACTTTGAAAGCTCAAAAAGACTCTACTGGTGTGGTTGAGAAACAGATCAATATTTAAATCATTTTTTAACTGTAAACCTTGACTTTCACTTAAGGGCCTCACTGTAACCCAGATTTTTGGGCAAGTCAAAATAAATGTTTGGTTTAATCAATATTATGCCACAAATGCTTTCAATTGATCTTAACTTGTATTGAACCCAGAATATTCCTTTCACAAGTGCAAAAATGACACTATCGATTTAAGAGAGCAACATGCATCTCACAGATGCACAGGTGTCCCAATTTATTAACGAAAGAAAAGTCCCTCTTAATTGTAGCGCATCTATGCTATTTGTGATTAAAATTAATGTTTCCTTTTGCTTTTTTTATCTAACTATAAAGAACAGAGAGGATATTAACAGACAATTTATTCAATGAAAGTGGATTGCGGGAACCCGTCTTTGATGGACACATTACACGGAATAAATGTTCTGTTTAAATCTCAAGCACTTTTCAACTAAAGGAGATTGTCCAGGTATTAAAGTATTTACATTTTCTAAAAGCGAACTTTAAGCATTTCAAGGACCTTGTGCGAACCCAGTAACAGTGTAGAAATTCTTGTTTTTTGTTTATGTTGTTGTTTTTATTTCATAAACCACACTTGACCACACATAATGTACAGTAAACTCTCAATAATTGAAAATAAATACATTCTCTACTGCAGTTTTTTCCTTTAATCTACCCACTAGTGTGAGTACCCCAACGAGTACAGGAACAGCCCTTCAGGAGTTATAAGTTATCACAACCCATCCCAACAAATGTAACATTACTGTCTTATTTTCATTTTCACGTTTTCAGTTGTACTATGACAACTGAATTATCTTTTGTCTGATGCATTGGAGACGTGACTTCTACAAGCCACATGGAATGTTCTACTTGCTGGCAAGGGTGGAGAGGTCAAGTCATTTCAAATTTGCCATGACTAACCTTCCACAACACAGCCGCTGGCATGTACTTTATCAACCAGGCAGGAAGACACGTCTCAGAATCAGAATAAGCTTTATTGCCAGGTATGCTTACACATACAAGGAATTTGTCTTGGTGACAGGAGCTTCCAGTGCACAACATTATAATACAGCAACAAGACAGAGATAATAATAAGAAAAAAATTACAAATTAAATAAATAAATAAATAGAATAAAAATTAAAATTGGATAGAAAATAAAGTATATATAGAATACACAATAAGACAATAAGACTTTAACTGTTCATGAGATGGATAGCTTGAGGGAAAAAAACTGTTGTCCTATGACTGACGTTTCTGGTGCTCAAAGCTCTGTTGCATCGGCCAGAAGGCAACAGTTCAAAAAGGTAGTGGGTAGGGTGAGTGGGGTCCAGAGTGATTTTTACTGCCTTTTTCCTCACACTGGAAGTGTACAGGTCTTGAAGGAAGGGCAGGGGCAACCAATAATCCTCTCTGCAGTCCGAACTGCCCTTTGTATTCTTCTGATATCTGATTTCATAGCTTCTCCAAACCAGACAGTTATTGAAGTGCAGAGGACAGACTCAATGACTGCTGAGTAGAACTGTATCAGCAGCATCTGTGGCAGGTTGAACTTCCTCCACTGGCGAAGGAAGTACAACCTCTGCTGGGCCTTTTCACAATGGGTCAATGTGGGTTTCCCTCTTCAGTTTCTGTGAGATGGTAATGCCCAGGAACCTGAATGACTCCACCACTGCTACAGTGATGTTAAGAATGGTGAGGGGGGTCAGTGTTGGGGTGTTCCTCCGAAAGTCCACAATCATCTCCACCGTTTTGAGTGTGTTCAGCTCCAGGTTGTTTTGACTGCACCAGGCAACCAGCTGTTCAAACTCCCTTCTGTATACAGACTCATTGTCATTTTGGATGAGGACAATGACAGTGGTGTCATCTGCAAACTTCAGGAGCTTTACAGAGGGGTCCTTGGTGGTGCAGTCGTAGGTATACAGGGAGAAGTGTAGAGGGGGGGCACCTGTGCTGATTGTACAGGTGCTGGAAGGGAATTTTAAATGTCTCACTAGCTGCTGCCTGTCCATCAGAAAACTGGTAATCCACTGAAAGATAGACATGGGAACAGAGAGTTGGTGTAATTTAGTCTGGAGAATAGCTGGGATGATAGTGATGAAAGCCTGAACTGAAATCCACAAAAAGGATCCTTGCATATGTCCCTAGTCTGTCCAGATGTTGCAGGATATGATGCAATCCCATGTTGACTACATCATCCACAGACCTGATTGCTCAATAAACAAATTGAAGGGGATCTAGAAAGGGTCCAGTGATGTCCTTCAGGTGGGCCAACACCAGTCTCTCAAATGATTTCATGACCACAGACGTCATTAATTCCTGTGATTTTGGGTGTCTTTAGGACAGGAATGATGATTTAGCATTTGAGGCAGCATGAGACTTCACACTGCTCCAGTGATCTGTTGAAGGTCAGTGGGAAGATGGGGGCCAGCTGGTTAGCAGAGGACCTAAGACAATCAGGTGAAACACCGTCTGGGCCCTGTGCTTTCCTTGTCTTTTTTTTTCGGAAGACATGGTACACCTCTTCTAACAGACCTTAAGTGCAGGTTGAGTAGCGGGAGGCGGGGTGTTGCAGGAGGTGTTGGTGTTTGTGTGAAGTGAAGGTCAGAGTGGGTGTGAGATTGTGTTTTACAATAGATTTGAAAGGCCCATTCAAGTCGTCAGCCAGATGTTGGTTCCCTACAGTGTGGGGGGCAGTAGTTTTGTAATATCTCCTGACCAATCACTTGGAGTGATTGGCTGAATCCATGTATCCCCTATCCTGTTGTGAGAGACACCTACCCCACTGTAAAGGTTAAACTATGCATGTTGTGTTCATTATAATGCATCAACATCAATATTTTCCAAGCTGCTATCTTTTCTGGTTGCATGAAAGTGAGAGGCTATAATTCAAACAATCACTATTTGCTGGTTCACCCACATGGAATACGATCTGCTCTTTAACATCTGTCCTCACTTAAGGTAGTTGAATCATAGTAGATGTGTCACCACAAATGCAATTCTGAATATTGAGAAGCTTATACTGAAGTTAAGTCCTTTTTTCAAACCTTTCAATACACTGCTGCAAATACCAATGTTGCATAAGTTGTGTTTTGGATGTTGGTTCCCTGAATGGGTTCAAGGTTTGACCTAGGTAGCATGGCCCAGTAAACCTCTGATGGTAGATGATGGTACTGGGGTTGCAAACTGTCACATATATGTTCCGTTCAAATTCACCATGACCAGCAAAATACATCCCAAACCAGCATGGACATTAAATAACCTGGTCTTTCAGCAAGGTAGGCTAGCATATTATGAGTAAATCCATACTCAAGAATGTTTATGCATAGGTAGGCACAGTTCATGCCCTCATTAGTAGCTCAGGGCAGCTCTTTCCTCCCTCTGTTGCTTTATGTTGCAGTTTTGGTCTTATCTGATCTTCCTTTCATAAGTGTTGGGGTGACCTGTAGCTGAACCCACCAAAAATCAATACTCATAAATCCAACCTGGCCTGTCTTCCTCCAAGTTCATTCGCTGTGCTCTAGTGCATTAATTATCCTGAAGATTTCTCACTCTCAGACATGGCATTAGTTCTTATTTCATCCTTGTTCCACCCTAATTCAGGGTTGTTTCTTTCTTCAGTTCCAAATCATCAAGGCTCCATACTTTTAGAGAGCAATTTAATATGGTAGCTGGAGAATGGAGTTTTCCAAATTACTCTTAATGTGGCGATGAGCAGTTTGCCTATGCCGTTCATTAGCAATAGAGATGCTATCAAGGCTAAATGGGTCTCCGCTAATACACTGGCCCAGTACCGTAATTAACTTGTCACTTATAAAGAAAATCTATAATAAACACTTGTTTTTCCTGAAGCCAAGGATTACCGAGATAAAGTTCTTCAGCATGCTTACCACATTGATTTGTGCTGGATTTATTTGGACTTCTTTTGGATTACTTATTGGATTTGTTTGTAGAAAATAAAATTTTAAATCTATTAAGTACTAATTTACACTCTTTCAATAAACATTAATACATGTGAAATCGAACTGCAATTTGCTTTTTGTCTGTCCCTGAGCCATATGTAATCTATAAAAGTAACTGTAATATGATTACACACATATTAAAATGCAGTGTAATCTAATTACAAATGCTCTGCGACTGTGTAATCCAGAATACATGTACAGTAGTCCATTACTACCCAACACTGTATATTTCATATTCACTGCCCAACAACCAATGCACTATGCAAGCAATAATATACAGTTAGCTGGTCATTATCACAAAATAAACTCCTACAAATTGATCAGACCCTAAAGAGGAGGGGTCAGATGGGATTTGTTTTGTGATAATGATTGTACATTATTCCACTTGGTTACTTACCACATAAATGGACATGACATTTTTTTTTTTTAGTTGAAATGAATTTGTTCTGTGTGAACAAAGCAATTGCTCAATGATACGAGATAAATGAAACAAGCACAGATATTTAGGAAATTGGTTTCCCATTATCAACGCCAATCATACAGTTTAATAGTCATTATACATATAACTCTAACTGCAGAATGTCCCAATTGACAAATCAGAATCACAGATTTCAAAATAACAATAGCACTAGCTGTTCTGGATATTTACTGTTACATTTCTTTACTTCAGTTGATAGAAAAAAACATCCAAACAAACACAAATCTTTGTATTTGCCATCTTGTGACTGTTGTAGATGTTGTGTTGACAATGACAGGCAGCATGCAGCAGTGATTGAAAGAGCTCCTCACCACAACAGTGGCAGCTGTTTTGCTCTGGCATGAGAAATGGAGTGTCGCTGCACTGCCTGATTTGTCAGTATAACAGGGAGTATGACAGACCTGTCAGTGTGGAACAGTTGTCATTCAGTTGGACCGTCTCTCTCTCTCTCTCTCTCTCTCTCTCTCTCTCTCTCAACTTTTCACACTTATCTGTAGTTCTGTCAGCTCAGTATACACCTATTTGGTAATTAAATGCTGTAATTAAAGAGCCCTTAAAATTTAAAGCGATTTGCTCGCTTGTTGACAGGGTTAGGCTGCATTTGTGTCTTTGAGGCTTTGTAAGGGATGAATTTGGTAGTCTGTTTACTTTATCCTCTGTATCTCTCTCTTTTTATCTTTACATGAGCGAGTCAGCAAGTTGTTTTGACAGGAGTGTTGTTCTGGCAGTAAAAGGGTGGCTTGATCGTTTAATGGGGAGAACAATGCCAAAGAAGGAGGCGCTTCATTTTGTTTCACCATTATGAGCCTTCACCATCCTTCATCCCCCTCTCTCTCACTCTGGATTCTCATTCTCACCACTTACTCTGTGAGCCTCTGGCTGTGCCACATTACCTCAGTAAAACTTCCGCTCGACAACATGTAATAGGCAATGTGCAATTTGTAAATTATGAGGTCCCAGAATAAAGACTGGTGATGGATCCAGCAGAAAGGGGGGTGTTGAGGTCCAAAAAACATAAATGAATAAAGAGTGCATTAAACACCTAGTTGACATTGTAAGGAAGTGGTGGTATGACGTAACAAAACTACATAAAAAATCTGTCAAACAGTGTGATGCCTGTTGCCGAATCTTATTCCGGAGGTGCTGGATCTGTATCGGGCTTGCCCAGGCACAAATTAAGTTTAGGTTATGGGACAATACTATTATTAAAATGCCTAAATCTTCTGAGGTTTAATCTCTTGAGGTTTAAGTCTGACAAAGAAGTACTTTTAAGCTACCATGTTGCAGTAATGATTTTAGATGGTAATGTTATGTCACTTTGATATGTACTGTACTATGGTCCTGTATGATTAACAAATTCATATACCATGGAAAAGCTCTCTAAGGTACTTTTTAAGAGTACTATGGGATTTTTGGGATAGACGAAAAATAAAGTATAGTTTAACCATAGAGATCAACCGATATTGACTTTTTACAACCGATGTGGTGTTACACATTTCTTCCCACTGGTTGAACAACTTGGAGCGTGCAGCAGAGTGAAACAGAGCCCATGTGCACTTAAAATAGTGCCGCTCTAGGCTTATATAGCAGTACAGGTTCCTACGTGACACAAACATGAATCAGAGGTGTGGAACGTCGTGCAGAGGTGCCGGAATGCCCATAGTTGACCATTCAACCATATTTTAACCCCTGTCTACTATTCACATGACACAAAAAATGCACATGTTGTAATGCGGTTTAGACGCTTAGGCACTATATTTTAACGCCCACCAAATCATGCTATTTATCGATAGATTGGATTTTTTTTTTGACCATGTCGCTAACAACAACAACAACAAAAACATTGTTTAACCGTGATACCATGTCAACATTTTTTTTTACCATGATTCTTTATATATACCATGGTAGGTTATGATACCATATTCATATACCATCATATGTGGTAGTGATGTCCAGTTAGTGAACAAATCATTCTTTTGAACTAGTTCTTTTTAGTGAACGAGTTGAATTGGTTCACCAAATCAGAGTCATTTGAAACAGTTTGTGTCTCGAGTCAACACAGATCCACAAGTTACTTTATCTTAGCCCTTTTGCACGTACGATCAAACTGGTGTGGTTACACTAGGCTGGGCCCAGATGTGTACAATCTGCATTTTTGCTTCTGTTTACAAGCAAAAGAGGGACTAAAGTGGTTGTCATAATGAACCAGCTGTTCAAACAGGCTTTTTAACATCACAGTATCTTTATTTTTTATGTCACAAATTTTAATCAATCACTAAATAAAAGTATAAGGCTGTTAAGTATAAGAGGCAATACGTTTAAGTTGAGACTCGAGAGATGAAATGAATTTAGTATTGTGCATGCAGATTATATTTGAAGTTCTGATGAGCTGGATCATGGTTTCTGTAAAAAAGGGTGATTTTATGAAGACTAGTTTAATCACTATATATGCTTTAGATACGTAGAACATCAGTATTTGTATATCAGTGTCAGTACTGGGTGCTTTAGGTGCAAAACTTTAATGTAGGATGTATTGTTAGATCACTGAATGAAACACTGGTGATAATAAACACCCTTATTATTATAGCTTAATTGAATATAATGTAATAATCAGCAATATGCACTTACATTACAAACATTTACTGAAAATGTTTGAGCATGTAATCCATGATGCCGGGGTATTAACATTACAGTATGTACAGTATTGTCATCGCATGATAACATAAAAGATCTGTTGAATAGACTGGCTAGTTTTTGGCTAGTAACTGGTTAATTGAAACAAACTGTCCGAAAGAACTGGTTCATGGAAAAGAATCTGTCCTCCCATCACTACTGCAAGGTACTTTAAAGAATGCAAAGGTATTACTGTCATCTTGGTGTCCAAAAAAATATGGAAATACAATATAATTATTTACAGTATTAGGGCATTCTGAGTTGTATTTGCATTTCTGTACTGTAGACCCACACACACACATTAGTGGTGAGAGTCGAATGAGCTGGCAAGAATGACAGCGAGATTGTCCTAGGGCTCTGAGCATGAATGATTCAAGAAGTGCTAATTGCTGGCAAGCTAATGTCTTATGAATCATTAAAATAAGTTGGCAGAGATATTTGTGTGGGTGAGTGTATAATAAAGAGGTGAGAGGTATTTATTAGTGCTCATGCATATTCACACCTTTTATCTACTCTTCTTGATGTACCTAAAGAAAAACAACTTATTGGCAGTAATTTTTTGTTGATTCTGGATTTAATAGCTCTCATAGCTTCTGTGTTTGTATATGCCTGGGATCAGTTGCTTTTAAGGCCTCACACAATTCCACATATGTCTGTTATATTATGTTATCAGTCCTAATGGAATAACCTTTAGGGCAGGGGCCTTAATGCTTTTGAAATGCAGAATTTACATCTCCTCAGATTTGCATTTAGATTTTAGAAGTAATTGTAGACATAGGCTTTGATTAAAAGAGTAACCTGTAATGGCAATCTGGCATTCTCTCAAAGAAAACTTGTCTTACACACTACCTAAATAAAAGAGCTTGTGTGAAGCCATTGTATATCCATAATGATGGACAAAGTGGCAATCTTTCTCTGACATGGAAAAAAAATACACAAACATCACAAAACCCACATGCCAGCACCAACTAGGTCAGTCTAATGCAGTATATCCGCTTATACCTAATTGAGCTTTTCAGTAGGGCATAAATGACTGCAGCCTCGGCTATGGCTATCTGGGGACTCTGGGTAATAAATAAGCTCACGTGGTGTTTAATAAAACAATATGAAAATATTGTCTTACCCTTAAAAGCCCTGTAGAAAGGGGGGAGGTATGTGGGCCATTGACTTCCCTTACCTTTTCCAGTCTGTTATCCCGGATTCGTGGGAGGCCCCTCCTCTGGTGTGTAAAACGAGCAGTTGTGCCTCATCCACCTTCTCGCACAATGGTCTGCAATTATATGGTGCATTTTTAACCTTAGCAGTTTAGACTGTGACTCGTTCACCCATTCACACACACACTCACACACCAATGACAGCAGAGCTGCCATGCAAGGTGCTAGCCTGCCATTGAGAGCATCTTGGGGTTCAGTGTCTTGCCCAAGAACACTTTGGCATGTGGAGCCATGTGGGCCAGGAATCGAGCCGCCAACCCTGCGATTAGTGGACAGCCCGTTCTACCACCTGAGCCACAGCCGCCCCAACGTCTGACCCACTGAACCTGAGTTATTATCCTAACTGGTGTCTCCCCAACTAAGATTTAATGCTGGCCCCCACTGGATCTGGGCTGAGTATGGCATTAGAAATCTGATAACTTGTCTCCCAGTGACACTTCATCGGTTTTCTATTTAAACATTTAGCTCCCAGTCTTTTGAAGCATACACGGTTATGTTTGGCTTCTGTCCATACACTTCATGACTGTTTGAGATTGATGAGAATCATGTTTCGTAGGATGTAGTAAGGAAACCTGTAAGAAAAATCATTCAAATAGGACACATAGGATTTTTTTGACAATACACAGTTTACCTTAACTATAGTTTTTAGAGAAATGACTGTAAAATGACCAGTATATTACAATAATATAATCATACAGTATTTAACCATAATATGAATTGCACCATGGGATGTTTCTGTGATGTCACATTAATCAAATTAAATTACTATTAATTTAATTAATACAGTAACAAACTGTAACTAAATACAGCAAATAACTGTGTGTATATCAGTGCGAACCCACTCCATCTTTTCCTGAGGGATGTATGTAAGGGCGTGGCCAGGAAATTACTTTTGGGTGGGCCTCAATAAAATGGATGGGCCAGATTTATTTTCACCAAAATTTTCCTTAACAACAGAGAAGCAGAACATTCAAAAAGTTATTTCACACTTTTAGAAATCAGAATATTGAAAATGTCATTTTTTTTAACTCTTTTATAAATATACTGTATGTTTGAAGTAAAAAAATGATCTCTATTATTCTGGGTGGGTTTGCCTTCCCTGGCCGACCCTTAATACACTACTGGATATAAGGTAAATTCTGTGTGCATACTAATTTCTTTATTAATAATTCCCAGTACAGTAATCTAATTACCTACTCTCAATAAACATTTTATAACCATCATCCCAGGAAAAATTCCATGTAGTAATCCAGAAATCACTTTATTTTCTGTATAGTTACACAGTACAAATGCAGTGAAAACTCAAAGCATGTCTCCCAATAAAGTCACACACACATACAAACTTATGTGAAATGGGCGATCCTCTTTAGATACTTTGTTGGCTTTAAGTTATTTCTGTTTAGGGAATTGTAAAATTAGCACAATCCTCAGAGAAGCAGGCTATCTGCTACAAGTTGTTTACAAATGGCGCCTGCTGACTTCTCAAGTTTCTCAATGCTTTTTCATCATGGGTTTTTGATCAATCACAGGCTACATCACCTCCCACAGTCCTTATACACACCAAAAGTATCTACCCCCTGAGTAGGAGCTAAAATGTCCTTAAAAACAACTATGAGGAACCCGTAGTTCCTCAGGTGAGAAAACAACATACAAAGTACGTTAAATGGTCTCTGCAATGGGGAGGGGACTACCTAATCTCAGGAACCAACTCTATCTATCCTAATCCTTCCATTTTAACACATTACAATATTTGTAATCCTATTTCAGACATGCTCCATAGCTGATGCTTTTCGGTAAGTTTAAGCCAGGGTTTAACTTCTGGCTCAGTGCAAAATGGAGCAACCCAGCCTTTGATTTTGTCTTTTTGGCCATTGGCCAGTTAATTTTACTGTGATGGACTGTACAGTGTTTCTCAAAGGGTCTGTTCTGGCATGATTATCTCTCACCTTTGACTGAACACATCTGTTCTATGGTCTTTTCAAGCACATTGCTCCAGTGACCTTGTAGAACCACACTGGTACAAAAAGTGACACATTGACACACAGTCATCTGTTATCTGAAAATGTATTTTGGTACAAGATTTTTTAATTACCGGTTGGAGTAGAATGTGCAAAATAAGTTGCTAGCATAATTTTTCCTTTGATGATATTGTATAAATGTGAGATTTAGATTTGTTGTACTGTACTTTAAAGATTCCATTAAAATGTCAAAATTAAAGTTGTGGTTTTAGTCCGTGAGTTTTCTTTTACACTATATGCTCGGGACAAAATTAATATATACAGATAGACACAATTAAAATGTATGGTCTCTCTCTCTCTCTCTCTCTCTCTCTCTCTCTCTCTCTCTCTCTCTCTTTGTTGACTCAGTTTGTACTACACAGATTTTTGTCCAATCAAATGCTCTCTAGAATGAGAATGCCTCTCCTTCCTATACCACCTGCAACAGACTGTCATGTAGCAATTCATGGCTCATGGCTGTGATGTAATTAATGCCTTTTAAATAATATTCTATTTTATAATCGCAACTGTTGAACAAATGCTATCTTTGCATTGCATAATTTATTCTTTGTATTTGGGTTCCTATGAGACATCTCCGTTAACAACCAGCTAAGCTAACGGGAGCATTGTAGACTTGTTTCCCTATACATCGTCTTCCAAACATTGGGCAATGGAATGCCTTTATAATCAGAGATTGGAGAAACCTAGTAGGAATATCTCACATCCACTTTTGAACAAAACGCAGCACATGTCTCTCCAACCCCATCGTAACCTGAAGGATAACCTCAATGTTAGCATTTTAGCTTGTTTCTAACCTGCTGTGACATTCTAATCAATTGCTGAGCAGACTGCATGACTTTGTGTTAAGAGGGACACCCTTGTCATATGAAATCATGCCCATTTTCAGCTTGCTCTCAGATCCTCTTCCTGTTAGATTTATGCCACAGATCCCAGATTGTAGCAGCTGAAGTGCGAGGCACCACGCCGAGCGGTGGTCTGTCACTCCCACCCAAGTACCGGCTCTACTGCTTTGGGAGTACCGACAAAGTGGTGCCTGGTAGTGACTGAAAGGGATGCATGCACAGGGAGCCATCCCTTAATGCAAACACAATGAGTGAATATTTAGAAACACCAAAAATATGGCATTTGAATTCTACAAATGCTCTTTCACAGTGGCTAGCAGACAACCGGAAACCTCACGTGTTGGTTGGTAAAGCAAAGTGGAGTGGAATGAAGTGGTGTGGACAGGGATGTCTGTGGGGTGCCCGTTAACCTCAGCCAAACCAGTACAGGCCTTTCCGCACCTCCGCTCCCAAATAATGACCCGTCTCGACAAACCAGAGCAAGTCTGCGCCTTATGAGGTTGAGGTTTCTAAGCAACACAAATGGGTATTCGAGAGACAAGGGCGTTTTATTTTCTTACTCCCACACTCGTTAAATTACAGTTTTGTTGCAGTTTCTAGCATCTAATTCAATGTTGCACTATCATAGTAAAAAATTGACAGCTTAAGTGCAGGGTGCCAATCAAACTGACAAAGAGGAAGCTCCACCAAATGTGAGCCCTAATCACCAGACCTGAGCTATATGAATAAAAAAAAGCTTTGAGACAGATTAAGCTTGAGGCTAAAATTGCAATTCAGCCACAGATCAGTTGAAAAGGTCTTGATATAGACTTGTCTTGGAAATATCAGAAATACTTCTTGACATACTGAGCAATCATACCAGATGCTGTACATCCTTTGACTTTGGGTTTTTTATCTCTGGCCAGCCACGTTTGGTCTAATATGCCAGTAATATCGCAGGACTAGATATCCACTCGATGAACAGAGCTGTGGTTCTCTGCACTGCTCAAAGCCACTTCATTACGTCCACTCTATCTCTCTCTCAACCTCTTCATTACACCTGCAGTGCAGAAGCAATGGCAGCCTCTGCAGAGTTTAGGATTTAGAAGGCTTTCTGATTGTTCAGAGAGATGGGAACAAAGGACATGAAGGGCACATTTACTTTAGAAGGACTAGGTAAAAGCTGTTGATTTCTCTTGAAGTCTACCTTACCTTTTTTTTTGCCACTTATTGGTTTTGATATATTGGTTGATAGTTAGACATTCATTTTGGAGTCAGCTTCATTTGGAATTTGCTTTAAAAAGAATATATATCTATATCTATATATAGTATTTGTAAGTGGATTTAAATAACATCAGGGTTTGCTTTCTAGGCACATGTGTTCAAAGTTGACTAATACAGACCCTCAAAGATACGTGTGTGTGTATATGTATATATATATATATATATATATATATATATATATATATATATATACAGGTCAAGAAGATTATGACTGTCAGCCAGAAAGGGTTTCAAAATTATGTGAAGATTGCACTTTTACAGATGGACTGTGAAAGACTGACCTTTGTCCATCCACTGTAAAATGTAAAATGCATTTGTAGGGGATGGTGGAAAAGAATACTTGGACCTTTAATCTATAATTTATATGTGTGTGTGTGTCTCTGGCAAAGGTCAGCCTGTTTATGGCCATCACTGAGACCCTCAACCCATTAAAACCCCTATTAGTGACATGACTTAGGTTAGGGCTGTTCAATTATATTTACATTTATGTTCTTAGTGAAAGCATTGTTACCTAAGTAACATAAAGGTGAATCTCATAAATCCAGTAAAGAACATGTCACGGTTTTATTTCACCCCAAAATCGGAAAAAACACATAATAAATTGTATTTTAAAGGCTTTAATTTATAGCCAAAAAAGTACCGTATTACAGTTATGAGAATATACCTGGTTGTGAAAATATTGACACAATGATTATGAAATACTTATTTATTTATTTGTATTTTTTTTTAATTAAACCTTTAATTTAACTCCTACCTGGCTTTCCTAAAAAGTGTTCTAATTTGTCAAAAAACCTTTTTGTCAGCATCATTTGTCTTTATTCAACATGACTGCACAAACACATTTATCTTTGTGTTTGGATGTGACAAGATCCCTGGAGACCATCAGACATTCTACAGCCACCTCACATTAGTCCTGAGGGAATGAGATGTGTCAAGATACATACTTATGCACTGACATGGATAGACAGATAGATGGACTGTATTGATCCAACTGGGGAAATTCAGCTCAACAAGAGGGCTCGCTTTGCTCCTTTAGCCCAGCAGTGTCAGCCTGTGAATCATGCAAATATGAGAATAAACATAGTCATTCCTGAAATCTATCTGTCTGTCTGTATGTCTATCATTCTGCCTACATATATATCTGTCTATGGAAATATATTAAAATAAAATTTGAATAAACATAAACGGGTGATCTGTCATACATTTTTACCAATCCATGTGCAGAAACAATACTGAAGACATGTCTGTTTGTGATTCTAGTAAGCAGTCTTTTGCAGATGATTTGCACCTTAAACGAAACATCCTGAGTAGCTTCTGTCCAAATAGATTGTGCCAGCTTGGCAGTAGAAAATATTGATTCAGCTCTCTGAAAGAAGCAGGTCAGTCAATGACTGGAGTAAATAACTGCTGACTCTGAGGGCATTAGAGCCTGTCAGACAATCTATCTGCCCACTGACTGCTGTCTATCTTTCTGTACACAGCAATGAGCCGCTGTTGATATTTGAACAATTGAGTGACAGGTGTCACAACAGATGCTTCCTTTCATATATAGATAATTCACCCAAAAAGGACATTTCTGTTACAGTGTATCAATTACTTACCTTACCTGTATGACTATCTTTCTTCACTGGAACACAAAAGGAAATGCTGTCAGCTTCAGTCACCATTCACATTCGTTGCATCCTTTTGTTACATACAATGAAAATGAATGGTGACTGAGGCTTAGTCTGCCTAATAACACTTCCACCTCTGTGGCTGCATCTCTGTGCACCAACCAATCTGAAGTGTCCAGTGAGAATTCCCACCTTATGTTACCCTGTTAGACTTAATACATTTAACACTGCCATCTATTGGTGATGAATGATATTACAAGTTCAAGCAGTGCCTATTGGCCTCTCCCCACCTATAGTGTTGCTTCCTCTCCATGGATTTACATCACAAATGGCACGGACGCACAAACACACATAATCGCAGGTCAAACGGAAGTTGAGTGTTTGCCATGCTAACCTTTTGCCAGTTCAACAATCACGACGAGAACATGAGGCAGCCCTTTGGTTTGTGTAATGTGCAGTGAAGCTATACTGCTGGAAGCTTGGATGACTCCCCTGATTATGTGAAGGTCAATTGAGCGTGCTATTAGGAAGTACAGACCGCAGTTCTAAGGAGTGTCGGCTGAGCAGCTAAACCGCTCTGTAATGAATAAAAGGTCACGCAGTCTGTAAGCCTAGTGCTTATCAGGAAACCTGCTTCCACACTGGGGATCCTTCAAAGTTCACATGCACTGATTGCATGAATATTTTGATTTTTTTAATAATGTGTGTTTGTACACCGAAGCCTTACTTTTGTGTGCAGGTGTCTATTGGAAAATGCCTCGGAGCAACTATAGCAAGGAACTAAAATCATGGTATTATCACTATGGTAATGAATGTTGCACTCTACATGTTTGTTCTCATATCATTCTCTATCTACCTGTCTTACTGTGTCATTTAATTGATGAATGGAATGATTCATTGAAATGCTCTATAGTGTACTCTGTTAAATACACTTCCATACCACTGAATCAAAGGACATGCATTTTTGTATCTCTCTATCAGTCTCTAAATCTGTCTCTCTGCCTTCATTTCTTGCCTTGTTGGGCTGATTCTCATGAAACCGGTCAACCTCATGAAAGGTAGTGTACCGAGTGAAGGAAGGAAATCAAGAGAGCTGGATCTAGGTGTGGCTAGGGTTTTAATGAAAATAAACAAATACAAATAACAATAACGGCTAGTCACAGGAACAAATAAAACATCCACGATGGGAAACAAGAACATAAACAGGAGCAAACATCTATGAAGGGCACTGGTTAAACACAGGCGGTCAAAACACAAACACATTCAACAACTGTCCAGGAAAGAGCAGACAACAGGGCTTTAAATACACAAAGCATTATGACTAAATGAAACACAGGTGAGGACAATAAAGGATAGCTGGCAATGATGAAAGCAGGGAATTATGGGAAGTGTAGTCCGGGAATAGATGACAGTGGAGAAACACAGGGCAGACAACAGTGAATCGTGACTGGTAGTACCAAGGGAATATCTCTATTATTTTTTTCTAAATATATTCTATATTATGAATAGATTATTTTTCATGTAATAGTAATGAGAACTAAGGGGTTACATTTGTATAACTGTCACGAAAACATGAAATTCTTAACGGCAATAGAAATATGCTTTATTTTCAATGTACAATATATATATATATATATATATACACACAGTGGGTACGGAAAGTATTCAGACCCCCTTAAATTTTTCACTCTTTGTTATATTGTAGCCATTTGCTAAAATCATTTAAGTTCAATTTTTTTCCTCATTATTGTACACACAGCACCCCATATTGTCAGAAAAACACAGAATTGTTGACATTTTTGCACATTTATTAAAAAAGAAAAACTGAAATATCACATGGTCCCAAGTATGCAGACCCTTTGTTCAGTATTTAGTAGAAGCACCCTTTTGATCTAATACAGCCATGAGTCTTTTTGGGAAAGATGCATCAAGTTTTTCACATCTGGATTTGGGTATCCTCTGCCATTCCTCCTTGCAGATCCTCTCCAGTTCTGTCAGGTTGGATGGTAAACGTTGGTGGACAGCCATTTTCAGGTCTCTCCAGAGATGCTCAATTGGGTTTAAGTCAGGGCTCTGGCTGGGCCATTCAAGAACAGTCACGGAGTTGTTGTGAAGCCACTCCTTCGTTATTTTAGCGGTGTGCTTAAGGTCATTGTCTTGTTGGAAGGTGAACCTTCGGCCCAGTCTGAGGTCCAGAGCACTCTGGAGAAGGTTTTCGTCCAGGATATCCCTGTACTTGGCCGCATTCATCTTTCCCTCGATTGCAACCAGTCCTCCTGTCCCTGCAGCTGAAAAACACCCCCACAGCATGATGCTGCCACCACCATGCTTCACTGTTGAGACTGTATTGGACAGCTGATGAGCAGTGCCTGGTTTTCTCCACACATACCGCTTAGAATTAAGGCCAAAAAGTTCTATCTTGGTCTCATCAGACCAGAGAATCTTATTTATCACCATCTTGGAGTCCTTCAGGTGTTTTTTAGCAAACTCCATGCAGGCTTTCATGTGTCTTGCACTGAGGAGAGGCTTCCGTCGGGCCACTCTGCCATAAAGCCCCGACTGGTGGATGGCTGCAGTGATGGTTGACTTACTACAACTTTCTCCCATCTCCCGACTGCATCTCTGGAGCTCAGCCACAGTGATCTTTGGGTTCTTCTTTACCTCTCTCACCAAGGCTCTTCTCCCCCGATAGCTCAGTTTGGCCGGACGGCCAGCTCTAGGAAAGGTTCTGGTTGTCCCAAACGTCTTCCATTTAAGGATTATGGAGGCCACTGTGCTCTTATGAACCTTAAGGGCAGCAGAAATTTTTTTGTAACCTTGGCCAGATCTGTGCCTTGCCACAATTCTGTCTCTGAGCTCTTCAGGCAGTTCCTTTGACTTCATGATTTTCATTTGCTCTGACATGCACTGTGAGCTGTAAGGTCTTATATAGACAGGTGTGTGGCTTTCCTAATCAAGTCCAATCAGTATAATCAAACACAGCTGGACTCAATTGAAGGTGTAGAACCATCTCAAGGATGATCAGAAGAAATGGACAGCACCTGAGTTAAATATATGAGTGTCACAGCAAAGGGTCTGAATACTTAGGACCATGTGATTTTTCAGTTTTTCTTTTTTAATAAATGGGCAAAAATGTCAACAATTCTGTGTTTTTCTGTCAATATGGGGTGCTGTGTGTACAATAATGAGGAAAAAAATGAACTTAAATGATTTTAGCAAATGTCTGCAATATAACAAAGAGTGAAAAATTGAAGGGGTCTGAATACTTTCCGTACTCCACTGTGTATATATATATATATATATATATATATATATATATATATATATATTTAGAATTTTTATGTATTTATTTATTATTTTAAAGTAAAATAAGACCAGGCCGATAGTGATGCTTGCTGAGGCAAGCATAACTATTACTATTGCTCATACTTAGGATAAAGAATTTTACATTAACTGTAAACCATTTGAGCTGTGGACATGAATGTGTTACGAGAAGGAGGGCGTGGCCAGTCCGTGAGGGTGCACAGCCGGCCCTGACTCACTCAATAAGTGGGAGAGAGAGATAAAGGGAAGCTGGAGACGTCAGTTAGAGAGAGAGATGCACGAGCTGTGTGTCTGTGTGTCTTCTGTAATGCACTTTATGTAATGTTACCATTAAAGTTTATGTTGATAGTCCACCCGGATCACGCCGCCTCCTTGCCCACCCTGAGAAATATGTTACAGAATGATACTTCAAATTGTGTGGCATATTGAGGAGAGGCATTCTTTTTCAATGAGATCAGATTTGTGATTGTTGTGCAGCGGATGATAAAATGTGCACCAAAAAAAAATAAAAATTAAATAAAATAAAAAAGATTAATCAATGACAGTCTAGGCCTGTTTCAGCACCAGAATATCATATAGACAAGAGGACAATCCCTGAAATGAATTCCAGGCCAATTTGAACTCTGTGACTTGATTAGTATTTCAATCTCTATCTAAACCTCTCTCTCACCAAATACAGATTTTCAATTATACAGGTATAAGTGATGTGTTTACATACTTCTCAAATGAATACTGTACAGCCTAAAGTTTGTTTGATTTAAACAACTGGCTAGAGGTGTTTTAAACATCAAGTCACTGTGATTATAATATCATGGGTTGAGGCACACAAGGCGTTATCGGCAAGATTAACAAAACATTATTAATTTCTTAGATTTTGCAACATACTGGCATTTTGACTATGAACAGACCACCCATGTCTTTCCTTATGTTCCAACACATGTTACGTTATTCTACCCATCTTTTTCTTTAACTATAAAATGTCTTAAAATATTACGAATATCTCTGCATTAAGAAAACAGCAAAACAGGACATTTAAATAAATATAACTAAATTTTCAAGCATAGCATTTCACAAAAGGAGTTTGAAAGTTGTCAAATTATAAAACAAATGGAGCCTAAAATTATGTGGACACTTTCATGGTCAAACGTTAGCGGAACATGCCCATGGTTAATGTGACACCTCCATTCACTATGCTAGAACATCTGCAGAACTGACTTTATGCAGCCACTAAACATCAGCTTGGGACATGTTTCTTAAAATGAATTGCAAAAATGTCTCAAAAAAAGTGAAGTTGGATTTGAGAAAAACAAAAAGGGCCACTGTCCAAATAATATAATGTAGTGTTTGTGTTGAGGTTTCAGTTGAGGTCAACTATAGATAATCTCTTAGGAATCATGATCTAATTAACTGACTCCTGAAGTTCAGAGCGAAGACCTAATAGACAGCAACTTCTGAAACATTACGCTGGCAGTCTCTCCAGTGTGGGCAGCAGGCCTGTTTGGTGTTTATTAACCTTATCATTGACAGGTTTGACTTATTAAACAGAAATTTGGAAGAATATGAAAGGGAGTCCATTCATGGCCTTCCCTGTACTGAACCCTTTATGATAAACACAATGTTACTCAACCAGCCTCATCAACAAAGTTTTGCTAGTGAACAGAATGCATATGTTGGTCTACCTGCACCTAACCAGCACTAACTGGCCAGAAAGGAAAATGAATGCTGGTCTAAGCTGGAATTTTCATTATGGTCAATGGTCATCTTTCTGGAAGCTTCACACCCATCTCAACTGTAAAGGGGAAAGCTGTGTCATGAGCAATCCTTCTACTCTTTTGTATTCTATCGTTACGTTTTCTTTTCTTTGTTTTGCCTAGGCTTAAAGGCTATACGAGAACACATGTCAACCCCATGGCATTTCCTGTACACACTTGTCTGTCATTGGAAAGCAAACACCTTCCCTTGCTCCTCAATGGATATGCCACCTTTCCTCCCTCTACTTTCATCCCTCCTTTATTTATGAGCTCACCCCTTCTGAAATAAAGCTAGAAAATGCAAGAACTTCAGTATGAATGAGGTGCTTTGTTTCCTATATGTAAAAGCATTGTGCTCTTGGATTTTCTTCGCACGCGAACGCAAACACACGCAGAGTCAGTAGCACCCTAACCCTTCGCCAGAAAGGCACTTTTCAGAGCAATAGAAGTTCACCTCACAAATCATCCACCACTGTTGGCTCTAAGGAGACCACGCGGTTGCAACACTCTCTTCCAACCTCTTGGTCATGGTCAAAGGAAGTACTTGAGTCCAACCTTCAATTATACACAGTAAATCTGATCAGAGCCTCGAGAGCACTCGCAGGGCTGCTATCAATCAGCAGTATCCTGAAACAGAGGCCAGACTGCCCTGCTACGTAATGAGAATGAGGTATAGCTCACTCAAAAATGAAAGTTCTGCCACTGTTTACTCACTCTTTCTTCTACTCTCTATCCCTTTAATTATGAGTTTTAGATCAGAGCTGGGACGATCTGTCATGGCTTGTAGTGTGCTTGCAATAGACAGGAGAATGTAAACAACTTTTACGATGATGACTGTAGGTAACTAATAAAATAGATTGGCGGTTTTGTGAGCTTTTACACTCTAGTGACTCATACTCTACTACAGAAACCTCGCTATCAAATGCTGTGACTTGTTCGCCCTGGGGGAGCATGAACGGATTGTTTCTGGCAGTGTGGCCGAGCGTGTATGTGTGTGTGGCGGCAATGTTTGCATGAGTTGATCCTTATCGGTTTGAGTTTTACACTGAATGCCACACTGATTTGATTTGACGAGATAACGGGCCATCAATAAGCCCCAGCCTCTGCAGATTTTCAAAGCTGGATGAGGATTAAAAAAAAAAAAAAAGAATGTCACGGAAATTATGATAAGGGCACCATCCAATGCTTATTTGTTTTGTCTAAATTGAATTAGTCATTCGTTAAGCTTGTGGGAGAGTTAATTGGATTTGAATTAATTGAAGAGGGGTAGGCTGAGAGAGGAGATGGCGTATTATTACCATATCATGCAGTGAGAGGGAGCGATAGAGAGATGAAATACAGAACGGTGAATGATAGTATACGGAGAGATAGTTTATCATTTGCATGAGCGAATCTGTTTGTCAGAGCTCTACGGACCTGGTGGTTTTGCATGCTTTATGATTTCTTCTCAATGGAAAAAGCAGTGATATTTTAAGGCATATTTATTCATTTATGTATTGTATGTTTTGTTAGGCTTGAACTGAATATCCATGTTGATTTTGGAGAGGTGCAATTTCCCATTAATCAAATTTTTTATTTTTTATAATTTTTTTGGCATTTACTTTAGGCATGAGTCATGTCTGCAACTTTTTAATGCCACATCAAATGTCCCTATTACTTGACATAGGTGCCCTAAAAAAAATCACACTTGCCCCTATGAAAGCCCTCAGCGCTGGTCTGCACTTTTTTCAGCAATCTGAAGCATTCACTGCTTGTCAATAATTTTGCGGGTTCAGGGTTGCAGATATCGGGTTCGCTCATATCTTTAGAGGGTGGGCTTTTGGAGAGAATGTGTGTGCTTGAAGTTAACAAAGTGGCTGAAATCGCTTATCCCTTGATGGACCTTCAGGGTCTGACACGTTTCATATTTTAACACTGATTTACATCACCTGACCTTTTACTTTTTGGCCTGAAACTTTATGACATCCTCCGGAGAGGTGACCTGAACATGATCATTTAGAAATGACTAAGTGTATGTTTTTTAAAAGGAAGTTAAAAAAAGTCCCTTAACCTGTTAATATAATAGTAAATACAGTTCCAAAAAGTACATTCATACTCATAATTGCACACACACCCACACACATACAAATACTTATTGTAAATAGATACAAAGATGCATACATACACGCATACGCACACACAAAACTTTTTCACATAGACAAAAAAGTTGTTTTTGGAGACAGATAAAACTATATAGATGAGAAAAAGTACAAAATATGCAAAGAAAAGAAAAGAAAATTTGACTCATTTTTGACAGACTTACTATACATAAAATGACTGAAATATGCACTAGGAAATTTGTAATAAGTAGGTTAATAAGTTATGATCAATTGTTGGTCAAGTTGGGATCTAGTCAAAGGTTGGGAGACCAACTAAACGGCTTAAACCAGCTAAGACCACCTTAGCCTGGTTTGAGCTATTATTATTTTTGATTTATTTTTATTTTTGTTAGCAGGGCTTTATTAATTTTTTTTTAGCTGTTTTTAACTGTTACGATTTAGCTAACTTCATCCACAATCTGACTTGATGATGGTTTAAGCAACAACAAGCAGCATTTATATGATTTCTTTATGGGCTTGAGAATTGTAGTTGTTTTGTTGATAAATAAATAAATTAAATTAATTAATTATTGCAAACTAAAATGTCACTATCTTGCTCAGAGAGATGCAGGGACTCTGCACTCTTTATGGACTCCTTCATTTATCTGACTGCAGCTAAACTCAAGTTGCTTCCCACTTGTTTCTATGGCAAAAACACTCTCTCCCAAGAGTAAATCTGCATCAAGGCCCTGTGGAAATCTTTTACTTACCAGAAAAGAGCCTAAACCACTTACTCCCATTGTGTTAACACTAAAATGTGTGTGTGTGTGTGTGTGTGTGTGTGTGTGTGTGTGTGTGTGTGTGTGTGTGTGTGTGTGTGTGTGTGTAGACAGTGGACACTGTTTGCACTTTACGCCTTGGCCAGCAGAGGGAGCTGTGTCAAATGGACAAAAACACTGGACTTCACTGTGTGGCCAAACACACACACGCACACACCTCTGTCCCTGTGGGGATACAGAATGGATTCTCTCTCCAGTAGTGGCATTAATCAATCTACTTGATTTAATGACTGTTCGCACTTCATTTTAAGCACTCTCACATAATTTTTTACAACCGTCATTGGTTACTCCTGCAGTTAGCGTAGACATTACAATGCTTTTAGTCAGCTGAAAGTGATGAGCTAAGAAAACTTTTTTGACATTTTATTGTTGGGGGTTTTTCACTTATATGTCTATATGCACACATTACAAAACATAAGTGTTTTTTTTAACTGTAGTACAAGTGTGGTTAACTACAGTACAGAAAACATTTCGGTTACATTTGTGACCCTGATTCCCTGAGTAGGGAACGAGATGCTGCATCAGAGATAAGGCACATGGAACAACCCAGGTGGTCAAGGGGTCTATAGAATTACACCAATGTATTATCTAGAAGGATGTCATGGGCTCCATATAAACGTCTGCTTGATGCCAACTTTTCTTCTAGAGGCACGAACCTGTGCGGCAACCAGGGAGTAACGGCCAACTTCTCAGCATCTCGTTCCCTGCTTAGGGAACCAATGTTACATAAAGTAACCAAGCCATTCACTTTCGTAGTTCAGAGCTGATGCTTTGATAAACATATACCATAATGGCAAATACTAACTAACAATACTAAGGTCATGCAGTTAAGTTCCTAGAAAACATACATACTGAGAAAATGTATAGCTTTAATGCAATGTAAGTTGCTTTGGATAAAAGCATCTGCCAAATTAATAAACCAGAAACATTTACATATATGCATTTGACAGACGCTTTTATCCAAAGCGACTTATTACAGGGCAAATCCCCCCCAGAGCAACCTGGAGTTAAGTGCCTTGCTCAAGGATACAATGGTGGTGGCTGTGGGGATCGAACCAGCAACCTTCTGATTACCAGTTATGTGCCTTAGCCCACTACGCCACACTACTCAAGGGGGTGATAGAGATAGTTTCAAAAGTCTGTGCCATTTGAACTGTGTTATTATTCAGGTTTGTTGTTCTAACTCTATTGACGTTAACTTACTTAATCAGCAATATTGTCTTCAAACCGTTGCTTCACCATGATAGTAGTTTGTGTGAAATTTAAAACTCACCATAGAAGTGGACATTTTACACTAACGTCTGCCTATAACGCTCCCTTGCGGCAACACTAAGAATGCAACGCAGACTTGCATTCTGTTATGAATTGCATTCTGACACATTTTGAAACATGACAACCAACAAATTAGACTTTACATAGCAAGAAACCTCTGCATTCATGTACTTGAATAAAGTGCATGAACTAACCAATAAACCTTGAATTTGACAGAAATGTAACTTATTTTTATCCCCTATTCCCCTTGCTTTTGAATTGTATGGCTTTTGAATTATTACATTACTTAGAACTGTAACACTCATGCTAGAGTTGATGGATTGAATTCATTACAGGGTGTTGTTACAAAAACGTTTTTATATAATTTTATATTTTCGAAGAGTAGGTGAAAGGTCTCTTAATTTCCTTTTGATTGTTTATCTTTCGTTCAGAAACAGAAATTACATAACCGCCTCTGCCTCAGCCGTGAGTGTATGTTTTGGGAATAGTAGTGATGAAGAGTACGGAAATTAGGGTTTAGAAGCTGCATGAGACATATAACCTTGGGGCTGTTATCCCTGCCGGACCCAGTCAGCTCTCAGAGTAGTAATTTAACTGTCTGAGACAGTAGGAAGCTGTATTTGCTGTCTTACTGCAGTGGAGCAGAACAAAATGTATTGCATTACTAACACTAGAATCTATTTGTACAGTGAGATGGTCATCCTTAAAGGGATAGTTTAGTCAAAAATGCACATTCTGTCATCATTTACACTCATCTTGTTCCAAACCTGCAACTCTGCCCACCATGTGGTTGTAATTGAGACAGATGGTTTAGTAAGGTGGCACTCTGTGGCTTATGTTTCTGTCACTTCATTTCACATTGTTTAAAGCCCCACAGGCTTGCATGATTTCTGGTTGAGTTGGTTTCGTTTTGAGGCACCGCTGTGGTCGTTTTGGGAGTGAACTCATGATGGACAGATTTGTGAATGAAGGAAAGGGTGATGCTAAGTTAAACTGATATTTCAGTGTGTTTTCTCTGAAAACACAAGTGCACACCTACAATCTGAAATAGAGCAAAATGAAGAGACTGCTAGAGGCACATGCCAAAACTCTCTCTCACGCTGTTACGCTTTGAGATGGTTCCAACTTGTCATGTTGAGTGAGTTCTACTCAATCAACTGCAGACTTTTAATTGACGTAATCAGTATTCAGTGTCAACTATTGCAATACACAAATAATTTATTCACCTCACCATTACACCAGTTATGTAATTGTGTGCTGTAAGTCTATCTATGTATCCATCCGTCCGTCCGTCCGTCAGTCCAAACATCCTTGCAATATGATATTATATTACATAATATTTTGGTGATTGTTAATGAGTTTTGGTAGGTGTTTATACTCTCAATGTATATGAGTTAATGCATGTGTCCTAAAGGCATGGGATAAAGAGTCTCTGAGTTATGTGCAATATTTTTCAACCATCCTCTTGACAGTCAGACTTTCAAAACTGGCGAGCCACAGGTACATGTTCCAACAAGATTACAGCTGTGGCACAAATAGCTTTCATTCATTTGGGTGATAAACAGATAAATATTTAAGGCCTTTTGTTTTACTTTAAATTAATGAATGTTATATTTATATAGTGCTTTTCTGATACTACACTCAAAATGCTTTACATAGTGAATAGGGGACTCCTGTCCTCAACCACTGCCAGTGTGCAGCATCCACCTGGATAATGTGACAGCAGCCATAGTGTACCAGTACGTTCAACATAAACCAGGACCTCGGTTTAAAGTCTCATCTGAAAGACAGTGCCTTTTTAAAGTACAGTATCCCCATCACTATACTAGGGCTTTAGGACCCACAAAGACCACAGGGTGAGCACCCTCTGTTGGCCTCACTAACACCTCTTTCTGCAGCAACTGCAGTTTTCCCCAGGAGGTCTCCCATCCAGGTATTGACCAGGATCAACTCTGTTTAGCTGCAGTGTGTAATGGTCGCTGGTAAATCTCCACCTTTGACCAGTTCTGACCAGCAGCTCTTTGTGTAGTTATAAAACTGCCTTTATAGGATTACTGATAGGACTGGAGTATTCACCTCTTGTGAGTGCTAATGATTTCATAAATATGTTTCAAAATTACTATTCATTACTTTAGAAGTTCAACTTTTTAAATGAAGTAAAAAATACTTAGTGCACTTTTAAGTAATTATATAACCTTAAGCCCTATCTTGCCCCCTGTAAAAAAAAAACTTGTCCTCATAAACCCAGTTCCACCCTATTCCCCTAATGTTTAAAGGCTGTAGATGTTGCTAAGTTCAGCACACTTAACGTGCATCACATAGTATTTGGTGAAAGATACATGTATTCGGCTAACCACATAACGCTTGTTTTCTTTTCAAATCCCACTTTTCCACTTTCTGCTACTTTCTAATATGAATATAATGCCTAAATAAGTAATTACACGGTTCCGGAAAGCCTAAGTAATTGATGTATTGATGAGGCTGGCCAAGACATTTATCCTACATGTGCAGCCACACAATTACCATAATTACCCAGAGGATCAGTATTGTATAACATGGTCATATCAGGGCACCATTGGGCCAGCAGATTGTGTGATTGTGGCAGATATGTCTGTTTTTGTCCATTCTTTTGGGTTCCCCTTCTTAAACTCACAAAACATTGTCTTGTTAATTACATGTGATTTAACCAATCTATTTATGGTGTGTTTACACCAAACGACATGCTTCCTCTCATCTAACCTCCAAAACAACAAAAACAACTGCTCATCGAAAGACTAAGAGCTATTAGTTTCTTTGCGTGTTGCGCGAAGAGGAAGCTGACCCCAGATCAAATAAATCACTTGTGTTTGCTGTTTTCCAGTTGGTATTTGGCAGCTCCTAATTTCCTCCAGGTGCATGCAGTGAGGACCGTGACACAGTACACAAACATTAGTGCTTTCCGATCTTTTCCTGGTGTATTTGGATGCTCAATTGAACCAGATGGTCCATTTGAAGAGCCCCTTGAATCTGTTGCCCACGCTTAACCGCTGCTACCACCCATTCCTATTAAACAGGACCATAAAAATAACTAGCAGTCCTACTTGTTGACTCATGTTGGCCTTGGCAGAAGGTGGTGCAGGTTTTTTATAATGCTGGCAAAGCATTGGTTTCAGAGAGAGATAAAGATTTTAAAGAAATGCAGTGACATTCAGACATTTTAATGTGTGGCTTAAGAGTCCAAATATTGGAATTCGGGGGCCACAGAAACATTTTAACTTCACTTATTTTGTATTATTATATTATTATTCTTATTAACATAATTGTTTGCGTATAATAAACGCAGAATTTTATTTTAAGTGTTTTTTGTTGTTGTTGCACATTGTAGCATGTCAAAAGCGTTAAAATGGGTTTGTTTTTAGAACCCAAACCTGATTTCACCAGAGTTGGAGTCTTGATTTTGTGGTCTTGGTCACAAGACCTCTTGAGACCGTATAAACGCGTCTGGATCAGGGTCTCGTTACTCAGTGTCTTGATCTGGGTCTCAACACTTAAAGTATTGGTCTGGATCTTGTCTCTGCTTATGGTCTTAGTCAAGACCACAGTGTATTACCAGAGCACTAAATGTGATAATTACAACCACTAGTTTGCATGGGATCTTCACAATTTCTGTGAATTTTCAGGTAATTCTGCCTCTGTGCCATTATGCATGCTTCGACGTGCACCTGTCGCTCATCACATGAATATAAGTCCAAGAAATATGGTTTAACAACACAAAGCAATCATAAGTGATTTATGGTTATAACTGCCTTGTGGAAGCCATGACTTTACTTGTGGTAGCCGTGGGACCAGATGAGCTTGTTATGTTGTGGCAGGTGTAGGCAGGAGTAGCCTGTATTCTTATTCCAGTTGTTGGCAGAGTAGGGTTGCACAATTAGGACTAAAATCGTAATTGAAGATTGTTTCCCTTTTATATTGTAATCACTATTAATAATATTGATTAATATACATTTATTGCATGCCATTTTATTTATATAGCTACCTAAACAAGCCAAGAACTTGAAAAAAGTCCTGTTATTATCGATGAAGATGTCTACATTGCACAATACCTTTCTTAATTACATTGTTTCTACACTTTGTAGTTTATTATGAGATCTTTCGTGAGAGTGCAGCAGCAGAACTCAGTCTGTGAGTGCGTGCTGAATGGATTTCTTCTGAGCTGGTGACTAAACACAATTATTTAATAACGTTTTTTTACTTAACTTTTTTATTTACACTTTTCTTTTATTCATTTTCTTGGGGAAAACCTGAAATTAAAAGGTGGTAAAGTTTGATTGTTGACTTCTTCCTTTTTCAATAAATTAAAATAAACTGTTGAATACTATAAATGATTGCTGCAATAAATTCGGCATTTTGGTTAATTAAAATGTTCTGCCTGGTTCTTGGACAGACAGGTCTTGGGGATAGGTCTTGGTCTGGATCTTGGTCTTGAGGGTCTAGTCTTGGTCTTGGAGGGTCTGGTCTTGATCTGGGTCTTGGAGGCTCTGGTCTTGGTATTGGTACTGGAAGATCTGGTCTTGACTACACCTCTGGATTTCTCTTCTCAGTTCTAGATTTGATGGAAACAACATGAAGAAATGGAATTAACTTCAGATTTTTTACTCTGTGAGCATGAATAGAAGTTGAAACAGCTTGAAACAGTAAGAGGTGATGAATACAAGTGGGTTGGCTGGAAAACTATTATGGGCTCTCTGGCTCTCAGATGCTGGGCATTCTTGTGGTCACAGACAGGAAATGTCACCCATGTTGGACTGAACCGGTGGTCCTTGCTGTTAACATACACTCACCGCTCTGGGGTCCACACTCGCCAGCATAGGTGGTCTCCAGAAGTAATAGATTTGGAATTTCAATACAGTACCCTTTTTAAAAGCCACTGGATAGCTTTTTTATCTCTCAAAGATTTCAGTTATTCAAAGTCTAGCTTTCTTAACCTCCTGTTTTTGGTTTAAAGACAAAGCATTTGTTATATATTGGGTGGGGAATCGAGAAACAGTTAGAAATAAAAACAAATACTCTGGTCTGGTCTGATGAACATTACATGACCGTGGCAACATGTTTGCAAAACTAAATTATGTGCCTTTTTACACGTTTGGCTGCAGTTCCCAGTAAAATGTCCAGAGGGGGGGCGCCAAAACAAGTAAAATGATCATAAACAGACAAGTTTTTTTAGGTTTTAATAAGTGACACTTACCTCCCTAACCTTAACTTTAACCTAAACCTAACATATGGTGATTTAAAATGAAATGGGAGGTAGACACAAAACAAACATCCTTACCCCATTTGAACATGTCAGGATGCCGGTTTGATCAGCCTCGTTGTGTTTGTGTCTGTGTCGTTGTTCGTCCGTAGCGCTTCGCTGTCTTGTTTGTCCGCCCGCGCGCTTTGGCGCGTGGTGTTTGTGTTCGTTCACCATGTGTGTCTGCACGTGTTGTTTTCCATGCGCGCAACTGTCAGCTGTCACCCCTCCCTCTTGTTACCTTGTTAGCTCAACATTACACTCACGTGTCACTCCTCATTAGCCTCTCTTTATTTTCCCCTTGTGTTTTTTGTCTCTTGCCAGATCGTGTTTTTGCGTGTGTTATTCACGTCGAGCTAATCTTGCTCTTTCTTGCTATTTTTTGGTAATCTAGTTATCTAGTCAAGTTTTATTTTTTTTCTATTTAGATTTACTTTGGATTCTTAGGGTTTTCCTATTTTGCTTTTCTTTTGCTGTGTCTTTATCCAGCTTGCTCAACCCTGATTTGATTTTATTATTTTTATTTTTTATGTTTCCTATTCATTTTGCTTTACATTAACTTTGTATAGTTTATTGATTTTTGCTTCATTTTTCTCATCCCCTGTGGCTTGCATTTCGAACAGTTTAGCCTTTCCCCTTTTTCCCCTTTTCCCCTCTCCAGTCTCACCGTCTTCCAGGCTGCTGGACAGAGCCTATTCCCTCGCCGCCTCCGGGCTACCAGCGGTCATCTCCCTTCCCCCTCGCCGCGCCTCACCTGCCTGCACTGCCCGTTGCTTCCCCCGTCTCATTCGCCATCATCATTGGCCTCTTTTGCAGACTGCTCTTGGTTGGGAGTTACCGTCCGACGGACCCAGTCTACGTTTCCTGAGGCCGTTACTGTCTGTAGACCTCGTCTTGTCCGGCCCGTGATGGTCAACTTCCCAATAAACTGTTTTGAACCCTGCAATTGAGTCCTCTTCCTTCTGAACCCTGACAGAACATGTCCAAAAACAAAAGGAAAAATTCAAAGCACATTTTCTGAAGCAACCACGTCATCTCGTGTCACTTCTATGACGTCTCACATGTCAGATTGCTTTCTTGACTATAGTCTCGAACCGCATAGTTCAGAGTCCAAAGTCCAACACTCTATCAGTTGTGCTACTGCAGAAGCTAATCACATTGGAATAAGTGAGTAAATGGTGGGTCTGTAATACAAGCATTAAAATATATCATGTTTCAAATGATGCGTTATAGTAAAAGTGTTTTGATATCATACATAGCAGTGTGTGAGTAATAGTGCAAAAATAAGTGTTAATAAAGTCATAATCAGCCATTGTACTTGTGGTTTGTGTGAAAGTGAATAAAACGCACAGTTGTTGTAATGCCTCCAATGTTCATTTCACAAGGAAACTGCAATGAAACCTAGAATTCAGCACTCAAAAATATATTTATTGTAATGTTCATTCAATGAGACTATTATTTTCATGTGTAACAACATTTAAAATGGGAAAGGAGGAGGCGGAAACCAGACGGACCATCAAAATAATGTTTAATGAAAACTTACAAAGACAAACATAAACACACGGCAGCTTCGTGTGGCTCTCTGCTGTCGCATCCGGCTCAGCTTTAGTCCTCTCCTCGGCTGATTAGCCTGAATGGGGGCCGGCCGTGCGCACTCATGGCCCCACCCTCCTCCTCGTCACACTCCATTGCCTCAGGCATGACCTACACCCCCCCCCCCCACCCCCCTTTGTGATGGTCATGCCTTTCGAGACCTGGGAGGGAGACAAGGGGAGGGAAAAGGGGAGAGGGAAAGAGCAAGGCAGAGCAACAGTGAGAGAGAAAATGGAACCAATAAAAAATATATATATTTTCTTTAAAAAAAAAATTTGTCAAGAAAACTTGAACCCAGTCTAAGTCAGGGTACTAAAAGAATTGTTAATGGAATTGGAATCAGAGCTAGAACCATTCAATCCCTTATGATTTAGCTATCATTTTGGAAACACTCATTTACTAATCTTGGTTAATGGATCAGATATAGGAATCAGAGCCAAACTTGTTAAATTTCTTACAATTCCATTCCCTAATTATAAAAGGACCATTCAAGAAGACATGTATGTAGGTCCTATTCATGTAGAACTGTCCTCCCTTTGCTTTTATCATAACACAAAGCCTTGTCCACTGATATAACACTCTCATGGTAACATTTTTGTCTTTAGTCAGACCATATGGTTGGAACCATCCCAATGTGTCAATCTACAAGTGAGCATTCAAAATATTTTACAATTCTGAACCCATTTCTGACATCACTTCAACAACAAATATTCGTAGACATCACAAATATTAATAGCAGTCTAATAACATTGGATCGCTGGCAGCCTCACGGTTCGACCCATTAAAATCATGACAGTTCTTTCATCAACAGGCAACTGCTTGTGGGCAGGGACACTGAATAAAACAATACAAAGTGGATGATTGAATTGTCACCTGTATGGAATGAGAGAGTTATTCTTTCATTAAGATGATGATGGTCATGTTGATAATTAACTTCCTGCCATCATGCACGCAAACTGTTTATGAAGCAAACACCAAGTCAGTTGTATTTCTTTGTCAGGTCAAGGGAGGATCACTCTAGTTGCTGAATGCTCAATATAAGATTAGATTAAGTCACTACAGCATGACAGAGAGATTACGTTGAGTTAAAGTGATCAATGTACTGAATTCTGCTGGGCTTATCTGCATTGACCCATGGCCTTGAGATGTACTGTATGGTGACTGCTGACTCCTTTTGATTCAAAGGATTCGACTCACTGGGATGAATCAAAAACCCAACAACTAATGTGATTCTGATTTACAGAGCTGTAAAATACAAAGACATGCACACACACATGCCTATATAAAGACTTTCTGACAAAGTGCAGGTCCTCACCCACAGCGTATGTGAGGGTGTGTTCAATCTAAGAAAACATCTGTGTGGTATCTGCCCATACTTTTATTGTTTGCATTGTTTTTTACAGATTGTGGAGCTTTTAAATGGATATTATCATTATAGGGGAATTCTCCATGCGCTCGCCCAAGTGTCCTGCTGAAATGGAGTGCTGGTGCCAGTCAGGAGAGAAAGTTTTACAGCACCATTAATGGTTTTGCTAGGTTTGTGGTGTGTTGTCTCTTTATAGCAGAGCGGAGGGACAGCGAGGAAAGGAATAGGATTGCTACAGGACTGTTGTGCACTAATGCAGCATGCAGTGGAAACAGCCAGCTTCATAGGGCTCAAAGCAAGAAACACTCTTTTTGATCTGCTGTATTCCATCACAGAGAGAGAGAGAGAGAGAGAGAGAGAGAGAGAGAGAGAGAGAGAGAGTGAGAGTGCATACTCATATTTTCTCATATTTCTATTGGCAGACACAGTGAGCTCATTTACTCTGGTTTGTTTTGATTTCAAACAGAAATGGTTTTACACAATTTTGGAATCGCCTGTACTAATGCACTCACCACAAAGCAATAAGACAGCAAGGGATAGAAACAATAAAAAAGCAAATAATAAGCAGAAACTGTGATTAAAAATTACCGAAGAGGTCATCCACATGTGCTTGTGACACATTTGAGCTGTTGTGCTCAAAGGGACACAGGTTCTAATCCAGCCTGTGTTATATCCTGATCCACCCATGTTCTTGACGCTATTGAATTGTAAAATGTTTCTTTTTTTAAATGAATATTATCTCAGTGTACATAATTAGAAGGTTTCCTGAATAAATAAGAGAGAAATACTTTCATATATAAGCAAAATTTAAATTTTTACTGAAATGTACCCAAATTAATCACAATTTAATCAAATGGTATTGGAGTTGAATCACATAAGTGAATCTGTAATTGAACCCTACTTACTAAGGCAAGAGTGAACAAACCCTTAACCACAATTGTTAAACTTCGCCTGGCAATTCATACTGCACTGTTTGTGCAACATAAATACCTCTATTGTTTAAGTACTCATGCTTCCTATTTTCAACTGCCCAATGATAAAATGGATGAAAACAATTCTATATCCTGTAACCAGTATATTATTGTGACTTGGAGGTGGGCCTTCTAACAATGCAACCACTTAGCAACCATCCAAAATAACCTAGCAACCACCTAGAACACCTTAGCAACTGAAAACAAATGGCCACAACAGCAACCCCACCACCACAACACCCTAGCGTCATGGTGGCTATTTTTGCACATGCAAGCAGCACCACTTACTTTTGCCTATTTCAGAAAAATGTAACGATCTTGTTGTTTCTGTTCTTGTGGTTCAGGTATCATTGTAATGGAGAGCATTAACTTGCGGCAGGCACAGCCTACAGGTCAGGCTAAACAGAGAAGTCATGTTCTCACTGTTGTCCACTGCCCACATCATTCACATTTACGTTTACTCATTTAGCAGACATTATACAGTACATATGACTGATGAGATGATGATGCCAAATTCGATAATTCATCTGACTCATCTCTGTCCCAGAAATCCATGCTGCCCTGTAACCTTCTACATCTTGAGTAATAATAGGGATGGTTTATCTTCTGGACTAGGCTTGGACATAGAACATTAGTTCTGTGGCGCCTTTTCAACACTTCCATTTCCATTTAATAGCAATCTGTTTAGCCAGCATATTTTGTTTTCTTTCATTTTTCTTGTTTCTCCCCCAGGGCAGAGTGTGGTCTTTTTATGGTTTTGAAAAAGGATGGGAGTTTTCTTTGAGGCAATTTCTGCCATGCATGCCAAAGCCACAACAGATGTACTCACAGGCCACTTTTGTTTCTCATTACAGATTGGCAGCTGTCTATTACCCCACCAGTATGCTCCCAACGAGTCTTATCAAGGCAGTGCAACAGGAAATGGCTAAATCTCACAGATTAAATACACAAAGATAACAATATAGAACATAGCATTAGGCTGTAAACACAAGAATGGGATAGTCCTTCGCTTACACACCTGCAGCATTGTAGGGCCCAGTATCCTGTGCCTTTTGAAGCCATGAAAACACTAACAGGTCCTGCCAGGTCAGGGCAAGGACACAGGGAGGTTGTTTATACTCCTTTCTTGCCAGTTATAGGAATAAACAGCGAGTAAAAGAGCTTCTAAAAAGAGCTTCTTTTTTTTTTGCCCTGTGAAATCATGGAGCAGCGCTAGGAGTGATCTAAGTAAAGTCATGGATTTTTGTGTGGTTTGGGCTGTATCGTCTGACCCTTTGCTCTGCTTCTGAATGGTATTATTACAGAGCTCTGATCCTAAAATGTTGTTTGTGCCATACGTGCTCATTTAAATCACATTAGCGACTTTTCCCAGGGAAACTTTACCAGTAGCAAAGGGCGTATGTAAATACCTGGCAAGCATTCACTCACGCACACTTGTATGAAGACTCGCATACACATTTGTGGCTTTAATGTGCAGCAGAAACACATTGTGGTATGGATGTGCAAAACTGCATATCTGCACAACTACATGGCAATGGTTGACTACCATCAGACATGTTTCTTAAGGAATGTTCACATAAGAGGTGTTATTGTGTAAAAAAAAAAAGATAGACGTCATGAATCACAACAGAATGGAACCAAATGCAGTGGCCTTGAGACCCATTTTCATAAGTGAAAATTGTTTAACTTAACTCATCATCTCAAAAACACAACACTTGCAGCGATACACAAAAAACAGCTACAAGATGCAAAGGCCACTGTCCTCCTTCTGAATGCTGTTTTCAACTGGATAAATTCAAAGATGGTACTTTTACAAATAGTTTTATCACACAAGCTGTCTAACAGCTAAAGCACTGCATGACAAAAACATTGCTAAAAGGATCAAAACTAACTACTACATATATATGGTATATATACACTCAATTACGACTTTATTAGGTACACCTACATATTCATACAATTATCTAATTAGCCAATTTTGTGGCAGCTGTGCAATGCATAAAATCATACAGATATGGGTCAGGAGCTTTATTTAAAGTCAACATCAACCATCAGAATGGGGGCAAAAGTTTTATCTTAGTTATTTTGACTGTGGCATGACGGGCAGGTTTGAGATTTTCACATACAACAGTTTCTAATGATCAGAATGATGCCAAAACTAAAAAAATATCCTGTTAGTAGAACTTCAGCGGATGGAAACGCCTTGTTGATGAGAGACGTCAACGGAGAATGGCCAGACAGGTTCGAGCTGACAGAAAGTCTAAGGTAACTCAGATAACACCTCTGTACAATTGTAGTGAGCAGAATAGCATTTTAGAATGCACAATATGTCAAAACCTGAAGCGGATAGGTTACAACAACAGAATACCACATCGGGTTCCACTTCTGTCATCTTAGAACAGAAAGCTAAGGCTGCAGTGGGCACTGGCTTTCCATAACTGGATAATTAAACACTGAAAACACTCCTGGCTTACAGATGTTGAACCCAAAGTGGTCTTCTACTGTTGTAGCCTATCTGCCTCAAGGTTCGATGCGTTGTGCATTCTGAGATGCTATTCTGCTCACTAGAATTGTATCTTAGTGTAACGAGTAAAGCAGGAAAGGAGGAGGCGGGAACCGGCTGAATGGTCAATGTAAGTTTTAATAACATAAATGAACTCAAATCAACTTAAACACAAACACATGGACACACACACACAGGTCAGGCCACATGTGTCTATTTATCTCTCTCTCTTGAATTGGCACCTTCGGCTTGTCTTTATCCCGCTCCTGGCTGATTAGCCGATTCAGGTTCCGGGTGTGTGTCCTCATGGCTCGGCCCCACCCTCCTCCTCATCACACCGAGTTAACATAATATTTTTGTCAGCTCGAGCTAGGCTGTCCATTCTCCGTTGCCCTCTCTCATCAACAAGGCATTTCTGTCCGCAAAACTGCTGCTAACTGGATTTTTTTTGCTTTTGTTTGTTTGTTTGTTTTTTTAGCACCATTCTGAGTAAACTCCCAGGAGATCAGCAGTTACAGAAATACTCAAAACAGCCCGTCTGGCACCAAAATTCATGCCACGATTGAAATCACTGAGATCACATTTTTCCCCATTCTGATGGTTGATATGAACATTAACTGAAGCTCCTGGCCCATATTTGCATGTTTTTATGCATTGCACTGCTGCCACACTTCACATGAATAATTAGGTGTATATATATATATATAAGAAAGAATCGAAAACTAGTCAACTTATCGAATCTTCTAGTCAACCATTGTGACCCTTTCTCTATACTGTGGTGTGTCACTTTTCCCAGGCAGCACCTGCCAGGGCGGCAGGAACAAAATCAGACAGGGAAACAGGTCATACTAACCTGATTGCATTGTCAGGAAATGTGATGATTAATGTGGGTATAATGTCTACAGCCGAGTCCTGCAAGATTGCGTTGTTCCACCGACTAGCCACAGAAAGGTCTTGCTTTTGAGCAAGACTGACATGTAGTCACAAATCAAATGTTTACTGTAACCAAATCCCCCAACGCTTAAAGCATATCAGCAGTGTTTGTATATAAATTGTATATCTTTTCTTGTGCATTTTCAGGTAAAAGCCTCTGCATGGGCTTTAAAGTGCAACAACATTCTCTTTGCTTCATTGTGCAAGAGAAGTACAAAGAAAGCAAAAAACAAAACAGAGAAAGAGAAATCTTTATTGCATTTGATAGGGGATGTCAGCTCGGTCTAAGTGTCTGCTAAGAATCTTTAATAAATAGAGAATATGCTTTGGGAAAACCCATAAAGTCTGGTAGCTTGATATTTCTGTTTGGTTTTAGGTCTTCTTGCAGACAAGTTCTCCCTGTGTACATCGGGGCAACTCAGTTGTTTTGATTCAGTTTGTTTTGGCAGGACCTTCAGTTTAGGTTCTTCTTAAACAAGTTCTTCCTGTGTACAATGGGGCAACTGTTGTTTTTGGAATTGTTTGCTTTTGCTGGGCCTCAATTTCCACCAGCTGTGGTGCGGGTGACCAAATCCACCCGTGTTTCTGCTTTTGGTGTCCCATCCCTCTTGGCTACCCTGGCTTCTACACCCAGATGGGATATTGTGTTTGATGGACACTGTTGATAGTGGTTGACACAAAAACACATTACGCACTGCAAAGCTCTGCCCTGCACCTTGGCTCCATGCCCATATTTTGCAACCAAGGTCTGGTTTAGTTTTTTGAAAATATGAAAAGGCCTGGTCCATTTATTTTTAGATCTGGCAGTGTGTATATCTAATGTGAGTAGTAAAGACAGATTACAGAGAGACATTTTTAGTTTATTTCTGGATCCTTTTTTAGACTTGATTTTTAAACAAGTTTTTTAAGAGTCGCAGTACAGTCCTTTGAATGTTCTTAAACTTTAATTTTAGGTTTTTCTATTTCTACAAAAGCAACATGTCACTGATAATTTCATGAAAGCTACTGGTCAGGAAAGGGCTTGATTTCACTTAAACTTGGTGATAAAATTTATTTCCTCCCATGTTGATATTTTGTCTTAAAAAGTCATGACCACAACAAGTGACAGGAAAATCTGTGGATCACTTAGTTTCTATGTCTGTTGTGCTGTGCCTGTTAGCCTCGTCCATTGTGAACTCTCATTGGTCCAAAATCCAGCTTCTCAAAACAAAGCAATAAACAAATCACATATGTTCAGATTTGCTGTGATAGTGCCACTTTGTGTGGATGTTTTGTGTTTAGTGTGGACTGATGGATTGCTTGTCACTGGTATTTTATCACATCATGTATAGATATAACACATTGTTGGCGTTAAGGGTTGTTCACAATGACACTGATTTCCAGAGGCAAATAGACCAGAAGACATTCACTTTTAATGAGAGTTGTCGATTTAAGTGTCAGAAACCGTTGTTCAACTTTATGCAAATGACACAACTACTAGTAAGATTACAGACAGTGGACCCCATGTGATCAGCTGCATTTTACAGTTAAGGGTGTTGCAAACCGGACACGTAAGAAGGATGACATATTATATAACCTGCTTGATTAACGTTTCCAGTCAGGTTAGCTAGCTAATGTTAGCTAACTAAATAGGCAGTTACAATGAAACTTTTAGTTCAACTGCTACATAGCTGAATAGAAAACAGAGATGTGTTAAATATTCAATAACAATTTCTCATTCCATAATTTTTTTTTATTATTTAATGGAGTGTAGGATTAAACTTGCCCATCTAGAATCTCATCAGGAGTTGTCATTGAACTTCAGCTCGCGTGTACCTGTGCTTTTTCCTACCTGTGCAACAAGGCGTGGCGCTTCTCATCCGTTGTACGACCCACTTACACTAGTTGATTAGGATCGCATTCTAGCAACTTATACTGCATTAGCATCTCCCTAAGGTCGTGTCGCCACTAATACATTTTTGGTTCAACATGAACATTTTGCTTCACTTATGCAATTCATCCAAACTAGAACTGCATTTTCCTCCACTACGAAAATGCTCTCTAGTACTGCATACTAAAACAATGAAAATCAATGATGTTAGGAAACTTGACGTTAGAAGTTTTCAAACAAAAGTGAATAAGTGTGGACGTAGGCTAAGAGAGTGGATCATTAGTACTAATATGGTCAGTGATACTTTACACCAGAAAATTGCAGACTAAAAGTCCCATTGATTGACAATATCTGTGTAGTGATCTCTGTTGATTAGCAAGCTTCTGTTATCTTTAGAGTGATGGTGCTGGACAGGCTCTTGCAGAACCTCTGGTTGAGGTTGCAGGCCAGTTATTAACAGCAGAACTCAATTATTGCATACAGTTGTGCTTTAGTTCCACTAATTCTTGCCCATTTCCACTTGTCATGTATGCCTGGCTTTCTTTACTTGGGTAATTGTTTACATCTGTCTGTGTGTCCATGAGCCATCGTCACTTAGTGGATTGTTGTTAAAAGTCTCTGGGAGGCACTGGCAGAGGATAAGAGAGAAGTTGAGGACTTGCTATGAGAAATGCCCCTTGTAGGCATTTTTACTTTATGATTTTGTTTATCACATCTATAACCTTGAAATTTGTGGTATCAGTGTTTGCACTGCATATGGCATCAACCGACCAGACTTGTGCATTGTCTTTGGATGTTCAATTAGGCAGACCTACTTTGCTTTGCATGAACAAAACCTGCCTTTTGGGGCTGAAACAGATATCAGGTTGAGGTGGAATTAAATATGGGCCATTTTTATCATACACAATCTGAAGGATGGACTAGATGCAAAGCATGGCATTTTATTCTTGACAGCACTGCCCAATTGATGTATGGGGATGTCTGAGAGCTTGTGGCATTTAATCGTATTTACAAGACAGGGTTTTGTAGAAGGAGAACGGAGTCTTTTTCGTCAAGGGAGTATTGTATGATAAATGTTGCAAATCGTAAGTCCAAAATGCTTGTTTGTTCTTCTGTTTTGAAGTATACGTGGGGGCTCGTCCAGGATGGTTACAATATGAACTTTTGAATATTAAGTATACATCTCAACACTTTCATCTTCTCAGTGATTGCTCAAGATACACTTGGCCCATTGTCAAATATGAGGAGCTGTTTACAGACTCTGATCACACACCAAAATCCGCTCTCATAAATTAGCATAGCTAGGCCCATGCCTATTTAACATTGTGCCAAAAAGTATGAGACAGGTTTTGTGTGTGATTTGTATATACGTTGTTGATACTATTTGTTCTCTGTTTGTCTTAATTAGCCTAACCTTTCTGTTTTGTAGAAAATTCGAGAAACGATTGCATAGATATACAGCACACCTCACTTTTGATTAAAATCATGAACATTGATGTAATGCTGTGCAGTATGTGTAAACCTCACTCCCCTGGCCTCAAGAGATGCATTAGCGACTGAGGCTAGAGGCTGTTACCTTTATCCTCCTCATTAGCATGCCCACCTCCCATGCCGGCTTACGCCAGTTTGTATCCCGCTTGGAGCGGGTCGAGCAGGACTGGTTACAGAGGTGCTGTTGACCTGGATGGGAGTGAGGATTGGGGGGGTGAGTGTAACGGGAGCCTGCTGTTCCGTGATAGCTGTGCAGCATGTATAAACCTCACTCCCCGGCCTCAAGAGGCGCTCTAGCGACTGACTCTACAGGCTGTAGCCTTTAGCCTCCTCGTTAGCGTGTACGACTTCCATGACAGATGACGCCAGTTCGAATCCCACTCAGACCGGGTCAAGCAAGATCTGTTACATTGACATAGACTTGTACACAGAGAACACAATCTTTTATAGTAGCATTTCCTCTGGAAAGATCACCACGTATATGTCAGTGGTGGTACTATTCTTTTAAAGGAGATATGCAATAAACCCTTAATTTTGGGTAAAAAAAATGCTGATTACTGGAATGCTTATGCAATATATCCATTTGAAACAGAATCATATTCTTAAACATTTTTATTTCAAAATATAAATGTCCACCTGGATGAAGGAAAATTTGCAAAAAATCCTATAGAGATACAATACATAGAAAAGGCTCCAATACATACTGTATCAAGGATAAAGATGGGGATGGTCTATAGATACTTGTGGATGGTCTCTAATTTCTAAAATACACTATGCACAGTGGGACAAAATCAAATGTTCTTTGAAGCAAATACACATAAATCTTTCCATTTGCAAAAGTGCCTCATTTTCAGCCTCACAGGGGAAAAAAAAGACATTTCTTTTTAAACATGTGCATGAACTAGGCTTCACGGCTTGGTTTGTGCTAATGGCTTTCTTATGGGGAGATGGTTACGGCCCTATTGATTTTCCTTATAGTGGCCTGGCCTTGGATGAAAGAGCAGGTCTCCGACAGGCGCTCGCTATGGAGTGAGTGCTGGAAAGTGGTGGTGGTGTAGCAGAAGTGTAAGGAGAGGATCCAAACCAATGTCCCCAGTCCCGGCTCTCATACCTTGTGTCTGCAGAGGCAGGGGGAGGCCTGGTTAGATCTATCAATGTGGTGGATCAACAGCATAGTGAAATGGAGCCGAGGCCTAACCTCCGTTTGCTGTTTTTGGAGTACAATACTACCAGTTGGTTAGGTAAAGATAGTGTTTATTTATCTGTCAAAGAGTGGATTGGCAGTATGTTCTACATCCTGGCCTGTGCTGAAGTCTGTAGTGGAAAATCGATCCAAAGATAACGGCATTCCCATTTCATGTTAGGCATGAATTGCTTTACATTTTCCCAATCACAGAGTGTGTTCACATTTATATACATCTTATATTGGTTATACTTAATAAGCTGCCAGCATGTAAGGTCATGTAAACAACTTCTTTTATTGGAGAAAGGTGATAAATGACTTGAGCAAAAACAGATCGGCACACATAGATTTTTGCCCATTTCCCCGCTTTTGTTTTGCATGTAAACACCTGTAAATGTTTTTTTACTGGCTTGTCTAATGTGCACAAATGTTGTGTGCATTATTCTTTACATTTTAACATCAAATCTTGAAAAACGCAGTTTTTTTAAATAGGCTGATTTTTTTTGTTGTTAACGTATTGATGTGCATGTAAAGTTTGACCAAATCATACTTGTAGCATAATTTGGATTCCCAACGTGGAACACAACTGCTTGTCGTTTGCTTTGTTAGTACAATGATGTTTCAATTCATCTAACCAGACTCTTCTAAGATTATTTGTTTTCTCAATCTGCCCATAATTGTTCTGCTGAAAGTTCATTGTGGAAACAGCTTACCATTCCAACTGGTCTTCAAACCATCTGTTTTTGAAGCCCTTAACGTGTGAAGTCTTAACACTTACCCTCTCGCTCTAAAAATCTCACTTGCCCACACTACAAATTGATTGATTTATTTTTACTCTTCTGCCAGGTTTATTTAGCTTGTTTTAGCTCAGCAGATACTCCAAATGAAGCAGATATGGGGTCTTCCTCTGATGAGATATATTGAGCTGGTGAGAACAAATCCATTTATTTTAGAGACTCTGGGAGAATTATATTCATAATAACATGTAAAACATTGTTCCATCCATTGTTATTTGCCATCCCTCTGAGCCTATTTAAACAAAGATGTTGTTCAGTTTGGCTTCGTTTAAATCTTAATTGGATTGTTACGAGGCCAGAGCAGAATGATTTTACATACAGAGCAAGTCTATTACATGCTGGCATGTAAACACAAAACACATTACGTATGACAAATGCATGTCCCAGACGACTGGTCTGAAATGGTTAGATGCTAAACACCTGGTATTATGGGAAATGAGAAGGTAATTCCACATAGATGAAGATGAGGAGACGATTTGCTTTCTCCTACAACATTTTTTCTAGTCTTTGGTGAAGAACCACATTTTGACATCTCATTTGCCTCATAAAATATAATTCCCTGTTCTCACGTTCATCCACCCTAAAGTACAAGTAAAATGTGGTTTGGCACAGTCATTCACCATGTGAACTTGTGGTGGTAAATGAAAGAGATTACCCAGACAAGTTAAGCCAAAGCTTTCCATATGATCTCTGCTATGTGGTGTCCAGATATCCACAGAAAGTGGGGCTGGAGCTGTGGGCCACAGTTGGTGCAGCCTGCAGGTCTGGTCCTGTCAAACATGCCTCTCTTAATGCAGAAATAATAGTTACAATGTTACGACACACATACTGGAAGCAGATCAGTTCAGAGATGACTTTTATCCCATAACTGACCATTTTAAAAGTGTTCATGATACATTTGTGCTTCCTTTTGTTTTGAAGCTAAGTTACAGATTCTCAACCAAGCACCTCTGAATACTTAGTGAAGAGCTCTATATTTACATTTAATATATCTATAATCTAAAATTTTATCTGACTTCATGTCTTATCCTATCCTTCCTATGTTTCTCTTTTCATGTTTGTACAGAGAAACAGCATGCAAGACATCAAGGAATTTGACATGGTGCTTCAGGACAGCGTTTAATTAAACATCACAGACACTGCAGGGGAGTGTATGCATGGATACAATGTTATTCTTTATAGACTTCCACAGTCTTAGTCCTTGATATTCTTAGCTTTGCATCTCAATAATTATTTGAAGAAATTACATTAAGACACAAAAGAACATGGCTGGAAAAAAGAGAGCATATTGGGGTATTTGGTAGCCGTTGGCTGGATTGTACTGGTTTCAGCTAAGCTTGAGCTCTGCATGTGTCAGAGATGATTGGGGGTCTGGCTCACTGTGCCCATATCTGGGCCCATATCTGTGGCTTAGCAGCTTTTTTATTTTTTCCCCCATCATTCTTTCCAGTGTTCTCTAAGCTCCTACTCCCAGTCTGCACTGGTTTAAAGAGGCCTTCCATCTGCCTCCAATGCAATACATGCTACAGTATGCTAGAGCGACACTACCAACCTGTTTCCAATGTAACCATACTGATAATTTTCTTTCTGCCGAAGCTCTTCAATGGTCTACAAAAACTCACAAGGACACAAAAATGGTAGAGTTGACACCATTTGATGGCAAAAGCCATTGGTTATTGTTTGTCTTGTGAAAATTAGGGCAGACAATTTCTAAAAAGTCTGCAGATTCTGTCTGGGTCTGCTTTGACCAAACTTCATTGGCATCAGTGGTGTTTGATTCAAGAGCTACAGTGATTGGGAAGATTTTCTGTGAGTATCAACTTCAATTTTGATCTGTTCATGACACAAAGCTGTCATTTAGTGCACAATTTGTGTGGATTTCTTTTATCCTACTTTTATGGTGCTTTTTTGTCATTTTTGGAGCTTGACAGTCCTAGTCCCCTTTCAATAGCCTATGTGAAACAGAGAGACCAGGATATTCTTAAAAAATAATCTTTCATGCCCATTGGAAGAAAGTAATACAGGTTAAAAACAACATGAAGGTGAATAAATGATGTCAAAATTTTAATTTTGGGGAGAACTATCCCTTTAATCTATGTATCTATGTTTATTATCCAGGCTAAATGTCAACTGAATCAGCTCAATGATCTGAATTACAAGATGAGACACCACAGGAGTCTGTGCTCAGTCAGGGGCTGAGATGAGGGATGGGGTCTACAGAAGTGGGGGGAAATTGGGGATGATAGCAGTAGAGAGGGAGAGAGACAGAGGTAGGGATTGGGAGGGGGCAGAAGGGAAAGCGACAGATGGCGGTAAGAGAAATACAGGGAGAGGATTGAGTGTCACTCAGCTTGTGGTGCAAAGGTGGGGGGGATCAGAGAACGACAAGACCTGTAAAGCAATGCCAAATTACTATAACCAGCTGTGCTGTTGTTAACAATGCAGGCAGGACAAAACACATTAATATAATAATAATAATAATAATAATAATAATAATAATATAAAATAAACTAATTTAATTCTATAAAATAATGAAATAAAACAAAAATTGTGATAAAACTTTTATGAATATAATTTGTTATAAATAATATGTTTTACTTTTTTTTTTAAACAAAATCGTTTGAATTTTTTATCTTTTTTTGATTATATATATTATATATTACTGGGCCCTCTTTTAAGAGTGCTAGTGCTGAGCTCAGTAATACATGCAAAGTCAGTGGGCATGGCCATGAAGTTTTGGTATTTTATTAAGTAAATTAAGTACTATATTATTTATAATTTTAATCTAATCACACAAGTCATGGCTAATATTTGTAGTGATTGTATCCACACACACGGATGCAGGTGTTTTTTAATTTAAATTAATTTATTAAAGCACAAAAAATGTACCAACAATTTTTCTAAATTCAAATTACATTTAACAATCTAAATGAAAGAATAATCAAAATAATATAATATGTGAAAAAATAACTGTGGTCAAAAAAATCATACCAAATCCAATTAATTTACCCTAACTGATTTCAAAATCACTCTACGACAACAGGTGGAAAAATAGCAATACAAATTACTTAATCGTTCATGCATTTCTTTTAAATTCATGCATTTCTTTTACATTTTATATCTTTAATTTATTAATTCACATGTGTAGTGCATTCATTCATTTACATGCATGATTCCTTAATTATTTCTAATGGATCATTCATTCATTCGTTTGTTCATTCATTCATGCATTCATCTTTGTGTGTATTTGCACAAGGCATTTGAAATAAAAATAAAAAGGCATGTATATACGTGTAGCAGTAACGTCTATTAGGCTTCACATATGGACATTGAAATGTGAGCTTGAGTGTTGAGGTATGTGGGTGGTGAGGTTTGTGTGGTGTGTTTGGACAATCTCACGGATAATGAATGTTAAATGATCACATTCTGCCGCGGATGGCAGACGAGGGCTGTAGAAATTGACTCAAGGTCTGAGAGGGGCTTAGCGCCTGCCTGCATTAGTCTAATGATGGATAATAACAGCTCAACAACCCACTCAGCACAGGAACAGCACACCCACAATCAACCATTTATGACCTTTTAACGTCAAATCACCTTGATGTCTGCAAACCCACTCTTGGGGAAAAACATATTCAATTATTCCTCATTATTTTTGTAGTTTGGACGATATTCCAAGCAAAAGCAAAAACCAACAGGATGAAAAGTACAGAAGAGACTTGAGTTTTTGCTCTTCAAATATGATTTTTAAGGGATAGTTCATCCAGAATGAAAATTCTGTACTTATTTACTCTCATGTGATTCCAAATTTGTATTTGTAGATTGAATGTGGTGTCATTGTGTCACTTTGGACAAATACAAAAGTAATCTGAAAAATGTCAAATTTAAATGTACAAGGAAGAAATGAGCAGCTTGTGAGAAGCCATATGTGATCAACTTCCTTGTATCTTAGTCCATTCTCTCACTCGCACTCTCTTTCTCAATCTCCCTCCCTTTTTTCTCTCTACCCACTAACCCTGAAGGAATGAGGAATGCTAGCCAGCTTTTAACAACCCTTTCCTTTTTGTTTTCCTCCGTAAGTACCACATCACTGTCAACCACAACACTAGATTCAGTTTCTGCCGCTGCCAGAGAATGCGGCGCTCCATTTTTTTATTCATGAGCAAAAATGCTGAGTCAAACACTGCTTCAGATCTTCTCATTATATTCCGACACATGCACATGTTTACTGTAATATGCACATGTTTACTGTAATAAGGAGGAGCTGTAGTGGATATGTACCTGTACAGTCACTGATGTTTGTTGAGCCCTTGATTGAGTGGCAGAATGAGTGAGAAGCTTAGCGGTTCTTCAGTTACATCCGAGCTGTGATACCTGCTCACTCATCACCTTTGGGATTTGGAGGCACGGCTGTGCTTCGTCCATGCACGTTCAACCACTTTTGATATAATTACCCAAATCACCCAGAACTATGTTAGCAGGGCCGTCACAGATTTGATGTAACAAAATAAACCACTCTTTTTGCATTAGCTTTCACTTGTTCACCTCTTCTCTTGCTTAGCATAAGAGGGCTTGCTACATTCACACACACCAGAGATCTGCTTCCAAACCAGAGCTTGATGAGACCCAACAAACTCATGCTCATTTTGGTGCTCCAAGCTAAATCAAAAGATAAAGCTGGATAGTTTAAAAAAATATATAGAAATAATAATTGACATGTATATAATAGATCATTTAAAAAAAAAAAAAAAAAGAATACGAATACGAATAAATCGCACATTTTTCTGTGATTAATCATGATTAAATTCTGGTACGTGATATGCTATAACATTAAAAAAATCATCATAGATATATTTACTTTCTCAAAGAACTTTTAGTTTTTAGTCATCATTTATTTAAATTATTTAAATATGTACATGTAAAAAATAAATAAATATATATATATATATATATATATATATATATATATATATATATATATATATATATATATATATATATATATATATATACACACAAATTTTGAGTGCCATATATCGGAGGATCCAGACCATCGTATTTGACATACCCTGCAGGAACTGTACAACATCACTTTGATCCAGAAACCTAAATCATCTCTTAAACATGCAGAACATGGGCTTGATGACACCACTGGACATATGACAGGTTATAACATTCTTCTCCATTATTTGATCATTATTTGATTAATTACTCTGATATGATCCGTTAAAAATGTTCACAGACTTTGTCACAGTCTGTCTCCCTCATGTTTCCCAAGAACTCTTATTTTGAAGTTTTCCCCAGACTACATTTCCCATAGTGCACTGCCCTCATCACTTCCATCTGTTTCCAATCATCCTCACCTCATAAATTATTTAATTTAAAAATAGTAAAAAAAAACTTTCAATAATATATAAAATATATCCTAGAGAGTATAGAATGAGTTATATCATACTTTTATATGTTTTGTTTTGTTTTTGTATCCTTGTACTCCTTATTTGTTACACACCCACTTTTGAGTTGGAAAGTTGGAATGGTGTAACTTACACCAACATGTTTTATTCCCAACAAAAACAGGATGTTTTTTGTTTTTTAACGCAAGTAGAATAAAATGAAGAGGTGAAGGATGCACAGTGTTCAGAAATAATTTTGTGCATATGCACTACCTATGAGAATCCCTCTGGGTTCACTTATTCCGTGAGAACAGTGAGTCAGTTAGGGTTGGGTAAAATTTGATACTACCAGTCAGGGGTGCATTTCCCGAGACCATCATCAGCCAACTATGGTCGTAAATTCCATTGTTTCCAACATAGTTCAGCGGTTGGTTGTTTCCCAGAAGCATAGATCCATGTTAGTTTGCTTTGTTGACATGCATTTAAGAAAATTACTTATTCCGGGTTTTGCAAAAAGTGGAGTTCTGAAACATCACGTTAATGAAAATACAGCCGTTTAACAATTAAAGGCTGTTAAGTAAAAACACTTCATCACACACAGTTTCTGGCGGAGAACACAGCCAGGGCTGGATGGGCAATCTGGCATGCCGGGCATTTTCCCGGTGGGTCGACGCACTTTGGGGCCGATCATGGGCGGACTGGCCAGGGGAGAACCGAGTGGATAACAGATTTCTCTTCCCAGTCCAGCCCTGAAAACAGTTTTATGTTAACACATGACTGGATATGTTTCTGATGAGCATACATGTGCGTATGTGCTCAAGTTCGTCGGGAAAACACTAATGTAGGGAAACGGGTCCGCCCGGGGAGGAGCGGCTGTTGTGAGGACCATGCGACGGTGTATCAGAGAACCGGCTTGACGATGTAAATAATATTTTAATGAGAAACTTAAAAGACACAAACACACACATGACGGACATGTCCGTAAACAATCTCTCTCTCCAGCACAATCCTCCGCAGTCAGCCTTTATCCCTCTCGGAGGCTTGATTAGCCTGATAAGGGACCGGGTGTGTAGAATCACGACCCGGCCCCGCCCTCCGCCCTGCCACACCCCACTATTGTGGCTTATGTATCTGTCGCATCACACGGTGCATGCAGCTTTCCTGTTTTCAGCAGCTTTCTTGCATTAAATGGCTTGCTGGTGAATGTATAAATATAAGCTTTTATCATTTAATATTCACTGAAGTTATTTCTCCACCCTCATTAACGACAGCTCTGTATTGTTGAACCAACAAGGTTTGAATGATGTATGTGTGACACAGCTACTAGAGTTTTGGGAACGTTTGTTACCAGCTAGTTGAGCTCTCCAACAAAGCTTTGTAACAGTGAATTACATCATTGTACGGGAAGCACACCCCAGGTCGGGTCAGGTCACTCAGGCTTGATTCAGGCTTCAATTAAATGTCTATGCATCTCTGTACCTCACTACACACACACACACACACACACACACACACACACACACACACACACACACACAAGGGCTATTATAACAACATTAACCTCTGACCCCAACACTACGCACTTTTGCCATTCAGAAAAAAGGGCCTTATGCTTGTGGAAGCTAATGTATCAGCTCCAAAATATCTAATTTTAGCTATTGCCTGGAAGACTTCATATTGCAGTGTTTTCTGAAGTCTAACATTTGTCATCCTGAGCTGCTGCCTGGAGTTTCATGCATCCTGCAGTTTTTCACCCATCCTCTGTTGAATTGTACAGTTTGACATCTTGAGATTTTTGATGCTGCTGGTGCATCCATCTCTTGCGTGTAGGGAAGTGCTCCAGGATGCTGGGTGCTGACTAACAGTATGCGAGTTTTGAGCAACTGTTTCTTTACACGTGTCAAGGGTTTGTTGGCAGCAACTTGTTGTGTTGTCTCCATGACTACTAGAAAGACACTTATGCCCAAGCATCTTAGTTACCGGTCATCCTCACAAGAGGCAGAAAAGACCTTCCATTTATTCTTACATTATCTAAAGTTTTGCTACCACCAATATAAATATGTTACATTGGATAGTTTCTTTGCAATAATGTTAATGGGGCACTGTAAAATAAAGCGTGTTGCAAATAATAATAATAATAATAATAATAATAATAATAATAATGATGAAAATACCATTAAAATATAATTAAAAAAATATATAAATATAATAAAAATAAAACAAAAATACCAATTTGAAAGATTGATCAAAATAAGTAAACAAATAAATAATAATAAAAAAATCTATGTCAATATGTATTTAGGTGTAGGTCAAGGGCATGGTCGAGCATTCTTCTGGGGAGAGAGGAAGCAGTAAGGGTTTTCAACGGAGATGAATTGCTGTTAATTGCCATTTCGACGTTCATATTGAGAGAAGGGGAAATAAAGGTGCCAGTCCATAGAGTGAGGGAGATAGAAACAAATGCAGCAAAGCCGTGTGTGTGTGTGTGTGTGCCCACGTGTGACTGGGAGGGACACCTGAAGCTATTTTGTGTGTTGGCCATTGCCGTATTTGACTTGCCTTTTGAAGTGTCACCATTAAACCTTATGCAAACGTGTTTGTCTATGAGAATAAAGAGTGACATACCAGAGTTGGAATTTTATTTCAAGATCGGTTAAGACCACAACTGTGGGGATGTCACTAAATTGCATGTGCATGGTCTGATTTATTTGTTAACATCATTACTGTGATTGAATGTAAAACTTCCTGCTGCAAATGCAAGCAATAACTTAACTCATTCCTAATTTGAAATTGTCGTTACCGTTAACAGCGGTCAACCCTCCCCATTCCCCTTCACACGCACTCCCAAGTAAGTGAATGCGGGAGACAGAAGAATCTGTGACTGTCTGAGAGATGTCAGACAAATCTTGTGTAATACAATTTGGCTACCTAAACCAGTGTTTCCCAACCACTGTGCCCACTACTGTGCCATGAAAAATTGTAAGGTGTGCCATGGAAAATGATCAAATTCCTAAAAATAAATAAACAACAATTTTTTTCCTGGTATTTTAGTGAAGGCATAGATATAGTAGAATAGTTTTAAAGTTGTCAAAGCAGTATATATTCCATTACAAATTATTTTATTCAACCAGTTTAAATATTTTGTTAAATCACAACATTATTGTACATACAAACTCTAGTCCGCTGTCAAACACAAGATGATGCTTCATCATCACACTTGTAGTAAAAACATTCAGTCAGTGAACCAAATGAATGAATAGAATACAACAGGTGTGTTGCTTTACTCAGACTAAAAGCAGATTTATTTGTGCAAAGCATAGAGTTACAGATGTTATGAACAGATGTGTCTTGTCACATTTCTCTCATGAAACATAAAAAGAATGAGAAACTGTTACATGCAATTACTAAAAGCAAATTCTTGTATTCTTTTAAGTCCAAAATACGGTGATACGATGTGTAGATTCTGATGTACTGTAATGTTCATGGAGCACGTTTGACCCAATCAAATGGAAGCCGAGCGGTTGCTCCCGGGTCCTAGTTCCTGCTGGGTCCAACCTCTGTCAGTGTGACATGTGTGTTTTTTTTTCTCTCCAACAACACGATTTTGACCCGGTGCGACATAGTCAGGTGCAACTTTATTTCCGGAAAATACAGTCAATAAATAAATACAAATTTTACATTTATTTGCTGTGCCATTGCAAGACTTAATTTGCAAGAACAAATTGGAAAAAACACAAATTTGTTTGTTTTTAATTATCCAGTTAACATTCTTGGCATCGGTGACCTCATTATACAGCTTACCAATGTTACTTGTGTTTTTTGCATAGGACAAGTTTTTGAAAAGTAAAACTACCGATGATGTTTATGTGGGCTAGTTGTGTGCCATGGGATTTTTTAATCGTAAATAGAGTGCCATGGCAGAAAAAAGGATGGGAAACACTGACCTAAACCACAAAGAGTTCATCTGCAAAAAAGTGTTCAAAAGAAAACACAGCAGTGTGTAAAGTCTGCAATGCAATGCTTACCGAGATGGCTGGGATCACATCAGACTTATATCTATACTTATATCTTGGCAAATTTCTTTAGATTTTCCCATGATGTCAAGCAAAGAGGCACTGAGTTTGAAGGTAGGCCTTAAAATACATCCACAGGTACACCTCCAATTCAGTACATCTCCTATCAGAAGTTAATTGGGTAATTGTCTAAAGGCTTGACATCATTTTCTGTAATTTTTCAAGCTGCTTAAAGGCACAGTTAACTTAGTGTATTTAAACTTCTGACCCACTGGAATTGTGATATAGTCAAATAAAAGTAAAACAATCTGTCTGTAAACAATTGTTGAAAAAATTACTTGTGTCATGCACAACGTAGATGCCCTAATCAACATGCTAAAACTATAGTTTGCTAATATTAAATCTGTGGAGTGGTTAAAAAATTTGTTTTAGTGACTTCAACCTGAGTGTATGTAAACTTCTGACTCCAACTGTGCATACATATTTCAACAAAAAGAGGTGAATGAAGAGGAATCTTTTCTGTGGGTGTTTTTATGGGAATGTTGATCTTTCAGAACAATTTTAGGAGTGCCTATGGTTTGCATGTTCCACATTTTTTCACAAGTATGTCATGCAATGTGGGACCGGTCTGGTCTTGGTCTTGACTTGGTCTCCCCTGCCTTGGTCTTTAATTGGTCTCAGCCCCTAAAATTCTTTGTCTTGTCTCGGTCTCAATACACTCTTGTCTTGGTCTTGACATGCTTTTTTCAATTATACCCACAAATGTTCTTTTAGATTGAGGTCAGGGCTTTGTGATTGCCACTTCAATATCTTGACTTTGTTGTCCTTTTGCCACTTTGGAGGTATGCTTGTGGTCATTGTCCATTTGGAAGACCCATTTGCAACCAAGCTTTTACTTCCTGGCTGATGTCTTGAGATGCTGCTTCAATATAGCCACATCATTTTCCTTCCTCATGATGCCATCAATTTTGTGAATTGCAGCAGTCCCTCCTGCAGCAAAGCACATGGGATGGTGTTCTTTGGCATGCAAGGCTCACCATATTTCCTCCAAACATAATGATGGTCAATATGGCCAAATAGTTCAATTTTTGTTTCATTAGACCTGAGGACATTTCTCTAAAAAGTAATATCTTTAAAAACTGTAGTCTGGCTTTTTTATGGCGGTTTGGAGCAGTGGCTTCTTCCTTGCTGAATCATGATAGATCTTAGGGCATTCCCACTGATCTGCTCTTCCCAATACATTTTCTTCAATGGTATTGGTCCACAATTTGACATATGTAGCACTTGATGAATTAGTTGTTTGAAGCTGATTTGCAATAAGTTATGTGCTGTATCTGTTCTTTTGCATCACAGATGATTCAGGGAGGAGAGAGGATGTTGAGGATAGTACTAGAGTGGAAGATTTAGGAACTGTAGAAACAGGCCCAGCCAGAGCAAAACACAAAGAATACCCTCTCACCAGCTTTGGACTACAGGGAAGTGATTGCTAGTGTGAAAATAAAATGGTCTGGTCTAAGCCCCGCATGTCCTTCAATGCTGGAAACGCCTCTGCATCTGATGATAAATTACAATTTAAAAGTGGATTGTTTTGTGCATATTTTTCCATCGCTAGCAGATGAGTGAGGTCTGACACAACAAAAAATCCAGTTTAAGCCCTATAGTCTAATAGGGGCCCTGTGCCTATCTCTGGGTTCCTGGCTTAGAAAAAGATATGCACTAAAACAGATTGTGTGTAGTATAGCTTAATTTTGTGCCGATTTTTTCAATTGTTTATGTTGCCCCCCCAAACAAGCCAAATGCCCCCCCAAACATGATATCCTGGTAACCCCTCTGGTGATGATGTGTTTCAGCCTTATTTATCTTATTATATTATATTATACATTTTTTAAATATTGAGTGTACATTTATAACATTATGCTTTGTGTTATAGTACCCTGGAATTAGTTAAAAAAAAAAAAAATTAGAATAGAGTATAGAGTCCTTTATTTTGGTCACACATTATACACACAGTTTTTTTGCATATATACAGTGAAATTTATTAGTTTTCACATATCCCAGCTAAGCTGGGGTCAGAGTGCAGGGTCAGCCATGATACGGCGCCCCTGGAGCAGATAGGGTTAAGGGCCTTGCTCAAGGGCCCAACAGTGGCATCTTGGTGGTGCTGGGGCTTGAACCCCCAACCTTCTGGTCAGTAACCCTGAGCCTCAACCACTGAGCCACCACTGCCACTACCGCTTATAGGTTACAGCTGCTGAGAGGGTGACAGTAAATTTGGCATCTACTCCCATCTGACTATCTCCCACCGCTCTCTATGTTTTCCTCTTCTGGAAAGTCGTTCAGACGTAATAGTGGATTTTTCTTTTGCTCTTTGAGCAAAGGGTTAAGTGAAAATAATATTTGACGTGATCTCCCATTCACTCCAATTCACCGCTGTTGAAGTTTACCCTGCAGACGTTTATTTCCACATTCCAAAACCCAGAGTGTGAAAAAGGTCTATTAATTATGGTTAGGATTTTAACAAACCCCTAAAATTAAGCATTATGCATTTATCATCATCCAGTACTATTTGTGTTATGCATATGGGTGAAACCACAAATTGTGAGGCTTGTTAATGAGACATATGCTATTACTTTTGGTCAGACTTGTGATTTTTAACTGCCGGATGATAAAATGAGTGGTAAATATATATATATATATATATATATATATATATATATATATATATATATATATATATATCCATACATATATATATATATATGGATATAGGCCTATAGCCATATATATGGATACATATATATATACATACAGACATATAGATATTGGCTCTTTTGACCTATTTTGACCTTTAAGCAACCAACTAGCAACCCTAGCACCTTAGCAACCACCCATAACACCATAGCATCAGAGTGTCAAGTTTATCATGGACAAGCACTTCTCACATTTTCTTTTGAAAATGCCCAAATCTAGATTAAATGTGTGTGGACTGAAAAACTGTTAGAAAATCCAGGCCACTATCCAAAGGCCATAATCAGAGTGAAATCCACACTCACAAGGCTCTCATTAAAAGGCACTTTATGAAAGAATAGCTGCCGTGTGGCAGCGTGACTGGTTGTGATTCGCAGTTCTGTCAGAGCAAGTACATGTAAATGTGTTTGGTTTTGACAGCATTCCTCACCCATCCAGCCTTTTCTTTTTTCTGATTTACATTTTTTATTGATTCCAACACATGAAACAGAAAATACAAATATTAATGCATAGAATCAACTTTGAACCCCCATTATTTTCTCTCCCATTCCCCAACCCTAACCTAACCACCAACAAACATACCTGTGGTCAAAGCAAAATCACACACACACACAAAATATATACAGGGCTGGGAGGGTTACTTTTGAAATTTATTCCACTACAGATTACAGAATACATGCTGTAAAATGTAATTTGTAACATATTCCATTAGATTACTCAAGGTCAGTAACATATTCAAAATACTTTGGATTACTTCTTCAGCACTGGTTGATTTTTTCACTTGTTTTATCTATAAAACTCTGCCAGTACAGTAAGACAAAATACACATGTTAAAAATACATTCTCTGAAAAATGTAAATATCTTATGCAGTGTATCATGTGTTATAACAGATCAAATTGATCTTGTTTTAAGGATGTTTAGATATTTTTACAGGAAAACAATACAAATTATTATCAAGAATATGATTTTTGCCCTAATATCAAAGAAGTCTTACTAGAAAAAAAGAAATTATGATCCAACGTGAATTTTCTTGACAAAAAATTATGATCATGTCTGGTAACATGTGCATGTAAAATGGCCAGAAATAGCATTTTATCTCAAGGTTTATTTCTATTTCTTCTGCTCCAATCTTCAAACTTACTTCTCTGTCTGCTCGTATGAATGTAACACATCATAAGAAAGTGTTTCACCGCTGTTCAAATGCACTTTGGATAAGATCATCAATTTGTATAAACGTTTTCCATCTGAAAGGACTAAATATTAAATGAAACAAATGACATTAAAAGGCAATGTAATTTCTTCAGTAATCAAAATACTTTTTGAATGTAACTTGATTCTAAATACTAATGATTTAAATTGCAACTGTAGTGGAATACAGTTACTTATATATTGTATTTTAAAAACGTAATCCCAATACATTTATTCGGTTACTCCCCAACCCTGTGTAAATAAATATATATATATATATATATATATATATATATATTAGGGCTGTCGATTTAACGCGTTAATAAATTAATTTGACAAAATATAACGCGTAAAAAATTTTTACGCAATTAATCGCAATGCTTTCCTGAGAAAGCTTTTAGTACCACCTGTTTACTCCAGAGGGCAGTAAGTGAAATTTCAGCTGTGTGAGCAACGCACAGTTTATTACAGTGAACAAAACATTAACAACTCTTCAGCGGACACACAACACAGACATGCGTTACATTCTTGCCTTCAAAACACTTGAAGGAGCGCAAATGGGAACTAAGGGATCTCAAGATGTGTTTAAAGATTGAGTATTAAACTATATTTAACTTGACACAGTGACCTAAACATTTTATTTTTATGACGCAACACACCCGAGACGCGACACAAGCATGTCTGACGCAGGTCGTAACAAATATTTAATTACCAACAAGGTTAAGGAGGTGTCCTATAATACCCTGTCAATCTTTATTTAAGAAACATGCTCCCTGAAATAGATCCACTTTGCTCCTTCTGTAATGCTGTAGATGAATCTGCCCCTCAACTTTTTTGGGAATGTGTCCACGCTGTAGTATTTTGGAGAACATTTTGTTTGTTTGTACGTACCTCTATTTTAACTAGTTTTTCTTTGCTTTATAAAGACGTTTTATTTGGTTTTCACAGTTTTGATAACATAAGTTAATATATTCTGATTAATCTGTTTATTTTCTTGCCAAGTTTTTTATACATAAGTGTAAATTTATGTCTATAAAAGCCCCTATTTGCACTTTTTTGTAAAGACTTGAAATATTATTTAAATACTCTTTGTACCTCCAACAACTCCAAAGCATTGAAAACCATTACACTATGTAATGAATATAATGTATTGGCATTATTGTAAAATATATCTGTAGTATTGTTTACTATGTACCCCTGGCTTGTTTCTAAAAAAAAAAAAAAAGTCTGATGCAGGTGTACATTGACGGGTCCTTAAACAAGCCCTCATAATAAATCTGATTGACAAATTCACTTGTGTAATGGATTGCTGTGAACTGTATGTCAATTATTGGCTTATTTTAAATAATATGGTAGTAAACAATACATTGTATTCTAAAACCGCTTTTTTATTGTTTTATTAATGATGAACTCTCTGCCACAAGAATGTAATGCATTTCAATTATCTGAATATTTGTTTATATTTTTATATATATATATATATATATATATATATATATATATATAACTTTGTTATAGTTAAAGATAACTATGTATAATTATTTCATCATTATATATTGAATTATTGTTATATGAGGGGCTTTCTCAGCAAATATTTATTTATGCGATTAATCGAGATTAATTAATCGGGACAACATGTAATTAATTTGATTAAACATTTTAATTGATTGACAGCCCTACTATATATGGCCTGAGAGGGAAGGGAGAATGTAACTGATAGGAGGGAGTTGCAGCTAGATGTGGCAGGCACGTGCACTCTCAATGGGTTTTTTTATCACCATGAAGCACACCTACAAGTATTAAATAAAAATAAATATGAAGAGGTGGAGAAACGCAGCCAGACCACTGGTAATAAATGAACGTCAGCCATCTACCTGGCTAGATGGTGTTTGTTCATTGTCATGTAACAAATTGCAAACATTTTTTTTCCTGTTTTTCCAATGTAGGTCTACATGGTTTTTTTTTTACATTTCTGCTAGCTATATAAGTAAGGTTTGGACAATAGATAGGCATAGTGTTGCTATCCAAGATTAGCTCACAGTCTCAATGTTATCTCTGTTTCTTTGCTAACTAGCTAATGGTAGCTGCAGCACTGGAGATGTCTCAAATATGTCTTTTCAGGTGTCATATTGAAATATTTAGGCATATCGAAGTAGTTTTTGATTCTGGCCTCCAAGTATGACTCACTTAGGGCCCCTATATGCCCAGAAACAGCATTGATAGTTGAGCTTAAAGATTTCTACATTGGTTACTCATGGCAAGCATTTGCTGTCATAAAAATAAATGAGTTTCATGCTAGACTGATCTATGAATATAGGATGAGGCTGATGATATTCCAGTAACATGATGGAAAACATATTTCTGAATGACAGACATTTATATTATGGTGTTCGTAAGTTGGTAGAGGAAAAGAGGCTCTATTAAATGTAGGTACATGAATTTGCGTAATTGAAATCATGAAATGGACAGTTTTCTTGAAATATATTTCATGTCTCATTTGGCTGGTCTCTTTTTCTTACCATCATCTATTATCTGAGTATTTGTGCAATTGTGGTGGCAATTGCTGTAACTTTCTTTAATAAAAAAGAAGTATTGATAATATTCATAATAATCAATTATTTATTTTAATAAAATTAATAATAATAATAATATCAAATAATTTTCAAAAAAATCTATGTTCTTCCTTACAGTATATCTTGGAATCCTATGTAACAAGTAAAAGATGGGCAAGGAGGAGGCGGAAATCAGCTGAACATTCAAAATAAACTTTGAATGCATAAATGAACGTAAACGAATATAAAAAGACACACATGCAATGCTGACGCGTGCATCTCCTTCTCTGCCGAACCGGCGTCTATGGCTGCCCCTTATCTCGCTCTCCTGCTGATCAGCTGATTCAGCACCTGCTGTGCTACATCACGGCCTGGCCACACCTTCTTCCTCATCACACTCCTCCCCCGCCCGATTCAGGCTAGGGTCGTCACGGTTCCTCTGGCTCTCGCCGGCCGGCAGCGACCCCTCCATCCCCAGGTAGATGACTGTGGCTCCTCCCCTGGCAGGTGACAGTGGTGAGGACTCAGCGACAGCGCATCCCTCCTCGCTTCCGGGTTTCAGCACCACTGTAATAGGTAAACAATGGGCAAGGAGGAGGCGGGAACCGGCTGAACAATCATCACAAACTTTTACTGCATAAATTATCTTAAACAAACACAAACAGACACACATGCAACATGGCCGTGTGCATCTCTCTCTCTCCCGAACCGGCATCTCTGGCTGCCCCTTATCTCACTCTCCCACTGATCAGCTGATTCAGTGCCAGCCAGGCACCATCACAGCCCAGCCACACCCTCCTCCTTGTCACACCTTCATATCAACATTTTAAATTAGTTTTGTGCTTGTAAATGTTTTAAACATTGCATGGTTTCGATGTAAAAAAGTTAAATTCATTAATATGTTCATACAAAACAAAAACCCCAAATAATTTTTTTCATATGAATATGCTGTCTTTATTTGTATTGCTGGTGCTTGAAGGAATGAAATAAATAATAGGACGCAGATGGTGGCTGGAGAAGAACCTCAGAATTAAATTGCTCTTGTGCCAGCCCATTTACACATTGTGCAGGGATTTTTCCAAATCCACTTGCGCCTTGCCTTAGCGAATGTTTGTATGAACACACCAAAACATCATGGCCATGCCCACTAACTTTGCACTTATGACTTAAAGAATTTTGTTGCACTTAGTGCTAGTGCTCTTAATATAGGGACCAAAGGCTGTAGCATGTAAGCCAAGGTTAAATTACTTTAGTTTTTAAAATCCTACATTATTTAGTGTGACCTTTCATGAAATTAGACTTTTCAGAGAAAAAAGAAAGAAAGAAAAAAAGAAATAGATTTGAATGACACCACAACTATGTAATGACCAATTTAGACTGCACTTTGGATTATCAAAATAAAAAAAAGAGGGGGGGGGGGTAGTGTCTCTACGAATGTGTGTTTTTCTGGTGTGTCCTTTGTCTTTCCTAATGTGAAAAAAGACAGGGCTTTGTTTTACACCACAAACACTCCTGTTATGTTGCATAAAGAAAGTACATGTCATTTTTCTAAAAACATGAGGCTCAAGCACCATTGTTGAATTTTGTGGTTTTAGTCCAAGTTCTCTCTTAGCTATGAAGTGGATGTTTTAAAAGCCAAAGGAAATAATCCATTTGTTTTACCTGTTCATTTTCATACTAGAGCAAACTGGTGTGTCAGGTGTCCATTGAGTACATGCAAGCTATTGCACATACTTTTTACAACAAGTAAATTGTTTGCTGTCAAACATGCGTTTATAAAATCCATTTATTCTATGCATTCTTGTTTTGAAGGACCTTGATACTGTCAGTTAAGGGTGGCTACATCAGCTTAAACAGCTTTTCCAGTTTAAAGGGGTATTCACACAGCAATTTGGAGTGCAAACGTGACCTGAAGTCATTCATTTTCAAAGAGGGTGTGCAATTTTCATCAACATAAGCAAAAGGTTCTTACTGAGATATTATATAAGGCATTAAGTCTTGTTTTTCGAGAATTCTAACACAATTTGGTGGGGTGTATGCTTAAAACAAGACAAAAACGATGTGCTAATGGGGTAAGAAAAGTAAACTTGTTTTCTGTTTGAATTAAGAACAACAAATTATGGCCTCGGTTTTCTCTGAAAATGAGCTTTGTTGAGTCAAACATGTCTGTCACAGGACAGATCATAGTCAAAGACCTAGTTTTATGAAGTTACAGTACTGACAAAATATGCATTTACTGTCTTTTGCCTTTGCATGACTACTACCAACCAACAGCATCAATCGAAAACCTTCAGTGAATTAATCATTATCAGCATGAAGTAACATTAGTTGTAAAGCCTCTTGAGGTGTGGATACAAGCTTGTGCATGGAACAACAGAATGTTCTTTTGTATATGACTCTCTATCTCGCCATTCACTCTTCCTACACATTCAAAAGGATCTTAACCAGAAGGAGTGAAGGGAAAGACTTGCACACTGCAGTTATGAGACAAGAAGTCCATTGGGTTTCCTGCTATAGAAGTCTTCCCTTTATATTTATAGCCCACACAGTGTCTGTTAATTTATTCTGGATCAGCAGAGGCCCACAGGGGAAAGGCATTCTTCTCCAAATCATCCCAGTGCCAGTTTTAGATATACACTGTAGTCCATAGAAGTCAGTCTGGTTCTTAGTGTAGTGCTGCAGTGGTTTGCAAGCGGACAAGATGCCTTGAAGTTCAGTGCCTGGAATAGTCACAGGCTTTCGTGTTTAGAGCAGTTGTTATTGGAACTTCTGTAGATACCCAGCTGTGTTTGGAACCTCTATAATGATAAGATTAGCTTTTGTTCGGGATATTACAGTGTGATACAAGCCACTGCAGGGATAGAAATATAATTTGGGCATATTAGCAGTACATGTGTCGCGCTTTAACTCAATAAAAATTTCTTGGTGAGCCGTACCAAGGAATTAGCCTTTGAATCTAACAAAACTTGTAAATGTCAAATATTTTTAGGACCATAAGGGTTTTTGCCATTTTTACGTTATTCCATGACAATCAAACACAGTTTCCTGCATTTTATTATTTCTGTCTTTCGATTGTGGGATACGATATGACCTTAACATGTTCTTGGGAAGTTGCATGAGATTCACCCTTATGCATTTCATGTCAACCAGGAAGCTGAAAAAATTGTCCGCCACCTAAAGGGTCGCACCAGGATAACAGCTTCTTGGCTTGGCCCCGGAACATGACTACTTTGGTCAGCCGTCCATGCCGGCTCACCACAACAGTTTGCCCATACGTCAGCCTTTAAGTGTATGCCGTAACCATAATTAGTAGGTGCAATCCGATTGTGCAAACATCTTGTGTAGCATCTCGCTAACGTCTGCCAAAAGTGTTTCCCTCTATACCATTAGCTGCCTACAGAGTGTATTTCTCCCTTCTCCAGTTAAATCTCCAGTGGTATTAGGCTAAGAGAGTCTCTTTACCACTCATGAAGCCCGGCCAAGCCTGAGCTCTCCACTGACCTTGTGTTTAAGTGGGTGTGCAGAGAATGTTGTTCTGGGTTAAAAGAAACAAGAAGGGAAACTACAAACGACTGAGGAAAATCATTATGTGGATCAAATTATGGCTTATCTCTCGCCCTGCATTTACAGTTTTTAGTTTTTCTAACAATCCATATTTAGCTTATTTATGCAATTTTTATGTTAATGTATGTAAGTGAGTGTATTTGTATTCTTCTGTCATTTGCACTTGGCTGTGGTGCAGCTCTGTTGTAGAGTATAAACTTGAAACGTTTCAACTCTTTTTAACTTTGTGTTTATGCCTTTTTTTGTGTGTGTGTGTATATATATACTGTATATATATTTATTAATTCATGTGTGCTCTGTTTCCACTGAGTGCTCAGAATACTAACACAGCAATCTGTGCAGAATTTGGTAGAATCTGGAGGATTTCTTTGAAATTAACATTTCGGTAGAAAGAAACAGATTTTTGGTGTATTTGTGGTAATTTCACAGCTGAGTGATCAGAGTCTTTCCCAGCAAAGCTCTTGCATGTGATTCAGACTCAGACTTCAGCCTTTGCTCCTCATACAGTATGGGCCTAATTTAGAAAAAACAAATCCCTTACTAGCTCTGTAGATTTGTGGCTGATGCATCCAATAAGGAGTATGGTCCTACTAGATAAACTGAAATTCTGTTTATTTTTGCACAGCTTTTGCTTATCAAGAAGTATCTCATTTAATTCCCCAAAAAATTGTTCAGCCAAAATGTGCATTATTTTTAAGTTTATAAAAAGACCCCAAAGTGTCCTATAATAAGTGCATTTGACTTATGCATCAATCTTATAAATCTTCTAAAGGTATACAATAGGTTTTGCGCTAAAAACAGTTCTTACATCAACAACTCTCTTCTCACTGAGCTTTTCGCACATTAGCAACACATTTTCCTGAAACATAATTTAAATTTTGTGTTCAAATAAATAAGGCTGGGCATAGAAATGCATCAGTTTTTCTAATAGAAACTCTTCAGAAATGTTTTGAAATATGTTTTGAAGATATGTTGTGTTTTCTGTTGTTAATATTGTTGTATGGCATCACTGAGCACACAATTTTTTTCACAATTTATTCCTTTGTGTTAAGAAGGAAAGAAAGATTGGGTTATAAAAACACAGGGGTGAGTAAACTTCTTCTTTCGTTTGCTCCCGTTAGGGGTCGCCACAGTGGATTGAATTTTATTTTCTGGGTGAACTATCCCTATAATGGTAAATGATGGCAGCATTTTCCTTTTTGAGTGAAGAGTTATTTTAAACATTTCAAACATTCAAAAGTTGAGACTTGATTTTAGAATGTTGGGAAACATAACTGTCATTTTCAAAATGTCCCAACAAACACCAATAACTATTGTAATCTGGTGTTTTTTGGGTCAGTTTGAAAATGAAAGTTATGTTTCCCAACATTATAAAACCAAGAGCCAACTTTTAAATGTTTGAAATGGTGGTGTTTGTTGAGGCAGCGTGAACTAGATAAATGTATTTTGCAATCCTCTTCTCACTTCAATTCCATTTAACCACGCTTTGGATAAGCATGCATGTGATACAGAAGAATAATTTGATAAGTCATTTGTCATTTTCTCGCATTTGATGCATCTTATTTTGACAGTCCTCTTGTTGACCAGGCAATCTGAATTAAAATGATTTTTGAATCAGTGTTGTTCTGACCACTACATTGATTCATTTTGGTAATACACCACATCATCTGATCAGTTCCAGCTTTAGCTCAGTTTTGGCTTCAAATAAGAGTGTCTATCTCACATTCAGTTGCATTCTGTTTTTGCAGCTCATGACATATGCCATGACAATATTTGTTTGGGTTGATCATCATATCACAGAGCAGAGCAGTGGTTAGCTCACACTGCCAGAGGAATTGATGCTATGAGTCCAATGAGAGATTTGCAACACTGTGATGACTGGGTTGGGCTGTAATGGATAAATGTAACAGTGTTAAGTATTCAGAATACAAAAATGAAGTAACTGTATTCAGCCCCCTTTACGTTTTCAAGCACCTGTATTCAGAATACAATTACTTTATAAAAATGTTGTTAGAATACATTTAGAACACTTCTCTCATAATGACCACAAAATAAGGCATAAACAACAAAAAATCTTTTCAATCAAGTGAGAAACTTGATTGTTTTTCTGAAGAGTTTTTGTGAACAGTGCTGATGCGTGCTGCAAACGCATCTTCTCGCTTTCTCTTGCGCAGATCAATAGCAGTGCGTGACTGCAGTGTTGCCAGGGTTTCAAAAAAAAGGGTTTGCCAAATTGGGCTCATTTGAAAGCACAATTGCTGGATGTTTTTTTGGGATACTTTAAAAATCGACTGCGGTCACGAAAAGGTCTGATGGTAGGATCTAAAGAAAGGAAATGCAATGTCTTATTCATGTATAATGACCTCCTAATTTAATATCTGGCAACCGCACCGGCACATCTTAACAATCAGCATGCTGTTAACTGTGCAGCAGTATCAATACAGTCGGCAACATTATTTCCACATATATAACATTTGTCCGCATGACACATTGTTTCCTGAGGTTGTTGCTGTGTAAATACATTTAAATAGCTGCAGATGCGGCTTCAGTGTAAAGATGGAGAAAAGACGAATGGCTCACAATAAGCATTTGGTGCACACCCACACCCACCCAAACTTGCAGAACTGTTGAGAAATAGCAGTTATTAATGTCAGAAATAGGCTACTATGAATACAGTAGGTAAAACATTTATATAGAGAAAGTAGCCTACTGCAAAGACTTAAAAGAGGGAAAAAGACGAAGTATATCAGAGTCCAAACGAGACAGATAAACCTCATGTATATAACTAATGTACAATTTGTGGCTTATAGACTTATGGGGCTAGTTCAGTGTGTCACATATTGCAATTTACAGGCATATTAATATTATTTCTCACTTAAAAACAAACAAAACAAAGCATCTAATACAAAGTAATGCACAAAAAATATAAAACAATAAAAACAAAAAACAATGATAAGTAAAAGAATCAAAAGCACCCAAAATAAAAGTGTTGGTAATAAAAGAGAAATAAATGAATATATCGGCCTAAATATGAAATATGCAAGCAAGCCTATATAAAATGATTAATATACATTGTTGTCACATGGCCTCACTACTTTATGGCATCCAGTTATCATCTCAAAAATAAATATGGTTTATTTGCATTTCTTATTGTGTCAAATGTATTATTCTCTGTCAGTCCAATCAAACAATGGGTTAAGAAAAAGTTTACAATTTTGTTAAAATATTAAAATATTGCAGTTGACCACAAACTGCCTTCTGTTTGTCTTCTTCCTTCCATAAAGAAAAAACATTAGTGTCCAACTCCACATCTAATTTAAAGAAACAAGCTACTCAGAGTCACATAGATTAGTTAAGTGGTGGTGTAGTACTTTACTGAATACATTTAAGAGAGAGTATTTCAGTATTCAGCCCAGAATACTTTCTTAAAGTAATCCGCTCAGCCCTGCTGATGGAGCCTGTGAATCCCAACCAAATCCAAAATAGCTTTGCAGTGTGCAGTGAAGCCATTATCTATATCTGTTCCTATTGCAAAATTATTTGTATCTGTTTTCGGATGGTACCAGATGTGAGTGGGGCATAAATCCAAAGTGTGTCAAAACTAAATTAAACACCCATCACATTAATAATTTCTATAAATGTTACAACCCATATTGTCATGAGTCTCACCGCACTTGTGCTCGGTGAATGGAGAATATTTCTGGAGCCACCGTATCAGTAAATCCAAATAAGTGAAGCGAGTTCTACCACATTCCTTCCAGATAAGTAAGAAAAGCAAAGTGGGACTAATTACTTACCGTGCTTTTGTTAAGGCCAAGTAAATGAAACCGGGAACAATCTGGTTTGTCTTAAAATGTCAGGAGGTTGATGAGCTGATGGGGAAGAGAAAACCCTGAATCTAAAGGAACGCTGTGGCGTGTTTTGAAAAATTATCTAATTCAATCAATCAACTTTGTCTAGACCTGCAGACAGACTAATTTCCCTCATTGAATGAAAGCACTTTACAAATTGCATGCCGGACCGAGTATATTCTGTGATGTTGAGATAATGCACGCATCGGCTCTTTTGAAGACAGACAAAACTGATTGTTCTCCCCCAGCCAAGCTTTTACTCATATCAATCACTTCACAAGCACACATCGTAGCATTATGTACCGCATTGAAGTAAACAAACAATGCGGAAAGCTCTAATGTTTCTGCATCATAAGTCAGATGGTCATCATGTGGAGAAACTGTAGCAGCTCAGATCCCTTTGCATTCCCATTAGTCTCCTCTTTATTGACAAATGTGATGTCATCACATTTCCATGACTCAAGCCCCTTCACAAAGCTATCTTTCACAACAGAAAAGAAAGCACTTAATGTAGAGCAAGGGGCCAACCTTTCCTAACCCCTTCCTGTCAAGACAATCACATATAGGGACTTTATCACACCCACCAATCTCACAGTTAAATGTAGCCCTTATGTTGCTACTATGGGCTTTTGCCAGATTCTTGATAGCCTGGCTCTTGGATGTAAACTCAGGATTAGAAGGCCCTCATCCACTCTCTGGCCTTTTAAAGGCCTCTCACCACACGCCAGTGCCCACCCATGAATGATGAAGTGCCGGGTCATTCATAAGGCAGACATGGCACAGATTAACACCATTGTTTATGCTCTGGTTACGCTGTGCCTTGCTCCCTGCTCAGGCCCTTAATTGGGCTCCACACACCCTGGCTTCTTGCCAGTTTCAGCTGCCCTTTTGCTTTGTCATAAGGCTATAATGAAGAGAAATTGAGTGTGTGCGTTCACCTCTCAACAACACTACTTTGTTGCAGGAACCCTGAAGTTTAGCTCAGAGTCTCCCAGGCCACTGCTTGGCTATGGTGAATCTAACTTAACCCAAGCTTGAAATTATTATGGGGCCCCTTGGTTAAAACCAGTCAGCTAAGACCAGCTAAGACAAGCATGAAATTCCATGCTGGTCCAGGATGGTTTGTGCTGGTTTGGTGCTGGTCTAGATAATGGAACTGCATAGCCATGTTGGTAAAAAAAATAATAAATTGTGAGTGGTTGAGTAATTACATTTTGATATTATTTATAATTAGGAATCGGAATTGTAAGGAATTAACAATTCTGGTTCTGATACCTAAAATTTGGCTCCTTAAAATTTTGGTTCCTTGCCAAATTAGATAATTTCCATTTCGACAGAATAGAAATTAAAAAATCATAAATAAATTTGATCAAATTCTTATCTAAGATGTGAATATGCATACTTTTGACAGGCATAATCAAAAGACAGTATTTGACACTAACTATATAAAACAAATTCTAAAAAAAGTTATTAAGTTCATTTAATTCTTCTTTTTTGCATTCCATTGATTAAAAAATAACTCAAGTGTACCTTTAACTACACATTGTCATATCTGCACTGTCTGATTTATATCTGATAAGCCTTAAGTGCAAGAATACTTAACACAGTAACAGTTCTTATTTAATTTCTAGTTGGAGATGAGGAAAGTTTACATAAAGTTTGTAAGTAACTGGTCTGACTGGTCAGTTTTTGATTTACTAAAAAGAACAGACACTTAAGAATAATTTGTTTGGGACATTATAATCCACTTATTATGTTAGACAATGTTACCTTATCCAAAAACAGTTGCAATTAATAATGTAATACGTCTTTTCAACCTCTCCCTGACCCTCAAATTTAATGGACCTCATAGCCATACATACTTGTCATCAGATACACAGGTAACTGCCTAAAACTGGTTTTATTGCCTTCCAAACCTCTGCCAGAGCCTTCAGTCATCCAACCACAGGGTCATCAGCAGGGAGCAACCCATCATAGATGTTTCGCCCAGAAAATCCTGGAACATCTCATCATGGTGGGGCAGGGGACATCTCCCTTTCACCCCCTGCATCTGGACTCTGGATTGTTTCCATTGCTTCCCATTCTTGCATTCCCATCAAGACATTCCTTATTTACAGAACATACCATGTAGCCTGGGTTCGTTACCCGCAGTCCTACCCTACTTTCACAGATTTTAGAAATGACAAGCTGTAAGACTTCTCCTACCACCCCTCCAATGTATATCTTTAAACCAATCACCTGATTTATAAAGTAGGAGAACAAAGTGAGAGGCAAGCCGTGAGACTGTCATCTGCCCCTCCAATGACTAGTTTGGCATGGTTTCACTCCCCCACTCAATCTTTCTCCAGATACCCACGGATAAGGGCTGAGTGGGTCAGCAAAAATAAATCCTCTCCACTCCTTTCCCTCTCCCATATACAGTATTACGCCACCACATATCACAAAAGTTCCCTATTCTTATTTTCTTAATTCTGCACATCGCAATTTTTCATCCTTCCTTCTTAACCATCAGTCAAAAGCTCCCTTTCTCATCATCCTCTGACATTTCCTTCAGGGACTTCTTCAACACTAATCCAATGATACTAATGTCTTTCAATAGGTTCTGCATTGCTCTTCCTATAAATCCTCGACACCTGACCTCTACAGGGTAAGTGCCAACCCTCCATCCATTTTCCCCTCACTCTGGGGCCAGATCAGCATATTTTAACTTCCTCTCATAGGCTGCCATCAGTCCCTCTGAGACAGTAAGCTCAGCATTATGACATTTCTAGCAGACACTACGTCCAGCCTTAAGGAGGTAATAGTGACCTCAGAAGAAAATTTCAGCTGCTGGCCAAGGTCCCCAATCAAGGTGAACAGTCACTCCCAGGTGCCGGATTGATCTTGCTTCCTTCTGAGCAGTGCCTTTTTATCAAAGTCAATAAACTTTCTCTGAGGAGCGTGATGGCCTTTTTTGCCTTTATACACCTCAAGGATCTCTGCCAGCTTTTGCAGAACTTGATAATGCCAACACCTGTTCCATCCTTGTGCCAAGGTGGTCTTGCACCCAGCCAATAGGTGCTGCAGATTTGCTCTTGGGGCCCCACGAGGGACAACTCTCCTCTTTACGATACCACAGCGACACATTTCCAGGGCTTGAAAGAGTATCATAGGTGGATCTTATTATAAAACTTAGCCTGGCCTGAGGTACCTTCCACAGGTCATCGCTTTCCTCTGTTTTCTGTTTCCTCTGATTTGTCTGGGAGATGACAATGGTCTATCTTATCCAAGCCCTCTTTCAGCTGCTTCAGAAAGTCCAGGTTACTATTGTAACCTCCGTTCCCTGATGGAGGGAACGATAAGTTGTGTCAAAGAAGCGACACTTGGGGTCTCTCTTGAGAGCATCACACATATCTAAACTTGAGAAAAGGCCAATGAGAAATTGGCAGACAGAATTTACATGTCCCGCCCCTGGACATACGGGTATAAACGGGTGGAAATGCGTATGTCCATTCAGGATTTTGCCCTGAGGATCCGAGAATGATGTTCAGCCCTAACAGTGGCTGGGAGGACACAACGTCTCCATCAGGGAACAGATATTACAATAGTAACCTAGACCTCAATGTTGTGTCGAAGAAGCGACACTAGGGGTCCATATTTAATCATGACATGCCCTGAACTGTGTACGTGTGCTGCTGACGCAGGTGCGGGCAGGCAGTTGCATTACTGCATGTACCCTTCCCCAATGCCCCATAAAATCATCATAACCTTCTGGTTCCCAACACCTTGAAGCATCCGCTTGCTAGGGGACCGTACCGCGGAAAATACACACAGTGGTATTCATACACATTGGGGCCTGTCCTGTGGAGCACCTAATAACCAGACACAGCGACGAAAAAGGCTGGGACTGCATCCTCCTGGGGCAACTTCGCTTGCAGGTTCACTACTTGGTCCCTGAAGGCAGTCGTAGGAACCATGGGCACGTAGCCCGGTCACAGTCTTAGGACAACATGGGTGTCTGCCTGACCGAACTCCAGGCAGGTGTCACTGACAGAGAATGCTTGCAGGTCCCCAACCCTCTTGATGGAGGCAAGCGCGATCAGGAGGGCCGTCTTCAAAGAGAGGGCCTCAAGCTCAACTGAGTCAAGCAGCTCGAAGGGGGGACTCTGAAGGCACGAGAGGACCACTAAGCGATCCCAGGTGGGGAACAGGCTTGGCTGGGGAGGATTCAAACTCCAGCCCCTCTAAGGACCCTGATAATCAAGTTGTGCTTACCCAAGGACTTGCCATCCACTGCGTCTTGGTGGGCCGCAATAGCGGCTACATACACCTTCAAGGTGGATGGGGACAGCCTCCCCTCCAACCTCTCTTGCAGGGATGAAAGCACTGACCGAACTGCGCATTTTATTGTATCTGCGCCAACAGGTGGTAGGCCAATTAGATCTTATGCATCCCGTCCAGGGGCCAGACATGGTGTTCCAGAGGTCTGGGTGTGGATGCCAGAGTGTGCCCCGTTCCTGAGAAAGAAGGTCCTTCCTCAGGGGAATTATCCAGGGAGGGGCTGTCGCGAGGAGCATGAGTTCTGAGAACCAAGTCCGAGTGGGCGTGTAGGGGGCCACCAGAATTACTTGTTCCTCGTCCTCCCTGACCTTGCACAGCACCCATGAAAGAAGGCTCACTGGGGGAAATGCGTACTTGCGCAGCCCCTGGGGCCATCTGTGTGCCAGCGTGTCTGTCCCAAGGGAAGCTTCTGTTAGGTAGTACCAGAGCAGGAAGTGGGAGTTCTCTTGGGAAGCGAACAGAACTACCTGTGCTTTGCCGAACTGTTCCCAAATCAGCTGGACCGACTGGGAGTGAAGCCTCCACTCTCCGCTGCCCGGGATGTGAGTGGCGCGTAGCAATCTGAGTCGCTGCTGGCTCCAAAGGAGGAGATGGCGGGAGAGTTGTGACATGTGATGGGAGTGCATGCCACCATGGCGATTTATGTATGCTACCGTCGCGGTGCTGTCTGAAAGGATCAAGACGTGCTTGCCCCGAATTAGTGGGAGGAACCTCCGTAGGGCAAGAAATACAGCTACCAACTTTAGGCAGTTGATGTGCCTACGCAATCCTTTCCAGGAGCCAGTGGCTGCGTGCCCATTGCACACGGAGCCCCAACCCTGTTTGGAGGCGTCTGTGGTGACCAGAACGTGTCAGGACATTTCTAATCCATTTGTAAGCCATTTCTTGGCTAAACAAACACACAAAAATAAAAACATTCAGTGATGGTTGTCAAAGAGGTCTTTGCTGAGGTGGCAGCTTCAGTCTTTGGAGATTTTAAAAACAAAGTTGATTTGTATTTTATTAGAATGTTATTTGAGGACATGAGTACTAAAAAAAACTGCTGACGGTTTTGCCTCTGAAAGGACACCCGCAGGGCAAAGACAGATTTTATTCATTATCACTGCATACTCCACCAGAAAGCACTGTGCAGAAAATAATAATATGAAAGATGTAATAGACATTACAGTGGTGTTCATCCCTATTTGGACAAGAAGCTTGAAGCACAGGCTGTTTCACTTGCACTTGGAAGAGTCGGGCGTGGACCACACAGACTTGGTGCTGCTTTTGAGGAGGTTCAAAGAGCTTTTGCCTGAAATCAAAGAGATCCTGAAATCCTCTAAACATTTAATATGCTCAATAAGCAGATGATCAGTAGGATTTGGCATTCCTCACAGTCCTGACTAAAAAACTGAAGGAACTAAATGTTGAGTTGCAGGGACAAAGAAAAAATGTCATTGACATGATTAGCAGCTTTAACACTCAAAAGAAAACTACAGCTGTTCTAAAATATGCTTCAACATCAAGATCTGCTGTACTTGAGTGTCAGGGAAAAGACCCATCACAGGTCAATGGTGCACATTTCATGTACAAAGTTCAAAACCTCTTTTCTGAATTCAGCACACGTTTCAAAGACTTCTTATTAATCGAGCCTGTTGCTTCATACATTTGCTTCCCATTTTGCCCAGAGTTAGACATGGGCAAAATTGCTTGCAAAGTAGCAACACTTTTTTGGTTGGGCAGAATTAAATTAAATTATTAAACTGCTAAATGACCTTGAGATAAAGGCCAGAACATTATTTGTGAACAAGAGGGAGTTCTCTGAGCTCTGTTCTGTTGGAGAAGTATCTGATATAAGAAGATTTACCTTTTACTTGTCTGCATTATTTGGACCAAACTATTTATGCAAGACAGCTTTTTCTCAAATGAAAATGATTAAGTCTAAGTACAGATCTACCATGACTGATGAACACCTTGTGGACTGCATGAGACTTGCATTCAGCTGTTACTGCCCTGATTATGAAGAGCTAGCCACAACTTCTCAGTGCAAGTGCTCACATTAAGTTTTCTGTCTAAGATGGGGAAAACTATTATTAGTAAATTAGTTATCATTTTGAAATCCTTATTGCACTGTTTTTATTATTTATTTTATTTTATTTTTTTCTTGGCCTTTTTTTCAATATACTGTAAGAGTTCCAAACTGACATGGGTAGATTGTGATGAGGTAATTGAAAAAAAATGTGATCTTATATTTAAAAAAAGACTGACACCCATGCCTTAAAGCCTAAAAAAAATCAAAAAGTATAGATAAGTAATACATGCAAAATGTTCTGAAGGCGTACGGTAGAATTTTTGAGATTCCGATGACATTCGTTGCGCGTTCATGAGTGCTATGAAAGAAGCTCTTTCACAGTGGCATGAACATGAACTGCCTTTTTGATACTTTGTCATATAATTATTGTGATTAACTATCCCTTTAAAACTGTGTGCTATAAGTAGACTTCTAATGGCTTTGTCTGTTTGACACATCTAAGTAGATTGTGATTTATTATCTGTTTAATATGGACCCCTTTATCCAAAATCCAAAAAGTGTTGTTGTTCTAGCTTTTTGGAGGCAAGTCTGATAAGGTCTGATAAGCATGTCACAATAGTTTACGTCGTGCTAATCTCGCTTTAGGTCGGGGTCTGTGTTTGAGGCCAGCCCAGGCAAGGGGGAAAGAGTTTGTTGAAGTGTACGAGTACATGTGTAAGGGGAGAGAAGGAGTGGAAGCTAAAGACTATCTGAACATGTTGACGGAGGTGAGATTATCGTGCCAAACCTAACAACTCTGGATGCTCTTGCAGTGGCCAGACTTGCTTCCTGGCCAAACACAATAAATGCAGTGTTAGAAAACACAGCATCTCATGTAATTGTGTCCACACAGCTCCAAGAGTAAAAAAAAACATATTCCAAACCCTTCTGCTTAAACAATTAGATACAAGCAAAGCCCTTGGTGAGCTGAAGGCAGATGTTATTGGCTGCAAGATTAATCGACCGTATACCTGGATATTGATTATTACATACTCTGTGATAGCAAATACTTGATTTGTAAACCAATGGTAATGTTTATTCAGTTTTGATTACATTTAAAGGAACAGTTTGACCAAAAATGAAAATTCTCTTTTCTTCTGCAGAACAGATTTTTTTCAAAGAATATCTCAGCTCTGACGGTTCATACAATAAAAGTGAATGGTGGATAGAATTCTGAAGGTCCAAATATCACATAAAGGCATCACACAAGTAATCCAAATGACTCAAGTGGTTTAATCAGTCTTCTGATGCGATCCAACCGGTTTTGGGTGAGAACAAACCAAAATATAACACTTTTCCACTGTACACTTGTCATTGCGGTTTATAGGCACGATCATTATTTTTAAGCTTGATTACACATCCTAGTGCTTGACACATGCACAGAGCACTAGATGACTCTATAGGAAGTGTAATCGAGCTTGAATCACTGTCGCCAAAGAGAATACTGTCAAGATTGAGGGAGAAAAAGGAATTATATTTTGGTCTGTTCTCACCCAAAACTGATTGATGCGCTTCAGAATACATTGATTAAACCACTGGAGTTTTCATGTTTGGGTGAACTAGCCTATACCTTTAAGACAATGCGGTGCATTGAGTTTAGATGCAAAATAATTTTAGATGCAAGTCCACCAGCATTCCAAAATGCCAATACATGAATTCACTCATAATTCCTTCATACTGTATTTATATACAGTTTAAGCCTTCTTATGGTCTAAACAGATTTAGCAATTTTAGCAGATCTGGCAATTATGTGCGTTCACCAGAAAATTATAAAAAACTTTGCAATGGCTTTATTAAGAGTAAAGCCTGCAAAAAACGTTATGTATGTGAATGTTAATGCTTCTAGCTATACAAGCTCATTGTCACATGTCAATGTACTCTGAAAAACTTTATGTTCGAATGCAATCATAAGGGGTTGTTCAGACCAAATGTATTTGCATTAAGAAAAGACAAGTATGCATTCTCAGTATGACCAGAAGTGTTGCAATAACAGACATTTGTATAAACGTCTTCTTCTATGATCAGTTTTCTCTTTCAGGTCAACTAATGTATTGCAAAGCAAAAATTTGAAGAGAATCTTGGTGCGCAAAGTTAGAAACACTGTCAAGATATGTATAGCTAACTGCCTGAATAATAACATATCCAATTTAATTACACAGACATTTGAAAGTAACGCTATTGCCTGCTTTGAGCACAAAGGTTCACTAATGCCAGTAACACAATAACCAGTGTTAAGTATGTTCAACTGGAATGTGTGCTTGCAATGCATTGGCCAAACATTTGTTTTCATTCTTGTGTAGAGTATGTTTCTGGCCCAACTCTCTTTCAAACATCAGTCAGAAAGTTAAGTTTGTCCTCTATCTTCCCATGTAATGTTAAACAAATGTAATAAAAAAAATATCTTAGTGAATCAGATATTTATATTGTTTTAGTGTTCATGGGTGATAAGAGGTAGTGGATAATGTATCTGATATAAATCCAGTATCTTGTAGCTAATGAGTCAGAATCTATTTGATGGGGCTTTCTTTTTAAATTATGGCCACTTGTGCAATGTGCTCTAAGTCCTCATGGTGGTGTAGTGACTCGCCTCAATCTGGGTGGTGGAGGATGAATATCAGTTGCCTCCATTTCTGAGACCATGAACCCATGCATCTTATCACGTGGCTTATTGTGCGCATTACCGTGGAGACAGCATGTGTGGACCACACGACCACGGAGAGTGAACCACATTATAGCGACAACGAAGAGATTATGTGACTCTACCCTCCCTAGCAACCAGGCCAATTTGGCTTAGGAGACTTGGCTGGAGTCACTCAGCACCCCCTGGGATTTGAACTTGCAAACTACTACCCAGTAGGTGGTAGTCAGCATCTTTATTCAGTGAGCTACCCAGACCCTGCCTCTTGGGCATTTTGAGTTTTTAGAGGAAGGGGCAGATCGAGCCTCCAGAGCTGATGATTACACAGAGCAGAAGCCCGTCGTAAAAACACTGGTGCAGATGAAAGGGCTGTACTCTCTGCTCAAGGCTCTAATCCGAGTGAGTGGCATAGGCAAGCCCCCATTTAGCTTTCAGCATGCTTTAATGCAGCAACTAAAGTGCTGAGTCTACAGCCCCTACCCGCCATTTAACAACACCTATCTGCTAATGAGGGACACCAGAAGAAGGAATAATTCACTCAACAGATGAATATCAGCACGTCCTGGTGCGACACTTCATGTTAACCACATTCAGCCAAATTGCTGACAGGCACCACCCTCCATTAGACATTTTTGCATTAGTTAAAATGTGAGCACGATTCGGAGGCTGCATTTTCGCTTTAAAATAAAATTTTAACTCCACTGATGGTTATATTTAGATTTGGGGTTTGGGTTATAGGGTAGAGTTATTTAATTTGCAGTCCATTTAACTGTATTACAACGTGCATCTTTTACAGTTAAATATAACACTAACTTTTGGTGCCACATTTCACCAGGAAACTGTAGCTCAAACGTGCCCAAACATTTAACAACACTTACAGCTTCGTGCTCTAGGTAGCAATGATTCGATTTTAGCTAAGAACAGGCAATTTTTTAGTGTCTTCAGCTGGCATAAAGCCAGCCAATCAGATTAGAGCTTGCTGTAAAGACAATAAATAAACAAAACTTGCAGTTTTGGTGCACAATACCCTGCTTAGACCAGCATGACCTTCCATACTCATTAGATCTGGTTTGGTGGTAGTTTTCGCTGGTGGACCAGTAAAGTCATTTTGGTTTAAGCTTTTTTGGTCTAGATGTAGTTAGGAAGCATGGTGGGGACTCCAACACATCAGCATCCAAAAAACAAAACATGCTCTTAAACAGTCGTGATGGTCTTTCCAGCAAAAATACACCAGGCAGTCCATAAACGGTCTTTCTCTGTGATCCGTCTGATGCTGAAACTCGCCTGTTGTAGGCCTGAAGCGGTCAGTATGCAGTTTGGGCTCTTAAACTGCAAACTCATCAAGACGAAGCCTCCAGACAAGCCAAACATACCGGCGTAGAGCAGTGAGTGTTTGCAGTAATGAGCTGGAAGACGGTTCCCACATGGGAGGCCTCCAGTAATGATCAAGTGTCTCCACATCTGGAGCTGCTGAGCTGGGGCCGGTGCAGGGAACTGATAGCAGAGTACTACAGGAGTGCAGGCTTGCATTCCAAGTCTTTAATCCAAATCTCTCTCTCGAAGAACATAGCGATATGGAATGAGCAGAATATGCAGTAACAGGTGACAGCAGTGTGTGTTTATCACATGGATATACTGTGGGATTGAGTGCCATTTACACTATTTATTTATTGAGTGCGCATGATGATATTAATGCTGAATGCTGTAACAAGGCTTGGGGTGAGAGGTGAGATGCTCTAATATAAAAGGATGTTTAAAATATTAATAGATGCATTTGCATTGACAGAATATGCTGTAAACACAATGGAGGCAACAACACTTTATAGAAATGTTATGTATCCATATTCTTCACTTTATAGTGTTTTTGTGTCATGATGCCCCTTTATATTCTTTGCAAGTTTTATTTCTTTATCTTTTTCTTTTGTTTATAACATTTTGTTTTACATTACCATTTCTAATAATTTCTGAATTTTTTGCCTTTAGTCTGTGAACCTTATCATGTGGCTCGTTGTGCATGACTCCGCGGAGACTCCAGCATGTGGAGGCTTATGCTATTTTCCGCGATCCACGGACAACTTACCTTGTGCCATTGAGAGCAAGAACCACTAATCACAACCACAAGGAGGTTAACCCATGTGACTCTACCCTCCCTAGCAACCAGGCCAATTTGGTTGCTTAGGAGAACTAGGAGTCACTCAGCACACCCTGGATTCGAGCTCACGACTCCAGGGGTGGTCAATACTCGCTGAGATAGTGGCCGCCAATTTGAGCAGTTTTTAATCTTTCACAAAAAAACAACAAAAAAATTTACAGAATTGATAAAGAGAACAAAGAGTTAATTAAAAACTCACCTTTTGTATTACTATATGTGGTTAGGTTTAGTTATTTTTGGTTCTGCTGGTTTGACCTTGAGCCCGAGAAAACAAAATGAACCTGTCTGGTCTCTTTAAGTCATGATGTTTATCAGGGATATTCATTAGCAGTAAATGTATAGGTAAGTATGGTATGCTGCATAGTTGTACAATATATTTAAAAAGCTTTACTTCTCATTTGGCCATGAAGACTATTCTATTCTATTCAACACTCTCAGAAGAAAAAGTACTAAACAGTACCTTTAACGGTACAAGGGCTGTCACTGGGGTGGTACCCTCAAGGGGACCATTTTTAGAGTTTAGTTTATATACATAATAGTTTTGAAAACATAATTGTGCACCTTTTAATGTACATTTATGTGTTTTGTTCCTGTGTGAACAAAAAAGTACCTGCACGCTACATTGTTTTTCTCTCCTTTAGGGTGCAGAAATGTCCCCAAAATTAAGTTATACACCCTAAAAAAAAAGCCTATTAAAGAAAGTTCACCCAAAAATGAAAGTTCTCTCATCATTTACTCACCCTCATGTCATCACAGATGTGTATGTCTTTCTTTCTACTGCAAAACACAAACTGAGATTTTTTGAAAAATGAATAAAAAATCTCAGCTCTGTAGGTCCATACAATACAAGTGAAATTGTGATCAGATAGTTGTAGCTCCAAAAATCACATAAGTCAGCATAAAAGTAATTATTCTGAAAAAGAAAGATATTCTGAAGACAGACACAGAACAATGATGTCACAACCCTGTCACACAAATAACCTGACTGACCAGGGGTGGACTGGGAAGAGAAATCGGCCCGGGATTTTACATAGAAATTGGCCCAAAAGTTGTTGGGGAAAGGGGGGGTGGAGGGAGTGGATGTGTCGCTGTCCTTTTCTATTATTGCTGCCCACAACAGATTATCGTGGTGCTGTTTTGAGGCCCGTTCTGCATATCTTGGCGGCTCATTTCAGTTTAGTTCCAGTTCTCCCCATGGTCAGTGATAAGCCCCAAAAGTGCGTTGGCCCACTGGGAAAATGCCCGGTATGCCAGATCACAATCCAGCCCTGAGACTGAAAGAGTGACAGGATCATGACATATTCTTCAAACACCTGTGTTCTGCTGATAAAAAGAAAGTCATTGACATTTAGGGTGGCATGAGGGTGAGTAAATGATGAGCGAATTTTCATTTTTGGGTGAACTATCCCTTTAAGTGTACCAATACAGTAATGACCTTTGTACCTTAAAAGGTACAGTTTAGTTTGATGACCACTAGACATTGGTTCTAAACTGATGCTGTTGTATGGAAATTGAATTAATGCATTATGCATTTTGTTTTTCTATTTTTCTCAAAAGTGTCTTTATATGTCATTCCCTGATGGCTGGCATGTATATTTTTGGATCCAATAATCCATCGGTCAGTCTTGGGGAGGGTGGGACCTTAACAGTTTGTCTGTGTTTGTTATTCTGACCTTGACTTCATAGCTGCTGACTTCTGGGCAGCCAAGCTTTCTCTGCTGATCTACCATTGTGCTTGTCAATGTTAACTTATTAGTGTTACAGGTGAAACTCGAAAAATTAGAATATCGTGCAAAAGTTCATTAATTTCAGTAATTCAACTTAAAAGGTGAAACTAATATATTATATAGACTCATTACAAGCAAAGTAAGATATTTCAAGCCTTTATTTGATATAATTTTGATGATTATGACTTACAGCTTATGAAAACCCCAAATTCAGAATCTCAGAAAATTAGAATATTACATGAAATCAATAAAAAAAAGGATTTTAAATACAGAAATGTCGGCCCTCTGAAAAGTATAATCATGCATATGTACTCAGTACTTGGTTTGGGCCCCTTTTGCATTAATTACTGCCTCAATGCGGCGTGGCATGGATGCTATCAGCCTGTGGCACTGCTGAGGTGTTATGGAAGACCAAGATGCTTCAATAGCGGCCTTCAGCTCTTCTGCATTGTTTGGTCTCATGTCTCTCATCTTTCTCTTGGCACTGCCCCATAGATTCTCTATGGGGTTCAGGTCAGGCGAGTTTGCTGGCCAATCAAGCACAGTAATACCATGGTCATTGAACCAGGTTTTGGTACTTTTGGCAGTGTGGGCAGGTGCCAAGTCCTGCTGGAAAATGAAGTCAGCATCTCCATAAAGCTTGTCTGCTGAAGGAAGCATGAAGTGCTCTAAAATGTCCCGGTAGACGGCTGCGTTGACTCTGGACTTAATAAAGCACAGTGGACCAACACCAGCCGATGACATGGCTCCCCAAACCAACACAGACTGTGGAAACTTCACACTGGACTTCAAGCATCTTGGATTGTGTGCCTCTCCATTCTTCCTCCAGACTCTGGGACCTTGGTTTCCAAATGAGATGCAAAATTTGCTCTCATCAGAAAAGAGGACTTTGGACCACTGAGCAACAGACCAGTTCTTTTTTTCTTTAGCCCAGGTAAGACGTTTGACATTTGAAGCCCATGTCCAGGACCCGTCTGTGTGTGGTGGCTCTTGATGCAGTAACTCCAGCCTCAGTCCACTCCTTGTGAAGCTCCCCCACACATTTGAATGGCCTTTTCCTGACAATCCTCTCCAGGCTACGGTCATCCCTGCTGCTTGTGCACCTTTTTCTTCCACACTTTTCCCTTCCACTTAACTTTCTATTAATGTGCTTTGATACAGCACTTTGAGAACATCCAACTTCTTTTGCAATTACCTTTTGAGGCTTTCCCTCCTTGTGGAGGGTGTCAATGATGGTTTTCTGCACAACTGTCAGGTCAGCAGTCTTCCCCATGATTGTGAATTCAACTGAACCAGACTGAGAGACCATTTAAAGGCTCAGGAACCCTTTGCAGGTGTTTAGCTGATTAGAGTGTGACACTATGAGCCTACAATACTGAACCTTTTCACAATATTCTAATTTTCTGAGATTCTGAATTTGGGGTTTTCATAAGCTGTAAGCCATAATCATCAAAATTATATCAAATAAAGGCTTGAAATATCTTACTTTGCTTGTAATGAGTCTATATAATATATTAGTTTCACCTTTTAAGTTGAATTACTGAAATTAATGAACTTTTGCACGATATTCTAATTTTTCGAGTTTCACCTGTATAATAGTGTTATTCTGCCATGATCTTTATCTGGAACTGAGCCCAGTGTTGTGATGGCCTCTTCCTCTGACCCGGATTCATGGCTGGCCTGCCTTTAATGTTATTTTTAGTTCACAATAGGTACATTTGTTGCTATTGTATATCCCTGCTTCTTGCTTATTATTCTGGTGGGTGAAAAAGCATTGATTCTTTGCTTAATTATATCAAAACCAGCTGCAAATTGTTTTGAACGGGACCAAATTTTCAACCAAAAATAGAGTAAGAATGATAGAGAGCAAGACATGTGGGCTGATGGGGGAAGACCATAACATATATATTAAGATGGAATAGAGTGTGGGAAATAGGGTTGGTTCATGCTAGTTTAGTACTAGGAATGAGAGTTGCACAAGTGCAATCTGTAGAACATCTTTTCTGAGGATGCCTGTATGATCAGTACTAAGTGTCAGGCCAGTATACTGTCCATAATGTATATTTGTATATATATATATATATGATGACTTAAAGGGGTATTAACCCAAGAATTAAAATTATGTTGTCGTTTACTCACCGCAAAATTGTATGACTTTCTTTTATTCCAATGGAATCCAAAAGGAAAGGTTAGGCAGAGTAAATAAATAAATATACATACATTGACACATGCATAGATGCATACATACATACAATACATACAGTACATATATTGTAAAAACGCACAATGAAAGTGAATGGTGACTTTTTTATATTGAATAAATTATTTATTTAACAGTTTTGTTGTTTGATTTTGTTAGTTGTAGATGAAGTCTGCCAAGAAGTAGAAATGTGGCAGCACTGTTTGTGCGTGAATGTAGAAGATTTCCTGCGGGAAAGCAGGATGCGGCTTTCATTCAGTATAGTGTTGTTTCCACCCACTCTTTTTTTGGGATGTGGCCAGGCCACCCACACCAAACATGTTCTCCGGGTAGCTGGAATTTCTTTTACGTTTTTTGTTAATTGTGTGTTTATAAGTTTGTCCGTTTGGAAAAGGATAGTTTGAATTCCATCTGTGCCGACCCCTTTGAATCTGAAACAGAGCACAATTGCTCCCAATATCATTTATAGTTTCAATATGTTTCACTCCTGGTATCCATCACGGTGGCCTCAATGGCTCATCATGTCCATCACCTTTCACCCTGTAATGTTTCTAATCACTGTGATCTAGAATAGAAATTTCTGTGTGGCAAAGACTAGCATGGTCACAATATAAAAAGGCACGCTCTTCGTAAACTAACAATGAAAAACGAACACCATCATAGCGCCACAAGCTCGTTTTCAAATTTTATCTCTGGAACCTCTAGTGCATCAGGGAGAGGGTGAGAACCAATGGAGGGTGTCAAAGGTTGACTGGGGAGTAGGAATCCATGACTCCAGCACCCTGTGTGTGTATGTTTTCTTTTCCATGCCATCCTACATGCAGAGTGGAGATAAGCACGTGCTTGTGGTCAAGACCAGGTGCGTGACTATCCAGCTCTCTTGAGATTTGTTTTGACAGGGGAGGGTCCAGAGGGGACTGAAGAGGGTCAACCTCACTCTCTCTGGTTTTCTTTTTCTGATCTCTCATTATCCCATTCTGTCTGTTTTCATAGAGGGCACAGGACACCCTATGACGTCAGATGCATTGCAGAGATGTTCCATGTAATCAGGAACTATTGTTTTGTTTCTGAACATGATGGGATTTGTTTTCAACACAACTCTTTTTTACATTAGTTGTCAGTGTCTCAGGCCACTCATGTTATTCAGATTCATGGATACATTTGGAGAATAGGAGCAAGTCTGCTCGATATTTCAACTTGGTCACATAGAAACACACCTACATGTTTTTATTTCTTTAATGTGGCTCTTTGTACATATCGTGGCAGATTAAGTTTAATTAAGTAAAAATGTAGTGTAACATGTTACATTTTAAATTCTTATAATATGATTACTGTTACTGATTTTCTATTAATTTAATTCATTTTAAGTAAATTAGGCTACTTACAATTACACAGATTCCTAAAATAATATTAATGTAGAATACATTTAAAACATTATGGTCATATGCACTGTACGTCTTTTTGTGTTTCTGTGACAGCTAAAGAGTCACTTATAAGTAATTATAAAGAAGAAATGTGGTACTGAGGGTATGACTAGTCAACAATGATCAGGCACGAAAGACAAACATTATTTTGAATTTGTTGAGTGAAAATGGTTTTAGAAGCCACTTAAAAGTAAAGTAATTATTAATAATTTTGGCTTTGATTAATTTCCCCATGAAATAACTATTGAAATTATCTGAATACAATTTTAAAGAAGTAGTAATTCATTTGTAGTGGATTATAATTTTTTTTGTAACTAACCCAGCACTGATAAATCTGCATAATATCAGTTCATGAACACTTTTCGCCTTGTTCCTCACACAATAAAATCTTATGAAATCAAAACACATATAAGTGCATTACATACCAAACTACATTTAGAAGCTTGTTGTGCCTGATTAAATGTGCAGTAGCTTAGCGTTGCAATTGTGATGTCAAATGTACTAGTGAGTTTTAGTTCTCAAGACCAAGCGAGTCAACACATAAACCGAAAATGTCATAGAACCACAACTACTGCAATAACATTTTTCAGTTCACATTTGCTTTTTATAACACAATCGGTTAGGTTAGGTTAAAGTTTTAGGTTTAGGGTAGGGAGGTAGGTTTTGTTTATTTATAACTCAATACAACAATAATCTTAAAAACCTAATCTTTTTGGGATAATTAAACTTGGTTTTTGTACCACTCAGTAGACGTTTCACCTCATAACTGCAGGGATAGGTACACATAGCCATGTAATATAATTATCAAAAATGCCACCACAGTCACGTAATTGTCATATGAGATTAGGCTTGGATATTTCCCACTGCATGCTTCGGTTTGTCATACACACTGAAGCCCTGCATTTATCAGTCAGCGATAGAAGTGACTATCTCAGCAAACACCAGCAAATATCCTTCCAGGCGTTTTCAAAGAATACACAGAGTTGACTTAATCACACGCTGTAATGCTTCACCAGGAGGTTTCTTGATGGCTGAGGAACCAAGTTCTTATTTCCTCTCTTGGGTTGTGGCTTGTGGATCCTGCATAATTCTCCTGCCATCTCGAAAATCGTGAGGTTTCTCCCTCAGCCCACCCCTTTCCCCCAGTCCTGTTGAAATGGCATTTTTTTCCCTACCACAAGATACTACACTCTGGATTTGGAGGCCACCCAGAATGGAGCAAATCTGCTGTGCCCAGATTCAGAAATAGAGATTAGGGCTGTAAATTTGGATCTTGTCAAAGCTCTTTCAGCGAGTATTGCCCCTGCTTGTTCTTATAATAACTTATTTTGCTGTTGGATTGATGGTATTTCAGAGGTACCTGTCAAAGTTGACAAACGTGACTCTCAAGACAAGCCAGAGAGAGCGAACACTGTCATTACCAGCATCACCCTACGGCATCAACGTCTTGTCATTTCCATCATCATCCTCATCATATTTTATGATCTTTGTCCCTGCTTAACCAGCGTACTACGAGTATCTCCTCTGATGTGGAGCAATGTGGTTGAGTATTTGAATGGAGCGATGGCTGTGACCTGCCGAGCTCAAATGGAAGTGAACCAGTGGCTGCTGTTCAACTGTTGTCTTTGGATTCTTGGTGGTTCTCAAACCAATACCACAGTGCATTTGGAAAGTACAGTGCTCAACAGCACTTTTCCAGAACAGCATTATGAACTTAGGGAAATAGGCATTAAAACCGAAGTTGGCCTTCTTAGCTGAAGTTCACGCATTGACTTAGCACTTCAGGGAGTTTTTCAACTCTTGATGTTTCATGCGATCCTCTGTACACCTGGGTAGGGTTGCATTAGCTGTGCGTAAGGCCTCACTTACAGCTGAAGTGTGAAAATGTTTTGCTGTTAAAATATTTTCTCCTATCCCAGCATAATATGCAGAGACAAGTATAAGAAGCCATTAGAAGGTTAATTTTCTCAAAAAATTTAAGCACTTAGTTTCTGTGGCACCCAGAAGCATCAATGTTGTGCGTGGAATAATCATACTTTTATTTTAAGAGATAATATATTTTCTGCATCTTAGACTTGTTTTATGGCCATTATACAACACAACTGTAGATATTCTTTTGATAAATTCTATAGTTATTAAAGTCTGTTGCGTTAAATACAGTAAATCGCCCTCATTTGCCATTACGTGGGGCTTGCTCATCATCCTCCCATGTTTATCAAATGAGATTTGTAGAACGTCATGTGATATTAGCATTAAATTATTGCCTGAGGGCGTTTGCATTTGCCCCTCAGCCAATCAAAAGCTTTGATAATTTGTATATCAATCTTACATGATCCTCGGAAGTTACCGCTCTTTAGTGCAGACCTGCTTATTCAGTTTTATGGACACGTTAATCTATATAATACTAAAGTGTTGCTGGTTGGCCTAAAGAGCACCTGCTTTGAGGTGTTGTTGATGCATTGGTTTATATTAGATTAGATTAACTGCAAAATATTGAGTCTTTGTTCATGCGAGTTAGTGAGATATTATTCACACCCTTTGACGATTTGCCTATATCTGGTTTGCTTTCATGGTCACTTGAGTTTTTAGATGTGGATGTGTATGTTTTAGTGGTGTTTTGGGAGGAGATGAAATTATTTGGGTTTTTTGTGCACGTCAGAGTTGGCACTAGAATTGTAACCTCCGTTCCCTGATGGAGGAAACGAGACATTGTGTCGATGTAGTGACACTAGGGGTCTATCTTGAGAGCCTCGGTTACTTCTATCTTTGAGAAAAGGCCAATGAGAATTGGCAAACAGAATTTTCATGCCCCTCCCCTGGACATACGTGTAAAAAAAAGAGGGAAGCGTGTGTCTATTCTGACTGTTTTTGAGCTGTGGAGCTGAGAATTAGGTCCCGGCCATTTCAGCTGCTTAATACAGTGTTGTGGAAAGAGTGACACAATGTCTCATTCCCTCCATCAGGGAACGGAGGTTATGACAGTAACAGAGACGTTCCCCTTCTGTCACTCACTCAATGTTGTGTTGATGTAGTGACACTAGGAGTCCCTATCTAAAAACCCCACAACACTGAACGTGTTACGTGCACTGCTGATGCAGGTGCAAGCAAGCTGCTGCGTGTGAAAATAGCAGGTGCATAAGACTGCACTTAACCATCCCCAACGCCCCAAGAGACTTCATAGAGTTCCCCACATCCCTTAGGGAGGGAAGCAATGTAGCTAGCCTGGGAGCAGGCCGCACCAGCCGCTGCCTTTTCTTTCTCTATGTTTTCTCTCCATAGATTGATAGATGCCGCTGGGGCCATCTAACGCTATAACACGCATCAGAGAAGGCGTTCTTTTCCAATCCCATTCTTTCAGGGGGAAAGATGCTACGGAGACCACATCCTGCCATGCCAGGGAGGTTCACATGTGGCAAATATGTCACATGGGCTTATCAGCCACATTTGGGTGTGGCGCAGTTTTAGGTCCTACCTCGACGAGGAGGAGCTCAACAAACACAGAGACCGGGGGGCAGAGGGAGCTCTGTCCAAGGGAGACACGAGTCCGCCGACAGGGCGGGCGCCTGGCGAACTTAATCGCATAGCCGAGTTGGATGGTCCTGGCCAGCCTCCGCGACGGGTTGGAAAGCGTAAGCCACGTGTCCAAGCTCCGGGCGAGGGGCACTAAGGGGGACGATCATGTGTGACGTACCTGGAGGTGGGGCCTTGCTGCGGGGGGGAGCAGGTGACGTCACATCGGGGAGCGTTGCTTCATCCCGAGGTGGTTGTTCTGAGGAGAGGCTCGAAGCACTTACCTTACTCCATGTACCTGGCCTGGGGCGGGTAGGCGACTTAGGAGGAGGATCTCATGAGGTTCACGGGGGCCGGATTGCAAGTGCTCTGTGTCTGATCGCCGTGAGAACGACGGTTGTGGGTACTGGCTAACTGCCCCATAGAGTGAGGAAACCATAGAGTGATCTGGACACCAGCTCCGGGGCAGATGTCTCTCTCCCTGGTTTGCCCGGGGGGCATCCGCCTTCCTACGGGGAGCTGGGGGCGGAGCTGCCTGGGGTTTCACCTCAGCAGGGGGGCGACCTCGGTGAGCAGACGGGGTATGTGATCTTGAGCCATGGAGGGGCAAAATATGTTTGATGGCCTCCATCTGCTTCTTCTCATCTGCCGAACCTTCTAGGCAAAGTCTTCTACGGTGTCGCCGAATAGGCCGATCTGGTAGATGGGGGTGTTGAGAAAGCAAGGCTTGTTGGGGACCCTCATCTCAACCAGATTCAGCCACAAATTATGTTCCTGGACCACGAGGATGGCCATCGCCTCTCCGAGTGCATGCGCTGTGACCTTGGTGGCCCGGAGGTCCCCCCCTTACAGAAATACAAATATTCACTGTTTGAAGAACATTTTTAGGGATGTTAATTATGATATTAAAAAGATTAAACCTAAAAGGACATTATTATAACACATAAATAAATAATAAAATGAGATAGGAACCATACTCTATTGTTAGGGGAAACTTCAGGGTTTAGTGTTATGCTTAGAAGAGGATGATAGAAGCAATAAAACTCAAACGTAGATTTATTCAAGCACACAAACAAAACATGGGCATATATAATGAACAGAACTGTATAAAGGAGAAGTCAAACAAAGTAATAACTTAACTTAAACACAGGATATATTCTTCAGGAAGTGTATCAAGGATGTGATACACACGTTAGGATTCCAAATGAGACTAGACAAAGAGTGGGAGCTTGAGGGGAGTGTTTATAGTGTCCTTGATGAGGCTAATGGAGATCAGGTGAGTGTAATCAATAATCGTTGGAGCGGGGAAGAGAGGGAGCAGAGACTGATGAGGGCCTCACAGTACACCCCTCCACAGGCAGCTCCTGAGGAACGGAACAAACGACGTTGTGGGCAGCCTCGTCCCCGTACAGCAGGGTGATCTGGGTGTTGTCGGAGGAATTGGGCTGTACCCCTCCCAGTCAACAAGGTATTCTAACCAGCCCTGATGACATTGGGAAGTTCCAGAGTTTCAGAGCTGTTTCAAAATCAATGATCAATGGTTCTGAGCATATTCAGCCCAGGGCAGGTAGTGGCTCCTCTCGTGTTGGCTGTTGTGACAGCACGTATGAAAGAACTGACCTATTTCCTGAATCTTTCTCTCAGCCTGGCTATTGGATTGGGGGTGGTATCCTGAGGAGAGACTAACAGAAACACCCTGGTGATCAAAGAAAGATTTCCATACCCTGGAGTTGAACTGGCAGCCCCTTCGAACACTATGTCTTCAGGTATTACGAAGTTCCTGAAAACATGATGGAAAGGTGCCTCGGCAGTCTCCATAGCAGTGGGAAGACCCTTGAAGGGGATCAGTCGGCAAGCTTTAGAGAATCGGTCTACTGACACCAGCATGCAGGTATATCCTTGAGAAGGAGGGAGATCGGTGATAAAGTCTACTGACGGGTGGGACCATGCATGTTGAGGTACTTGTAGTGGTAACCATTTACCAGCTGGGAGTGTGTGAGGCACTTTGGTGACAGCACAATCAGAGCAAGAGCGGACGAAGTGGGTAACATCCCAGACGAGTTGCCAACAGTATCAAAAAAAATTCCAAGTTAAGGTGGTCGGTGATGACAGTGAAGGGATGAGAAGCACCTTCCAGCCAAAGGTGCCACTCTTCCTGTGCCAGCTTGATGGCTAAATGTTACCCATTACCCACATGGTAATTTGACTCTGCTGGGGATAACTTCTTTGAATAGAAGGCACAGGGATTTAACTTGGTGCCTTGACGTTGGGAGAGAATGGCTCCAACTCCGTTGGTGGATGTGTCGACCTCGACTATGAAGGTACGGTCAGGATTGGCATGTCTGAGGATAGGTGCTGATGTGTTGGAAGGCCGCTGAAGATTGTGGGGACCAGGTAAGGATTTTGGGTTTACCCTTGAGCCTGGTGAGCAGGGCGACTATCGTGCTAAAATTCCAGATGAAGTGCCTATAGAAGTTTGCAAAGCCGAGAAACCGTTGCAGTTCTTTCAAGGTCGTTGGTGGGGCCCAGGTGGTCACCGCTTGTACCTTGGAGGGATCCATCTGAACTTCCTTGGTGCATATAATGTACCATATGAATTGGATGGTGGAAAAGACACTTCTCAGGTTTCAAGTACAGGTGATGTTTTTGGAGGACCAACCTTACATAATGGACATGTTTCACGAAGGAAGGGGTGTAGATGAGGATTTTATTGATGTATACTAGGACAAAGCGATGGAGAATGTCTCGGAAGATCTCGTTCATATGATTGTAAGACTGAGTGGGCGTTGATCAGTCCATGCAGCATGACCTGTTATTCGTAGTGCCGCTGGAGGTGATGAAGGTAGTTTTCCACTCATCTCTTTCTCTGATGTGGAGTTTTTTGTTGGATGAACAACTCATAGAAGTCCAGATACTCAGTGGGGATGGAAGCATCCGATGGTGGTTGAGGGCTCTCAATGGTGGTGGTGTGACACTAGAGTGGTTCCGGAGAGGAGAGATGGACTGGCATCAAAAGGCACCATGAAAAGCAATGAGAACCCCAATCAGTTACCTCTTTTTAGGACCAGGATATGACTGGATTATGGTGGGTGAGCCAGGGGAGACAGAGGATGATATCCAAATTGGAATCTGGGAGGACGAACAATGGCAAGGATTCAATGTGTAGGGCGCTGATCTGGATGAAGAGTGGTTCTGTTTGGTGGGTGATATAATCAGAGCCGATATGCTAGCCTATCACAGAGTGGATGGGTAGGAGTAGCTTGATCTGGAGTTTATGAGTGAGGGCGAGATGAAATTGCCTGCCGAGCCAGAGTAAAGAAGGGCAGGTACATTGAAGAAAGAAGCAGCTTTCATTAAGATATCAATGTAGAGGGGTTTGCTGGATACAGAGTATCAACCACTGGAGCTTACCAGCAACCGGGGAGGATGAATAGGGCAGTTGGTGACATGATGCTCAACAATAAAAGGCACATGTCATTGGTTATCCTCCTCCTTCGCTCTGCCAATGTTAGCCGGGTGTAACTCACTTGAATGGGCTCCTCCTCATCCGGTTGAGAATGAGAGAAGTGTTGATGTGTAGAGCTTCCCCCGGTCATGCACTGTTTAAGGCATTGTTCCACGTGGATGGAGTGCTGAATTAAGGCCTCCAAAACCACGTGAAGTTGAACCCAGCGTGATGAATTGAAGAGCCTTATTCAGACCTTTTCGTAAGTGAATAATCAGCGCCGGTTCATTTCAATGGCTGGCTTAGGCTAGCATGCGGAATCCTTGATTAAAATGGCTAAAATCCCCTGTGGATGGATCGAAAACCTCCCGGAAGTGCGTTGTGAAAGCCCCAATAGATTGCAAAATGAAGCCTCTCTGATTCCACATTGCATCTCCCCATTGAAGAGCCTTTCCAGTGAGGTGGGAGATGATAAAAGCGATCTTTGAACAATCGTTAATGAATCACTGGGGTTGTGTCTCGAACAACAAGGAAAACTGGAGAAGGAAACCGCTGCACTCCTTTGCTGAGCCACAGTAATTAGTTGGTGATGCCACTGGCTGATTAATGTTGGAGGAGATGGGAGCAGAGGAGCTGTTGCAGATGCTGTAGAATCAAAGAAGGCGTCCAGAGTGGAGGAAGAGGAGGTGTTCCAGGAGGCTCCGGATTTCATCAAGCATACCTTCGTGTTGCTGAGGCTGATGTTTGAATTCAGTTAGTCGGTTCATTCTGTAATTTTTCTAATCTTCTGTTATGCTCAGAGAAGAGGACAACAGAAGTGATGATCCCAAAGGCAGATGTATAAATTGATGATCCCAAACGCATAAGGAGAATAGGACTGGATATCAAAAATTAAGGAAGTCAAACAAACTAATAACTTAAACACAGGAGATATTCTTTAGGAAGTGTCACAAGGATGAGTGGTACAAATGTGAGGAGTCCAAACAAGACTAGATAAAGAGTGGGAGCATGAAGTGAGGATTTATAGTGTCCTAGATGAGGAGGCTAATGGAGATCAGTTGAGTGTAATCAATAATCGGGGAGTTGGAGCGGGGAAGAGAGGGAGCAGAGACTGACGAGGGCCAACTAGGAGTCATTAATAAATTACACTTCCATACATTTAAAAAAAAAAAAACAGTAAATATAATAAATTGTATATTTAAATACTTTATGTACATGTAATAGTCAGGAACTGTATCTAAAATTATAAAGGGTTAAAAAAAAATACTAATATGAGAAGACTGGAAATTTGATTAAATGAGTGTAAAATATCGACATCATCACATGTGTCTAAAGATCTGTCATGCAAAACATGTGCCCATGATGCCATTTATGGCTGGAACAACTGGCCCCTGGATCTCTACACATTCACGAAAGCTTACCATTCATACATTGCTGATTCACCTGAAATCACACCATTTCTCAAATACTCTCAATATATAATTGTATATGATTATCTCTGATTAAATGTATAGCTGTCAGTCATTGCTTTTTCAGTATCTGTGGTCTGTATTCCATTGTAAAGTAAGTTAATATGGGAAGAACCTGGGTAGAAAAATGCTCCAACATGTTCTTCATCCTATTAATTGCATTTGGTTCTAAATATACAGAACCGACAAAAATATAGGCTTAGTTGTGCAAACGTTGAGTCAATCCCGTGTGGTATTAAATAAACTGTAGATGCTCAGGGTAGGCTTAGGAACTGGACGTTGCTGTGTTAAAGTGTTCCGATGTGGTGGAAATCCTTGCTGTTCCTCTGCATATCCCTCCTCCTAAACCAAACCAGATGGGTTCTTTCCATGTAAAACTTTCTCTCACTTTTAAGTCTCACACCAGGCTAACGTCTGTTAAAAACCATGCTACATGTCATATATTGCCCACTTAATAAACTATTTAATACATCAAGGGCTGCTGAGTTTCACACCACACTTGAAAATCCATGTGTACAGGCACTTTGCCAGGCATTAAACGACAGACTGTTCAGTGATCACCGAGCAATGATTCGCTGTCCTCTGTTCAGTGGAAATGAATCGTATCCCCTAGGTTAAACACAAGAAAATGGCCTGATTATTTGTGTGCCAGGAATTAGCAGGGATATTCGTACCAGTGCTGTCAATGTTGCTTTCAGTGTCTCTTTCTCTCTGCCAGTTTCACTGGCACAATCGAATGTTACGTAGAATGTCTGACACAAATTCTGGTGTCAGTCCACCGTCTCCAAGCCTTCCTGTCTTTCTGACTCTTTACCAAATATTTCCACGAAACTGGGTGGGGATGATAGACGAGATGAGGGAGAGAGCTAAAGTGAGGTTGACAGAGTAAAGAAAGAAAGCGAGACAGAGAGTGCAAAGGAGTTTGGCAGAAGTGAAATATAGCCAGGGAACTAGACAAACAACTTGGATTGTTTCCGGGATTAAAGTGAAAAAGAGCTTCTCTAACATCTGTTTGTGTTGGCTCTCTCGTATATACAGACTTACTTTCACTCTAAACCCAAGCATTTTCCTTGTCTTTCCTGTGTTCTTTTTGCACTCCTTCTATCATCACAGTGCTCAGTTGTTCCAGCTGCAGCCAGTGTGAGGTGTATATGTCCACCGATCAGAGCTGGGTTACACAGAGACTGTTTTGACAGTTGTAGCCAGAGTGTGAAGCTCTGTTGTGGAATGTTCTTCAAATGACATATGAGGAACCTGAGTGTTAGAGCTGTGTGTGTGGGTTTATGACTTGATGCTTATAGTTTTTTTACTAAAAAACATAAAACATGCAATTTACAAAAGCAATAACTTGTATACATCACTAAAAAAGATGAACATACTTTCAATTTCTAAGTTTAAATTCACTTTAAATGTAATTTAATGCATAGTGTTATAAAATAATAATAATAATAATAATGCTTGCTAAATCGGCAATTCCAATGCCAAGTAAATGTTTTTATTTATTGTAAAAAATGTATTTGACAAGTTTAATTTGTCTTTTGTGCTGGTTATTGAAAATAAATAAATAAATTATAAAAAATTATGATTGGAAAAAAAGCTTATTCTGATATTTTTACTGAGACTTTAAGTAAAAAATACATCTTAGTGGTGTAATAAATAAATAAATGATATTATTAAATAAAAATTATGTTATTATTATTTTATAATATTATTATAATTATACAATTATAATTATTTATATAATATATACATTTAATTAAAATAGTTAAAGTCTTATTGAAAGCTAAAATTCTTGACAAATGAAACGTTGTTCAGATTATTTTACTCAAATAGGGGCACCCAGCAGGGTTATAGACGATGTGGCAGCTTTTGAAGAAGGGGTATGATTGGGTCATTTGGAATTGTTTGTGGGAAAGTGGTACAAATATCTGGCATTTTTGGAGGGGTCTCAGGGAGGACCATGAGAGAGGTGTAGATGTTATGTGTGTGATTATTATATTTTATTTATTTAATTATTTTATTTAATTTTTTTATGTTTGTTTTTGTGTGCCTATAATCATGTGGGATGACTGGGGTGTTTTTGTGGATGGGTTGTGTTGAGTTGGTGATTGGGAGGGGAATAGTAATAGAGGGGGTTAGGTTTTAATTCTGTTCGTAAATGTTCTTGCTTTTATTTGTTAATATATGAATCAATAAAAAAAAATTATCTGACAAATGAAACATTGGCAGAATTTGAATAATCTTGTTTTATTAGTATTTAAAAAAAGAAAAAAAAAAAAGAAGTGAAACAATTCATGGGTGAACAACTTTCCATCAAATCAAAGTCAGGTGGTATAACCAATATGCAGTTGGTCAAAACACACATTACAAAAATAAATAATTAAATATGTGTGTTGAATATCTATCTATCTATCTATCTATCTATCTATCTATCTATCTATCTATCTATCTATCTATCTATCTATCTATCTATCTATCTATCTATCTATCTATCTATCTGTCTGTCTGTCTGTCTGTCTGTCTGCAATATTTGCAATAACTGTCAACCTTATATTCTTTTTGGAAAATAATGGTTGTTTACACTTACAAGGTGCAAGGAAAGTATTTAAACACCTTTTACTTGATGGTTACACCTCTTGAGATTTTATAAGTAATTTTGTAATTTATATATATATACAAAAAACATGAACACAATGTTTTTAAACTAGATTCTTAAAAGATTTATAATTTGTATCATCTTGGACAAAATGTATTTGTTAAAACTCATCTAAACACACTCCACAGATCCCTGTAATCAGGCAGTGAGCATAGCAGAGAGTGGTGGTTACCTTCCAGTGAAGCTCACGCCCCGAGAGCTGTTTGGTTTTGTAGTGTCGCTCTGTCAGTGAGGCAAGAGGAGGAGTGGAAGTGAGAGAGGAGGAGGGGAGAACGTGTAGCGGTGGAGCATTCTCAGTTACAGATAGCAGCACATGCTGTCTGCAACAAAATGAGTGTGGCCGTGATCTATCCCGCTAGCAGCGGTCTCTGAGAGAGAGACGATTCACCCCCTCCCACTTCAGCCCCTGCCAGACAACAAGAGCAGACACAGGGCTCTAGTGTCTCTCTCTCTCTCTCTCTTTCTCTCTCTTGTGTGAGAGAGCCACGAGAGACAACTCCTCCACTTTTTTTTTCCATTTACTCCCCTCCTTATTCGTCTCTAAGTTTTGTACTCTGAGGGACTATGCCGGTGGTTGGAGTTGCGTCGAAACTCCGTCAGCCAGCAGTGGGGTCCAAACCCATCCATACTGCACTGCCCATTCCCAACCCAGGGAGGAGCAGCATGGCACATGGACTGGCACCTAGGAGCTCAGAGTTCAGGAGCTCGGAGTCTTCAATGCTCTCCTGTCAGCTGTCACTCAAGACACAGATCCAGGATAGGAGGACGATCCCAACTGCAACTCTGACTTTGGCACGCAGCAACAGAGATGTAGAAGAGAATAAGATCTGCAAGGTCAGTTTCATTGATGATGTGCTACCTGTAAAAGCTGTGTTCATCCACATGTGTGGTGTTTGGGTCAGTTTGTAGAGCACAGGTGGCTTTCACGCTGCTCTAAGAGGAAGTTGGATGCTTTTCTTGTTTGTTTGATATGAGATTACGATTCCTTGCATGTTTTGGATTAGGTCAGATAGATGCCTGGTGTAGGACTGCATAATTACAGCAGGTGCCTTAGTAGAGCTGTCATATTAACTGGGCATTTGTGGTAGTATCATTTAACTTACATGTAAAATTGTAATGCTTTATGCTGAAAAAAGGATCTGGAATTAATTGTTCGATAGTGTTATGCCAAGCATTTCGTAGTTAGCAAGAACTTCTTGGGATGGTTCACTCAAATTGGTCTCTCAATCTTATTTTTGCAACAAAAAAAAAAAAAAAGAAAAAGAGTAAAAAGAAAATACATCATCAATCTCTATGCTTGGGTCTCTGGAAAACTCACACTTTGCTAGATGTTGCATACTATGTGAGAATGACTTATTTTATCATCAAAATCCATGTCACTCATATAGCCAATTTTGCGAGAGGTTTGTTGTAGTAGTTTTGTAGAGGCTATTAAGATCTCTATCTGTGAACTGAATCATGTGGGCAGCCACCTGAGAAACCCTTGTGTTTAGTAGAGCAGGGTAGTGTACAAACTCCCTATCCCCCACATGTGGTGCTCTGTTACAGATAGATGTCTAGTGTTTTTCCGCTCTGACTGCTCTCCTTCTATTTTCTCAGGATTTCCTATATTATAAATGGACACTCCAAATAACTAGCGAATGACAGACATTTGCAAATCGCCCGTAAGCACTTTCCCATGCAAAACAAATCTGTGCCAAGGCTTCTGAAAGCAATTGTCAAAAACTTGGCTTGAAACCAGAGCACACACACACAAGTAGGGTGGGGGCGTGTACATGAATGAAGTTTGAATATTTCAAAAATCCCCGCCAAGCAGATTCATTTGAGGTTGCTCGTAAGTCCCGCCCGTCAAACTGTAAACTGAAGGGAAAAGAAAGACTTCTAGTTAGCTGTCTAGTTAGCTGTTCAAGGCCAATTTCTCATTTGCAGTTGGCCTCAGACAAAGTTTGTGACCTTCATTTTTAGTTTACCTCCTCCCAGATCCTAACAGGCTGGATTTTCTTGTAACCAGAAGGAAGTGCATGCTAACTTCAAAGCGGGGTCGTGGTTGACTGCGCGGGGATTCTGGAGCGACGGTCATGAGCATGTTCAGGGTGGCTGCAGCGGGGCCAAGAATGAGAGGAAGTGTGTTCTATCATTATCTCAGTGTTTTTTTATCTAAGACACTGTTCACTCAAGTGTCATGCCCTTTAGTGAGGAAAAAAGTAACCCAGTCTCACGAGAAGTCGCAATAATAGCACAAGATGGCAAAATAGTAAGAAATTGTATGAGTTGGCTTTTACAAAATCTTAGAACTTTTACTCCAATAGAGAAAAATAAACAAACCAACAAATTATGTTTTTTTTAAGTTTTTCCAAATCCAAACCTAAACCTAACCATAAAGTCTAACCCCTTACCCAATTCTTAACCTAATAATTATTTTAATGGAAGAAATCAAGTATACTTTGGGCTTAACCCCTAAACCCAAACCCCAAACCTAAATCTAACCAAGATTTGAATAGGAAAGTACATTTTGTGTGCCATGGAACAAAGTAAACATTGATTTTGGAACGAGATGATGAAAGAGTATTGCAAGTTTTTGACATAAATCAGTCATTTGTATAGCAAAAAATACAAATGGAATGAGTAAAATAAATAAAAACAAATCTTAAAATAAAGTGTTGATTTGGAGGATAGCTTGTAGCTCTGCGTACAAGCCATGTCGTACGATACCTTGCAATTTTGCCGTCTAGTACAAATGATACTACTTTGCCGAGCAATATATTAGAATAAAAATAAACAGTGCCATGTTACATAAAGTAACTGACATCTTAAACTGTTATTGTTTTCTTGCCCTATCATGTTGTTCCAAACCTGGATGACTTAATGTCTTCTGTGGAACACAAAGGCAATTTTGGTTAGAATGTTATGGACTGATAAAATTAGTCACCATTCACTTTCATTTAATCTCTTTTCCATTCAGTGAAAGTGACTGAAACTGAACATTTTGCCAAACACCTTCCTTTTGTGAATCACTTGAAGAAAGGAAGTCATACAGCATTGGAACAATGAAAACAGTTTTCATTTCTGAATCAACAATCCCTTAAATGTCTTTCTGTCAAGTCATCCCATCCCCAACTTAAGAAGCGTCCCACCTGATGTTGCCTGACTGGTCACCGTTGACCAGTTAGCCCTAATGTGGGCTTGCCCTCAGGTTTGTTAGTTCACTTTTAAAGGGTTGAAGTGCCTGTGGCAGGACTTACTTTCATTGACAGGCTAGTCAAATTGTCAAAGATCATAATGCACAGCCATGACGGGGTAAAATCTGCAGTGGTGGACAAGCTCCAACACAAGCCTGTTTGAACACGTTTGTAGTGGCTCCCACAGAGGGCAGCACATTCACCTTGTTTGGTGTTGATGTAAGTTCTCTGCGGCTACAGTTTAGTTTGAATCGTGCAAGCACATGACAAACTCTGCATCTGAGAACATCAGTCAGTTGCACAGCTTGCGGTGTTGTGATCTGCTGGTGCTATTTATCAAGTTTCCAAACAAACAAGAGCTCCACAGAGCAAGATTTAAAGTAAACCTGTGGAACAACTTAGCGGCTAATGTGAGGACAGGCAGCAAGTGTGCTGTAGATCTGTAGAAGTTTTTTTTGAATGCCTGTAAGAGCAGTCTTTCAAGGGTGCCTGGATAGTTTACAAAATACAAGGGCCGGTCGCATGACAGTGTTGAGACTGTAAAAATGGACATCTCTGCCAAGATCATTCCAACCACTTGTTTCAGCGCAGAGCTCTCTGGGCAGTTTCCCGTGATAAACAGAGGAAATATGTGGTTGGTCTAGTTGGTGAACTTCATTATGGCTTACGCTGTACACGTTATATACCTGAGAATAAGGGCACTGAGGGTGTGTGTGGGAGAAAGTGTGGCAGTGGAAGGTTTGGCAGGAGAATAAGTGAGAGAAAGGGAATAAAAGATCAAGTTGGGGTGTTATAGTGAACTTCCCCATGTCTCTTGATATTTTAAATGATTCCTAATTTGAACCTACTTTCACAAACTCTTGCACAACCCAAGTACAGTAGATGAAAAGTCCAATCAGTATTCTCTTTCGGCCTCTATCGCCCTGGTTTTGTGCACACTTAACTTAACAACTGATTTAAAATGGAATGACTCCACAGGGTGTTGTTCTATGTTATACAAGCCTAAAATGAGGACATAAAGACTTACAGTTTGAATAATGCTCTTGTTCTGAGAAACCCATTATAATGTGTTCAGGTCATGAAGTAAAAACAGTTTGTTACGAAAAAATTGTCCCAAAATGTCTTGTTGAGATAAATCTGTCTGTTATATTGCATTATTCACAATTATAGATTTATTTAATGTTCCGAACCGCCTCCTCTAACTTTTGGATTTTGAAAGCAGGTGGGGAGATGTCTTCTACACTGCATATGGAAACTCTGAGTTGTTTTTCTGGAATCCAGTTCAGAGATATGATAGCACTATTGGATTCTCATGTGGACACAGGTCTTCCGCCCTGTGCATATCTTTCGTCCACCTTACCATATTTCATATTTCTTAAATGTGATTACTCATTGTGCTCTATGAAGTGCCTTTGTGTTTAAAGTTATGTGAAATCCCCAAAATGCCCCAAACTGTCAAAACAGGATTGTGAACAGTGGGAATGTGGCTGCCAAATTTACACCTCTCATTTTTGTTGATAGTTTAAAGGTGCACTCAGTAATTTTATGAAGTATGTCGAAGTGGCTTAGATTGGCTTGCACTGACACAAGGGCATATCAGCCACGGGGATGGGGGGGACACGTCTCCTACACTCTTTAAAAAGATCATTTTTGTCCCCTGCACTTTTCCAAGCTAAACCCATACCGAGTCCAAATGGTACATTTGTATATAGTATTCTTCACGTTGTGTTTCTTTGGGCTGATTGAGCGACCATCCAGCCAATCACAGGTGAGTTTCATGAGCCGAAACAACCCTTACATAATACGCTATCAGTCAGACAGTCTAATCAACTCAATTAATTTCTATAAAGCTGCTTTCAACAATGCTCATTTATCAATTTTTTTATGATCAAATTTAATAATCTAGAGATGAGGAACACAAACTAATGTTATTTATCTACATATTGTTGTTTATTAGGAGCATTATGTGAAATGTACTGCAGAAAAAACAAAGGACAATCCTTTTTTTAAGCACATATTGTAAGTGGAGTTTCTATCAGTTCATGAGTCTTCATGTATTTATACTTTTTATATTATGTTTGTGAGGTAATAGTTTGATTGGTTCTTTTTTCAATTTAAGCAGATTACTAGATCAGTGTTAAATATTTAAAGCTATTTTAAATATCATCTCCCGTTTTTTTAGCTATATGTTGGTGCAGTCATCAATCTATAGGAAAAAAGATAGATCTGCTGTGTTATTAGAACACATGCACTTTACTGAAGTGAATAGATCTGTAGACACACTTTGTATACATAAAAAATACAGACGTTATTCAAACGCATTATAATTATTATTATAAGACTATCTTTGTTGTCTTTTGTAAATCATTTATTCAGGACCAGCTTGTGCACAGTCTTTTATTGTCAGGTGTGAAACAGAAGCAAGTGCTCCACAAGATGCCCTTTATTTTTGCAGCTAATTTTGAAAAATTTAGCAATTATGTTTCAATATTTGAATCTTTCAAATATTACAAATATCATAAGCAAATATGTACAGTAGAATAAAAGAGTTATAAGATTACTGAAATGACTGAACTCTTAATCTTACATGAATGGTCTTGATTTTAAACATATGTATTATGTATTGCATATTCAAAATTACTATTCATTTCTTTAGAAAGCATAACTTTTTAAAAGAGGAAAACAAATAGTGAGTGAAACTTTTTACTGTCCAATGAAATGCCGTCTCCCTTAGACTCCCTTATCTTCACTCTCTTTGAGGTTTGCAGTGCAGTACAACAACAAGGTTCTCCTGGGCTCAGTCCTCGGCCCATTCAAGATTTGTCTGGGTGAGATTAAGATGTCAGGGTATGTAAACATGCTGCTGGTGGCTCACAGTGTGTTATAGGACGATGGCAGTGGAAAGTTGAAAGTGAAAATGGGGCAGTGCCAGCGTTTCCCAGCAGCAGATGTGCTGTTGGTGGTGAAACAGTGGACTTGAGATGGTGCTGGTGGTGTGTGGGGGGTTCTTGTGTCTGCACACGTCCCAGACATGGGTGGTCTGGCGAACTGCACTCCTTATCTGGAAGAATACAGGACACTAAAGACAAGTGATGACACTCCCTCCTAGACAAACAGAGGTATATGGCTTGAGCCTTAGGCATCAGACCTGCCAGCTTATCTCAAAAGGAAACAAACTATTGTACACATTTGTTGTACACTTTAATATAAGACTCCCATGTTAAAGCCAACAAGAAATCAAAGCTGACTTTCCTTACCCTCTTAATACACGTTCCTGGACTTATTGTGTACAATTTATCAGTTCTTGTCTTCATTATTTAGCATTTACAGTAATTGAAAAATTATCTCTGCCTCTGAAATTAGATAACTTATTGGCTGAAGTTACCAAATACCTCATATTTTTCAGCCCCTCTCATACAACCACATGAGATATAATGCTTACTTTTTTATAATTTAATCAGTTGATGAAAATAAATTCAATACAACATTTTTCATCATTGAATATCCTGTTTCACTCAGACGTTTGTCAGATTTATGAAGTAAATAGGGTTGCAAAAGTTTTGTTTTGAATTGTTTTGAGGTCATGCTATGGAGAAGAGCTTGTTTACCTAACACCCATTCAAATTTATATTTAACCTCCCTGAAATCAGTCTTGGTTAAAACAGGACGAAAAACATAGCGGTGAGAAAAACATCTTGCCAGGCATCAGTTTTTCTTTTTCTTTTCTTTTTTTTCTTTTACGCGTGTGAGCCATTCAGAGACCTGTAATACTCTGGGCACACTGCTCAATCTGAAAGTAAAGTCAAAGTAAAATGACATCTAACAACATTTAACAACCTGGCAGATGTCATTTTCTTTGCCTCAGTTCAGCTGAGGACTTTGTCACCATAATCATTATGTAAGCAAGCACTTCTGCCACATCTAAGCCTCTAGAGTGGCAAATGTAACATTGCAGAATTTCAAAAGTTCTCTCTGGTTTGCATGATGCACAAAGTATTACACAACTACCCGCACACACCAGATCTGTATCCACAAACGCAGACATCCAGACATTGTGCTAGTTCAAAGGCATGGCCATTAAATTATCAGAGAGAGAGACAGACATACTGTAGCAAACAGACACAGACACACACACACACACACACACACACACTCATGTTGTTTTTCCATGCCCCTAAACCTAACCCTCACAGAAAATGTTTTGCATTTTTACATTTTCAAAAATATAATTTAGTATGATTTATGAGCTGTTTTCCTCATGGGGACCGACTAAATGTCCCCACAAGGTCAAAAATGTCAGGTTTTACTATCCTTGGGGGGACATTTGGTCCCCACAAAGTGATAAATACATGCTCACACACATACACACACACACACACACACACACACACACAAACGTTGGCGCAGCTATCATTATGAGGACTCTCCATAGACATAATGATTTTTACACTGTATGAACTATTGATTATATCGCCGAACCCTAAACCTAACCCTCACAAAAAACGTTCTGCATTTTTACATTTTCAATAAAACATCGGTTAAGATGTTTTTTAATCAATTTGAATTATGGAGACACTAGACATGTCCCCAAAACCACATTTATAGCATACTACCCTTGTAATTACCAGTTTGTAACCTAAAAACATGTCCTCGTAAACCACTTAAACCTGTCCACACACACACACACACACACACACACACACACACACACACACGCAATGGTTCTTGCTTAATAAGAATCTATTTACTACCTTTCACCTCCTATTTTTAAAATGTTTGGTTTGACAGCTCTCTGTCACTCCCTTTTCTTCATTTACTCTCATCAGCTGCATTTGTCTGCAATTTGACAGTGCCCAGTTCTCTCTCACTTTCTTTCATATACTCACTCATTCTTTTACTTTTACTCTGCCTCTTCACCCTCTTGTTTACTAATTCTTAAGTTTGTTTCTATCCCTCTTTCTCCCTCTCACTGACGTCATGCTGGTGGAGGCATAGAAGCAGTTAACACACCTGGCACTGTCTGTATAACTGGCTCTGATTATGAGAGTTGCACACAGTGGCCACACACTTACACACACATATACATAATATATCTTGTCTTGACACAAAGGAGGATCATCTGTAAAACCAAAGCATGAGGCTCATTAGCAATCAGCAGGGACCAGGACAGAGCGGACATCCCACCACGTGGTTAGTACACACCAGGATAGAATAGAATAGAATAGAATAGAATAGAGGAAAGGACAGTAAAAAGTTAAAAGGAAAGAGATGAAAAGAAAAAGAAGTGAAATGTAAAAAGGAAAAATGACAATAAAGGAAATTTAAAAGGGGGAAGAAAAAGGAAAATGTAATGGAAGGAAAGAAAAAGAAAGGGGATATGGAAAGGAAAAGAAAGGAACAAGAAAGTGGACAGGAAATGAAAGGAAAATAAAGGGAAGAAGAAAAAGGAAAGGGACAATAAAAAAGGAGAGACGACATAAACAGAAAGGTTACAGGTCAAAATGAGATGTGCATTAGTCAGCTCTTTAGTGAGTAATACTACATAATTACATGATGACCAGCTACAGAATCACAAGATTTCCTGCCCTGTGGGTAAAGTCATGGGGTATTTCGGTAGACTGTTTGTGCATCAATGTGTGTGTATGTGGTCCTTCTGCCATGTGTGAATATTTAGAGGTTGTTGGAGCATCTTACGAAACTTTCCCTCGCTACTGTTTAACCCCTTTGTACATACATTCAAACCAGTGTGATCTGCATTCATGCCAGGAGAGAGGGACTGAAGCGGTTGTCATAATCAATCAGCTGCTCAAAAATGATTTTCAATAGTGTTGGGGGTAACTTGATTAAAGTAATGTGTGTTACGTAATCAGATTACTTTTTGAGTAACAAGTAAAGTAACAAAATTATTTTAAAATTTTAAAACATAATGTCGGGGTTACTTTTTAAATAAAGAAATGCATTGCTTTTGTATACCCCTACTGTCCCTGTATTGCGTGAAATCAGGAGTAAACGTGTGCAAACTTCGGGGTGGAGACATAGTGCATGATTGGCATTGTATTTTTATAGAGTGTGAGGCCAGAGATTATTTAGCAGATAGAGATGAGTCACTTCTATTTAAATGAATTGGAGAAATTGGAACTCCCAACCAAGAAGCTCTTGCAACCAACAGTCAATGAGTGTAGAGTCCCACCTTGCAGGTAATCACCTTCAGACATTGCCTGTCAATCAACTCGCTAACACACATGCACATTTTGTGTTTTAGCATAACATGAGATCAACAACATTCGGTTGAGTGAAACGTGATTGATTCATGTTTTATACTCACTGCGTTAAAAAAATCAGTAAATGCGTGTAACAGTATAAAGGATGGGCAAGGAGGAGGCGGGAACCGGAAGAAGCATCAAAGTAATATTTTAATGAAGACACAAAACACACATTTATCCCTCTCCTCGAATGATTAGCCCGATTGGGGGCTGGGTGTACGTACACAGGGTGAAATTCTTGCTCAATTCACACACTTATACAGCCAAACTGCTCCGTGTTACAGCTCCCTGTAACTAGAAGAATGGGATGAGAAAAGTCTCTGGATCAGTTTCTCGTCGCAGGCAACATTCTACATAGTTTGTGTACACAGAGAAAATGTATTAGTTTCTAAAAAGATTCTATATTGTTGTTTTATTGGCATTCCCTACTGAATTTAATCCTGACTTCTGAAAAATATCTCAAGTTGACATGATGAATGTGGCAGGGCGGAGGGCGGGGCCGGGTCGTGATCATACACACCCGGTCCCTTATCAGGCTAATCAAGCCTCCGAGAGGGATAAAGGCCAACTGCGGAGGATTTTTCAGGAGAGAGAGATAGTTTACGGACATGTCCGTCATGTGTGTGTTTGTCTGTTAAGTTTATCATTAAAACTATTATTTATATTGTCAAGCCGGTTCTCGCCTCCTATTTTCCATTGACTGCTTTACAATGACATATATGATACAGGTTCAACGGACTTTAGGTAAGACAGTGGTTATATTTCACTATTCATATTGACTACCATATTGATGGAAAAACAAATCATGTATATTCATGTTATTGATTATTTATTCTAAATATTACGTGAAGACCTACTTTCTAAATATCTGTTTGTTTACTATGTTGTTTTGACATGAGATTGCAGGAGCTAGCGTGACCAGTAATGTTTCTTGTATGCAATGCATGGCTTATTTGTATGGAATGCATCACAGAGCAGAAGAGAAAGTGGCTGTGAGAAAAAGTAATACAAAAGTAATGCAAAAGTAATGTATTACTTTACTTTCCATTAAAATAAATAAATAAATAAATAATAATAATAATAATAATTCCCTCATTAAGTTACTTTTTTAAGGTGTAACTTAATATTTTAACAAGTTACTTTTAAAAGCTGAGGGATCAGTCAGTACAGAAGAAAGTCATGTGCGAAGGGGTTAACATTTATTTTTATTTTTTTAGAGCTGCCACATGTAGAATCAATAATGATCCTTGAAACCACCTTGCAATATGTCTGAATCTTTAATGTGTCACATAAACTGATAAAAGCCAGTGGAAATTTCTTTTTGAGAGAAGTTCAACTAAGGAAGCAATGCCAATGAAGTAACAATTTTGAAAATACTTAGTGTAAAGGTTTTGAGCTGTTGGCACTGATGCTTTTAAGACAAACTAAGAGCAAATAAACAGTTGAATTGTGATCTCTGTATTTAAATTTGTAATCAGTTCAAGCCTTAATCTTTTCTAAAAAAACATTATCTTTGTATCCTGCATCACCAACTTCACCTTGGCTATCAAGTCTTACTCATCATTTAGAGGATGTTAATAATATTTTTTAAAAATGATTAACCTTCTCATTAATAGCTGTTTAAAACAGAATCGCTGCCTCCTGGACAACAAAACTGTTCAGGTCAAGACAAGGGTTACCAGCCACGACAGCATCTGGCTTTCAACACATACTTAAACTATCTCTCACACACACATACCAAACTAACTCCTCTCTGTGCCTCCTTGACAAAAAGCAGAGCCTCCTAATCTCATAATTATGGTGTAATCTCCTTAATAGCATAATGCACCTCAACTTTACTGGGGTAGTGACTATATTCAGAGAAAAGAACTGTTGTCCTACAAATGGTTCATGCATGGTTCAAGTCAGCCATTAACACAGTGGTTGATGTTTGATGGGGCTTGAAGCTCCAAAAAATGTGCAAACAAATGTTCTTTCATAATTAGCCAGTGAGAAGGGGAGGTTATTCTTGAGAGAACAGTCCATTAATGCGGTTTTGACAGAGGCAAAGGGACCCATTGTGTCCAGCACTGAGGGAATGTGATAGAAGACTCAGCGATGCAGACTGTAGGTCAAGTCTGTAGGTCACGGGCTTTATGGATATTAGTAGACTTTATTGTTTTGTTTTGGTTGTTTAATTTTCACTCTCTTGCTGTCATCCCTGTATCGATCAGTGTCTCTCTCAGAACACACATCAACATGTTTCCTTTTGTGTGTTCAAATCTTGTGGTTTTCATACAGACATCTCAGATCTCAGAAGGTACCCCTGCCTACAAAGGCTTGTTAATATGGTGTTGCAGAATTGCCCCTTGACAAGAAACAAACATTTTATCTTTGTAGTCTGCAAACTAGATTGGTAATATGAAAAGGTATTACTTGTACTTTCTATAATACACCAATGAAAAATGGACACAATTTTCCTTTGAAGTACAGGATGTGTACCCTCTTGACCCTTTATTTCAGATTTTTGTAAGATGCTCTCTACAGTTGTCTTTTGCAAAAGTGCATACAGATGTGTTTGCACACATTTTAGTGCAGTGGTGGTAGTTTTAAGTTGAATTGGCACTGGGCACTGAAGTGGGAACAGTGTTTGGCTCACACCTCTGCTTTGCATTTAAAGAAGATGTAAACGATAAAGGCTTACTCAATTGGAAGCAGATGCAAGCACCTACTACAGATTTGAAAGCTTTAATCTGCCAACATCTGCCTGCTTCCATTCTTTCTCACTCATTTTTTATTGAGACTTCATTAAGGAGGACCTGGGAGAGGAGGAGAAGGAGGGATGAAGCAGGGAAAGGGAGGAGAGGAAATGGGATGAGTATGTTGGCAGATGAAGAGGGATGGTTGGCTTTCATGAATCACAGATCCTCTAATTCTCTGTGCATCATAAGTGAATTAATATTGCTGTAATCTGGAGTTAAGATGGTTTAATCAAGATACAGATGTTTAAGGAGTGGCATCAAATCAGAAGCACATTGTATGGAGTTGGATTGTGCCATGCTTTCTCTCATTTGATCTGATTCACACACACATATGCCAGACAAATCACATATTACTGGTACAGGTTCCTGTAGTGGGCTGTTCCACTGGTGTGTATAGGGGCCAGGCGTGCTCTGATATTAATTTTCCCCAGGTTGACAGAAGTTATTAGTCATGCAAAGGATGGCTTAAGATCACTGCTTTTAGATCATCCAGCCCCTGCTGTGCTATCCAATGCAAAAAGAACTGTCTGTATGTGTTTGTGCTGATCAGCTTCGAAACCACAACAATCTTGGAACTACTTGCCAACAGTCTTTGCTTTCCTGTTAAATTGTTCATAGGTGTGGCAGCTTGAACCAACTTTTATATCCTGAGCAAAAGCAAGGAAGATCCTTGCACTGGGTTTCTGCCTCGGGGGCCAAAGCCTGTTTTGATGGGATTGTCACGGAAAGAGGGTGCTGTAGTGCTGTGCTACAGATGTGCAGAAAGATAGAGAGTGAGAAAGGGAGATGAAGGGAGATATTTTTGCCTCATCTTAGACAAAAATGTACAACCCCCCCATTACCTCCAGTGTTGATTACTATTGCTAAATCACAGGGAAGAATGTGACTGTGGCAGGGTGGAGGGCGGGGCCGGTTCGTGATCCTACGCACCCGGTCTCGTATTAGGCTAATTATGCCTCTGTGAGGTTTAAAGTCTGAATGCGGAGTGCCGTGCAGGAGAGAGAGATCGTTAGCGGACATGTCCGTCATGTGTGTGTTTATGTTGTCTTTTAAGTTTACCATTAAACTATGATTTATATCATCAAAGCCGGTTCTCGCCTCATCCTTTCCATTGAATAACTTTACAGTGACATCTCTTTATTCTGTTCAAGGTCAAGTCAAGTGGTTTTTATTGTCATTCAACCATATACAGTTAGTACAGTACACAGTGAAACGAGACAACGTTCCTCAAGGACCATGGTGCTACATAAAACAACTTAGGACAAACACAGAACCACATGAGACTACACAGACTAAATAACATACCTATATAAAATGCACGTGCAAACGTGCGTGCAAAAAGTACGGGACAGTACAATAAATTATTAAAAATTAACAGGACAATAGGCACAGTGAGAGACAGTGCAGCACCAACCAGTAAACAGTAGTGCAAAAATGATGACAAATGTAAACATAACATACTTTGAGATAGTGTTCTATGCACATAGCAGTTATTGAGGTAGCAGCCAGTTATAAAGTGATAGTAATTAAAGTGCAACTCAGGACACGTGTGTGTGTGTGTGTCAGTCCAGTCTCTGAGTATTGAGGAGTCTGATGGCTTGGGGGAAGAAGCTGTTACACAGTCTGGCTGTGAGGGCCCGAATGCTTCAGTACCTCTTGCCAGACGGCAGGAGGGTGAAGAGTTTTTGTGAGGGTTGTGTGGGGTTGTCCACAATGCTGGTTGATTTGCCGAAGCAGTGTTTTTTCTAAATGTCTTTGATGGAGCGAAGAGAGACCCCGATGAGCTTCTCAGCTGTCCTCACTATCCTCTGCAGAGCTTTGTGGTCCGAAACGGTGCAAGTCCCAAACCAGGCAGTTATGCAGCTGCTCAGGATGCTCTCAATAGTCCCTCTATAGAATGTAGTGAGGATGGGGGGTGGGAGATGTGCTTTCCTCAGCCTTCGAAGAAAGTAGAGATGCTGCTGGGCTTTCTTGGTAATAGAGCTGGTGTTGAGGGACCAGGTGAGGTTCTCCACTAGGTGAACACCAAGGAATTTGGTGCGCTTGACGATCTCCACAGAGGAGCCGTCGATGTTCAGTGGAGAGTGGTCACCTAAAGTCAACATCCATCTCTTTTGTTTTCTACACATTCAGAGACAGGTTGTTGGCTCTACACGAGTCTGTTAGCCGCTGCACCTCCTCTTTGTATGCTGACTCGTCGTTCTTGCTGATGAGACCCACGGTCATGTCATCTGCGAACTTAATGATGTAAATTTTACATTGCTGCATAGTCGCGAGTCAGTAGAGTGAACAGCAGTGGACTGAGCACACAGCCCTGAGGGGTCCCCTGTGCTCAGTGTGGTGGTGGTGGTGTTCTTGGTCTTCTTCTTTCCCTCTATATTACATTTTTGTTGCATTCATTTTATACAATGTTAAAAGCCACATAGTAAACAAGGGTAAGGGTAAGTAAATGTGGACAAAATTGACATTTTTGTGTTAACTAGCCTTTTACAAAATTAACTTGTAAAGGGCCAAGGATATGCAAAATATGGTTCAAATTCGTTGAAAATCTGCGAGCACAGATTCCATGCAGGCCTAGTGACTAGTCAACAAGCTGCTTGTGTATCCAGGTGGTCCAATCAAATTGCTACCATGTTTTCACACAACATTTTACTATGGGCACTCATTGTTTTTTACATTTTGCCTGACAGATAGAGGAACAAAAAGCATGCCAACTGAATATGATTTGCCCTCATTGTTTATGTGCTCTATGCTTTGCAAGTGTGTTTGTGGGTCGAAGTTTGTTTTTTTCAGGTTTATACTCTGAAGTAGCACTTAGCTGCAGGCTGGAAGCAGTTACATTTTAATAGGCCAGTTGTTTACTCTTTTCTGCAAACCCACTCTGGATGCTCTCTAAGTTGGATCCCACCTCTTTGCTGGCAGGTATGCTTTGAGCTGTAAATTTTACGTTGTACCGTGCCCACAGTAGACTTTCTAACTGATTTTACAATACATACAGAATCTGACTCTCTTTTATGATAGCTGTAGGTAATGCAAGCAAGCTTGGGAAATAGACACTCTTTAGATCTAAGCTTGCTCTGGTGGGAAAAAGTCAACACCACGGACTCTGAAATCACTGACTCAAAGAGAAGACATTGCATTCAGCTGTCTTGCATGAATAGATCTGGGTTCTTAAGCTTTCTGTTGCTCCCTGAAAGGAAAGGATTAAAAAGGGACGGGGGTCCGGTAGTAGAATTGGGGTTGGTGCGTAGGAGGCGGGAGAAGGGATGAAAGAAAAGGTGTGCTTGCCAAAAGCTGGACTTTTTTTTACATCTGGCCAAGAGGCAGCAGGAATGCCACATGCACCTGATCTTTCATCTCCTCTTGCTTGTAGGAAATGGAGAGCAGATTGGGATATGATTTGCGTCACTTTCTTAATTGAGGACAAAAAGTACAGAATGTTACTGTGGTTAGCCATTGCATGATCTACAATAAAGGGATCAGGCTTTGAGTGGGTCTTACTGGTACCCTGTAACAGAGAGCTACAGTTGGGTTCTGGAAGTAAAAATCTCATTCATTTTCTCCATAGGTTAACATATTTAAAAAAGTAACTTATTAACTTTGAGAGAAAAACCTCCCACAATGTGAGAGGTTGCTAATCGAAGGTTTATACTTTTATTGAAGTTGCATTATTTAAACGTAATTTTTTTGATAGTGGAATTCCTGGTAAAGAATTAAACTACCCATGATCCCCAAGAGAACATATCCATCAATCAGAGAACTGCATCAAACGATCTCTGCAACGACCGCCATCTTTCATGATGCACTTTGAATGACGTATATGTTGAACTACTTATATGTTTGCAAGTATCTAATTATTTAGCTGTAAAACTATATATTGTTTCTATACTTATAAACAACACATTTTTAATCAGTAGTTTTGTAATTTTTTGTTCATAGTTGTTCATTTGATTACATCATTTGCACTGCTTCATGATATTGTAGTTCATGCAAAATAATTTTCATAGTTTTTAATTTGATAATACGGTAAGTACACAGTCTTGAGCCTTTGTCTTTTTTGTCAAATTTTAAAAAACTTTTTGCAATGTTGGGATTCACATCAGAGCTGGTTGCTTTGGTTCACAGCTTCAAACTATTTCATGGAAGATTTTAAGAAGCCTGTATGTAAAAAATGTATGGGAAATTTACTTCCAGAATCAAGATGCCTGACAAAGTGGGTGGGCACTGATGCAGTCTATAGTGTTTTGATCTGAGAACCCATTGAACCCCAGATGGAGTTAACCCTCCAGCAATAAATAAGCCTCTCATGCCATCTCCAAACTTGCAAGAAAACCAAACATCTTCTTAACACGAGCTTCTGCCAGACAGCTCCCTAAGGAATGTTTGCATTGGAACACATTTGCACCAAGGGGTACACCGCTTACACTATGTTTTACGGAGACTTGCACATGCTGGTGAAGTTATCTGGGTTTTTTAGACCAGGATTACAGTTGTGGTCTCTCCAACACGATCCCCTACTGATAGCTCCAACAGGACTTCCATACCCACTACTGCAAAGACTGTTATTAAGGAAATTTGTTCAACTATTCAAGTGCAGATTTGTTGACGTTCAGTGACATGAAGAATTAGGACTCGCTCTGACACACAGCTGGCATATGTTTCATAAGGTTCTTTCTCTCTGAAGGAAGAGTTTGGCTACGACTCTTATTTGTCATTACTGAAAGTGGCATAAGTACTCTCAAAGAGGTGGCTAGTAATTGATAAGTACATATGTTTCTTGGTTTTGCTCTTTAGACTCATTGTCTCTCTCTCTCTCTCTCTCTCTCTCTCTCTCTGCACTGCCATCTCACTTACTGAAGAGATGGGCTGTGGAGACTTTTTTCACAGCTTTTTAGCTTGAAATGTAAACCACTTCCTCAGACTTTGAACATATAGATTATATGGCATGACAATTTAAGATCCATTTCAAAACTGTCCAGTTAAGCCCCTACTTTTTAAAAGTCACCTGCTGATTGACTTTAGTTTATTTATGACTCAAAGCGGGTCTCTGAAGTCTGTTGCTGCACAATGGTCCAAAATAAATAATTAAAAAGCAGTGTTGGTTTTCCACAGAAAAAATTACAAAATTTTTGTCTGATGTTTTCGATTTGATCTCTCACACAGTCTAGCCCAGCCTTAATGTGTGGATTTTCTAAGTGCTTGGCATAGTAAAACTCAGGGGTGGTCTGCTTCCCTCAGAAAGGGCTTTAAAGTTTAAAATCTAGCCAAGCCTGATTGTACACAAAATGTTAAATGCTGGAGGAAGCCCTGCATATGTCCTACATTTGATAACCTCAAAATATAGATGTCTAACCGGGTTCACACATCCTCCGTGAGCATGACGTGAGCGAGGCACGAGTAGAGCATGAGTGGGGCGGTCACGTTGAAACAGCAGCACCTCTGCACAGAAAATAAAGTTATCTATGGGGTCCTACAGAAATTTTTTTCTTCATCTTTATCAGCACACTTGGTTGTGATTTGTTAATATTTTGTCTATATGGTACAACTATATACACATAATGGCAAAAAAGTCTGTCAGTTTATTAATTCTTTCCTTTAAGTTATTTTAATGAGTTTACTTGTATGTAGACATATAAATTGTAGTGTACACTTAAGTTCGGTTTCAATAATTTTGATTTGCTTTTGTTACTTTTCTATAATCTCCTGATAATATCAGTGATGTACTGCACCCAGAACCGCGAGAGCTCAGCATGAGCCGCATGGCAAAAATTGTCTCAATGCTGAAATTATCCGCTCACTGCTGCATCTGGGACGCGTCACCTCGCGACTCATGCTTGCAGTGGGAATGTTGCTTCTGTCTGTCTGTCTATCTGTCTGTCTTTCTATATCCATCCGTGCATCCATCCATCTATCCAACCATCCATATGTAGTTTTATTACCAAAGTTCGGGAGCAGCAAGTTGAATTAATCTGACCAATCACACAGCTAGAGTAAGAGTATTTAAACAGCTGCTTACCTCTATGTAGCATTGAGAGTTTCTGGCATATGGCCCCACCCATTATCCATAAACAGACCCATGCAAGTGACTCGGATCATCTCACTACTGCAAATAGAAAGGAGTTTGAATGGCTGGCTGTCTGGTGCAGTCAAAACAACCTGGAGCTGAACACGCTCAAAACGGTGGAGATGATTGTGGACTTTAGGAGGAACACCCCAACACTGACCCCCCTCACCATTCTTAACATCACTGTAGCAGCAGTGGAGTCATTCAGGTTCCTGGGCACTACCATCTCACAGGACCTGAAGTGGGAGACACACATTGACTCCATTGTGAAAAAGGTCCAGCAGAGGTTGTACTTCCTTCACCAGCTGAGGAACTTAAACCTGCCACAGCCACTGTTGATACAGTACTACACAGCAGTCATTGAGTCTGTCCTCTGCACTTCAATAACTGTCTGGTTTGGTACAGCTACGAAATCAGACATCAGAAGAATACAGAGGACAGTTCGGACTGCTGAGAGGATTATTGGTTGCCCCCTTCCCACCCTTCAAGATTTATACACTTCCAGAGTGAGGAAAAAGGCTGGTAAAATCACTCTGGACACCACTCACCCTGCCCACTACGTTTTTGAACTGTTGCCTTCTGGCCGACATTTCAGAGCTTTGAGCACCAGAACCGTCAGACACAGGAACAGTTTTTTCCCTCAGGCTATCCATCTAATGAACAGTTAAATTGCCCCATTGAGCAATAATTATGTGTAATACACAGTTAAGTCTATTTATATTATCCAACATATCCACTTCTGCCATTACATACATTGCACTGTACATAATATTTTTGTTCTTTATATAACGGATTTGTAATAGATTTGCACTACGTGTGTGTATGTGGGTATGTATGAAGGTATGTACGTATATGTATAATGATTTATTTTTATTATTCTTTTTTTTTTATTATCTATGTCTTGCTACTGTTTTTGTATTGTTTTTGTATTGTTGTACACTGGAAGCTCCTGTCACCAAGACAAATTCCTTTGTGTAAGCATACTTGGCAATAAAGCTATTTCTGATTCTGATTCTGAAATGGCACCCATATAGTATTTTTTAAATCCAACTCCCAGGCACAAACTCCAAATGATTTCATATGTCCTTGTCAAATGAGACATGTCACCCCGTGTCAATAATACAGTTATGAAATTACTCACCTCACATTGGAAAACAATATACAAAGCACCAAACTATATGCTTAAGTTAAATAAACATTAGACTAAGGTATCTATCTGGATACGTTGTTTCAGGGGCCTTGCAATTTAACAATAAACCAACCTTAAATGACGTTGTACTGTATGTACGCACACGCAAGCATGTTTCCTGACATTGCTTCACATATGTTCCCAACATTTAAACAGTTATGTTCAGGCATTCACAGACACTATGTATACCATGTTTACCATTGGCTCAATTCATCCCTACACACAAACGTGCTGTATGGGTGCCGCAACTGCGGCGTCTTACAGGCCATGGGACTAAACATCCCACTACATTTCAAACAGCACAAACATGCCATCCAAGTGCCACAACTGTGGCATCTTTTGGGCCATGAGACAAACTTCCACTACACTGCAGCAATATGCCATTCACGGGCCCCAACCTCGGCAACGCATCCATGGCCACTCTGCCTCCTTCTTTTCCTCTCCAAGCTACCACAACAAATTTCCACTCATAACAGATCTCTCAACAATCCCATCTCCCTACATGCAGCAAGACCACCATCCATCCTCTGAAATTTCCACTGTTCACACGGGCCGTTTCCCTCATTCTCCATTGACAACCATTCCAAATGCCTCTGTTTCTCCAACACAATCCATTCCTCATGCTAACATCCTTCCCTTAACTTCTTCCTATCCATGGGCCACTGGAGTGGATTACCGCGTGAGGCTGCCTCCGGCAGCAAACTCTGCCCCAGATTCATTCCCCTGCTCACATTACCCCCGTCCTTCCTACCATCCTATTTTCCCCTACTCTGGAACTGTTCCTTGCGTGAGGCTGCCTCACAATCCTTTTCGGCCAGCCCAGAAATTCCATCAAACCTATAACCTGTCATTTCCCAATTTTTCTCTCCTCTCCATATCCTCCTTCACCTCACATCTCAAACAATCCAAAAACCTCCATCAAAGAACCATCAAGTGGCATCAATTTCTTCTATAAATGAACTTTCTGCAAAAAACTCCTCCTCAAAAAACCATCCCCAGATCTCACTTCTCATCAAGGGTATACATAAATCACAACCCACCAGAACTAACACGGGGAAGACCCCCGTTATAGGGCATTGCAGACCCCTCCAACACAATCTATTCTAGAGCTCTTCTGTTCTATCAGCAGTGGGATCACCCGCCCGAACGCAGTGTGAGCTATTCACGTTTATTTGAATCGTGGGCTCTCCCGTTCATGGCCAGGTTGACTCCCCCATCAAATGCTGTGAGCGGACTTCCTGTTAGAATGCTGGTTGTGCTTGCTTGCTCAACCGGCCGCCGAGTCTCCCACGGGGCTCGCACCATTCGCCGCACAAGCCCATCCGTTGAACCAAGCCAGGAAGGAGACTTAAGGTTGGCCTGTGCAGTCAGGATTCATGCCTCCATCTAGGGCAGCCCTGCCCTTTCATGGTGCTTCCGTCCGCATTAGGACATAAGGATCAGTCCTGTGCACAACAGCTCTCTGCAAGCTCATTTCTCTGCAGCCGATACCTCCACTGTCCCTTAAGTGTTTCAACTTGCATTCCTTCTCCAATCTCTCCCTATCTGCTGTGAGTGCCCTTTCCATTAGAACACTTGTTCGGCTTGCTTGCTCAGCAGCCACCAAGTCTCCCACAGGGCTCACACCATTCACTACAGGGCTCACACCATTCACTACACAAGCTCATCCGTCGAACCAAGCCAGGAGAGAGACTTAAGGTTGGCCTGGGCGGTCAGGATTTACACCTCCGTCCAGGGTGACCCTGCCATTTCACGGGGTGCCCCCTGCGTTAGGGAATATTGATCCCTTCTGCACACAACAGCTCTCTGCAAGCTCATTTCTCTGCAGCTGATGGTGCCATTGTCCCTTCAGTGTTTTAACTTGCATGCCCTTCCAATCTCTCCCTATCCTACACCTCCCAGATTCCTATCCCCCAACATGGACACAGCACATCTCAGTACTGACAATATTGACAAATCGTGATGATTTTTGCCAAAATCAAGCATCCCTATCAGCCATCCACCCATCCAAACTGTGCATACATACCCAATACAGTATATAAAGCCTAGCCCGCCAACATTAGCTAAACCCTTTACATTCAGCCAATCTTATAAATTCCACCTGCCTTTTTTTTATGTGGGCTTGCAGCCGAGTAGTGCTCAGTACCATGTGCTTTTGAGCAAGTGTGTCATGCTCTGTATTTACACAGCTGCAAAAGGACAGGAGCACATTAGGTGAATGACTTGGCCCAATGCTGGCCCAGAGGGATTCTTTGTTAGTGAATGTTAAAGACTCAGGACATGATTCAGAGGCACTGTCTGCATCTGCGATCACTGCTTTCACTCAAAACATCATCCTTTGTGTCTGTAGAAGAGCCACAGACACAGGCTTACAAACAATGTACACACACATCCATTCCCATTACTTCTTTAATACATCCAGAGACACAATCATACACTCTTCTTCAGGGAGGGAACATAATTAAAGTGATCTAATGAGAGGTGTTGGTTTAACGGTAAAGGATTTGCTGCCTGTTGTGGTTCGAGACTTTGGGCAAGGCTTATCAGAGTTGACTTCAGAAACATTATACTGTTGTGGTTGGCTGATGTTCCTTGCATTCACTGATACATGTCTTTCCTATTTGGACAGTCCAGTCAAGCTGCGGGATCACTCAGGTTGGAACTCTGTAAAACGAGAGAAAGACAGACAAATAAGAAGCTCAAAGTAAGAGCGCAAAATTCTGACTCTGTTTCCTATTCTCTAGAGGGGAAAAATATAATTCCAAAGATCCACAAATTAATTTTGTCCCCAAGAGCTCTCCAGGAGTTTGGGTGTGGGTCAGTACAATGTCATGACCTAAGCCTAGTTATTCACTTTCTCAGTGTGATAACAGACCAGGCACAGTCTCTACTCCCTCCTCTTCTTCTTTCTCAGAGAGCTATTTTTTTGCCCCTTGAATATGTAATTAAATCTCTAGAAATGGTACAGCGAATAACACTGCATGGGTGTATGGAGGTCTGGCCAAGACCATGATTGATGAAGTTTTTACCTGCAATTTCAGCCATCAGCTCCTGTTGAACTTATCCTGAACTTAAAAGTGTCTGTCCTTACACTGAAAACCACTCTGCTGGTTCAAAGTTGTAATAGGGTTTTGTGCAAGCAACAGCATTCTGGTTTTCCACTGGATTCTTGGAGTTTGAGTATAGTTTCCTACAGGAATTCTCCACAAAATACTGACACTTTGGCCTGAGTGGATATTTGCTAAGTTAAATTTGTGTTAATTACTAGGGTAATCAAGTACCAGGGCTGTGTTCACCAGCCATCTTATTCCCTGATTGGCCTAAACTACAAAAAGGCATTAAGCTTCACATGTGAGCATTTTAATTAGGGAGGTGAGAGAGGGAGAGTACGATAATGATGTTCAATCTACCTGTTCCCCCTCCAAGGTCAAGATGCAAATGCCAGATCCACTTGTTTAACACCAGTACCCCCGCCCTACTGTCTGTAGAATATTTTTTTTTCCTCCTTGTGTTAGAATATGCAAAAGCACAATGTAATCCGTTGTCAAGAAACAACTCGCTCTGCGTGTGTGCATGTTTTTGTGAGCTTGTTTCTAAGCATGGTACAGCTTATTAGAGCTACTGAAATGAATGATTTTGTATTTATTATTAGTTGTTGGTATTGTTCTTACTCTACCTAGCTTTTTCTGCCTCAATGATTTATTTTCTAACATAACTTTTAAAATCCAGATGTTGGCCTCTTGGCAGGTATGGAATATTTGAAACAAATGGGCTGAATTGTAAAAGTTAATCTGCCATTTAGACAATATTTTGAAAGTAACTAAGGAGCCTTTCAGGCAGAATGTATTTTTGCACTAAATAAACTATACATAGTACAAATAATATAACAGAACACAGGTGTATCCAGACACATTTTTTAAAGTTGAGGTGCTTTTAGCTTGACGCAACGTCTAAAAAAATTGCTGCCTATGCACGAGACGTGTAAGTGTGTATGAGATGTGTATGTAAGTGTATGAGACACTTACAAAAAATTTGCGCAAGGGTAAAAAATTTCAGTCTAGCTTAAGGTTACATAGAAAAACAATTCAAATGGATGCAAAAAAACAGTGTAAAAATGGTCGGAAGAGGGCTACCAACATTGTAGTGCTGAAGACAGGATACATCCATTTCTCAAATTTCTCAAGTCCAGAACAAATATGAACACACTCCTACATGCACAATCACAGACAAGTGTAAGTTTGCACAGATGCACAGCTGGCCTGACCCAAGCACTTCCTTTGTACGTTCTTAACATTCCCACGTCGAAAGCCAGTTTGACGATCGTTATGCAATATCATCTGGCAGTGAGATTGTGAGAGAGCACAGGGGAGTTTGTATCAAATTTTCTTTCAAACTGTTGTGCATGCATCCATGCTTTTTCTGTCCTCATTCCCACAACACACTGTCTCACAGGAAACCATGAATCTCTATGAAGTTTAAGAGGAAACAGGAGATCTAAATATGAGAAAGGTTTGTTTTCTTGAATTAGCACTGCAGAAAAGTGTTTAGTATCATGTTCTGCCATTAAACTCCGAAGATGTTCCTTCTGTTGCTAGAAGCTGAACTTGACAGGCCTGTACAACTTGTTAAAACAAAAACAAAAAAAATGTCCCAGAGGTCATGTCACTCATATAAACTGCACTGTATGTGTTATGGTTTTATAACATTTTTGTTCAGAGACTCTATGTTAGCTTTGATTGAGGCACAAACTGCTGTTTCAGTCAAACGTCAGGGTGATCTTGTCTCTGTCAGTGGTATCTGGTGGTGTACACTTACAAACAGACGGCAGGGTCATTTGAAGCCATGTGTGATCTGACACTGTGGTAGACACTTTGATGCCAACTTCAGCTTCCCACAACACTATCTTGTCTTCTTAAAAGAGCATAGTATATCGCCTGAAAGATAAAACAGATCAGTTCAAACAACTTTAGTGTCACCAGACCTGCATATGCGTGTAGTTGCAAGTATTTGTATGTGGGTGCCCCTAGCAAAACCTTTGTTGCTCATTTTATCTTTGTGTCAGCCAACATATGTTTGTGCATATTGCATATGTTGCTTTGTTGGCAAGTGGTAGTGTTTACACATTCCCTTGCTAAAAACAAAAAAAAAACATTCATAACAGTTAAAGTAGTCATTTGTTTTTGCACTAAAACAACCTAGATGCAATGCAAAGAATAGGATAGAATGCAGATGTCTCAAGATATTTTAAAAGTTCTTTTAAATTCCACATGCAATCTAAAAAAATGTGGTGTCCCTGCACAAGATGCTGAAAAGCGGTGAGATGCAGCGCAATGGTCAAGATGTTATTTTTGCATATGATTACATAGGAAAAACTGTGCAGGTGGACTCAAATACATGTTCGGTGTGGGGACACAGCCCCTAAGGTGGTTTTTGGAATATGGTAAATAGTTTGTTGCTATACCAAGATGGTCTACAAGGTTGAAATCATGTCCACTCACTAGTATCCAACTGATCAACCTTGCAGCTCTGACCATCTTGAACCAACTAATGGCCAATTTACATAAGAAACTATGTAAACCAGTTACCACTTTAAGCTTAAAGAGATAGGTCATCATTTACACACCCTTATATTGTTTCAAACCTGTTTTAGTTTCTTTGTTCACACAAAGAATATTGGAACACAAAATTAATAATTGTCATCATGTTATTGTAAATCTGCTTTCAGTTTTGTAGCATTTTATTTTCCATACAATGAAAGAGATCAGTGACTGTCTTTCTGTCTAAAGAGTAAGTGTATACATAGTCCTCCCTCTCAAGATGTCTTCCAGAGAAGGCAGGTTTTCTCAAAGCCACCTTCACTCTCTTAAGACACTTCAAAAAAGGCCATCCATACCTGTCAACCTCTGTCAGGGAACCTAGTGTTTGTGCGTTTGAAGTGTTATTCTTCACCTCAGCTGGAACCGATACAGAAGTACATCTCAATTTATCTCTATCACTCCAGATAGGAACCGGTAAGCTGGAAGCCGATTAAAAAAGTCCCTTAAAAGACATAATAAAACTATAATCATTCAGCCATAAAAGTGTTTTTCTTCCGATCAGCCTCTGCTGACGGGGAGGAATCAATCAGCACCTGTTTGGCACAGCTCCAGATTATTGTTTTCCCTGAGCTGTTGTTTATGATGGGGGTGGCATTGACTCCCGGTGACCGCTGATGTTCCCACTTTCATGTTTCTCGTGTTGTGTAACAAGTGTACAACATACTTGCTGGAAATCAGCCAGAAACATGAAAAGCGAGAGTGTGATGAAAACCTTTAAATTCAAGTGTTTGATACTGGTAATTTCTCCTCTGATCTACCACCTGTTTTCTCAAAGCTTGGGGTTTGACTTGTCAGAATTGTTTGAAAATGTTCTTGGGTTTGGAGGAAAGAATATCAGTACCAGAGTGCACAGGAGACCTGGATTTCTCTTTATCACTATCCTCATAGTTTCCCAGCACTGTTGTGCTCCTGAGAGGCAGCGGAGGAATAGGAAGGGTAGTTAGTTTGGGATCAGTTGAGGGAGCTGGCTGAGGTCATGTGAAAGCCTGAAAAATTGGAAAATCTGTCTGTATTCGAGAGGTTTCTTTGTGGAAGCACATCCCTGAGACATTTTTTTTGTCCTAAATGATCTAGTTTTGGATGGATTGGAGCATTCTAGTGAGTCCTGAGCTTGCTGCTCATCTGTCTGAGAAGAACATGCCCAGGCCTGTATCAGGGGTGGATCTAGAAAATGATTTATGGGTTGGCAAGGGGGTGGCATGAGGACTATGTGGGATGTCAACACCAAAGTAAGCGCCCATGCATACTTCTTCTGAATTTGGATACAAAGCTTCATTGCAAGTACGAGTTTATTTATTTAAGTAACTAAAATGACAAATGCCCATGAATTTGTGAAACCATCGCATTTCCACAGAGTGACCACAGAGTAATAATTTTGCTACTATTTAGCTACTTGCTAACATTTAAAGTGTTTTAATGCATTTTTTGCATTCTTAAATAACATAAAAATTTACTATTAAACACATACATTTATTTTAAATATTCCTTTGACCTGTGCGAGTTGTTACACTTTTTACTCTAGTAAATGTATATGTTATATTTATTTTTTTAAAGTCATATATATGTAGAGCCACATACATTTAAGTCTTGGCAACAAAAAAGCAATTTACGATTTTCACCGTTATTGCCTAGTAGGGATGTGCCGAAAGCGAAATACCGTATTTGGAAAGGCACAAATAATGACTTCAAAACTAATAATGTATTCATCTGAAAAATGTAAAAATATTCGTATGACTGATTATCCAAGATACACAAGGATAAAGCAACGTTTTAAATAAACATATCCAAAATTACAACAAATTTATGGATCTGTGCAGCCAATATTTCTAAAGTCTAAACCATATGAATGTAAATGCACACGTTGGGATTTTCTTTCATTCATTTTTCATTCATTCATTTATTTATGTATTCTCTTTGCATGGTAATGCAACATGAAATGCCACAACAGCAATTTAACAAATCCAACAAACACAACAAAATTACATTCCATGACAAAAAGAACAGGAGTAGGAAGAAGAAAAAAAAATCTTATAAACTCCTACCCCATTCTTATAATAATAAAAAAAATGTACAAATTAGATGACCTCACCAACATGACAAAAGATAACAACAACAAAAAATTACAAAACAGCCCAGACCAGATAATCTACTTTCAATTTTAACAATTTTCCTTTTTTTTTGTTTTATTTTTTTTTTTTATTAATTCTACTTACACAACACTAAACAAACAAAAACAACAATGATGGAAAGATGACAACGAGACCATTGTTGTTGTAATTTTATCAATTTTCACAATCGATTTCAGATCGGTTGGGCGTGGTCTCGACTCTGTTTGTGGTCTCTGTTAATTGTGTGCGTCTGGAGCTTGTCAGATGTAACATTAACTAAGATACAACATCATATACACTTTCCACTTCTTGAAATGTCTATGTTAATGCGTCACATGATTCACACGTAATTCCCATGTATTTATATATAGCCAGATGATTTATATATAGCCAGTCTTTCTGTCTCTGAAATTTGACCACATTTATATCCACGTAAGTGATTAAAGTAATTATCTGGTTAAGACTTAATTACGGAAAAAAAAAGAAAAAAAAAAGGTTAAAATGCTCAATAAAGGTTTAAAATCTCCATAGAGTAGCCTATTCACCTATTAGGAATATTTTCATTTATTTTAAAAATCTGTTTCATGCAGATATTAATATCTGAAATACCAGGAGAAACCACAACATATTTCACAGTTAAGTTATCCTACAAATTCAGCTTCATCAAGTAAGAAAAAGAAGAGTAGATTTAAAAAAAAAAAAATAATAAATAACTGTATAGTAATAATTATTATTATTATTGTTGTTGTTATTATTATTAGGCTGATCTTATTAAAAGACATATAGAAATTGTAATTGTGATAGTATCTTTTAAATATGGACGTTTCTTTTAGTTTTGATGCATTTCCAGTTTACAGCCTGCCCACACTGGTTCCATGCAAATATAGAGACAGATACAGATACAGATAATTTTGTCATGTGAACAAAATTTATATTGGGGATAATCATGCGACTGTTGTAGAACATAAATATTTTACATTTGTATCGCTGCATACAGCATACTGTTTCACACGATTTAAAAAATAATAGGCAGTGAACAGTATTTAATTTCAAACATAGCCAAAGTTGGTGTTCCTTGTACAATAATCTAAAAAGAGGAAAAAGGAAAGGACCACAAGGACAATCAGAAAAACAACAACAACAAGTCTCAATCAAACATCCATCTATGCCCATTTTACTAATTCATCTCCATTCTCTCCAAGGAATACCTGATGCATGGCTCATCAGGAACTAATGACCATTAACTCTAAATCTCCTCACTCATTTCCTCCTGCTAAACAGATTCAAGGCTATCTCTCTCTTTCGGAAGCTTTATCTCCTGATACGTCACACTGATGGCATCTGCTCATCAGGGAGGAAGTCCACTCCTCTGTTACTGTAGTGACCACATGTGCAAAGCCCCACTAATCTAGTGACACACTGAGCTGATTGTATCTGCTGCTCTGAATTCAATTAGTTATGGCTGCAGAGAGGAGATAACATGCTGTACCATTGCCTAAGAAAACAGGGAGCTCTGTCTTAGACTACGTCTCATAAGCGTTTAAGTGTCAAGGTGACTGATAAGACACTGAATTATATTCACCATCCTACTGGAGCAATAAAAAGTATTTTTGCCCATGTTGTTGTGACTTTGATACAAACCTTGACCTGCAATACCAGTTAAACTCAATGCTATGCTCTTTAGCTGTGGGAGTGATCTCGACACATTGTTGTCATTGTAGTCTGATGTAATTTCCATAGCTGGAGCCCTGTATATTGTCCATGTTAATGTCGTCTAACATCGCTTTGGTTTATCCATTATTTGCATTTACCAGTTTACGAAGACTGTCTGTGTTCACATGCTTATTCAGTGTCATTCATTCTTGTTGCTGCATCCCTCTAATCAGTAGTGTATGTAGAGAGTCCTTGTGATCTGTGTCCCCTATACAGTTTATCTGAGTGTATATTTTGTCTAGAGTGACCATTATGAAGAAGGTCTTTATGAAAATTCCCCTTGTCTGTTAATATGCTTGTGTGCATCTCAAAGGCTTCTGGATTTTCTGCAGTTGTTTAGAGGATATTTGTATGTTTGTTCATTTGTTCACTAATTTCTGCATTTGTTCATCCATCCATCTGTCTATCCTTCCAGTCAACTGCATTTGTTTACATATGTCCTTATGATGGTTTCATGCTCTCAGTAGACTATCAATGCACTGCACAAAACATGTTTATTTTCCCTTGTAAGGTTTTGTTCATGGTTTTCAAGGTTAAGGGCATGTTACACAACTTATCCATGTTGGTATCTGCCTAATTTGGCAAGCTAGCTTCTACCATGTGGCTGATAAATTTGTGGGAAAATACTGAACTTGCAGGAGATTATTGAATGCATGACCTTTGACATAAATAACAAAAGTAATGGGAATTGTCTTCTCCCTTTTAAAAGTTGATAAACACATCTATTTTGCTCTCTTAACTATGCACAATTGTATTGTTTGTTGCATTTTATTATTTGTATTTAGCAAGGTCTACAACCCTATCAAAATAGACATGTGCTCCATTTTCGGGTAGTGAACCACTGGTTTACACTGTGGTTCTGGGATGTTACAGTAAACGAATGGAGGTGAATTTATTTTTAATGAGTCACACCCTAGATCTGCTGATAACAGAGTATAGCTTAGCTGGTGGTCCTGCCCTAAATCACACATATGTGCAGATTTTAGGGGGCACAGAGAGGCTCAGTTCTCTTGAATGACTTTCACCCCATGTGAGTGGTTCAGCCCTGACCATCGTGACCTGACGGTCAATCATGTGAAGGTTCAGGGTAAACACTGTTGCCTGAGCTCCTTTGCCTTCAGACTCAACCCCTCCACCTAAAGAAAGACCACAGGTAAAAGTTTAACAGGTATCTACCTGCTTGAGGCCATTTTTAGCCCATAATGTGCTAGTACGGCCCACCAAACTGGCAGGTATTTAGCCTGTGACGGCAAGGGAGATGAATGGATTCAGAAGTCAAACAGAGATGAGATAAGCCTGATATTTACAATGAGGGCCCAGCCCAAGGCCACATAACTGCAGTGCTCATCTGACCTTACAGGGCTTGAATGGGGGTGTGGGAATCTGTGGAAAAGAGGAGATAGAACATTACTGCATCAGACGCACATTGGACATTACCAGAGCACCATGAAGACAGATAAAGTATTTGAATTGTGTCAGTTTCATAGCTGATATTAACATTATGTGAGGAGAAGTGTGATCATTATCTATAGCAAATAATCATGTAATACTATCACTGTAGTGTTGCACTATAAAACCTTAAATACATGTTCTTCAATGGACCCTCTTTTTATCGAGAACAGCTTTTCTTTGGATTGTAGAGTTGGTGGTTGGTGTTTTTAGAGGTTAAAGTTCTTGATCATAGGTTCTTCAAAAGTTCCATTTAAGGTTCTTCAGGTTTTCTGAAGAACTAGAGATTCAAAAGTTGTTTGTGGGTGAACTTTTGTTTTCAAGAAGGGAGCCATAGCCATAAAACTAACTTTAGAATTCTTGTAAATTTTTGGGGACTTTTAAAGTTACAGGCCTCTTAAAGTACCATGTCCAGGCTTAGAAACAAAGAGAGTAGAATCTAATTCGATAATGTCTTAAGGCTCTGTGTCGTTTTCACACACACACAGAATCACAGAATATATAAGGCACAGCATGCAAATATTTTCACATGAGAGTTTACCAGCTCTCCTCAAATGTACGTGGATTATGCAGCTCTACTTGTGTGTTCGGGGCATGTGTGAAACAATACAGCAGGTGCTGGGGCTCCTGAGAGCCTTGAGGTGCGAGGGATCAGGTTCCTTTGGGACAACTTGGGGTTTCATGGAGTCTGTATGGAGCTTTGAGAGCTACAACACTTTTATCAGGTGCTTTAACATCTTGACAGGTTTGATGGACCATTAGACATTTGTTTGCCAATGTGTGATTTTACATATTATGAAAGAAGGAGAGTTTTCTAAGCACCAGGCTTTGTGTCTTTGTGTATTTGTGTGTGTGTGAGTTTTTCAGGGGTAAGATGGGTTTGTGGTGACAGGGGCATTCCCCCTACGGCAGCAAAATATCACTTTTCTGCCCATTGGGAAGAATTACTGACATGAACCACAGAAACCAGCAGTTGGGTTTGTGTTACAGGCAGCAGATTTAAAGTCCTTTCTTGAGCATGCTGTATCATTTACAAAGCATTCCCAAAGACTGCATTTTTATTGGTCAGTATGACTCATGAGCTGGGCCAGAGAGCAGATTTTCACAGAGCCACTGTCAATGCATGTTGTTTGGAGTTTATTTTTTTGTGCCAGTTTACATCACCAAGGATGAACGGTTTTGGTTTTGTGGTAATTAGTGGTTTCGCTCTTTCGAAAAATCATCGCACTCTTAAAAGGTTTCTTTAATTTGCCATTTGTGTTCAAAGAGGCCACAGTTAGAGTCTGATGAATGAGTTTCGAGCCACCAAAATACAAATGTTAGAAAAACCTCCAACAGAGCTGCCTGAAAGCACTACATGACCTGATGAATATAGCGGAAAAGGGAAAGGTTTTCTGGGTGGTTGTTAGGGTGTTTTTCGATGGCTACTGGGGTATTTGGTGTTCACTAAATTACTGCTATAGTGTTCTGAATAGTTGCTAGGGTGTTACTAGGTGGCAGCTGGGGTGTTCTAGGGGGTTGCTAGAATGTTTCTAGGTGGCTGCTGCAGTGTTCTGAATGGTTGTTAATATTTTGCATGTGGCTGCTTGGATGTTCTGCGTGGTTGATACAGTGTTTCCAGGAGGGTCCTTTGTTTTAATGGTTGCTAGGATGTTTGTAGGTGGCTCCTAGGGTATTCTAGATGGTTGCTAGGGTGTTTCCAGGTATCCACTAGGGTGTTCCGGATTGTTTCTAGGCTGTTTTTGTTAAGTGGCTGCCATGTTTTACTGGGTGGTTGTTAAGGTGTTTCTAGGTGTCTGCAAAGGTGTTCTAGGTAGTTGCCTACTAGCCCAGCCCCAAAACACTATGACAGAGATCAGCAACCTTTTTGACATGAAGTGCCATTTTATATTTTCCTGGTGAATGGCTGTGCCGCCATTACATTTCTATTTTGAAATAGTTTTTTATTTAATTGTTTATTTTTCATTACAAATTATATTATCAGCGTAAGAATTTGATTGAAAATGTTGTGCAATTCCCGACGATGCATGTGCAATTTCACAGAGGATTTTAAGTGCTTTAATTAATACATTATAATTAATGATAACACAGTTAATGTCACAAATTAGAGAAATTGTTTCTTATATTATGTCATTGTAATCGTGTAATCACTAGCATGCAAGCAACAGTTAGAGAGGAGAAGGCTATTTTATTTATTTTATGTTTTTCACACCTGCATTCCAATAAATACATCTTGATGTAATCCTTTCTCTGATCATGCAGAATGATTTGATCAGCTGAATGGGAGACTAAACACTTTTAAAGGGTGATGAGACTCATGCTGCATGTGCAAGCCATTCGCATGTCACAAATGAAACACGGAATGTAGGCTGTCATCCGTGCAATCTGACGCGTTTACTCGTGTCATTAACTGAAAGTGAAGCACTGCCGACTCATGATGCGCGAATGGCTTGCACGCACTGCACGAGTCTGTTGGGTATATATACTGCAGTCTTGTCTTATTTTAACTTTTTGGTTGGCCTCCCAAACTGACAGGAAACATGCTGCGTGATCATGAGTAAGGATTACATCAAGAGAGACTGGAATGCATGTGCGGAATTTATATAAATAAAATAGTCTACTCAAACACACACTCTCTTTCATCTCTTTAGACTTCCATTAGAACTAATGTATTTCCCAAGAGCTTTTGTTTGATGACTACGGTGATGTCCCACTTTTCAATTCATGAGTGACCTTCACTTTCAACGGCTATTTGGATTGTATAAATGTGTCAAAGTTGGATTGGAGTCAGACTTGCCACAAGGGAGACACAGCAATGCCACTCAATCAATTCCCCATTTTATTCATACTAAACAGACATTTACATGCTATTAGACCATGCCTATATCACAGCGAGATTTACTGGTGCATCCGGAGCAAGTCGGTAATAAAGTAATCATACAAAATCATGCAAGCTGCTCGCCTGCTGTGTCTGAGACTGCCACTATGTGAGAACTTAATAGGAACGGTAATGCGATCACTCCCTCCGTAGCCAGTGCCCTGCCTCCACATATTGAGATGCTAAATCAAAAACACGCTTCCCTTGTTTTTCCTTCAAAGAAAAGGGATGAAAAAAACACAGGAAGGGCTAGCTGGAAAATCGATTGCCGCAGTGGCTCGTGTTTCCAGTCGTATCGGAGTGAGTGAGAGAGAGAAGGCAGTCTGGGATGAGACAGCTTTTATATCACATTATGTCACCAGACGAGTCACCACCTGATTCTCTCATCAGGTTTCCCAGACAAACCTCCTCCCTCCTGTTTGAAGGGAGAGTACACATGCTGGCCCAGAGCCCTAAATAGCACACTGGACCTATATCGTGGAAAAGCTGTTATTATACAGGTTACATCTTATTTACTATGGCCTTGGATACAAACCATTATGATGAGGCATTATAAAACAATAATAACAATAATAACGCATTTATCCATCGTATCACAGATATTTCAGAAGATCTTTTGAGACTTCTCCTGGTGGCAGACTGACCTGTACGTTTCTCTGTATGAGAGGAGACAGGAAGTGGCGTCTATCTGCTTCTCATGAGACTGCCTTTATAAATATGATATTTAAACAGCAGAAAGCAATACATTAATAATACTGAGATCTTGACCTTTTACTATCTTTATTCTTGGCATATTATTTCTTGTATATATATATATATATATATATATATATATATATATATATATATATAGAACTGTATTGCTGATGCAGTTGTAAACTGCCAGCTGGAGGTGCAGCTACTGGAAGTGTTCGAGCAGCCATATTGGTGTGCCAATTTCACAGTCTCTGATCTCCGGATACAACAGTTGCATTTCGCCCTATATTGACAATCTTGTTTAATGTTTAATTTGCTTGCTCTGGATTTGTTACGTGGGAGAAGATATACACGGATCGCATTGTCAGAGCATTCACCTGCCCCAGGGTTCAGCCTACCAATTTAGGGTGACAGTACGTCCTTACCCCCGAACAGGACTTTAAAAAAGTCAGATTATGATTTCTAAATTGCCTTAAATGTGCTTGTTTTCATATTGAAGTGCTTTCTGTTGTCATACGTGGATATATGCCATAAATCTGTGTTCGTTTGCCATTTAAATCTAGCATATCAGTTTAATTTGAATCAACTTTGATTTCCGTGTCTCACTCTCTGCATGCCCACTGCTCGTGTGATATAGGGAGAGAGAGCGTGCACTCTTATTCAAGTGACCGCGAGAAAAGGCACTTTTTGATGAAAACATAATACAAGTAACTCCGAACAAACACTTCGATGCTCACAATAAATAAGTCTGAAAATGTCTGTTTGTATCTTACTTCATTTTCAGTGAATTTGTTTAAATTCAGCTGATCTGTTCGCTGATGAAGTTTGTTGAAGAGGTGAGTACGGTTTGATACAGATACATAACATGCTCTGGCTTTCAAGGAACAGGAAACCGACTTTAAATAAATAAATAATTACATGTGTAGGGCATTTGCATTTGATGTACATGCAGATTTCAGATTAAAAAATCGGTGATTGAATAACCAATGTTTACTCACTGAAATGAGATGACTTCCTGTTAGGTCAATAGGGACATTGGAACTTTTGGGCATAGTTATATGGCGGCACAGTCATATTACATTTTTCAACATCATGAGCAATCCAGTTCTATATTATATATCAATGGCACACATGCATTTTTTAAGGCTGTGTCGAGGAGGAGGGCGAGTCAACTAAGGGCTCAGGTTGTAGAGCGGGTCAGCTGCCAATTGCAGGTTTCTCCACATGCCAAAGTGTTCTTGGGCAAGACACTGAACCCCAAGTTGCTCCCAATGGCAGGCTAGCACCTTGCATGGCAGCTCTGCACTTTTGGTGTATGAGTGTGAGTGTGAATGTGTGTGTGAATGGGTGATTGGGACACAGTTTAAAGCACTTTGGTAACCTCTAAGGTTAAAAAAAGCGCTATATAAGTGCAGACCATTTACCAACATTGGGAGAGAGAGATAAAAGGGAGCCGGAGATGCCAGTTCAGGAGAGAGAGAGACACACATGGCCGCTGTGTTTGTGTGCGTTTATGTGTTTTATGTTGTTTTAGTTCATTTCTGTGATTTAAGTTTACATTGACTGTTCTGCCGGTTCCCACCTCCTCCTTGCCCATTCTTTACCCATTATAATGGTGATGAAACCTGAGAAGGGGGAGGGATATGCTTCTGTGGAGACCTCGCCGCTGCCATCTGCCAGGAGTCAGAGAAACCACTACCATCTGCCAGGGAACGGAGGAGTCACTGCCGGCAGCCTGGAGTTGGAGAAACAACTGCCATCTGCAGAAAGGGGAGGAGCCTTTCATGTCCGGTGGACATGCTGCTGTCCGCCCCGGGAGGAGTGGGTGTCATCCACCAGAGGGCGGAGGAGTGGTGCATGGCCAGCACTGAGTCAACTAATCAGCGGGAGAGAGAGATAAAGGGGAGCCAGAGATGCCAGTTCTGGAGAGAGACACACACACGCGGCACTGTGTGTGTGCGTCTATGTATTTTATGTTGTTTTAAGTTAATTTCTGTCATTAAAGTTTATGTTGACTATTCTGCCTGTTCCCGCTTCCTCTGTGCCCATCGTTTAACTGATACAAAGGCTCTTTTGTTTCCATGGTGATGCAGTGTGTTGGAGCAGTGAGGTTAAGGACAGTTGAGCTGCACTGCATCATTTCCTATCCTTTCTCTCCTTCAGCTCACTTGTCCTTATTCAAATATGGGCCAGCTTCATCTTTACTAAATCACCAAGACACACACTCTGCTCTAAATGAAGGACTTATGTATTTGTGAGCATGTGTTTGGTTGTTATTTGTGTATATATTGTGGTTTTGCATGAATCTGACAACTTTTCACATAGTGAAAATCCTGACTTTCAAGCTTAGCACCTCACTAGAGTGTCAGGAAGAAAATGTTAGGTATTTAAATGTTTGTTTGTTCATCCATTTATTGTTATTTGTTTGTTTATATATCTGATCAGTTGTTAGTTCTTTCATTCAATCATTTGTTTTTTCGTTTTGTGTTTTTTTTGTGTGTGTGTGTGTTTTGTTGGTTGGTTGTGCATTTGTTTGTTTTTCCATTAGTTGGTCAGTTCATTCACTCATTTTTCCATTAATTCTTTCATTAGTTAATTCATTCAGCCATTCATACACATATCCATTCATTTGTTTTTCAATTCATCCATTTATTTTTCTGTTTCCTTCATCCATTGATTAATTAATTTGTGCATTTGTCTGTCCGTTAGGTGGTTTGTGCAATCATCTATTTGTTTGTTAATTCATTTGTCCATCTGTTTGTAAGTTTGATCATTTTTGCGTTTGTAGTGGCAAAGTCCGCTATATTCTCTAATAAACGTGTTTGGGTCGTAAGCCAATTAGCTGTCACCCTTGCGATATAAAAAGGCAAGGATTCGTCTCCCTGATGTGTGTCATTGTCAACGTCACAATTTCGTCACCAGCGCAGTATTGCTGCTTCTTCCGGCATCAGATGTGGACATTTAGAAAGGTATGAGCAGTTGGTTTTCCGATTTTATTGATACCTTAATTTGGTAACTGAATGTTCGCTGTTTGTATGATAGTAAGCGTTTCCCAGTTATATGGGTCGCAGCTGTGAGATTTTACGTGCGGGTCTTTCAGTTCTCAATTGTGGCTGTCGCTGCTGTGTATGCCTCAAGTGCGTCTGCCTCAAATGCGTCTGCGTTGTCATCATCGGTATGTATATAGGGGTGTTTGCTAATTTTGTGACGAAGGGCTGAGGGTAGTAGTTGTAATATTGTATTTTTGTTTTAGGTGCATTTCCTGGTAGAACGGGATCGTCCAGGCCAACCAGTCCATTGTTAACGCGTGCATGCCTTTGAATACATCTGCAGCGTACCGTCATCGTTGCGGTTCCCGGTACACCGGGAGCGTTTGTGTAAACGGCTAGTCTGGGCATATTCTGCAGTTGAATAACACTGCTGTTCTGTTTTTGGGTAATTTATTTTGTTAACTTGTGTTTTTCTCCTAATTGTGTTGTGAATTGTGCATTTAAACAGAACAGCAGTGTTTCCCTGGATGAGTCATACTTTTGTAATCTTCCAGGAGACCACGCTCATTTCTGGTAAGTCAGTCTTTTCCTTGTTAAGATGGAGGCTGAGTTACAGGAGTTGAGAGAGTTGGTGGCTCAATTGAGAGCTGATAATGTAAGGTTGCAACAGGCTCAGATGGCAGCTGAGCCACCTGACCCTGATGCAGCAGCTTCTACCTCCACCACAGCTCCGCCAGGTACACCTCAGTTATCGGTGGCTAGTGCCCCTGCACCCGAGAGGTTTGTTTTCGTTCCCCGTGATCGTAAATGTCCGAAATTTAATGGTAAATCGGGTATGGGTATTGATGAGTGGGTCGAGGAGGCCTGGGCCTGTATGAGGATGCGCCATTTGTCTATCGCAGATCAAGCATTTTTTTTATTCGATCACCTAGAGGGGGAGGCGCGTGAGGAGGTTCGGTGTCGTTCAGAGATTGAGTGTGGAGATCCTAACAAAATTATTGCGGCCTTGCGTGAGCTATATGGCTGTTCTCAGTCTCATGTCGCTCTGCAGGAAGCCTTTTTCTCCAGAAGGCAACTGGAGGGGGAGACTCTGTTGGAGTTTTCCCTCGCTTTGATGGGCCTTCTGGAGAGGGTTAAAAGTCGCTCCCCTAATGTGATTTCTAATGTCGAGATTTTGCTGCGGGATCAGTTTGTAGAACATGTTGCTGATAGTTCATTGCGGCGGGAACTTAAACAGTTGGTCCGGCGTCAGCCTACCACTACAATACTCGAAGTTCGAGGCGAGGCGATTAGGTGGGAACGGGAAGGGTTGCCTGGAGGTGCGAGGGGACGTAGTCATTCTATGCCATTAGCTTATGGCCTCCAGTATGGGGTGCGGGGCGGGCCTACTTCAGGCACTGAGAGTTCACCACAGCAGTCAGAGCGGGTTGAACTGCGGGAAATATTGAGGCAGCAGTAGCGGCAGTTAGATCAGCTTACTCAAAGTTTTGCCCGTTTTCAGATGCCACAGGTCCCCGCCGGTTTGCTGAGTCACAACCCAGTTGGAGAAGTGATTGGCTCAAGTAATTTAGTTATTCCCCATTCATTGTCTCTTTTAATGTCATCTTGTCCACATCTTGTTGTTTGTATGGGAGGAGTATCAGTGCCGTGTTTGGTGGATACCGGTTCTATGGTCTCTACAATTACAGAAAGTTGCTTCCTGCAGCATTTTGAACCCTGGGGTCAAGATCGCCTTAAATCCTGTCAATGGTTGCAACTTCGGGCAGCTGATGGGCTTACGATCCCTTACGTTGGTTACCTGGAGCTGGATGTTGAACTCTGCAGCAGGTTAGTTTTGGGATGTGGCGTGTTGGTGGTTCGAGATCCTCCTGGCGGTATGAGTGTAGATATCCCCGGGGTGCTGGGGATGAACATATTAGGCCGTTGTTATCAGGAACTTTTTGGACAGCATGGCACTGCCCTTTTTGAGCTACCCATTGTTGCGCAGTCCCAGAGCTTTTTGCAAGCATTGCAATATTGTCAACAAGTGAGTATTACGAGTCGTTCGGACTGTGCAGGGAATGTGCGAGTACGGGGACGTAAGGTGTGTCGTATCCCTGGGGGCACAATTAAGTTAGTCACTGCCACCTGTTCCTCCCAGTACTCTGGCACTACAGTTCTGTTTGAGCCCCCTGAGTCAGGTCTGCCAGCTGGGCTTTTGGCATCCCCAGCCCTAGTAAGAGTGACCCATGGCACTGTTTGGGTACCTATTGTAAACGTGGGCACGGTGGACTGTATTCGACAACTGTGTTAGGTTGTTTAAGGGAGGTTTATGTTATCAGTTTACCAACAGGAGTTGTGGAAGTTGATCCAGTCATTGCTACAGTTCAGTCTCATTCTCTGGAGTCTGCCTCTATCATGGCTCAGCAGATAGAGTCGTTTGATTTGTCTGTGTTGTCGATAGAGGAGCAAGTGCAGGTAAGGGCTCTGCTCCAGAAATACCAGGATGTGTTTTCGACTCATGAGGGAGATTTGGGCTGTACTCGTCTTATTTCTCATGACATATGAAGTATTATGTAATATTGTATTTTTGTTTTAGGTGCATTTCCTGGTAGAACGGGATCGTCCAGGCCAACTAGTCCATTGTTAACGCGTACATGTCTCCGACCTTTCATTAAGTAGAAGATTTGGTCCTTTAGTTCCCTGGGTGAAAATCCCAGGGTGGCGTAGTCTTTGGCGTAATTGGGTCACGTACTATATTTACACTCTTCTCGTAGCGGCCTAAGGTCTATTGCCACACGTTCATTTATTAATATGTTCATCTGTTGGTTAGTTTAATTACATTTATTTTGTTTGTTTGCTTGTTCATTTGTTCGATCATTTGATTGCCCATGCATTCAGTCATTCATTTATTCAACCATTTGTCTGTTCATTTTTGCATCCATTCATTGATTTGTTAATTAATTAATTAATTTATTAATTAATTTGTCCGCTCATTCGATCGTCCATTCATTCATTTATTCATTCATTTTTGTTTCTTTATTTGTTAATTTGTCATTCACTCATTAATTAACTTGTTAGATTATTAGTTCATCCGTCTGTTTCTTCATTCATTTGTTTTTAATTTGTCTGTTCATATTGTCATTTGTTTATTCATTCATATTCTCCTTCAGTACTTCCGTCAATTACAAATGTCCAGAAGAAGTCTCTTTAATGTTTTTAGCATTCATACATATTTTAAATGATTCCTAGATAACAAATCATTATTATTCATTGTTAATCAACATAGGTGTGTATTACACATGCACAACATGACTTATTACTAGAAGAATGTGTTGAACTCCAAATGAGGGTTTTGGGTCAGTGCAAGTGCATTAAAGTGCCACTGAGATGTGCTCAACACCTGACAAGCTAAAATGAACAAACCATTTCTTGATAGAGAGCAAATAGAAAAGGCCAGAAACAGAGTGAGGATATAGTGTCCAAAACTTCTAAGATCCTAAGGCTGGAGGGCTCAGCCTATGTGTCTATTCAGTAAGTGTGTGTGTGTGTGTGTGTGTGTGTGTGTGTGTGTGTGTGTGTGTGTGAGCATGTATTTATCACTTTGTGGGGACCAAATGTCCCCATAAGGATAGTAAAACACAAAATTTTTGACCTTGTGGGGACATTTTGTCGGTCCCCATGAGGAAAACAGCTTATAAATCATACTACTTTATGTTTTTTGAAAATGTAAAAATGGAGAAAGTTTTCTGTGAGGGTTAGGTTTAGGGGTAGGGTTAGGTTTAGGGGATAGAATATAAAGTTTGTACAGTATAAAAACCATTATGTCTATGGAAAGTCCCCATAAAACATGGAAACACAACATGTGTGTGTGTGTGTGTGTGAGGCCTATTAAGGACAGGACATTAACTAATGTAAGTTACCTCTAGCTGTGCATCGCCCAAGGCTTGACTACTATAGTTTGCTCTGGAAGGAATATTTTAATTAGGAAAGTTAATAGACCATCTTGGATGGAATGAGTGAGGAAAAGACAAAGACAAATAGATGGAGATTACCTAGAGTGTTTGACTCTATCCTAAAGAGTGCTTTTAAAAGTACTGTCATGATTTGTGAAGTCAGATTTTACAGACAGATAAGGGCTCAGTTTCCCCACCTGCCAACTTTAGAAAGATGGAAAAGAAGGGGGATTTTTTGTCCCCCCCAGGTTTCATCTTCTGACAGCCCTCTCTTTAGATAGCACTGCTTTGGTCTGTCTCTAAAGCCTTTGCTCTGTGAGCCACATTATTTTAGAAGTTGTGCCTCGGTGTCTTGGGGCAAATTGTATTTTTCACACACAGTCGAACAATATAGAAAGAGAGAAGAAAGGGTGATGGGAATAGTCACAGACAAGCTCAGTAAGCAAAGCTTGAGTGAGTTCAATGATTAAAGGAATGTTAGAGTTGCAATACAACTTAAACTCTATTGACAGCATCTGTGACATACTGCCGATTATCATCAGTAATGCATTAACTATAGAAGTCTATGAGGCAAGGCATTACACTGAGATAAATGTTTTAATACTCATTTTAAAAGCAGAGAATCTAGGCTAAAACATTATGCATGCTAACTGTGAGACTAAAGAGATACAATTGCTTATACAATTGCTTACAAACCTTGTCTGTTTAAAGTTATATCCAATTTGTTAACTCTTGTCATCACTATGTATAGTCGGCAAACCTTTTAACTTTCAGGTGATATGCACATGGATACCAGAAAGAGACTGTAAAGGGTTCAATCTCACAAAAAAGAAAAAAAAAAAGACATAGGCTATGTTAACTAACTAGCAAGCTAATGTCAGCTCGTAATATAGCCTAGCTACTTAACATACCTTTATCTTGCTCTTTTTCTCTTCCTCTGTTTTCTTCTTTTTCCTTTTCTCTGCACAAGAGGGATATGTCTTTTTTTGTGACATTGCTGTTTTGCTGTCTGAATGTGCTTGCATCCTGCAGCCCGTTAACTTAATATTGTGTAATCAATTTTCTTTGCATGATACATTGACTGCATTTATACGAGCTAACGCCTTTGTCGGTGTTAGCAGCTAGCCAGCTTTATCAATAGCTGTTAGCTAAATGTGGTTGATGATGACAGTAGCTGTTTATAAAATAGACTGTTCATTATAAATATGTTGACTCAACATGCGCAAGAGATGTTGAGTCAATACATCAGTACATCAGTATTGATGTTATTCCTTCACAACAGTTATTCTGATTTATCGATGCGCTATTTTTATATAATAATAGACTGTATAAATTTTGTGAATAACCAAGTTACGTTACACCAATGAATGGAGCTTTTTGCATTATCTTGAACATTGTCTAGCATTCATTTCATGTGTTATTGTAGTTTAGCTAAAGTTACACAGATCAATCCTTATGGTACTAAATTTTACATACTTTGCAGTTATGTAAGCTTACCTGTCCAATAAGAAGAACGCCAATTCAGGGTCGGTTTTGATCCCCAAAACTGAATGAAGGTCCCAACAGGAATCAAATGCCCTGGCGATGGTCACTCTAGTTTTCACTTGACCACGATCAAGTTCCCGCTTAGCCAGACCGGATTAAGTAGATACATTTTTTTTGTGTGTGATTTTTTGGCTTACTCACAGTTTGTGTAAAATCAGTGTTGTGCTAGGAGCCGGACGTTTGCTGGATTACATCTCTAAGATAACGTTTTCCTAGTGTTGCAGTTTGTTGTCGCTGCTGAATAGCGAAAGAGAATCTATTACTGTCTGAGGCAAGGTTCTTGGGAGCGTGCATAAATGTCACATCCTTTGGATTTTTCTTGAAAAAGCGACCCGCTCCCTTCACATGAAAATCAGTCTACAGGCTTTAATAGGCAACCTAAGTCGGGGAAGGGCTAATATTTTAAGTTGTGTTACAAGCTGTTCACACATTGGCAAAATAAAAAGGCGAATATTACATGACAATTTATACATATTGCACCTTTAACAATTTATTCCCTTATATGTTTTTGTTGTGTAATATGATCTGGACCTACCCTTAACAGGTGAGTTTTACCTCAATAACAACTTGTATTGAACACAGATCATTCCTTCAAAGTCAAAAAAAATATCTTTCTAGCAGTTAGTTTAGCCTTGAAAAAACGTCCTTAAAGTTGTCACATGACTGGGTTTCCCTCTTTTAGTTCCCCCGACAGGTGTGCAGGCATGTGCCTGTGTGTTTTCCCTCTCTTTTCCTGAACCAATATTGTTATTATAGCTGTGTTGAGTGAAAGAGTGGAAGACTGAACCGTGTGTGTGCCAACTAGGGCATACGCTTTCAGTTGAGAAAAGTAGGAAACTTTGGGCAGTTCAGGGAGGGAAGGAGAGAGAGAGAGAGAGAGAGAGAGAGAGTGGGGGCATTTTTAGAAAAGAATCCAAGGGAAATCCTGAGCGACTGCAGGCCTTGGGATGTTTGACCCCTTATAGCTACATGATTCAGATAGCGGGAAGTGTCCAACCTAAGTGAGTCTGCAGTGATTAAAGAGAAAGCTAAAATGACAGAAAAGAGAGAAAAACAGAAATCAGTAGCTGTCACTGGAGTGTGATGACTCATGGTATGTCAGACATGAGTAACACACACACTAATACATTGGCAGATGTTTCACATGTCCAGAAAAGAACCATTTACAGTAAATGTCATAATAATGGAATACATAAGTAAATTGATGTGACACAGTTCACTAAACCATACCAGCCACTAACTTGTCTTACGTGTCTTAGTGCAGACTCATACTATCCATCTACACACACACACACACACACACACATATGTGTGTGTGGTTGTTTTAAGAATCATGGAGGTCAAGGTGTACCCAAACTCAGCAACCTTGTTCTCGCGGTCAGTATGAATTATGATAGACCCCACGAATCTGATAGGTCTTTCAGACGTGACGAAAGAGTGTTTTATTATTTTATAGGATTTGAAGTGCAGATATCTACAACACTGCTATAGGCAAGGCCTCTGTCTCGAATTGCAAACATCATTCTCTGCGTTTGGTTTTACTCTTCACTGGTGGTTCAAAATGACTCAGCATATTTTGGTTTCCTGCTCTTTGGATTCTGTTGTGGGTAAGCCAACCCCCCAGCCCCCCCCACACACCCACCACCCCCATTGATACGCCACACTATTGAGTGAAAATGGTGCCCTCTAGTGGACACTGGTGATTTTAAGACAGAGAGGCTCCAAGCAGTCCGGGTGAAGATGCAAATAAAAAAAAAAAAAACATTAGAAAAAGCCAGCGCGTTAAATCACATTTGTGAAGGTTGAAGAGAATGATTTACATAGAACGAGTGTGTCTTAAGAATTTTGAGTAACCATAATCCCAGTCTTGGTTTCCACGGTCAATGGAATATGAGGTCACTTGTGCGTCAACTGTTTGAGTGACGGCCCACATAATTATTGATTATAAAACCAATTTAAGTTACGTAAATGTTAGGGGAATGTCAGATGACAGCAAATTCCATACAGACAAAAAACAAAAAAACATCTGTATTGAATATTTGATGAGAGCAAGGAATGTGTAAAACCGACTAGTGGGTGGGTATGAGGTGGACAGAGTGCAACAGAATGGAACAAAACGCAGGGGTCTCGAGATGCATTTTAATTCATTTAAAATTTTTTACCTTGAAACATTGTCTAAAAACAGAACACTGAACTGAAAAAAACAATAAACAAATATGGAAACTACACTACCCATAATTCCTTGCTTCCAAACTTTATTGATTGATGTTATCTGGACTGAATAAAGAAATGTTCCAGGTTTAATAAAAGTTAATCTCAGTTAGCAAAGTTTGTGGCATAATGTTGATTATTTATTTATTTTATTTGACCCTAGTTTAAAAAAATAAATAAATAACATAGCAAACATTTTAATTACAGTAAGGCACTTACAATACGAAGTGAATGGGGCCAGTCCATAAATGATCAAATACACATTGTTTCAAAAGTATAGCCACGAGACATAAACATTATACACACTAACATATTGTAATACAATTACTTATTAACCTTTTCTGTGTAAAGTTAAGTAAAGTATGGACTGGCCCCATTCACTTTCATTTCAAGGCAAGTCAAATTATTTTTGTGGTAATCAAAATTATGCCACAAATGCTGTCGATTGAGCTTAACCTGTGTTGAACACTTTAAGTTGTATGGGATACAGTTCAGTGGTGTGTTTGTGTGTGATGAAGCTAATTGGCAGCACACTTTGACTTTTTGAGGGCTTCGTCTATGAAAGCAGATGGGCATTAAATCGAATTAGTAACATTTCTTTGTCTCTACAAGAAGCTTAACCACAAGTGTGTGAAGGGAAGGTGAGAGAATGAGTAACAAACCAAATAAATGAAAAACAAAGTGAGTGAATTTAGATATTTCGGCATACCTAAGGTCACAGGTTCATGCTAACGGTGAGTGTGGTGTTATATTGGTGTGTGTGTGTTCTCCCTAGGTGTTGACTCATCTTCCAGTCATGGGTGAGCATGAGGCCAGACTTAATTAGACTTAATTGAACACTAGCAGGAAGTGTGACTAATCACCCAGAGGAAGCAGCCTGACTCAGAACCCAGCATCAGTCAATGTATGCTGCAATCGCTGCTCTTTCAATTGCAATATGTTCGCAATGATAGCCGCTTATGTGGTATCCTACATTATCCTACTGACAACTGTGATATTGGACAGGCTTGATGTTATAAATGTGATCTACAGTTTTTTCTACCCCCTGCCTCCCACGCATAGTTTAGCTGGTCCTCTATAAGGAGTTGATGGAGGCTAATTACATGTTTGCTATTTACTTTTCCAAACTGGCTGATTTATTTTGTAAAGGTGGCTCTCACAGGTCTACTGCTAATTATAGAGACAAACAGAGAGACAGGAATAGTTTCGTGTCACTAAGAGACAGGGTGGCACTACCTAGCTCAGCTAAGATGCTTAGAATAAGCCCCCTTCCAGCAAAGCTATATATTTACAGCCAACATATTCAGATAAACACTGTGTTGTTGCCACAAATACTATCAAGGTGGGACAATTTAGCACATACAGAGTCTTTTAAAGTGCTAAGAAACACTAAGGAAGTGTTTATATGGTGCAATTTAAAGACACTGTTTACATTTTTATCCATTTATAATACCTTATAATACACTTAACATGTATGAAATGATGCATACTGTTGCCTTAAAAGTTGCATGCTATCTTAAAAGCTTGTAACCACAGTTGGGACATTAACTGAATACATCAAAATTCTAACTTATTCATAATTACATCTTTAAAGGTATACTGTATAAAGGAATAAACATGAATAGACAAGGATTGTAATGTATTAAAAATTGAAGGTACTATTATTTATGATAAGATAAAACCTGATTACAATGTGTATGAAAATGCATTAAGAATACCTTTATAATGCATTATGTATAGGGAAAAAAACTTCATAGAAAGCTTTACTGCATTGCCAGTGCCACATATCACCTTGAGATAACAGATTAATTTAAACATTTAGATGAATAAACTCAGTGAAGCTATATTTCCCCATTTTCACTTTCTAGCTTAGTGCTCATTATTCCTTGCTGCTGAATAAAATGTGTTTACTAATTAGATGACAACAATTTCTCTGGAAGCACTGCACATTAGGAAATGACATGTTTTGAAATGAAGCAGGCTAAGGGAGAGTCTTCTTTTCTTCAACAGTGGGAGTGAGCGTGACCACATTGTAGGTCATAATAAACATAATATCTCACTTTGTTTATTATGTTTTCTGTTGTCATTGGTTTGCTGGCAGAAAGCTGTCACTTAAACTCCACCCAAGTCAGGGTCAGGGTGTTCTATACAAAACTCCCTCCATCTTCCTGTAACTCCTGAATGTCACTTCAAGAAAAACTGCTTTTGGACATATTTCCTGCAGTTCTCTTTTTTGTCCCCAGAGTCACTTTTCTCTCTCTCCTGTTGGGAAGTCCCTCATATCTCTGTTTCAGTTCTCATCAAACGAGAGTGCTTTGTTGGCAGATGATGTCTATGTAATGCACTGGAAAACTTTCCAAGTTTGATTAGCTTTAGCAAACTATTTTAGAAGTTTTAAAACAGTGAAAATTAGAAGACTGTAGTGCTTTCCTCTTCCTTAATTCCATAATATCCTGACATGGATACAGCAATTGATATTCATAGAAGCCTGTGGAGCGGAGGGGGGCAGGGCTGGGCTAGAATGTCTCACGCCCGGTCCCCAATCGGCCTGATGGGGCGCACGAGGGATATAGGCGGCCGGTGACAACGGTTCGAGAGAGAGAGAATTATGGGCATGTCCGTCATGTGTGTTTATGTTTGTGTGTTTTGTTTTAAGTTTTCATTAAATTATTATTTATACTGACAAGCCGGTTCTCGCCTCCTCCTTGCCCATTTTAACCCCCTTACAAAACCTTAAAGGGACAGTCTCACAAAAAACATGCCTGGGTTATGTTTAACAGCAATAAATAAAATGTAATCGTGCAGTAATGAAAATAGACTACATTTTTTATGCTAAATATATTTTATTGTTTCTTTTTTTTAATTTGGTGTAAAATATGACATGTTCATGACAAGCTTCATGAGATTGACCCAAAAGTGATTTGTCATGCCTCAGGTATTACAGACAAATAGCGGCATATTTGCATAAGAGGAAAGGTATGTTTTTGTTGCTTGGCAGAAGTTAATGATTAACAAGTGTCTGGGTTACAAATGTGTTGTAGTTACTTTCCACTTAAAGAGGGATTTTTCCCATCAATACCTCAAAGGATAAGGGTTTGGCTGTAGTTGTAAGTGTTTGTGGAACTTTAATGAAGCGACCATGGGGCTGACAGGTGATATTGTTGGGGAGATTACATGATATGAAGGCCTGCTGGCTGCCTGGGACAAGATAATGATGCTTTTGCTGGAAAGAAGAAATCCAGGAACTGTTTAAAGATGTGCCACGCTTTGACTTAAACTTGAACCAGGTTTACTGTGCTGATATCTTCCAGATGTGTGCAATCGGAAGAACTCCTTATTATCCAGTTATCTCATAAGATCTCTCAATGTGGTTCATGGTGTCAACACACACTTTATGTATTACCATACTACTCTTATTATTTCTGCAGTATGCATACAGAACACATTAACCAAATTATCTGTATGCGTGGAATATCTGTATGACGTGCTTTTGCCAAAAATATTCAAAACATTTTCCAGGACACACACTTCCCAGATTTGGACCGGTATTCCCCACATGAGCATCCTGGCTCAGTGTTTGCCAACCACTAGGCCATGACTTAACAACACAATCCAAACCCCTCATTGCTTATTAGTAGCAACTATGGTGTACAAAATTAAAATACAGATGGAACTAGAGGGTAGTTTTACTGTGATACTGTATGCCCTAGTTGTGCACGCATCATTGTTGTACATTGATTTTTATGGTCTTTTTCACTCTGGAGAATATTATGCAAAGACACTTTAATTACAGAGTGGCAGAGCTGGGATATCGCTGGCTCGGGGTCTGTGTGCTTTAGTATGGATGATACTTGCTTCACGGGAAGTCTCGAGGGAAACAAGGCTAAATGAGTCTCGGTTTATGCCGCTCGTGAAGATTCTGATGTACCATCAACCTTCAAACAAATGCAATTATCTCCATTGACAAGCACTGAGTCTAATTAATTCAGGTCACTTAATGAATCTGGCTGTCGGTTATATAAGGCTTCAGTCAAGAGCCCACAATTGGCAAACCTGTTATCTTCCAGCGGGGCAGTGTTTATTCTCTATACAATTAGGAAAGACATTGAAAGGAACTTTTTCCAGCAGATGCTAGACAGAAATGAAATCTCATCATTGGGACAACACTGCTGAGTAAAAAAAACAAAAACAAAAAACAGTATAGGATAGTTTTTTGGTCTTAGTATGCTAGTTTTAGAGGGGATGGAGCACTTGTCAGGCTGGGGGACTTTCAGGCAAACCAGCTCATCCCGCTTAGGACCAGCTTGGCCAGGCTGTGTGACTATCTAAAGACCAGATTGGCCAGGCTGGGAGACAAGTGAAAGATCAGTTTGGCCAGGCTGTGAGACCAGTTAAAGACTAGCTTGGCCAGGCTGGGAGAACAGTTAAAGACCAGCTTCTGCAGTCTGAGACCAGCTAAAGTTCAGATTGGCCAAGCAGGGAGACCAGTTAAAGACCAGCTTGGCCAGCCTGGGAGACCAATCAAAGACCAGCTTGGCCAGGTTGGAAGACCAGCCTAAAAAGCCAAGGCCAACAAACCATTGTAGGCTAATTTAAGGGTCTGGCAGAGTAGGATGAGCCTGTCACTCAGCTTTTTCACCCTACTGTATTAATTTCACCTTCCCGTACTGTTTGAGGTCTCAACATAAAGTGCATCTGTAAATGTCAGCTTTACGCCAAGTGAACAATGATAATGTCAAGCCAGGTGTGAGAGAGGAACATTTGTCATGCTCTGGCTGGGACCTTCTAAAGTGTGTGTGTGATGAACTTCTGTGAGGCTGGCTGAGAGGGGCAGCCAAGGGCCAGCACACACACACAGGAAACTAATACTGACAGCCCAACTGCCTGGACTTCCTGTTGAAGTGTACAATGGTGTATTGTCCGTTGAAACGACAAACACTCGTGCCCCTCTCCACTGAGGGTCTTGTCTGTTTGTGATGTCTAAATGATACGTACACAACTATGCACGCAAAATAAAGTCCTAGACCCCCTTTCTTCCAATCTCCCTCAAGCAAAACGAGAACCGCAGCCATATGTCAGTCGTCTGCGGTACTTCGGTATGAATGGAAAACTACCGTGAAATCAGTGGAGCAATGGGCCTGGAGTCAGCACCATACAGACTGATGGCTGAATTGTTACAGATAAACAGCAATGAGCTGTGTTTGCTGTTTCCTCAGCACTGATTCAGCAATGTCTTGTTTGTCTCTCAGTCACAATGTTTCAAGAAGATTCTTCTTCCTTGCTCTATTTCGTATTAACAGAGTAATCCAAACACAATATGTGTGCAGTCCCTCTGCTACTCGCATTAACTTCTGGGGTTTATTTGTACAGGTTATGCGTGATTAATGAATTATAAAATTTTCTAATCTAATTCTACACTGTCTTTGCATTGTAAACCTGTAAGAACAGGTCTGCTATGTAACAAATATATAAATATATATATATATATATATATATATATATATATATATATATATATATATATATATATATACACACATTTTCTCATTATTTTATTTCATTTTTATTCTCATTATTTTGTTTTAGTTATTTTTATTAATTCATTAATATGAGATATGAAAAGGTTTATAATGTAGTCTCTTACGGTCCCATATAACCCACTTGACAACATGACATAACACTGCTCAAGTATTGTTGGGCTGTAAAATAATCCATATATTTTTAGGATGATGTAATTGATTTTACTGTTTTGCTAACTTTAGACAGATTTAAGCACTGAATTATACCACATCAACAACATGATCAGGTGGGAATTCCACATGCTGCTATCGAATTTTTCAGCACCCTGACACCAACCCCATTCTGTCAAATCACTGACAAGCGCCATCACACATTATATACATCTTTGTCTGCATCATTTTAAACATTACTGCCTTTTCTGTGGTGCTAATGGAAGCGCAATGCATTAGCAGTTTCTTAGATGCAAGTTCTGGTCTCATGAAAAGCAGTAAGTAACCGTGTTCAAGAAAACAATGGTGAACGTGACTACTCCACTGATGGTTAGGTTTAAGGTTGGAGTATGGGTTGTGGCATACAGTAAATAAAATATAAATACATTTTGACTATATTTCATCATTTACAAAAGAAATCACTTCAAGACTCACTTTTGGCATCAATCTGTGGACATTTCACACATAAACTGGAGTTCACATGTGCCCATTCATTCAACAGCACTTCCAGCTTTGGACACTGGGGGAAGTGGTACAAATTTTGTGAAGCTCAGACCGATTTTCAGGAGCAGAACTTTCGACCTACTGTCATGGTATTCACAGTGAGATCATCTTCAAAACCCGCACTCCAAACACATCTGCAAACCCGACTGTGCAAAATGATAGACAGGCATAGAGTATTTCTGATTGGGTGAAAAAGTGTAGGCCAGATCTATTTTTATTGATATCTATCCCGTAGTATGAACATTTTAAACTTGGTATTGAAAAAAAGCAACCTTTAATCCACTAATAAGATATGAAAAGGTTTATTGTCCCATATGATCCCATATTATGCAATTTACAACATTACACAACAGCCTTTAAGTATTGCATAGCTGTTAAAAAGCCCAATATGCTTTAGAAGTCTCTCATTATTTATTAAAGAAGAAATTCTGGCCCGTTTCCGCTCTCTGCTCTCATTCATTATCAAAACCTTATCTATAACACCCAAATGCCATCCCTGTAACAGTCTGCAAGGAAATTAACTCACAGACCCCCGCAACTCAAGTGTGCCTGCTTTTCTCAGCAGCTGACTCCCTCTATTGGCTGAGAGATGTAACAACAGGTTTCCAGTACCTGCGCAGTTATAGATACTGCATAGAGATCAGGCTGTAGAGAGAGCCTGCTGCTTTGGCTGAACACTGCCGTTTATCAGCGGGACGCTGAGGACGGGAGACCCTGGGCTCAGATACTCTTATGAGGTACACATACACTTCACTTGAGCTGAACTCTTGCAGGCTGATACAGCAAAGACTGTTGACTGCTTCAGGGACAAAGCCTGGGATATGTGTTTTTGTTTGATAGATGTGTGTGTGTGTGTGTGTGTGTGCTGGCACCTTGCTTGCGAGGGGAAGAGGCTGTGCTTGTGAATGACGGCTGTATGTATATGTGTGTGTGTGTGTTGTTTAAAACTGTGTGAACGCAGAGGGTGGCATAGTAGGGCTTTATAGTGGTATGATGCATCAGAGAAACAAGCGTTCGATCATTAATGGAAAGAAAACCACTAAGTCAGAGCCATTGTGATGAATTGAAAAGAAAGTGACGCATGATATATAGCTATAAGTGAAGTCTCAATGCTATAAGACACTAGATTGTGTAACTTAGATGGGATACAGTACTGCCACCCCATAGCATCATTATCCCAACATATGGAAACCAAGGAGCTGTCAGAACTGACTTTTGGATGTGCAGATTTCATGTGTTTGCATCCACAGTGGAAAAACATCTGCAAGTTTGTCCCCTAAAATAACAGAACAGGAAAAGTGTTTAACCTTGGATCGTTGTCCTTCCTTCTGCGTCTCCGGCATGAAACTATTGGATTGAAAGACTGCTTTATAACCAGTTTTCGTTCTGCCATCACAGTCATTTATTTACAGCTGCAAACTGGCCCTCCCTCGTGTCCGAGTCTTAATAACAACATTGATTAAAGCATTTACAGTGTGCTGCCCGGTCATAATGTGGATTGACGAAGCTGGCAAGCTTGTTATAAAGCTTCAGTTTGGGTGTATTGTTAGTTGCCATGGCTGTTAAAAATGTAAATGATGGGTTTCAGGCATGCCAAACAAACCAATCTGTTTCTTTCTAGGAAAATAATTGACTGTAGTAATGGCTCTCCCAAGGAGGTTTCATCTGTATCCACTGGTATCCTCATTAACAGGAAGCTGAGAGACTTTAATGAGAATCACTTTTCCCTTACCTGTCTCCTTTGTGTTTTTAAACCCTGGCTAAAGTTGTAAGAAAATACTTTCTCCTATCCCAGCTTAATATGCAGGGACAACTATTAGTAATCCATTTGCATGTTCATTTTCTTGAAAACTGTAAATTCTGTGTCTCTGTGGTACTATAAAAATTCCACTGTTTGTTTGGGTGACCCGTCCAACCCGATGTTATGGTTACCCTGTCTTGTTTCACTGTTGCCCTCTTGTTTTCCATCTTGTCACTTTTGCACTTCTTAGTTTTCACTTTAGTCCCTTATGTAACTCCATAGTCCTCTGTTAGCGTTCGTGTTCCCTGTCATTGTTTTCACCTGCCCTCATTAGTTTGCCGTTTGCTTCTGTTAATCACCTTATTATCTTGTTTGAGTTCTGTTCGTTCATTGGCCCCTTTTTCCCTTGTTTGTGTATTTATACCCCGTGTCTTTGTTCAGTCTTTGTCGATCGTCGTTTGATGTCAACCTGGTGTGTGTTTCCTCCTCGAGTCCCCTGTTGCTTACCTCGTGTTTAATTCGCTATTTTATGTTTCATTTCCCCATCGTGGGTTGTTCCTTTGTGTTTTCCTGTTTGGTTTACGTAATAAAGTTCAAACTGCGTTTGGATCCGCATCTCCTCGTCTGCCTCGTTACTCAAGCATAACAGAACGATCGACCCACCCATGGATCCAGCAGTCCAACGTGCAAACTACCATCTGCTCTGCTTAAAGCAAGAGGACCGCCCCATTGAAGACCACATCCACGATTTCCTGAACCTGGCGAGTGTCTCAGACTTCCCGGACTCAGCCTTGGTGGCCTTCTTTAGGGGCAAGCTGAACGCGGCGCTGAGGGAGCGGTTGCCACAGGCAATGCACGGCTGGACGCTCTGCGACTTCCTGGAGGCGACCCTACTAGTTTGCGGCTCACAGCTCACCGTGGGTGTCGTGGAGGAGGACCCTACCCCTCCACCCACTGTGGAGACCCTTCAGCTGTCCGGGGCCCCCCCTGTCACACCTACCCCGGTCTGCAAACCAGAGCCCACGCCTGCCCCGGTCTGCGAGCCAGAACCCACGCCTTCCCCGGTCTGCAAGCCAGGGCCCACGCCTGTCACAGTGAGCGAGCCAGCGGCCACGCATGTCACAGTGAGCGAGCCAGAAGCCACGCATGTCACAGTGAGCGAGTCAGCAGCCACGCATGTCACAGTGAGCGAGCCAGCGGCCACGTATGTCACAGTGAGCGAACCAGCGCCTACGGCCTCTACCATCAGCAAGCCTGAGTCGTCGTCAACCTCGGCCAGCGAGCCTGAACCCATGCTGACCAGGAACAGCATCCCAGCCTCGCCAGTCGCATCAGCCCGGAGGAAGAGGAGAAAGGGAGTGGTCTCTGTGCTCCAGCCTCCGCCTGCCGCAGCCCCATGCCCTAAACCCCCCTTGACTCTGCCCTCAGCGCCCGGCGAACCTAAGCCGGCACATACCACGGTAACCCAGCCAGAGCCAGTAGCCTCAGACGTCAGTGAGCCAGTGCCGTTAGCCTCAGACGTCCCTGAGCCAGCGCCGCTAGCCTCGACCGTCCCTGAGCCAGCGCCTGTAGCCTCGACCGTCCCTGAGCCAGCGCCTGTAGCCTCGACCGTCCCTGAGCCAGCGCCTGTAGCCTCGACCGTCCCTGAGCCAGCGCCTGTAGCCTCGACCGTCCCTGAGCCAGCGCCTGTAGCCTCGACCGTCCCAGAGCCAGCGCCTGTAGCCTCGACCGTCCCAGAGCCAGCGCCTGTAGCCTCGACCGTCCGAGAGCCAGTGCCAGTAGCCGTGACCGTCCGAGAGCCAGAGCCAGTAGCCGTGACCGTCCGAGAGCCAGAGCCAGTAGCCGTGACCGTCCAAGAGCCAGTGCCTAAAGCCATGACCGTCCACGAGCCAGTGCCAGTAGCCATGACCGTCCAAGAGCCAGTGCCAGTAGCCATGACCGTCCAAGAGCCAGCACCAGAAGCCTCGATCGTCCAAGAGCCAGCACCTCTCGAGTCTCCCAGGGCTCCTCCTCCCGAGCTTTCCAGAGCTCCGCCATCCGAGTTTCGAGCTTTCCAGAGCTCGCCATCCGAGTTTCGAGCTTTCCAGAGCTCCGCCATCCGTGTTTCCCGAGCTTTCCAGAGCTCCGCCATCCGAGTTTCCTGAGCTTTCCAGAGCTCCGCCATCCGAGTCTCCCGAGCTTTCCAGAGCTCCGCCTTCCGAGTTTCCCGAGCTTTCCAGAGCTCCGCCATCCGAGTTTCCCGAGCTTTCCAGAGCTCCGCCTTCCGAGTATCCCGAGCTTTCCAGAGCTCCGCCATCCGAGTTCCCGAGCCTTCCAGAGCTCCGCCGTCCGAATTTCCCGAGCTTTCCAGAGCTCCGCCCTCCGAGCTTCCCAGAGCTCCACCTCTCAAGCCTCTCGAGCCTTCTAGGGCTCCGCCTCCCAAGCCTCTCGAGCCTACCAGGGCTCCGCCCCTCAAGCCCCTCGAGCCTTCCAGGGCTCCGCCTCTCAAGTCTCTCGAGTCTTCCAGGGCTTCGCCTCTCAAGCCTCCCAAGGCTCCGCCCCTCAAGCCCCTCGAGCCTTCCAGGGCTCCGCCTCTCAAGTCTCTCGAGTCTTCCAGGGCTTCGCCTCTCAAGCCTCCCAAGCTTTCCAGAGCTCCGCCCTCCGATCTTACCAGGGCTCCGCCCCTCAAGCCCCTCGAGCCTTCCAGGGCTCCGCCTCTCAAGTCTCTCGAGTCTTCCAGGGCTCCGTCTCTCAAGCCTCCCAAGCTTTCCAGAGCTCCGCCCTCTGAGCTTCCCAGAGCTCCGCCCTCTGAGCTTCCCAGAGCTCCGCCTCTCAAGCCTCTCGAGCCTGCCAGGGCTCCGCCTCTCGAGCCTGCCAGGACTCCGCCCCTCAAGCCTCTCGAGCCTCCCAGGGCTCCGCCTCTCAAGTCTCTCGAGTCTTCCAGGGCTCCGTCTCTCAAGCCTCTCGAGCCTCCCAGGGCTCCGCCTCTCGAACCTCTCGAGCCTTCCAGGGCTCCGCCTTCCAGGCCTCTCGAGCCACCCAGGGCTCCGCCTCTCGAGCCTTCCAGGGCTCCGTCCCCAGAGCCTCTTGAGTCTCCTACGGCTCCGCCCCCAGAGCCTCCTACGGCTCCGCCTCCCGATCCACTCAAGCCTTCGACGGCTCTGCCCCCAGAGCCTCTCGAGCCTCCTGCAGCTCCGCCTCTCGAGCCTCCTGCAGCTCCGCCCCCGGGGCCTCCTGCGGCTCCGCCTCCAGAGCCTCCTATGGCTCCGCCTCTCGATCCACTCAAGCCTTCGACGGCTCCGCCCTCAGAGCCTCCCGAGCCTCCTACGGCTCCGCCACTCGAGCCACTCAAGCCTTCGACGGCACCGCCCGCCGAGCCTCCCGAGCCTCCTGCGGCTCCGCCGCTCGAGCCACTCAAGCCTTCGACGGCTCCGCCCTCAGAGCCTCCTATGGCTCCACCTCCCGAGCCTCCTCCGGCTCCGCCTCTCGAGCCACTCAAGCCTTCGACGGCTTCACCCTCAGAGCCTCCTACGGCAGAGCCTCCTACCCCGGCTCCGCCTCCTGAGCCTCTTTCAGCTCCACCTCCTGAGCCTCCCTCAGCTCCGCCTTCTGGGCCTTCTGAGCCATCACCTCCCTCGGCTCCGCCTCAGAGGTCCTCCTTGGCTCCGCCTCACGCAGCGCCGCCGGCCTCCCCTGTGGCCACTCCATCTCCTAGGCCACCAAAACCGGCCTCTGTTCCGTGGTCACCTCCCAGGTCCCCTGATCCGGCCCTTGGCCCACGACCACCTCCCAGGCCACCAAAGCCGGCCTCTATCCTGTGGCCTCCTCCCAGGCCTCCTGACCCGGTCCCTGTCCTGTGGCCTCCTCCCAGGCCTCCTGACCCAGTCCCCGTCCAGTGGCCTCCTCCCAGGTTCCCCAAACCTGTCATCACCCTGTGGCCAGCTCCCAGGCCTCCTGCACCTACCCTTGCCCGGTGGCCAGCTCCCAGACCATCGAAACCTGTCCCTGCCCAGTCGATACCTCCCTGGCCCCCTAACCCTCATCTCCACTTGTGCCCCTGTGGACTGTCTCACCTCCATTTGTGCCCTCGTGGACCGTCTCATTTCCCCCCCGGACTTCCTGCCTGCCCAGTGTGCCCCCCTGGTCTGCCTGTCTGCCCGTGTGCCCACTTGGACTGTCTGTTTGCCCCTGGTGCCCTCATGTTGTTCTTGTGGGTTTTTGTCTTTTGTTATTTGTTGTTAAGGATCGTCTGGAAGCCGATCCTTTAGGGGGGGGCTGTGTTATGGTTACCCTGTCTTGTTTCACTGTTGCCCTCTTGTTTTCCATCTTGTCACTTTTGCACTTCTTAGTTTTCACTTTAGTCCCTTATGTAACTCCATAGTCCTCTGTTAGCGTTCGTGTTCCCTGTCATTGTTTTCACCTGCCCTCATTAGTTTGCCGTTTGCTTCTGTTAATCACCTTATTATCTTGTTTGAGTTCTGTTCGTTCATTGGCCCCTTTTTCCCTTGTTTGTGTATTTATACCCCGTGTCTTTGTTCAGTCTTTGTCGATCGTCGTTTGATGTCAACCTGGTGTGTGTTTCCTCCTCGAGTCCCCTGTTGCTTACCTCGTGTTTAATTCGCTATTTTATGTTTCATTTCCCCATCGTGGGTTGTTCCTTTGTGTTTTCCTGTTTGGTTCACGTAATAAAGTTCAAACTGCGTTTGGATCCGCATCTCCTCGTCTGCCTCGTTACTCAAGCATAACACCCGACACAACAACATCCACTCAACCAGTGGTGCAAGTTGGGGGCCGGACCACATGTTTGTTCGATAAATGGAAAACAGGACCGTGATCGAAAGGCTGTTTGAAAACAATGTTGTTGTTTTTTTTTGCAATTTGGTGGTGCTAGAGGCCCAGTAAACATGCAATTCAGTATCACTTGTGTCAACAAAATGAATTGTAAAAATAATAACTGTTTTCAAAAGGTCTCCCCAAACACTAAACCCATTGCCATTGGTCAAAAAAATTGATAGCCCCACCCCAAACTCACACCATTGGTTGTTCCAGTGTTGTTGTATTTGCCCAGTTGAGATTCCCAAACAAACTATAATTTTTTGATAGTGCTGCAAAGACACAATATTTTTACTTTTTCGAGAACGGCTTACTTGTTTTTGAGATAGGGGAACATTTTTAAACATCAAAATATCACACACGTCACAACACTTTATGAAACAAAACAAGGAATCATTAACTAAACAAAGTTTACCACTTTAAATATTCATGGCTTTGCACTTTCGCAACTACTTTCATTCACTGTTTAGGAATGCATCTAAGGGAAAAGGTTAAAATTCAGAACAGTGATGGCAAAAGTGTTAACTGGAGTGCTGCAGAAACAATAGTAGGCCTATTTTTGCAGTATTTCAGAAAAAATAGGACAACCAGAACAGATTTACACAACGATACTTTCACAGTAGAACAAGCAGCTATTTAAACAGGTTACATACTTGATGCATGCTGAATTTGTCTAATCAATGTTATTAAGCTTTTAAATATGCATATGAGAACGGTAACCTGGGGTTTATAGTACAAATGGACAGTAAGACTGTGAAATCTTGAAACCTGACTACCCAGTATTGTTGTCTACAAGTGTAAACCATGTGCAGTATAAAACAAGATAACCCAGGATCATATCATAGAGTTTTGAATGACAATGGATTAACAATTCCAAATATGAAAATCCCAGTAGTCTCCTGCTTTTCTGTTGGTCTCTTCTCTCTCTCTCTCTCTCTCTCTCTCTCTCTCTCTCTCTCTCTCGCTCTCTTCATTCTCTATGTTACTTTCACCTCATCTCTCTTGCTTTCTTTGCTAATCTCTGGGCACTGGAGGCAATAAGGAGACAGAGTGATCTCTCTTTTCCTCCTCTCAAAGGGGCAGATGGACATTTTCTGCCTGTCGAGCACATGAACAACTGTGACACTACGGCACCCCTAATTCTCCCAGCCTTCCATCAAACAGGAAAAGGGGAACATGGTTCTGCTGCAGAGAATCACTTTGTTGTGCTCTGCTTCGTTTCTCTGACCCTTCAACTGCTGTGCCAGCTTTACCTCATAAACTCAAAATCTGACTTCCTCCTACATTGGTAGGATGCACGGTAAACCAAAATAACTAACCACTCACTAAACCATCCTATTGAGAAGACCATCATTTCTTTTTCGTTGTTAATGCTGTTTCGGATGCTGAGAGGTTATATTACAGAAACATCCCTTGTTAAAAAAAAAAAAAAACTTAACTAAGCCTAAGATAAATTGCTGGGGTTTAGCCTTATTTAGTTGAAAAGTGCCCAAAACGCTTAAAACCAGCCATAAGTTCAGCCTTTTTCTTTTATATTTTAACTGTTTAGCACCCATGGTGATTTTAGTTAAGGAACTGGAACTGATTCTGACTTCATACGTAACTTGTCAGTGCTGGTGTATACCAGGCATCTCAACTAGTTTAACCAGCAAGACTAACCAGTAAAACTGTCACTAAGTTTTACCTGAAAAACCATGCTGGTTGAGCAGCAATTTTTCTGTAATCAGATTCACTAGCTAGCATCAAACCCTAATGAACCAGCATAAATGGAAATTCATGCTGGCTTCAGATGATCTTGTCAACAGGGCAAAGCAGAATTTTCCTGGCTTTGTACAGTAGACACTGCAGAAATGTGTAAATTTTTTGCTGTTTTGTGTGCCGCCACTGGAGGTGTTGGCATGTATGTATGGTGGTGTGGCTGTTTGTTTATTCAGGTCTCTGAGGTGGCTGTGGTTGGAGTGGTGAGCTGAAGCCTTTAATGGCTTTCTTTTACGTTGTGTCGTTTTTAAGTGGGAGGATGACTAAGGAGATCTTCATTACCCTATTCTCATTAATAACTCCTCATTATATGCTGAAACCACAACAGACGGAACATTTGAACTGTGGCATTTCTGAGTGGAATGTTCAACGGTCCCTGGAAGAGACAGAAATGTGTATAATTGGATGTGTTTGAGGTGGTGAGAGAGTGTGGCAGATATTTGATAATTGTATGATGCATTTGGCATTAAAACATGGCCTAAAATGAAACTAGCTACGTAATTTGAGAATTCCTTTGAAATTTTACAAGGTTTGTGGGTGTAAATTAATTTTGCCACTTTAAATATATTTCAGTCAAGTGTTTAGTCTATAACTTTAATCTGAAGCAGTGTGTGTGGGATGGAAGTCTGACCTCCCAAAGGAAGTCAAAAAAAGTTTTTTATTTTTCTTCAACATCATCTGTTAAGACAAAGTATCTATTTTAACATACCAATAGGCATTCGAGAACAAAAGTAACGCTTGCCTCACGAGGTAACCATAGCAACACTAAGCCGTATCGGAGGGTACATAGACAAAAAATAAGTATTATCATTGTTCATCATTTTATTATAGATTTATAATAACTAATCACTAATATAATTTGGTATATCATATAATTTATATAATATTTAATTTGGTTTATTTGCATTTGGCTAATTTGGCTTTTTTTTTCCTGCGCTAGATGAATCTCAACAGATTGCACGTAGAAACGTACAGATCGAAACTCCTTTTAAAAGTTGAACCCCTCAAATCATTGTATAGTTTGCACACTGTTGTGATTGAGGTTGATGTTACCCCCAAACCCCCATCCAGGCAGCTACATCAGCAAGGAGATGTGACTGTTGAGTGTCTCATTCCACTGGGGTTCTTTTACTTGGGCGGGAAATGGAAAACCACTTTCTTCTTGTACTATGAGACATAATTCTGGGATTTCAATCAGCAACAGCAGAGCTTTTGAGATTTGCAACATGACTTTTTAAGAGGTCTAAGGAAGGACCCCTGAGGAACACCATATCCAACGAATCTTCTAGACACATTGTTGAGAGACTAGGGGGTTGCATTTGTTCAAATGGACCCTGTATATTTAGCAAAAACTAAGGTCTTCCTATTTAGTGGTCCCCTCATGCTGTTTTAACTTTTTTGCTGTTTCCATTCTGGTGCTGGTTTTATTCTGGTTTTAAGTATAGTTTGGCCCTTTGACATCTACCTCTCAAGACAAATTAGCCCACGCAAAAGTCAATTTGTTAGATTGTTAGACAAATTGGGTTAGATTTGTGAGCAAATGTCCTATTCCTTTCTCATTGCTTTCTATGTGTCACCCATAGTGTCTGTTTTTCTTTGAGTTTTTCAGATCAGTGTTGACGCAGTCTTTTCACCAGCTTGGCAAGGTTGGAAGATCAATGTTGACTGAGTTTTTTCAACAAACTTGAGTCTGACCACAGATAGAGAAGTTGAGAAAACTGTTAATCTCTTTGCTTCTTATCTTCTTAGGACATAAGTCTCCATTTTGCTGTCTGAATTGTCTGTCAAGTAGTTGTTTTCCTTTTTTTAGTCTTCCATTTTGCTTTTCCTAATTAGAATCTTGTTTCTTGTCTCCTGTAGATCTATACTGATTGGGCAAACCATTACTTGGCCAAGTCCGGCTGCCCGAGGCTTATTAAGGACCTGACTCAGGATATACCCGATGGAGTTCTGCTGGCAGAAATCATCCAGATAATAGGTTAGAGCACACACAGACTTTTGAAGTTGTGCTAGTGAGGACCTCTCATAGACATTTCATACAAAATAATTTACCGTACCTTGTCTTGCTGACATTATTAGATTTAAATCAAAGCATGATTTGACCAATGTATGAACATCTCAAATAGTGAGGACCACTGATAATCTCCTCACATGTCCGATTTTGATGTGTTTCACAATATTTATGAGGACATTTACAAAATGTGGCCATCTCCAGTGTACATTGGCGGCCAAAAGTTTGAAATAATGTACAGATTTAGCTGTTTTTGAAGGAAATTGGTACTTTAATTCCCCAAAGTGGCATTCAGCTGATCACAAAGTATAGTCAGGACATTACTGATGTAAAAAACAGCACAATCACTATTTGAATAAAGTTATTTGGAACAAATCTAAACAGGCCCCATTTCCAGCCTTGAGTAATCATGCTAAATTGCTAATTTGGTACTCAAAAATCACTTGCCATTATATCAAACACAGCTGAAAGCTATTTGGTTTGTTTAATGAAGCTTAACATTGTCTTTGTGTTTGTTTTTGAGTTGCCACACTATGCAATAGACTAGCATGTCTGAAGGTCGATATTTGGTCAAAAATGGCAAAAAAGAAACAGCTTTCTCTAGAAACTCATCAGTCAATCATTGTTTTGGGGAATGAAAGCTATACAATGCTTAGAATTTCCAAAAACTGAAGATTTCATACAAAGGTATACACTACATTCTTCAAAGACAAAGGACAACTGGCTCTATCAAGGACAGAAAGAGATGTGGAAGGCCAGATGTACAACTAAACAAGAGGATAAGTACATCAGAGTCTCTAGTTTGAGAAATAGATGCCTCACATGTCCTCAGCTGACAACTTAATTGAACTCTATCCGCTCAACACCAGTTTCATGTACAACAGTAAAGAGAAGACTCAGTGGTGCAGACCTTATGGGAATTGCAAAGAAATAGCCACTTTTGAAAAACAAAAAGAAAAGTGGGTAAAGAAAAACAGTTATTGGTCAACAGATAATTGGTAAAGAGTGTTATGGATCTTAACCCCATTGAGTTTTTTGGGGATCAGCTAGACTGTAAGGTGCGTCAGAAGTGCTACAGGAAGTGTGGGGTGAAATGTCACCTGAGCATCTGGACAAACTGAAAGCAGGAATGCCAAGGATATGCAAAGCTGTCATTGCTGCACATGGAGGATTTTTTTATGAGACCTCTTTGAAGTAGTTTAAGTTTAATTACTTTTTTCAAATTGTGGTCAGTTGAATACCACTTTGGTGAATAAAAGTACCAATTTCATTCCACAAAATCTGTACATTATTCAAAAATGTTGGCCACCATTGAAGTGGTCTGCAAAGACATGAAAAGGTTAGTTCACACAAAGATTCTCTTATCATTTACTCACCTTCATGCCATCTAAGATGTGTATGACTTTCTTTCATCTGCTGAGCACAAAACAATGATTTTTAGAGGAATATCTCAGCTCTGTAGGTCCATACAATGCAAGTGAATGGGTGCCAACATTTTGAAGCTTCAAAATCCACATAAGAGCAATATAAAAGTACTCCAGACGACTCTGGTAGTTAAATCCATATCTTCTGAAGCGAGAAATAGAGATCTATTGAGAAATAGATCAATATGCAAGGAGGGTGAGTAAACGATTAGATAATTTTCATTTTTGGGTGAACTATCCCTTTAAGTTGAAGCCTAAACCTGACCCATCCTCGAGACCTTGGGACCTGACCTGACCTGACCGGTACCATCACATTTTAAGCCTGAACCCAACCCGAACCCTGTATCGCTGACACTCTTTTATATTTCTTCTCCAATAAGTCATTTTCTTGCAATAGGCCATATTTTATTTTATTTTATAGTAACTGTAAATATACACAGTTTTAGCAAGGCATGTTGTTCCTCAACACACTAGAGCAAACAAGGAAAAACACTGGATGAAGGACAATCTGCAATTATGCGTAACAACTGCATAAATTCCTCTTCGCAACGTGAACTTCTTCAGAATTTGTGCTAAGATATGTGCAGGTTATGTTAAAATTCTGTTGTGCTTAGTAAAATATTAAGAGATGTTAAAATTGAATAAAATTTGATATATTTCTTATTCAACAGTTAGTTACGGTCCTAGAATCTGATTTGACGAGAGACATTCCATGTGTACAGAACATCAGCATCGCGGTCGGCGGTTCTCTGACCCCGCCATGTTTTAGTGGCTGGTATGGGTCTCCTCTGCTCCAGGCGGTCGGCTTGGAGCCTCTCCTCCCCTTGTGGTCGGTGGCTGTTCCTCCACTCTCAGGTGGCCGGGCTCCTCTGTCCCCCAGCAGATGGCTGCGGCTGCTCGTTGGGGTGGATGTAGTGGCGAGGACCCTACTACGGCACATCCCTCCTCCTTCCTGGGTTGACGCGCCAGTGTAACACAGTTCAATGGAAAGGAGGAGGCGAGAACCGGCTTAACAATATAAATAATATTTTAATAATAAACTTAAGCAAAAAAGACAAGCAACACACATGTGTCTGATAGCTGCCAGTAACTCTCTTTCTCTGTCACACTGCCTTTATCCCTCTCGGACTTAATCAGCCTAATTAGGGGCCGGGTGTGCGGAATCACGGCCCGGCCTCGCCCTCTGCCCTGCCACATACAGTTAAACTGCTTCAGCATTAAGGCTTATCACTAGCTGAAAGACCCAACTGAGTAATTGCACATACGCTTACCTGATACTGTTGGATATTGGAGTATCAGCATTGGGAAATGTAACCATTCAAGATGACAGAGGATTGTACATTCGGGCTACCGCAAAATACTCGAAACTGACCGGAACAGGTAACACTTTGGCAGGTCCCATAAGTGTAGCCATATCTCTAAACACACTTGCACTTACTCAGCTTTCTATGCTATCAATTGATGATCTCTTAAAATGTGTCTAAAGGGAGATTCTGCCAGATGTAGCTCACTTTGGGGGACAATTTTGTTCACAAACTATAATTAAAAAGTATGCACACACATACACATAGTGCAGGATAATAAATCTTCACAGCTCATTTGAGTGAAAAAAAAAATATTTGTAAAACATAAATTAAAATAATGTTTTTTAAGCTATTATGCTCATGTCAAACTTAATTAGATGCTTTAGAAATCAGCACCATGAGAACTGAGCACTATTTCTTCATTATTAAAGCATGTGTCTCCCATGTGTTCACTTTATCAAGCCCAGAGTGGTTTGCGTTGTGTGCATGTGTGTCAGTCTGTCTTTTATATTTTTCCTTATTTCTTTCCGCTCTGTTTTCCCCTCCTCTGGGCTGTCCTGAAACTGTATTATGAACCTTCAGCATACAATGGCAGATCCTATGCCACAATGGACAGCTGATGAATTAACAGCCGTACATTTTCTCAGCGTTTTCTCCAAGACTGCAAGCATGCACACACTCATTCACACACTCTCCCATAATGCATTGCTGATCCTGACAAAAATCAGTGGATGGAGAGGCCAGAGGTTGTGGTGTGTTTGTGTTGTTTACCAGTGTGCTGTAGAGATTTAACTCCACTGTCTCTCTGTTGCAGCTAATGAGAAGGTAGAAGATATTAACAGTTGCCCCAAGAGTCACTCTCAAATGGTAAGTGTCTTCTTTTATGTATTTCACTTGTTCATTTAGAAATCTTAAATATTAACTGATTTATTTTAACTATTTGTGATTACATACTCACTGAAAAAAATAAATATATATGTATATGTATATAGGCCAATCTCTGTTTCTCTGTGAAACTGCACCTGTCACAGAAACATCATAATTTTGTTTTGGTGGCTTAATGTGAGAAATATCAAACATATGTGTAGTCACATTTGTGGAGGAAAGAAATAGACATCTTACATATGTAATAACATCCTAAATGTAAATTTTCCACTAAAATTTGTCGTAAAAAAATGCACAAGAAGCTGCATTAGAAGTTGTGGCAGATATTTTCTTTGATGGCCTTTTGTTGTTCTTTATATTAGATTTGCTCAGTTTACTTACATGTGCATGGTTCAGATTAGTGTTGTCAAAATTACAAGTTCTTCGGTACCAAGTCGATACTAAAATAAAAAAGATGTAATGATACTAGTGTTTCTGCAGTACTGTTGGTACCGAGCACCTACTCCATCCGGTACCAGCATGCATTATTACTGACACATGACTGCTTTAAAATGCTCACAGGCTTATTTTGAATGTGTTCTCTGTTACTTAAATGGAAAATGTATCAAATTAAAATCATGATATGTCCTAGTGTGATTTATTAAACCGCTAACGGCTGCAATCTTTGGATGAGCGTGGATGAGCTGCGTAATTTGGATGTATATATCAGACCTTTCAAACACTGGAAACGCATCAGACATTGAGAATCATTTGCGTTGTATCAGATGACAGAGCAGAGCACTCATCCACTGTAAACCTCGCAGCAATCTCAACTCAAATTTTATTTATGTAGCATTTAAAACAACAGAGTTGACCAAAGTGCTTCACAGTAATAACATTTTAAACATAACATTTCAAAATTACCACATACACAAACACCAGTAATTTAAAACCCAAACACTCCAATACCGTGTCCTAATTTTCATTTGTCAGACTCAAAGACCAGTATAAACAGCTGAGATTTCAGATGTGACATAAAAGTCTTCAATAAAAGTGACTCGATTTCTGAAATGAAAAAATGGGGACATTTCTAGTTCAGTTGTAAATACAGCATGTCACTGACATTTCACATGTTACTTTTGTATGACAATTTGTATGTTATGTATTTTGACCATGTTGACTATGGTATATCATACTGACATATACTGTACATTGAATTTGTCTCAATGAAGTTCTGATACAGAGGTAAAGTTGATCATTTTTAATTGTCTTCTGTTGTATGAGTTTATAATTTTTCTGTACTGTATACAGTAGATGACATTGTGCAGTGCAAAGAAGGGAGGCTATTAATTTGCTTGCTGGCAAACTGGCAGAGGAATTTCAAAAGTAATGAGCTCACTTGACTACCATTTCCCTCAGCATTACAACTGAAATCATATGAAACACTTACACTGTAATATTAACTGTAATAATAATAAATCAAGCAATCTATCACAAGAAAGACTGCTGTTGAATAAACGTTCTAAAAAAAATGCATTAACATATTAAATGTTTTAATAATTAATTGATTAGACTACATTTTGATGATGAAATTAAATAAAACTTTAAAACATGGAGATCTGGAAAATAATAATAATTATTAAACTATAATTATGCAAATAATTATGAAATTATAAAAAAAACTAACTGGTGTGTTCAGTATCACATGATCAAATTAACATATGTTTGCTATGGTGTCGAAATTAGTATTGTACAGACTACTGAAAGTTTGGACAACACTATTTCAGATGATCATTCTTAAAATTTTACTATACAACATAATACACAGAATGTTTTTTTTTTAAGTTTACTTACATTTGATGCTCACCAAGTGTTAATTTAAACCCTTTGTACCATTCTCAAAAGCATTGTAATTGAAACAGTAAATGCAGACTATTCCTCATAGCTGAACTGATTTGTTGCTGTTGTTCGTTTAGGTACAGTAAGATACTGCAAGCGTTTGCGTTGTATTGCTACTGTAGCACATTGCAGTGATTAAAGGCTGCTAAACTGTATGCCTTTAGACCTACAGGTCTGCTCTGCAAGAGAATATATGGCTGAGTGCTGGCTATAACTCTTTGCAAGTCAGTGAGTACAGCAGACCCTTGGTTGAGGATGCTGTGATTGTATCTGTGGGTATATCCTGACAATTCCCAAGTAGGCATGCTTGTCAGATTGGAATAGTGCAAAGACTGTAGTAAAAGCTTTAGTGTTAAGTTCAAGGCTAACTGTGTATGCGTGCGGGGAGGTTTAGGGTGTTTTGATGTTTCATTCAGTGCCCATTGGTCTTGCACCTGCTGCCAGTATGTGTGTGCACACGTATTTAAGGGTTTTACAATGAGGATGTGTGTCTACAAGGTGGCTGTTTATGGGAAGCTGTTTACGGGAAGTTGAGGTTATAGAGGAATCTGACATTGAGACAATCACACACATAAACGTATTGTACGGCAGCCAAGCTACAGAGAAATAACCAAGTGTTATATGACTTCTCTGACATTCCTTTTAATTGGTAGAAATATAATACTGTGTAAAAACAGCATGGTGTTTAGGATGGACTTATTTGTGTGTTAACAGGATAGTTCACTCTAAAATGAAAATTCTCCCTTAATTTAATCACCCTCATGCCATCACATACATGTTTGACTTTCTTTTGTTGAATGCGAACAAAGATTTCTAGAAGAATTTATCAGCTCTGTAGCTCCATACAATGTCAATTAAATGGGTACCAACATTTTGAATATCCAAAAAGCACATAAAGACAGCATAAAAGTAATCCATAAGACTCCAGTTGTTCAATCCATGTCTTCAGAAGAGATATAATAGGTGTTGGTGAGACACAGATCAATATGCAAGTCATTTTTTACTATCAATCTCCACTCTGACTTTCACATTTGTTTCTTTTGTTTTTGGCGATTCATATTCTTCGTGCATATCACCACCTTCTGGGCAGGGAGGAGAAATTATAGTAAAAGGACTTAAATATGTATCTGTTTCTCACCCACCCACAGTATCATATAGCTTCTGAAGATATAGATTTAAGCACTGGAGTCTTATGGATTACTTTTTTGCTGCCTTTATGAGCATTTGGGAGCTTCAAAATGTTAGTCACCATTCACTTGCATTGTGAGGACATACAGAACTGAAATATTCTTCTAAAAATATGTTTTGTGTTCACCAGAAAATAGAAAGTCATGCACATCTGGGATGGCTTGAATGTGAGTAAAGATAATAAGATACTTTTCATTTTTGGGTGAACTATCACTTTAAGTGAGAGGATAAGAAATATCCTGGCCTCAGTCTGGTTAACGTGTTCAGGAATTAGCCCGGAAGGTGATCCATTGTGCCCCTTTTCCTGTATTTGTTACCATGTGGCAGTTATTATTAAGCTGTATATCATGTCTAGCCTCATTGCTCTGGAAGTGGGCAATCAGCCTTTGAGATATACTCAGTTAAAAATATCATTCAGAACAGATATTCCAAATCTATTAGGATAAGATAATATCCATACATCTTTGGCTGGGAATCAATAAAAGTTTACAACTTTGGCATTTATCAAAATGCTTGCTCACAACCATTAAAAACACCTGTTCAAAGTGGCTGTAAGTGACTGCAATGTTGAGTGTATTTCCCAAGCGATTGAAGATGGTTACTTCATTACATGCATAATAAACTCTCTCTCATTGATCTGATTGGTCTCTTGGGGCTTTATTAAACTGGCACAAAGAGAGGCAGATAAATCGCCTGCTACAAGTAGTCTGTTCATTCACTCACTGGCCCTCATGAAATGTATGTCTTATGAATCACAAGTTCTCCAGAAGTTTAGAAGGTAGATTTCCCTTTTCCCTTAAGCAATTGCTGATTACAAAGTTGGTATAGAGCACAAAAGTGCACATCCATATTTACAGTAGTCTTGGTTCCGGAAGTATTTTTGCCATAATTATTTTTTTTCAATAGCGATTTCATAAAATCTTTCATAAAAGAGTTAAAATCCATTAACCAAACCAACCAGCTCCAAGATAAATCACAACATTACAAACTTTGTTTGAACAAAAGTTTATTTGAAAATCAGACAAAAAGACAAAGGAAAGTCAACGAAGTTGACGGTCATTGCAGAGGTTTTTGTGAAATATTAACAACCCCTGAGCTCATGCTTACTCCTTGTCCTAACCAGACGCAACAAGATTCCAGTGACACACAGTTGGCCTGTCTACACCAGGCGTGGCACGACACAGCGATATTAATACACTAAAATGAGGATAATTGACAATAAAATGTAGAAAACGGTGAAATTGCAGACAAAACGGACTGTTTATTGAACATAACTAATTTTCTCATTGAAGCTCCGATTGGGCATTCACTTTCTACGGTAAGCCCCAAGGGTATAAATACATAATCACACACATACACAGGGCAAAGTTATTCCATGAATCGCAACTTTATTCAGTCGAGAGAATGTCAGAATGAGCCGGTTTGTCTCCCCTCTGCCAATCCGAACCAGTGTTAAGGATTGTAAACCCTGGTTTATACCCTTATAAAAAAGTACTAAATATTACCATGGTATTTTTTGGTCAAGATACCATAGCACTACCATGTTATTTGGACAATTTCGGCACCCATTGTACTACTACTTTATTTTTTGGACATAGCCTACAGTACACCATGGGACAGAAGCACCATGGTATCCTTGGAAGTACCTTGGAGTACCACATAATTACCATGGTGCATAAACGTATAACCATGGTATTTGCCAAAGTACCATGTTATTACCATCCGATACATTACTGTACCATACTACCTCATCAGCTCTTTTTCGTAAGGGTTAGGGTTAAGACTTTAAGACTGCAAATCATAAGGAAAGAAAGTGATGCCTTCTCTCTGTATCAATACGTATACATACTGATCTCAGTGCCTCAAACCTCCAGTGTCTCCTGCAGGTTTGAGTTTGTGGCCATCAGGAGTGATTGATTCCTTAGCTTCCTCTGAGGTTGAATGGGGGGACCAATGCAGTTAAGTGTGTGTAAGGTCTTGTAAAGTGGAAGTATCATCTGGGCTCCATCTGTTAAAAGTGCACAGACTCACAGCTTTGGAATACACTCCTCACTGAGCTCACGGACATCATCATATCATTCTGATGGCCCACCGCATTCAACTTCATCTGCTTAATATGGCATCCATCCAGCATTAGCACACAATGCAGCCATTCATTAGAGAGCCCAGGCTACTCAGATGGTTTATCCTACTACTGTAGATGTCCGTTTGTTCACATGATGTCAGGATCAGTGGACCTGACTTCAAAAAGCTGAACTTTGGGACTTGATTTGTTTAATTTGTTAGTGTCCAAAGGTCAGAGGTGGGTAGAGTAGCCAAAAACTATACTATATAAATAAAAGTACAATTAATTGAAAGAATTAAAAGTAATTATGTTATTAATTATTTGACTAACAGTGCAAAGGTATCCAATTAAAAGAGTACACAAGTAGTGAGTAACTTGTTACTTTCATATGCAACATAATGGATGTTTGCTCCCCAATTTTCCATTACATAATACACATTTAACATGTATTACAGAATAATAATAATAATTTAATAATAAATAACTTCTTTATTAAAACGTATTTAATTAAAACCAGTAATGTAACGTAAGGAATGTCACCCATTGTAACAAAGTAAAAGTAAATTTTTTATTGTAAATTTACTTGAGTAAAGAGTACCCACTATTAAACCTACTCTTAAAAGTACATTGTCTCCAAAAATGTACTCAAGTAAATGTAACGGAGTAAATATAGCATGTTACTACCCACCCCTGCCCAAGGTACTTATATGGAATTATCTGAGGAAAACACAACTTTGGCTCATAGAATCGCGTTACTATACCAACCTTTTTGCAAAAATATTTTTTTAAATGCCTCATCGGACGTATCGCATCAGTGTCATTGTGAAATGAATAATAGAGATGCTAAAATAACAATGAGTTTTTGTGTTTCCTCTCATATTTGCTTTTTTATGACACTTCTGGTTAAACGCCACATAGTGACACTTGACATTTACATTTGTTTTGTGACGTGCAACGTTTGACATTAGTGGTGACCTGTCCACCTCAACTTGTAGACGTAGCAGATAGACTTCTGATGAAAGGTAAAATGCTTGCAATTCATTAATGGTGCTCCAAATATCTGCTCTCCCAGAGTGAAAATCAGAGTGTCTAAGCCTCTGATTGTATCTCACTTAAAGACTTTTCTATGCTTCATTCAAATTCTGCTCACCAACAATAAGAAGCTTAATAATACCACACAGAGGAAACTAATGGAGTAAAGTCTATGAAATATCACAGCAGCTCTCAGTTTTAAATGGCAATTTGAAAGAGCATAAAATAATTGATAAAACAACAACATACTGATGCTGTGCAGTATATAGTATGCACAACACTAGTGGATTTTTCCACTGCACGGTATAGCCCATCTCGACTCTACTCTGCTCACTTTTTGGGGGTTTTCCACTGTGGATGGTACCTGGTACCTGGTACTTTTTTAGTACCACCTTGGTCAAGGTTCCAAGCGAGCTGATCCGAAACTAAATGTGACGTCAAAACCCTGCAAATCACTGATTGGTCACAGAGAATTGTCACTACCAACGTCACTGGATTTGCGACACAGAACATTGTAAAAAAAAATGGCTGTGCGCAAAACCACGCCGTGGTCAATAAATGAGGTGCAGATGTTCCTCTCATTAGCGACAAACAAAATGACGTGAAACAAAAAAGTCTTTCAGGTAGTGTCTCAGCTGTTGGTCTCAGCACACAGCGACCACTGGACCTACCAACAGTGTAGGGAAAAGTAAAAAATAAATTAAAAGTGACTACAGAACCATCAAGGACCACAACAGCCGGAGTGGTTCAAACAGAAGAAAGTGGAAGTGGTTTGACCAAATGGACGATAGCTATGGCAAAATACCAGCGATCAATGGGAGGGGGAGTGCCCTGATCTCGGCCACGGCGTTGTTGGAGACCACGATGGTGGATGGTACATTTTGTTATGTTAACTCTATATTCTGCTTCAAAGCTTCAATTTATTTAGTTGACCACCTACTGGAAAGCTTGCTTCTAAAACATCCAGACCAATTTATCTGTTACACTTGTGTAAAATCACCATTCAACAACTACTTTATGCAGCACAATGAGCTAGTAGCTAACAGCTAGCAGTTGTGTTATTGTTTATTGTCAGTAATGTTTGTGTCAAGTTTTAGATGATCTCATGACGGTAGAGGAGGCACAACTATGACCATCAGCCTATAATCCCACCCACATTGAGGTGGCACTAAACTGCAGTGGAAAAGCAAGCTCAGAAAAGTAAAGTGAGCATAGTCTGAACATAGCCCATTAGTCATTATTCTTGTCTGTCAGCATGAGGAGGGAGAAAAGATATGGCAAAACTTGCTCTGATCTCAAGTATTCTTGTTGCGAGCTTCTAAAGAATTGCAAGTATTTGACCTTTCATACAGTGTACTAAATGGTAGACCTGTAGTACAGACTCTTGGCATTCTCAGCCAGCATTTCAGATGTATGGGGAGTGCAGGCACTTTATAGCACCTTACAGACAGGCCAGCCACTGGTGCCGTACAACCACCAGTCTCACGCAGGGCAACGACTACAGCCTGATTTATTTCGTTGCAAATTAGACAAAAGAAGGCGCAGGAAGTTAACAGCTGCCATCATTGGCTGGCATCATCATAGTTCTGCTATGGTTGTTTGTCTAAATGCCCACTGGGCGCAGAGAATGGAACTCTGAAGTTGGGACTGGGTTGTGGTTCTATTAAAGAGACTTGCTGAGAATTACTTTTACACTATTAGAGCAGAATGATTGCGTCTTCATTTCTTGCTTGTATGAATTAAAACGAACAATAAAATTATTCATTATTATTAAACATTTTAAAGGTGTTTTTTAAACATTAGTATTTGAAGATACTACCTTTATATAGAATAAAATAGAAAAATAATTCTGTCAAATAACTAAATGTTTGGAATAGCATTATATAACGTAGTTCAATGGAAAGGAGGAGGGAAGAACCGGCTTGATAATATAAATAATAGTTTAATATAAAACTGAAACAAACGACAACAACACACACATGACGGACATGTCCGTAAACTATCTCTCTCTCCCGAACCATCCTCCGCAGTCGACCTTTATCCCTCTCGGAGGCTTGATTAGCCTGATAAAGGACCGGGTGTGTAGAATCACGACCCGGCCCCGCCCTCCACCCTGCCACATTCCTCCCTCGTTCTCTCAGGCAGGGGAGCCCCCGGCATGACGTACAAACCCCCCCCCCCTTCCCTGGGGGAGGGCGTGCCGAAGCCCCGTCTGCTGGCAGGTCATCCCAGTCCACCTGGATGAGGGAGGGGACAAGGGGAGGGAAACAGAAATAATAAAAATGGGGGGTACTTCCTGTAACAGTGTAGAACCCCCCAAAAAAAAAAAAAACATTGTAAAATTTAAACGAGAAGGAAAAGGCCAATGTGGAGTGGCAGTGAGAGAGAGAGAGGAGAGAGAGATGAAAAAAAAACACTTACTCGCCAGTTCTCCGATACGGCGTAGCTTGTTCCTATGCCACTCCTCCACCCTTTACAGCCGCGCATCTCCGGGCAGATCAGAGCCATTTCTCCACCCCCTGGCGGACAGAAAGCCCCGCCACGTTCTTGGGGAACAGAAGGGGTCTTCCCCGCCCCTGGCAGCGGTTCTCCCGCTCCAGCTGGTCAGCAGCGAGCCCCTCCCCGCTCGCGGTCGGCGGTGTCAGACCCTGCCGCGTTTCAGCGGCTGGTTAGGAGACCCTTCTCCCCTCGCAGTCGGCGGCCATCCTCCGCTTCCAGGTGGCCAGGCTCCTCGGCCCCTGGCAGATGGCCGCGGCTACTCCGTTGGGGTGGACGGTAGTGGCGATAACTCTACTAGGGCGTTTCCCTCCTCCTTCCTGGATTTCTGCACCAGTATAACGTAGTTCACTGGAAAGGAAGAGGTGAGAACCGGCTTAATAATATAAATAACAATTTAATATAAAACTGAAACAAAAGACTAAACTATCTCTCTCTCCCGCATCATCGTCCGCAGTCGGCCTTTATCTGTCTCTGAGGCTTGATTAGCCCGATAAGGGACTGGGTGTGTAAAATCATGACCCCGCCCTGCCCTCCGCCCTGCCACACATTATTATTATTATTATTATTATTATTATTATTATTAGTAGTAGTAGTAGTAGTAGTAGTAGCAGTAGTAGTAGTAGTATCTCTGTATTTAGACTTATTTTGATGTAGTATCTTGTTATTTCCACTCAGTATTTCATTAGAAATATCTGGGTATTCTGTGAATACATCAAGTCTGCATATTTGTCACGATTCCCTTGTTGTCTGCCCTGGGTTTCACTTGTCATTGTTAAATGTACTACACTTCCCAGAATCCACCTGTCATCACCACTGCCATTTTGTTCATTGTTCTCACCTGTGTCTAATTCAGTCATCACTCCCTGGTTATTTAAGCCCTGCTTTTTGTTCACTCCTTGTCGTTCGTTGAATGTAGTTCAAGCCTGGTCTGTGTTCCTTGCCCTAGTTCTCTGTTTATGTTTATTTCCCCATTGAGGGTTTTTCCTTTGTGTTTGTTTTGATTTTGCGAAATAAAGAAACCTGCATTTAGATCCTCTCTCCTCGCTGCCTCATTCGTAACAGAATGAACGACCAACTATGGATCTAGCAGGGTTCCTCGTGGAGCTGACACAGGCGGACTTGACTGTCCGGGAGTTCTCCTACTTTTTCACCAACGTGGCCAGTTGCACCGGCTGGGATGACCACACTCTGAAGGTGGCGTACCGGTTCGGTGTTCCCAAACACCGGTGGTGGGAACTCCCGGAGACCGGAGACTGCACCTGGCGGGAGTATTTGGGACTCAACTTGGAGGAGTTTGCTGCCGGGGAACCACCTCTCCAGATCCCAGCTCCCGCCTCTGGGCTTTCCTCTCCAGCCACAGTGAGTGAGCCAACCCCCACGCCTGCCGTGGTCAATGAACCAGCGCTGCTAACTTCATCCGCCCGGAGGAGGAGGAGAAGAAAGGCCTCTGCTCTCCAGCCTCCGCTAACCATGGCCAACCAGCCAATGCCTGCAGCCCCGAAGGTCAGTGAACCAGCGCCTGTAGCCCCCGATGTCAGTGAGCCAGCGCCTGTAGCCTCCGATGTCAGTGAGCCAGCGCCTGTAGCCTCCGATGTCAGTGAGCCAGCGCCTGTAGCCTCCGATGTCCCTGAGCCAGCGCCTGTAGCCTTGACCGTCCAAGAGCCAGTACCCCCCGAGCTTTCCAGAGCTCCGCCTTCCGAGCTTTCCAGAGCTCCGCCTTCCGAGCTTCTCGAGCCTCCCAGGGCTCCGCCTCTCAAGCCTCTCGAGCCTTCCAGGGCTCCGCCTCTCAAGCCTCTCGAGCCTTCCAGGGGTCCGCCTCTCAAGTCTCCCGAGCCTTCTACGGCTCTGCTCCCAGAGCCTCCCGAGCCTCCTTCGGCTCTGCCTCTAGAGCCTCCTACGGCTCCGCCTCCCGAGCCTCAAGAGCCTCCTACGGCTCCGCCTCCCGAGCCTCCAGAGCCTCCAGAGCCTCCTACGGCTCCGCCTCCAGAGACTCCCGAGCCCCCTACGGCTCCGCCTCCCGAGCCTCCTACGGCTCCGTGTCCTGAGCCTTCCAGGTCACCGCCTCTAGGGCCTCCTACAGCTCCGCCTCCCGAGCCCCCTATGGCTCCGCTTCCAGAGCCTCCTATGGCTCTGCCTCCCGAGCCGTCCAGGTCACCGCCTCTAGGGCCTCCTCCCAGGCCTCCTGACCCGGCCCCTGACCTGTGGCCTCCTCCCAGGCCCCCTGACCCTGCTCCCGTCCTGTGGCCTCCTCCCAGGTTCCCCAAACCTGTCCTTGCCCTGTGGCCAGCTCCCAGGCCTCCTGAACCTATCCTTGCCCGGTGGCCAGCTCCCAGACCACCTGAACCTGTCCTTACCCTTTGTGCCCCCTTGGACTTCCTGTCTGCTCCCTGTGCCTCCTTGGACTGCCTGTCTGCTCCCTGTGCCTCCTTGGACTGCCTGTCTGCCCTTTGTGCCCCTTGGACTGCCTGTTTTCCCCTTGTACTCCCTTGGTCTGTCTGTTTGCCCCTTGTGCTCCTCTGGTCTGTCTGTTTGCTCACCCCCCCCCCCACTCCTTGGACGATTTTTTTTTTTCATTAATTTTTTTCTCTGAGGAGCGTCTGGAAGCTGCTCCTTTGAGGGGGGGCTATGTCACGATTCCCTTGTTGTCTGCCCTGGGTTTCACTTGTCATTGTTAAATGTACTACACTTCTCAGAATCCACCTGTCATCACCACTGCCATTTTGTTCATTGTTCTCACCTGTGTCTAATTCAGTCATCACTCCCTGGTTATTTAAGCCCTGCTTTTTGTTCACTCCTTGTCGTTCGTTGAATGTAGTTCAAGCCTGGTCTGTGTTCCTTGCCCTAGTTCTCTGTTTATGTTTATTTCCCCATTGAGGGTTTTTCCTTTGTGTTTGTTTTGATTTTGCGAAATAAAGAAACCTGCATTTAGATCCTCTCTCCTCGCTGCCTCATTCGTAACAATATTCTGCACAATATACATGTACATGTACTGCAGCAATAGTAAGAGTAGTGTGTTAGAATTCTTTTGTGATTTCATATGATTATCGATGATAATAATAATAATAAAATATTAATAATCTGTCAAAATAACAAAATGTTTGGAAAAGCATTATTATTATTATAGTTTTTGTTATTATTATCCCTCTATTTTGGCTTATTTTAATGTAGTATCTTATGTCCACTCAGAATCTTATTTTATGCAAGTTTTGTAGCCTACATTTAAATAATTTAATTAACAGTGCAGATTGACTTCCACTTAATGTCTTGGTTATATGATGTAATACTACTGACAAAATGAATAATCCACCATGGAAAACTGGAAGCACAAGGTAAAAAAGAGAAAATAAAAGGCTTTATTTCCTTGTTTTTACTTAGTATCTCATTATTTTGATTACACATAATGACAATTATATGGTCCACTTTTAAATTACATTTGTTTTTTTTTTGGGTTAGTTTTTTGGTTGATTTACCAATAAACAGCTCATCAAATTCATGTGAATCTGCTCCCAACTACCAGAGCAATCGAAATTGCACAAAACGCCTGCAGCTGTCTCTGAAGAAGAAGAAAAAAAAAAAGAATGTAACAAAGATAATGCAGTGTCTGTGTGTTTTCTTGGCTCTTATTGATTTAAATGAGAGCCATATCATTTAGGTGAGAGACCATTTGTATTTGACACTAGTGTTAAAGCAGCAACACTTTCCAATGCCGGAGTTTACCCTGCGGTTATCTCATACGCTTTGAGCCGGGCCCTGTGCCACTAGCTGGGCCCCTCAGCATCTGGATCCACACATCCGGACCCAAGTGAAAACATTTACTCTGCAATAAAGCCTCACTCTGATAAGCGTGCTGCATAGATTAAACATGATTAGATTAATGGCAATTGCCACTCACAGTGACAGTAAACTTTAGCAGCTTGCCATGGCCATTTCGAACAAGCGACGTGCAGCAGACTTGTGGGTATTTTCCATCCCGTTTGCATCCTTGAAAAGTGCTGGATTATACATTTCTTGATATTATATTGTGAAAATATACCTTGTCAAAACATTCTCCTCCCTGATTGCTTTTAATGACATATCTGGTGCTGGAAAATGTCAGTTTATGTCGGAAAAATAGATGATCTGACTTTCCCGCAGAGTCATTAAAATCCCACATGGTATGAAAAAAACCACTTGCGAAATGGCAGTTCGGCGTCAAAAGCTGCAGAGGGCTCTGCTTGCTATTAGTGTATAAAATCACAGTTTATATTTGTGTGCATCGATGTAGACCAAGACACAGACTGAAAATAAACAAAGTGAGTGGCTGACGGAATCGTTATTAAATGAAGATGGAATTTCCAAAGCTAATTATGGGGTTATATCTGTAACACAAACCCAAACTTGATGATCTCCTCGCTTCTGCTCTGGGACCCAGAGTGTAACCCCACCCTTACTTTAGAAAATAAACACACATTGCTGTCCCACACCTGTCAATCAATGCATCCATTTACACTTTTGGTGTCGAAAACAAACGTGCAGTTCATTGCAGGGACGTTACAGGGTTTCATATATCATAAACACCCTAGAAAAATGTTAAATGATGCGGTTTAAATGCCAGGCCAGCAAGAAGTTGTTAAGTGGGTCTCATCTGTGTTAAGAATGTCTGAATCAGTATTTGGTCGGAACATGCCATCGGGTGCCCATGTGTACGAGTGCCCACTTGTCTTAATGAGACTGCAGTGAAAACCAATTCTTTCTCTGGTGTGCCACACATGTTCTGCACTTTGCTTCCATTAAAAAAAGTTTATGGGAAAAGATAATCAAACGTTTAAAGTGCATTAAGCTCATTGCATATGTGGCTGTGTGTGGGATGTGTTTCATATGTGAAATAGGCTACTTTAAGGCTGTCTGGGCAGATGTATGGATGAAGAGAAACAAGATGCTGTTGAAATGGGCTGTATTAACATTTGCATGTTATTTTCCCATGCTCTGCCTTTTTCTGTATGTGTGTGTTAGTAAGTGGTCTTGTTTTTGTGTGTGTGTGTGTGTGTGTGTGTGTGTGTGTGTGTGTGTGTGTGAGCGTGTATTTATCACTCTGTGGGGACCAAATGTCCCCATAAGGATAGTAAAACCCGAAATTTTTGACCTTGTGGGGGACATTTTGTCAGTCCCCATGAGGAAAACAGCTTATAAATCATACTAAATTATGTTTTTTGAAAATGTAAAAATGCAGAAAGTTTTCTGTGAGGGTTAGGTTTAGGGGTAGGGTTAGGTTTAGGGGATAGAAAATAAAGTTTGTACAGTATAAAAACCATTATGTCTATGGAAAGTCCCCTAAAACATGGAAACACTACGTGTGTGTGTGTGTGTGTGTGTGTGTGTGTGTGTGTGTGTGTGTGTGTGTGTGTGTGTGTGTGTGTGTGTGTGTGTTTGTGTGAAGGCTTTCTTGGCTTCAAGCCTCACACAATGGGCACTGAAGGTACTGAGGTCAAAGGAGACTGGATGGATATAGTTGTGTGGAATGCTGTAAATCCAGCTACACCAGGACAGCTGTGGGTACTGGCCTAAATTATAGTCCAGTTGGCCTTTGCTGAAAAACTGCAGCATTACAGAAAATAATGCCAATAACAAGGACAATCATTTCCAGAAATACATTCTGATAGTTTAGTGATCCTTAGACTGCTTGAGGAAAGCTACATACATATGGATGAATTTCTGTTTATGCATTTGAATACACAGATTTATAATTAAATAATGCTTTGTCAAATTTTACCCCAAAAATAAAAGAAAGAAATGCTATTTTTAACAACAACAACAATAATAATACTATTCATATATTATTAATATTATTATTAGTAGTAGTAGTAGTAGGAGGAGGATTATTATTATGTTTAACTGTAAAATAAATCATAGACTACATTAGAGATAAACATATTTCCTCCAAATATTTTATTACCATAATGGTTTATTTTGTATTTTTTGTAGTTATCATTATTATCAATGGTCATTCTTGTTAGGGATGCACTGATCTGATACCTGGATTGTTATCGGCTCCGATACTGACATTTTTATACGGATTGGGTATCGGTCCGATGAGCCCAATCCAAATCCGATACTGTGTGTTAGTCATGTTCGTTACTATCAAGCTCAAAAATTACATAAAAGAACCATTAAAACACCATTAAAGTAATTAATATGACACGTGCATTTTATTCAAGGCCACTTGAAGTTGTGCATTATCACATAAGGCTATGTTTAAGAAGTAAATACACGCACAGCTCCAGCACGTCAGTGAATGTGCTCTGTGTACACAAACACTCGCGGCTATTTTTAGCCTTCGCGCGATGCGCAATATGTGAGCTCTACTCATGAACAACATCTCAGATGTAGATACTCAATAGTCTGGTTCACTTATAATATGCATTTAGAATGGCACTAGGGGTGCATTTGACCAGAATCTGAATAGAAATTAAACTACTGTGAACTTGCCTACAAACAGACACTTACAGGACGTCCTGGAGAGTTCAGAATGTCAAAATAAAAGTGTGAGGGTTTAAAAGTTAAATATATAAATATAGATATGTACATATTAAAGAGCACACCCAATTAGTTCCACACAATAATGTAAATATATTCTAAACTGATTATGCAAAAAACAACACTTGTATTGGATCGGGATCGGCCGATACTGAGATTTCCGATATCGGTTCGGAAGAGAAAAAGTGGTATCAGTGCATTCCTAATTCTTAGAAGATGCTAATTACTGTAATACAGTAGTTTGATAGTTATAATTTTCATGTAGATTTGCTTACTTTGAAATTATATTACATTTATGTAATTTATTTATTTTATTCAGAAACATGAATGCATTTTAATTGTATTAATACACATTAATACATTTATTAATATTTATTAATAATTAAAACATTTTAATAATTTGATTCATACATTTTATAAATGAGATTTATTTAAGATTTTGCTTAAAGAAAGTGAAAGTGCCAAATTAGGAAATGTAAGATATTTCCCATTGTGTAATTATTTTTCATGACATTTAAGCAAGCCCCCCAACCCACCCCAATTCTTGCATCTTGTATTCTCGTAGAATGCCCATATTGCCACATTTTACATTCGTTTATTTATTGCAATATGTAATTGTCATTATTTTTTCTTATGATTCTCATGAGATTATAATTTATAATACAGTATATTCAACCAGTTTACAGTGAAAAAAAAAATACAGTAATACATTTATTTGATTAAAATCAGCATAAAATGACAATGCAACAAATACTACAACGTGATACGCTGTATAAATACTTTACAATTTATATAGTTGCCTTGATGGAATCCTTCGAAATTACGTTTGAATATAAGTGAGATTTTACAGAATGCTCTGAAACTATGTTAAAACAGCCACAGGAGACTTTTAGTTTTTTTGACATGAACGTCTGTAGAGTGACAGTTTCCTTATGAGACTGTCCATTATACGCAGCATTAATACAATTATGCACAGGGGCAATCCCTCAGAGTCTCATAACTGAGCTGAGTCAATTGTTTGTCTCAAGTCTGCTGTGTCCACAGGCCCAGTACACAGCACAATACATTTCTAGTACTGTGCTCTTCACATCATAATACAGTGCGGTCTGGCCCATTGACAAGCCTTGACCCTGTTGTAAGAGTCTTCTCCAAAGTTCTGCCCTATGTCAATGCAAAATATGTGAGCCATGCATGTCTCATGATCCACTTGTGTGTGTTTGTGGAGGCTCTAGGATATTACGACACTTCCATTCAATTGTTGCATTGTTACTGCTCTCGACGGCACCTCACTCATGCTTGCTTCGTCTGTCAGCATATGTGTGTAGGTGTGACACACTGCCATCCCAGTGTCACACTCCGGGTCCGACCCACAAAGGTTAGACAGGCGTCATGACACTGTCTGACTAGCGGCGACAATAGAGCCTTTGTGGGCACTAAGCCGTGGATGCGTCCCTGCAGAATGTTGGCATGCGCTTGTCAGCCGCACAGACACGAGTTGAACCGTCATACATACTCAAATATGTTACTACTGAAGGCGCCCTTTCTCCGAAGAAACTGCCACACTTAATGTCAAAGGCTTTGTTGAACTTTGAAAACTGTTATGAATGTGTATGAGCTTCAATAGCTCACTCTCTGACATCACGACCCGCTCCCACATCCTCTTTGACATGAGCATGTGCTGGTGAGTTGCTGAATGACTGATCTCTTTGTTTTTGTCTTCCAGATTGAGAATGTGGAGGCTTGTTTGAATTTTCTAGGGGCCAGAGGAGTCAGTGTCCAAGGGCTCTGTGCTGAAGGTAAGACTCTGTCTACTCATAACGATTGATTATACCTCAGAAGCACACATGGTATATATATAAATATGTTTAAAGGTGATTTGAGTAATGTCAAAATGCTTTCTCCAGACACAAATATAGCATTGGTCTATTAACGATAACATTTCACATTCATGTTCCCCTTGTTAAGGGTTTATAAATGGTTAATTAATGACTAATCATTAATTTACAAATGCATTATAAATCATTGATATGCAGTTAAAACAGCATACATAAAATGGATGACTTGTCAGATAGTGAGCATTTTTCCTTAATTGTAATAAATGCATAATAACACTTAATAACACACTCACTATTAGTAACCTATGGAAATGTAAATTAACATAAAAGAGACAAATGTGAAGCATTTATTAAAGGAATAGAAAGGAAAAATGTACTTTTAAAAACGGTTCACGCTAGAATCTGGAAGCGGCTCTTATTTACAACAGAAGAACAAAAGTCACGTGAGAGTGCATCAGAGCCCTGAAGTAAGCACTGATTTAAAGTTAATAACATTTCAGTCATCGACTTGTTTCTTACATAAACCTATCGATTTACTTCAGAAGACATTCATTGATCGACTGGAGTCGTCTGGATTACTTTTATGCTGCCTATATGTGACTTTTGGTCTGTCAAAATACTGGCACCCGTTTACTTGCATTATAAGGACCTGATAGAGCTCTATCTTCTTCTAAAAATCTTCATTTGTGTTCTGCTGAAGAAAGACAGTCATACACATCTGGGATGGCATCAGAGTAAGTGAATAATGAGAGAATTTTCATTTTTGGTTGAACTATTCCTTTAAGTAGTTGCCAACATTAGAAACCTGTAAATTAACATTCAGAATGGCTTAATGGTCATCAGGCTTTATTATTGTTATATATCCTGTAAATGAGCATGAAGACCTGAAAAGTGTTTTGCAGAAGACTTTAGGTAACTAGTCGGGACACCACTCGGAGTAACACCATTCTTTTGACATCAACATGACAACACAAGTGAATTGATATAAAGCATACTCTAGTAAAATGACACAATCCCTCTTTTCAATCCCACTAAAATATTATTATTATTATTTTGCTGCATTGTGACATAAATCATGAATCAAAGCATTTTATGTTTTAGATTAATACAAATATGAGTAAGTGTATTAATTAGGCATTTATAACATGTGACGTAAAACACTTTTTAGCAAGTATTGCATGAGTCACTTTTTTTTTCATGGTTAAAACCACATATTAATGCTTTATAATGCATTTGTAAATTACTTATTAATGAATGAACCCCTTTAATAAACCCTTAAAGGAATATTCCGGGTTCAATACAAGTTATAATAATTCAAAAGTATAGCCTCAGGATGTAAACAATATGAAAATCACTTGCAAACCTTTTCTCTGTAAACTTATAACCTATTTTACTTAAATCGTTAAATCCTGAAACCCTAAAATGACTGTAAAAATGTACATTTAAACAACTTTACAGCTCAAATAATAAATGATTTTTAACAGAAGAAAATAATGTAAATTCTTCTTTAAAATTATAAGCTTCACATTTCTGCCTTGTAAACCCTCAAAAAATAGGCCCCATTGACTTCCATTGTAAGTGCCTCACTGAAACAGATTTTTGCTTTTTTAATGAAAAGGAGGGACCAAATACATTTTTGTGGTCATCAACATTAAGCCACAAATGCTGTCGAATGAGCTTAACTTGTATTGAACCCGTGATATTCCTTTAACAAAAGGAACATTAATGTAAAGTGTTAACTTTATCATCTTTCCCTGGCAGACTACAAAACACTTTATTAAAGAGGTTAAAAAGGTTCCTGGTCCACGCTTAGTGACCAGGATATCATAGAGAATTGGCGGTGGGCTCTTTTGACTTGGGCCAGTAACTAATCACACCTCAGCAACCACCTTGCTAAGCCCTAGTAACCACCTAGAACATCCTAGCATCATGGCAGCAAGTTTTGCATGGGCAAGCACCACTCACATTTTCTTCAGATAATGTAAAAATCTAGTTAAGTTTTACTATTCTAATGGATAGCAGAACTTATACACTTCATTGTTAAATATCGTAGATTGTTATAAATGCACTATATAGGTGGTTATAGGTTTTGAGCCCACAAGCTAGTTGATATTTTAATCGAATTATATTTTTGGCTGTCTTTATGCTTCTCAGAACTGCTGCATTGACAACCCACAGAGATACTTGAATTTCTTTTTACCACAAATAGAACCTCAAGTCCATTATTTGACTATGTTAAATGATACTCAGAACTAAAAGCAGCACTAATAGTCAGCAACTTGGATATTGTATTCACTGTCCTGCTAAATTGAGCACCATGAGTCCACAGAGACGCTATTTCAAACAGCCCATAAATATCTAAAGTTTTGGGTTTCTCCCCAGCTTTTTTCTCTAGACTTTCATTAAACACTCTTTGCCTTCTTTAGGGTGTGTGTGTGTGTGTGTGTGTGTGTGTGTTGGGTAGCTTTCCTAAAGCTGTGAGTAGTATTCTTAATTAAATTAGTTGTGGGTTCAGAATTGGTGTTTTGAAGGCTTGTGTTTAGTATGGCGATTTGAGACATGGCGATTTGAGACCTTTATATATATATAAAAGTCTATTTCCATTTGATGTGCTTGAGTGGGTTGAATTTTTAAAAGAAAAAGAAATTAATGCAATAATCTAAAACTTTACGAAGTTATTGGGCTTTTTAACCCACTGACATTGTCAAATAGGGAAAATCAGATTATGATTTATTTAGATTTTTTTACATGTCAATTCATTGATTTACTCTCTGCCATTCAAAAGAACCCATAGCAAAGGAAATCACAAATTAGATCTCAGCATCTCAGTTGTTTCTCCAAGATAGTAATGAGATTAAATGGAGAGCAAATGGAGACCTTTGCTGAATTGATCTCAACAATGACTCAAACAGTACTCAGATTTGAAAAAAAATAAATAATAATAAAAAAAAAGAACGAATGTAAGCATTTATCATCACATTTTTCCAAAGCACAGTTACCAGAGCGATGTTAATTGCTCCATGTTAATTGCCACATTCATTGCTCTATACTCTTAATGCATATTCACAATTGACTCATCTGTGTCTATTTTTACTTCCTAGGTGATTTTAGGAGATAAATAGTTGATGTGGATACTGAAATTAAACATACTGTAATAATGAATCTCCAAAGCTTTGAAAGAGTAACCTCTGAGCAATAAGAAAGCTGCCTTTACCAGACATCCTTGATAAAACATCATTTCAATATCCAAAACAGTGAAGTTCCTCTGTTGTGCACTGGTAGTATTATTTAATGGTAGTCCACCTCTCGACCCCTGCAGAGTGTTATTCTCACCCTCTTTCTCCAGATCAGTCCAATAATGATAGGTGCAAACTCTCAATATCCCATTTCCTGCTGCGGTGGTCATGACTCTGTGTTCTGGGTGTGTAAGGTATCAGTGCACACAGCAGGATGCCAGTTTTAAGAGCTTCTAAGTGCAGGGCACATTGTAACTTCTGTGCATAGGTACCTTTGATCTCTTTAGCTTTGAGGATCTGGTGAAAGGTGCAGTTCGTTACAGAGCAGGTCAGTTCTTAAAGATTTATTGCAGGGTCATAGGGGCACCTTCACCAGTGAGCCAACCGTGAAACCCACCATGACAAGAAACACACGGACATGCATGCAGACTCTCACGTACCTGACGTCCAAGCTAATTCACCGTAACTGAAGAGGAATTTCCACTGAGCTGTTCACTAATTGTACTTAAAGTTCATCCCAAGTCAAACAAAATAGATCAAACCTGACCTTTAAAGAAGTTCTGAGATTTTAGAATTGAGATGCTGCTTTAGGTACCAACTGCCTTTGAACAAAGCCTTTCCCCTGAAAAGCATCAGTTCACCAATAAATAAATAAATGTATAAATTACACTTTACTTTTATTCCATACAATAAAATTAAATGGGATCTGGGGCTGTTTAGTTGCTATGCTGATGTTTGATGTACACACTGACATTGGTGGAAGTCTGTCAGTAGTTGAATTCTAATGCATTAATCTCAGTTCCCTTGCTAAAATACAAATATGCTCCATATGCTGTATTTACAAATTATTCTGCCAGCATACAGTAAATAGCTTGAAATGTTCCTTCGTTGTTGCTTCTTGTTTTTTCCGCATTGACCAAAAGTGCAACTCCACCAAATATTTCTGTATGGATTGCCAAGTTTCTGTCGCCTGACCCAGAAAATGTGCTATAGTGAAAGATACCATCTGAGCATTTTATTATGTAGCAGACAAATTACAGCTGCACACGGTCCCAAATTGAACCCAGGGGAGATTAATAACCCTAAACATTGCTGACGGGATTAACAAACACACAGGCTGTCAGAGAGAAACCGGAATCTTCTTTTTAACGCTGTGTCAGCGCTCCGTACTGCCATTCTTCAGTCGCTTTCAGTACAAGCCATTAGCAATGTGTGATTATGAATGAAGGCCATTTCAAAAATGGGCAAGAGAGAAGAACGGTTGCTGCCAGGCAGAGTGCAGACAATCAATGCCTCTGCCTTCATCTTCAATACTTTATCTCTGTGATCTGAGCCACTTTGGGCTCTGGGTCTTATTCAACTTTGCAACTTCAATTTCAGAAAAGTTTTGAAGCATACCTTTGTAGGAAATCTCATACGGCTAATTTGCATTGGCTTTGAATAAGGATATTAACATTTGGGCTCCTAAATTTGTCTGTAACGTCAAAGCTTTGCTTATTCAATCAGCGCATGCTCTAAAAACTGGCCCAATTAAAAATAATACAATTGTCATGCTGGCTATTTTCAAGAGGTAATGTGTAATTTATAAGCCTCATTCTGACACACTAGTCGAAATTCAGTCAAATGGCCGTGCTAAACTGGGATTCTCCAGATGGTGTATTGTCGGGTGACCCCACTACTAGCACATTTTGCGACACTTACACAGTCGTAGAACAGAACTAACATCTGATTATTACAAACACAACTCGCACTTACCTATAATAAGACACAAAACTAACATCAGTCTTTGGATATGTACTTTGGGCTTAATCCTATACTAAATCATGCGGTTTTTCAGTACATAAATGTTCCTGCATTGCTTTCTAAATGTGTTGTGTTTGATCTACAGAGGTCTGTAATGGGAATCTGAAGAGCATACTGGGTCTGTTCTTCATCCTGTCCCGCTACAAGCAGCAGAAGCAGCACCAGCAGCAGTATCTGCAGTCATTAGTGGAGCTTCAGCAGCACGTCACGCATCAGACCACTGGGGCGGCGCCAGCGAGCCAGCACAAAACACAAGACATGCAGTCCAGGTAGGAATGACAATAAAGTTAATTTAGGAAACTCTACATGGCGTGGGCTTTCCCTATTGTCAATATATATAAAACTGGTACTCTCTGCATGCACCAGCAACCGAATACAGTAGCAATGTTACGTGTAGCATACTCCCTCCACCTCCCCAGCACCACATGCTTTACGGGGGCTATATCCTGATGTTTGTAGAGTGGCAGCAGCATGTCTCTTCTGTCTCAGCAGCATCATGTTTCCATACCAACAGCAGAAGCATATTGACTCATGTCAAGCAGCAGCAGTAGTATGTATTAAACAAATCTAGTCATCCAGACCAAACCTACTCCACTGTCATTAACATCAATACAAATATTGAATCTATTTCTGAGAGTTGTTCTAACTGAACTCTTCTAATGATACAGTCTTGTCCTATAGAGAGGTTGCATCATGGTGGAAAGTTAACGAAAATGAGGCTTTGAGGGATAGAAGTTTAATTTATGCAATGTTTTCTCTGCAGTCACATCAAACTTTCACAACCCATGTTTTTTGGAGTTATTTTGGAAAGACATGTTTTCAATGTTTTATCTACTGAACAGTAAACTCCCAAGTACACAACTGTGTGACACATTGAATGGACTGTAATTCTGTCATCTATTGTCTTTGTTTTCATTCATGACAAACTAAATATGCTGTCTACCAGGGGTGGAGCTTGCCTTTTTGATATACTTATGCAATCAAGGAAAGAGAGTGTCCCAAAATGTTGTCTATGAGTGTGTGTACTGACAAAAAAAAGAAGGTCCTCAATGTGATGTAAATAGACAAGTAATCTTAGAAACAGCTACAAAGAGGAGATGCCGAACATGAGTAGTGTTACAAAGCCTAGCAATCATAACCTGACCCAGAATGTATGTGTGTGTGTGTGTGTGCATGTGTGTGTGTGTAGGACAGCCAGAAAACACGAGTGTGCATTTTTGTAATGCTGAGTTCTCTGTCACTGTCAGCATTGGCTGTTGGAAGGATGACAGAGACAGAGTGTGTTTGCTGAGTGCAAAGAGAAGAGAAAGAGAGAAAGACAACAGCTGCCACAAATTTTTGTCTAGAGCCCGTGGGAGCTCTCTCAACTCACATTCAGTACTAACAGGTGTTCAGAGGGCCTTGGACTGCCTGCTTGAAACACACATGCACATACACAGTTTAGCATTCCACACACGCCACATGACATCAGCAAGCAGCATTGGGCCAGGAGAGCTGTAGATTGACTGCAGTCCAGGAGGATGTTGTAAACTCAGTCTCCTCAACGATCAAGGCTCTCTGTCCAGCTTCACACAGTCCAGTCAAAAGGAAGCTATTGTATGGCATTTAGGAAGTGTTTCTTCAAAGCGTTTTTGGGGTTTGTGTTACAGGTGTTAAGTGGGTGGTTGAATAGCTTTAAGTGTGTGTGTGTGTGTTGTGTGTGTGTGTGTGTGTGTGTGTGTGTATCACACACAGGTCTTGGTGTTTCATCAATGATGGTCTCTTGCCAACAGAAATGCTTAAAAGACTTTGGGTTTCTCAAAGCATTTCAGCTTGCTGGCTGTATTCTCAGCGAATAAACAAACTATTTTTACGCATCTTATTTTATTTTGATTTTATTTTTCCTTGAAGGCACCTATTTTTGCTTATTTACAGCCTGCTTTCTTCTAAACTAATTGAAAGTTCCTGACAAATCAGTAAATGGCCATGAATCTTTAATTTGTACACAATGGCCCTCATTCATGAAATACGAGCAGAATCTTTTTTTGTGTAAATCGTATTGTTAAATTTTTTTGTTTTGAGTAGAGAAAAAGTACCTGTCCTAAAAACTACTCATGAGTAGTGAGTATTGAGTACTGAGTTGCAAAAGCTATGCCCCTTTATAATAAAAACTTGATGCTGCAATTTTAAAATTTAGCACACATACCATAATTTACATTCCCTTTTTTGGCTGTTTGCCGGAAATTATAAAAAATATAGGTATTTTATAGGTGTTTGTGATTGACAGCTTTTAAAATACATCACTTAACTATGATACTGTAAACACTACATAAATCTGAGTTAAAAAAAAATAAATAAAAGGGCGACATGATTACAGAAATGAAAAGATGATAAAGTTATTTTCAAATATCATAATGTATGAAACAATTACATTAAAATCAGTTGATGTTTAGGGTCTAAATTTCCCTTAATGCCGACTGAGGAAGTTGTTGTTGCGCATTAAATATGTTCAAAACAATGCAAGTAATGCAAAAAAATACCCACTAAAAAAGCAGGGGCACTTGGCATGTCATGTTCCGCACAATAGAGGCAGTAGAGCAGTTGTTTGGTACAGGGGCCACATCGGGCCTTAATGGAATGTTTGTTTGTTTTTTTCTGTGGTAATCAATATTACCTATGCCCAATATTACCTCACCATGACTGGGCAGGCCAAGTTTCTGATATGCAACACAGGTGTGTAAATATGGGTGGTCATATCTGACGGCAGAATGATCCGTTTTCTTGCAGCTTAGTTTCATTAAATTATCTTTTTGGACTGAAGAGGATGTTTTGACCACTGAAAGTTGTTGAAACTTAATCAAATGTTGTCTCAAATTATCAAAGAAAATGTTATATTTTGTCATATGAAACGAAAACTTTAAAATAAACACAATAGCCAATAACCATAACACCATGACACACTTGCAGTCTGCTAGCCATCAGTCGTCTTTTAACCCTCTGGGGTCTGAGGGTGTTTTGGGCCCTGGAGAAGTTTTTAACATGCCTTGACATTTGTGATTTTTTTCAGTTGCTTAAAAACATATTAATGGCTAAAGTCTGATAACACTGTATTCAGCACAAACTGGGCTACAATAATATGTGAGCAACATGTATGTACAGGTTTGTATTTTTGAGAAAATAATGTTTATGCATGGTTTTTGAAAAAAGAAAGACCTAGAGTTTTACTACAAAATGATGTGAAAAACATCCTGATCACTCATTCATACAAAACAATATAGTAATTGAACATTTGTAAGACACTTTTAGTGTTAGAAAGGTCATATGCGAGGAGGCATGAACTATCATGAATATGGATTGTAATTCACACCTGAGGAGACAAAAGACCCTCCCCTGAGCCTATCAATGAGGAATGTGACAGAAAGAGAATGAATGTGAGGAGACTTAATGATCAAAATCAAGTTTTAAGTTAAAAGAAGTAATCTGACTACATTTTCTTTACATAAAGACTTTACTTAATTTTAGACCTACACTACCATGTACAAGTTTTAGAAGAAGTCTCTTCTGCTCACCAATAATGCATTTATTTGATACAAAATACAGTAAAAACATTGTGTGAACTGATTTTACAATTTAAAAGAACAGTTTTCTATTTGAATATATTATAAAATGCAATTTGTGATCAAAGCTGAATTTTCAGCATCACTATTGCAGTCTTCAGTGTCACATGATCCTTCAGAAATCATTAGGCCTATAATATGCTGATTTTCTAATATGGGCATATTTAAAGTGCATTTTACTCTTTTATACCTGAAAAGATATTTGCAAGCACAAGCATTGATGATAATGAGGCAGCATAAACACTATATTAAATATATTCTAAACATTCATATAATTTTATATCATATTACATATCATATTTATATCATACAGCATACAATTTAAATACCTTCTTTAACTGAAACAGCATTTAAATGTAACTAAAACTTGCTTATTAGGAGTCATATTTCAAATGTCAATACTCTGAATCCTGGCTGGCAAGTCTGGAAACAGTCCCACTAGTAAAATATGAATATGTTTATATAAAATAGCATGTCAACAAATGAAAACAAAATGACTTATTCGTCCGAAATTGTATCCTCGGCTGGATCAAGTCTCTCTTCAAAATACAAACGTTCATCAGAGTCCCGCTCGTCTTCTGAGGAAAATGTTAACTCTTCCTTACAAACCTGTTTATCATTACAAACGCGCAGTAAAGTGAATGAATTGTGTTTACATCAAACCTCACAATCGGGGGCGTTTACCATTTGCCTTGATCGCTTCAGCACATAACGTAAGAATAGCGCACTCTGCTAGTGGGTGTGATCAAATTAGCTGTAATTAGATGAACCAGTAAAAAGTATAGATCACTTTGTTTCATACAGATTACATTGCAGGAGAATATTTGTTTTAAATTTGAATTGTTTTATTTAAAAGTAGAAATTTTAAGCTTTCATTAGACATATGTTTCATGTTTGTGTGATAAGTATTCGCGGAGTTTCAGTTCATTTTTGTGACGTGTTTCAGAAATATGCTCGTGAACGCGGAGACTGCTGAAAGCTCACCCTTTTTATTTTCTTTATTTTACAAAAGCACAAGGTTTTGTTGTTATTGTGGCAGTGGTGGCTCAGTGGTTGAGACTCAGGGTTACTGACCAGAAGGTCAGGGGTTCAAGCCCCAGCACCACCAAGATGCCACTGCTGGACTTGAGCAAGGCCCTTAATCCAAGATGGCGGCGCGGTAGCACGCAGCGGCCACTCCGGATCCACAATGGTGCTATTTTTGTTAAAAAAGCCCGACTTTTGCAACACATGGACATCGGAGCAACCAGTGTTCGTGTCTACCATCGCCAGACACTACTCAAATATAAGACTCATGCAAAAACCAAGCTGCATGATGACCTGCAGGAGGCGCTACGCGTACTCGGCTTGCTGCGGAGACCAGGCCTCCAGCCCTCGGCGTCGCCTGATGCCGGTGGCCGGGAGAGGACGTCGTAAGCGGTGTGCGAGAGCGAAGCGGAAAGAGGGCGGGGGTCCATGCTAGGCTAAAAACAAACCCTAGCCGGCCGGCTCTCCCGTCTATCCTGCTCTCAAATGTTTGCTCCCTGGACAATAAACTGGACTATATCCGACTCCAGCAGGCTACGCAGCATGAGTTTAGAGACTGCTGCGTCTTTGTTTTCACGGAGACGTGGCTCAGCGAGAGAGTTCCGGATGCCGCTATTCAGCTAGACGGGCTCGCCTCGTTTCGTGCAGACAGAAATACAGCTCTCTGCGGTAAGACTCGCGGTGGTGGCTTGTGTGTTTACATCAACACGGAATGGTGCAAGAACTCTATGCTAGTCTCTAGTTACTGTTCATCGCTGTTGGAGCTTGTGACTGTTAGATGCAGACCTTTTTATCTACCACGGAATTCACCACAGTTTGCATAACCGAGTTTACATTCCCCAGCGCTAACGCTAAGGAAGCGCTCTGTGAACTGTATGGGGCTATGAGCGAACTGCAGAACGCTCACCCCGACGGACTGTTTATTGTCGCCGGAGATTTCAACCATGCAAATCTCAAGACAGTGCTCCCTAAATTCCATCAGTATGTGGACTTTGCAACGAGAGGGGCTAACGCGCTTGATCTTGTTTACACAAACATCCCAGGCGCTGCCGGCGGAGCCCCGCCCCCACCTCGGCTACTCAGACCACATCTCTGTTATGTTAATTCCAGCATACAGACCGCTCATCAGACGCACAAAACCGCTTCAGAAGCAGGTGAAAACCTGGCCAGCAGGAGCCATCTCTGCTCTTCAGGACTGTTTTGAGTGTACTGACTGGCACATGTTCAGGGAGGCTGCAACATATGGCGATTCTACCAACTTGGAGGAATACACAGCATCAGTGACCAGCTACATCAGCAAGTGCATTGATGATGTCACTTTCTCAAGACCATCACCACACGCTCCAACCAGAAGCCGTGGATGACTGCGGAGGTGCGCATGCTGCTGAGGTCCCGAGACTCCGCCTTCAGAGCAGGTGATAAGGCAGCCCTAAGAACAGCTAGGGCCAAACTGTCACGGGCAATCAGAGAGGCAAAGCGCCGCACGCCCAGAGAATCCACAGTCACTTCCAGGACAGCGGTGACACACGGCGCATGTGGCAGGGCATCCAGGCCATCACCAACTACAGGACAACATCAGTTGCCTGTGACAAAGATGCCTCCCTTCCAGATGCGCTGAACGACTTCTACGCTCGGTTTGAAGTGCAGAACGACGTGATGGCGAGGAAGTCCACCCCTCCTCCCAACGACCAGGTGCTCTGTCTTACCACGGCAGATGTGAGGAAAACTCTACGTAGAGTCAACCCACGGAAGGCTGCTGGACCAGACAACATTCCTGGCAGAGTGCTCAGAGGATGTGCAGACCAGCTAGCAGATGTTCTTACCGACATCTTCAACATCTCTCTGAGCAGCGCCGTTGTTCCAACGTGCTTCAAGGCCACCACCATCATCCCCATGCCAAAGAAGTCTTCAGTGTCCTGCCTCAACGACTACCGTCCCGTCGCACTTACACCCATCATCATGAAGTGCTTCGAGAGGCTCGTCATGAGGCAGATTAAGACTCAGCTGCCCCCTCACTAGACCCACTGCAGTTTGCGTGATCGTTCAAACCGTTCAACGGACGATGCCATCACCACAACCCTCCATCTGGCCCTCACCCACCTAGACAATAAGGACTCATACGTTCGAATGCTGTTCATAGATTTCAGCTCAGCATTCAACACAATCATTCCCCAGCACCTGATTGGAAAGCTGAACCTGCTGGGCCTGGACACCTCCCTCTGCAACTGGATCCTGGACTTCCTGACTGGGAGACCTCAGTCAGTCCGGATCGGGAACAGCATCTCCACCACCACCACACTGAGCACTGGGGCCCCCAGGGCTGTGTGCTCAGTCCACTGCTGTTCACTCTGCTGACTCACGACTGTGCAGCAATGCACAGCTCGAATCACATCATCAAGTTCGCCGATGACACGACCGTGGTGGGTCTCATCAGCAAGAACAACGAGTCAGCATACAGAGAGGAGGTGCAGCGGCTGACGGACTGGTGTAGAGCCAACAACCTGTCCCTGAATGTCGACAAAACAAAAGAGATGGTTGTTGACTTTAGGAGAGCACAAGGTGAACACACTCCGCTGAACATCGACGGCTCCTCTGTGGAGATCGTCAAGAGCACCAAATTCCTTGGTGTTCACCTGGCGGAGAACCTCACCTGGTCCCTCAACACCAGCTCTATCACCAAGAAAGCCCAGCAGCGTCTCTACTTTCTTCGAAGGCTGAGGAAAGCACATCTCCCAACCCCCATCCTCACTACATTCTATAGAGGGACTATTGAGAGCATCAGCTGCATCACTGCCTGGTTTGGGACTTGCACCGTTTCGGACCGCAAAGCCCTGCAGAGGATAGTGAGGACAGCTGAGAAGATCATTGGGGTCTCTCTTCCCTCCATCAAAGACATTTACAAAAAACACTGTATCCATAAAGCAACCAGCATTGTGGACGACCCCACACACCCCTCACACAAACTCTTTACCCTCCTCCCGTCTGGCAAGAGGTACCGAAGCATTCGGGCCCTCACGGCCAGACTGTGTAACAGCTTCTTCCCCAAGCCATCAGACTTCTCAATACTCAGAGACTGGTTTGACACACACGTGTCCTGAGTTGCACTTTAATAACTGTCACTTTATAACTGTCTGCTACCTCAATAACTGCTATGTGCATAGAACATTATCTCATAGTATGTTATGTTTACATTTTTAGAAACTGTCATCTTTTTGCACTACTGAGTACTGGTCGGCGCTGCACTGTCTATTGTCCTGTTCATTGTCAGTAATTTGTTGTACTGTCCTGTACTTTTTGCACATGTTTGCACGTGCACTTTATATAGGTATATATAGGTAGTTTATATAGGTATTTTATTTCGTTGTGTAGTCTCATGTGGTCCTATGTTGGTCCTTTGTTGTTTTTATGTAGCACCATGGTCCTGGAGGAACGTTGTCTCGTTTTGCTGTGTACTGTACTAACTGTATATGGTTGAAACGACAATAAAAACCACTTGACTTGACTTGACTTGACTTAACTCCAGGTTGCTCCGGGGGGATTGTCCCTGTAATAACTGCACTGTAAGTCGCTTTGGATAAAAGCGTCTGCCAAATGCATAAATTTAAATGTATTGTGAGTGTACACAAATAAAAGTAAACCCTTTATAGTCTCTAATGATGTCTTACACTTATCTGTATGCCCCAAAATGATGGATATTTTCCGCTGTAATGACGAAAAAATCCAGCAGGACGCGCCAGCGCGTCCATCGACCCCAGAGGGTTAAAGAACTAAATACTAAAATACAACACTGTCTGAGATCCTTGGGAATGAATAGTGTGCTTTTTATAACAGACACAAACACACATGCTGGTTTTACCCATAGGCACTGCTTCCATTTACAGTTTTAGAGATCAAGGCTTTATATAGCCAACACCTGTTGGAGTGTCGGTCAGGCCTTAGAAAGAGAGAGAAAAATTGAAGGGGGGGGGGACTTGACACTGTGGTGCCTTTCGGTCTGGCAAAGATATGGGGGTGAAGTGTCATCCCTCCCTTTCAACGCACCATGTTCCGAGGTGAACGTCAATTGTCCTATGGGAGAAAGTCTGACGGCAATAGGTAAAGTAGCATAGTGTGTGCCTGTTAGTATGTGTGTACACATAAACAATCTGGGTTATATAGTAACTTTGATCGGGAGTTTGTTGTTTGACGTGTCATGGTAGTTTATTATGATAGTTTATGGCAAAAGTTTTCAGTTCATGATGTTCTGTGTTTTTAGGCTATTGTTTCCCTTCAGATTTTATCAGAATTCTGGGTCCACAGTGTGAAATATTAATATTTAGGTGCTTAGTTCCTTTTTTGTCTGTTTTCTTTTTTGGTTTGATAATTAGATATTTCTGTCTCGGGATGTTATTTTAAACTTATTATACGGTTTATCGACGTTCTCTCTGTTTTAAAACATTTTTTAGAGGGTGGCGATATTTTGTGCCCTGTGTCTTGCTGTTGGAATTTTTTTTTATTTTTTTTTTTGTTAAATTAAAACCTGGGAACTATTTCAAAATAAGAGATTTTACTGTGAAGCTATGATTGTCAAATAAAATGATTCAAGGATGAACAGATTTTAAACTTTGGATATCCTCAAATGTATATGCATTGTAATGCAATGGGATTACTTTTAGAATAGACGTTAGAAAGCTTGTTATAATGTAACAGTTACAGCTACTTTAGTTTGATGTTGTGATGTTGCATTTGCCAGTCAAGTCAGAAGCTACTTTTGGTATATACTTTAGGCTTTGTGAAATGGGTCTGATCTGATTTGTTTGCTTCAGGCTTGTATTTTTGTGAGATTGTTGGAAATCCATCCATCCATCCATCGTCAACTGCTTAGCCTGTGTACAGGGTCGCGGGGGGCTGGAGCCTATCCCAGCTAACATTGGGCGAAAGGCGGGGGACACCCTGGACAGGTCGCCAGTCCATCGCAGTTGTTGAAAATCATGAACAAAAAAATATTGGTTTCAAAAGTTTGTAATAGTGATTGTGGCAAAGCTGTTCTTCATAAGATTTCACACTATGAAATTAATGTACCCAAAAAGGCTTCACCAGCACTGGCCTATGGCAACAGATTTATTATTGAGGTTGTCAAACTCAACAAGTTCTTTATGCTACTGGGCTAGAAGCTTCAAAAGCAATAGAAAGCAAAATACAAAAAAGTTCCAAGAGTGTTTTAGGGTCTTTTTTCATCCCTTTGTCCCCAATTTGAAATCCCCAATTCCCACTACTTAGTAGATCCTTGTGGCGGCACGGTTATTCACCTCAAACCGGGTGGCTGAGGACAAATCTCAGTTGCCTCCACTTCTGAGACATCAATCCGTGCATCTTATCAATTGGCTCCCTGTGCATGACACAGAGGAGACTCAAGCCGCTCTCCGTGATCCACGCACAACTTACCACACACCCCATTGAGAGTGAGAACCACTAATCGAGACCGCAAGGAGGTTACCTCATGTGACTCTACCCTCCCTAGCAACAGGGCCAATTTGGTTGCTTTGGAGACATGGCTGGAGTCACGCAGCATGCCCCGGATTCGACTCGCGACTCTTGGAGTGGTAGTCAGTGTCAATAATCACTGAGCTACCCAGGCCCCGTTTTAGGGTCTTTTCATCCATCCTTCCCAGCTGAGTTCCTCTTTAAGCTGTAGGAGAAACGATGGGCCTCATTAATCATGTGGACATGATTACACTCTCATGAGAGACTGAAAAAGAGAGTGGAAGACAGTCTTTATCTCTCACTGGAGATGTCTTTGGTTACAAAGCTTGTTATCCAAATGTCTCACTCTCATTCTCTCTGTCTGGTGAAAGCTTTGTTGCTCCTCAGGATTTCTCTTGAGGGAACTGTCATTTTAAGTCAGCTCCTTGGCACACACTTGCCGTAGAACCTTAATGAATTACAACGTTAATGGTGGACAAATCTCCTTTTCTATGCTGAACATATAGTACACAGTCACAACTATAGGGAAGGTTCACAAGAAATGTGATAGTAATTGAGTCTGTCGATTACTTTTCCTTTTTGTTGTATCAGTAGTTGCCATCTTGGTCATCATGTCTCAGGATGAAGTTGATCATTGACAATTGCAGCTTATTAGAACATACAGTATTTGATGTTTAATATAATAGCTGCAGTATGTGGAGCATGGCCAGTACTAGGATGCAATCTTTGATTGGGCACTTGTATGTTTAGGTGGGACAATGGTGAAAGTTTCAGTCCAGGGGAAGGAGTGCCTCTTGATCATTTCGCAAAACTAGCACCCCCCTTAAACCCAACCAAGATGTGAAGAAGGTCATTTTTGTTCATTAGCTGGTCCATGCAGGTCTAGCTGGTTGACTTCTGGACCATATTTTGACCTAGAAGACCATCTTGGTCAAGTCGGTTTGGGATGACAGACCACCCTGAACCTGCAAAAAAACCAGCTACCATGATCCTGTTAAGTTGGTGTGAGCTTTTTTTTTCTCTCTCTCAACCAGTCTCTTCAGATGGTAATACCACCCAGGTGTGGTGTAAAAGGAAGGCTTCTTAAGTAGTGTACCGTTGTGAAGGCCAACCATACGTTCCTTCATTCCCGAGATTTCTCTTGCTCTTTCATCCTTTGACTTTCATCAAGCTCCATCCATCCATAGACTCCTCCATTCACTTTTTCCATCATGCAAGCCTCGCTCACAAACTCTCAAAATGCAAAAGCTTGTCAAGGCACATTTACTGCCTAGACATGGCATACCCAAACACACACAAACACAAAGGCAGTGTCAGTGGCCGGAGAGAGAGGGATTTGAGCAGGCCAATCCCGGCCAACTCTTCTCTATGTGTTGTACTTTGCCTAGGATGTTTGTATTCTTTTTTTAAATGTCTGTGTGTTTTAAGTACAAGTGTATGAACGGTTTGTATGAAGTGCATGTATGAATGGTAATCATACCGTTATTGGCCTCTGAATTGTGCGCCGAAAGACAGCAGTGACGTGCAACATGTATTTCCTGCACATCCTCAGCTGATGTCCTTCCTTCAAATATTTGATTGCTCGTGTCATTTACACTTGGACAGGCAGATAAAGACAGTAGTTTGACTATGCAAAAACCTGCTGAAGCTTGATTATAGCAGTGCATGTAAACATAGTAACTGTGTCTCTGTTGAACTATAAAAATGGCGCTGTTTGTCTGTTGCCCATCCAGCCTGTGCAGAATTGTATATCAGTGACTAGAACAGTAGGGCGATTGGATAATTTCCACATACTTGTGGTCTGATGTGACACATCATGTGAATCTGAGTTGGTGCACACAGAGGCTACGCTGTTTGTGTTTGCATGCGTTGGTTCTTCACTAATGGCCTCATTCCTCTCTCTCCCTCCCTGTTTTTCTCTCTCATTCTCTCCTTCTACCTCTTTACAGTCTCACCGCACGATACACAAGTCCACCAGGTCACAGTGGAATAGCAGCCCCTCAGAAGAAAAACACAAGGTAGAGACTTTCACTGTGTTTGCTTACTCGTGCACTGCTCTTACACCTGAAACTCTCCCCAGACTGGAGACTGTGGATGCTGATATACTGAAGTTCAATGCTGTAGAAACGGATCTGGGCAGTGGGAGTGGTGCATGATATAAATGTTTGCTGATTGTGTCCGTTCTATAGGTGTAGGCCAGCATTTTTTCAACCTTTTTGAAGTGATTTGTCTTTCTAGGGCTGTTGTTAGTTTTTTGAGGTGAGGATCTTGGTTGATTTAGGGATTTGTGTTCAATAGATATTAAGGTGTTGGATGAACCCTAGATCTTCAGGGCAGTGCAGACCGAACCAGTACTTGTGATAAAAACTCTGACACAGTGCAACAAATATAACAGAACGTAGGTGTCTCGAGATGTTTTTAAAAGTTGCAGTTATATTTAACTTGTTTCACACAATGTTTACAAAATGCGGAGCTCCTGATCGAGATGCTAAACATGGCTAACATGGCTAAACGTAGCTCATGTTTACATAGGAAAACAATTTGAAAAAGTGCAGATGGACAGAAAGACATGTTTGGTGTGAACAGCCCCTTCAGTAATAACTGCTATGTATTATTCAGTAGGAATTAGTATCATCAGGAATTTATTGATTCATATTCCAATTCCTCTTTACAATTCCGGTTCTGATCCATTCCAAAGTTCCATTACTGATTCTTTTAGTACTTTTGAGGAAGAAATATTTGGAAATAAGAATTCATTTTAGGAGATTCTTGTAAATGGTGTTTTTTAAATTTAGGCATTTGATTTATTCCCCATTTTTAGAAAACACCACCATTGATTGACTAAAAGGAACTGGTTGAGAAGACTCAGTAGTTCAGGAAAAAGAACAAGGTTGATTAAAGTCATTTATTCAGGAGGAAGCTCTGTATGTTTACAGACTGAGATTCAAAGGAACCAACTCATCAGAGTAATTTGTTCAGGAATCTGGCTGCACCTGTCATATTGTATATTTTGTGCTGCTGGTTTAAAAGAGCCAGCTCATAAGAGTCATTCGTTCCTAAATCCGACTGCGCTGGTTGTGCTTGCTGTAGATTCAAAAGAACAGGCTCATAAGAGCCATTCGTTCAGGAATCAGACTACACTGGTTGCACTGTATGTTTCGCCCTGTAGATTCAAAAGAACCAGCACATAAGAGGCATTCGTTAGGGAACTGATTTAAAAGGACCAGCTAATAATAGTAATTCATTCTGGAAACAGACTTCACTGGTCACACTGTTTTGCCCAGTAGATTCAAAAGAACCGGCTCATAAGAGTCATAGATTCGGGAATCAGACTGGACTAGCCATGCAGCTGATTGAGGTTTGGTGTTGCGTGCCAATGATTGGTAGCGTAGGAAAGACTATGAAAATGTTAGCATAGTGTTGTGCCTGTGTCGGTGGAAGAAAGCCGTAACTTAAAGTTGTGAAAATCGAATTGGTTACCTAATGTAACCTCGGTTCTCTCTAGATGAGGGAACGAGTATTGCGTAAGCTAGCTTACGCTACGGGAACCCATTGTCAACACTGTGCGCGCCAAGCATCCACTGCATGAGCCCCGGGGGTGGGGGGACCCGGGGGAGCCCTTGTGAGTGGGGAAATAATATTTGGCTGGCAAGAGTGCGGGCCAGTGTGTGTGTAATACATAAGCACATAGTGGGAAGAGAAAGACAGAGCGGCGGTGCCGGTCTGTGTGGAATGTGTCCCGTCAGTGCAGCTCACCAGGGGAGCTGTAGTGTATTAAACCGCTAGTAGTTTTGCCTGCAGGGCGGGCACTTCCAGATTGTAAAATCTGACAAAGGTGGAGGGGGAAGCCCAGCCCGCTGCCACACATATGTCGTGAATGGAAATCCCGCTGGACCATGCCCACGAGGAGGCCATGCCTCTAGTGGAGTGAGCCCTAATGCCTAACGGACATGGTAGGTCTTTTGACGCGTACACGGCAGCAATAGCGTCCACTATCCATCTAGACAGTGTCTGTTTCGAGGCGGCGAAACCTTTGGTGCGCCCTCCGAACGAAACGAAAAGCTGCTCAGAGCGTCTGAAAGAGGTGGAGCGCGTAGTATACAATCTCAGTGCTCTGACTGGGCAAAGGAGATTGGCGTCGCGTTCGCTATCGGATGCTGGAAGCGCCGATAGGGAAATGATTTGTGCTCTGAAAGGAGTACCGATCACCTTGGGGACATAGCCGTGTCTAGGCTTTAAAATGACCTTGGAGTCACTTGGTCCAAACTCAAGACACGCAGCGCTGACAGACAGCGCGTGAAGGTCTCCCACACGTTTAACTGATGACAGGGCAGTTAGAAAAACGGTTTTGAGTGAAAGGTATTTCAAATCCACGGATTGAAGCGGTTCGAAAGGGGGGGCTTTCATAGCTTCGAGAACTACGGAAAGATCCCAAATAGGAACCGATGGGGGGCACGGGGGGTTCATCCTTCTAGCCCCCCTGAGGAAGCGGATGACCAGCTCGTTTTTTTCCCAGTGACTGGCCATGCAGGGGTTCAGCGAATGCCGCGACATCCGCCACGTACACCGAATCCTCGACCGGGGGGATGGAAGAGTAGCCCCTCTCGGTGGCGCCGTCCACCGAAGCGAGAGAGGTGGAGACATGGGATCGGTTCCTGGCCGAGAGAGGCACGTTCCACGATTTAGAGAGCTCGGCGTGGAGTTCCGGCAGGAAGGGAGCTCTGAAGAAAGCAGCCGTCGAGTCTGTTGGGAGCCTGCTCAGAGGGCGGTGACCACTCGAGCCCGAGGCGGTCGACGGCCTGTGTGAGGAGGCGCGTTAGTTCTTCTTCGACTCCGGCGCAGGTCCTGCTGGATTCCTGGGCCGAAGAGGAGGCTTGGGAGCCTGACCACTCCTCGCTGTCCGAAGCCATGATGGAACAGCAGCCCTTATCCTCCGCCTCGTCATCCGAGATGGCAACAGTGCGGCCGCTCGGCGGCAACTGCGCGTCCCGGGGGGGCGGGGAGGGTGAAAGCGAGGCTCGAGGGAGAGGCTCCGGCGAGTTAGTCGCTTCTAACACCGGTTCCGGCAGCCTTTGGGAGCGGCGCTTCTTTCTGCGCGGCGAACGAAGCGGCGCGGCGGCTTCGGTTTTGAGTGCTTCGAGTCGAGCCCGCAGGGTCGACATCGGAAGCTCCTCGCAGAGGTCGCATCCGCCCGTCAGCGAGGGCGAGCTCTGCATGTTCCAGTCCCAGGCAGAGAGCGCAGATGAGGTGGCGGTCTCCGGCGCTGAGAGGGCGCGGCATGAGGCGCAGGTGGTGCGAGGCATCTTTAAAAAGACGCTCGTTGCTCTTTTTGTGAAGTTCGCTGAGGAACTAGCTTGCTCTAAAAAGGATACGTCGCCGGATGGCGTAGCTCGCAGGATGGCTGAAGGTGGTGAAGACGGCCGGCTTCTTCGAGCACTGTCCAAGCTTGCTAGATGCCCCTCGAACGGCGACGCGGCTTCTGCAGTTCAGAGATGCGAAGAGCTTCGCTGAATAGATGAAAATCAGGGTTCCAGCCTACGAACTTACGCTTATATGCACTCTAGCCACGCCCATTTTGGCGGGCTTTGATACAGTGATGGCGCGGGCGCCTGTCATTGGACGCGAGTTCACTCAAGTTCGTCTATAGGCTGCAGCAGTTGCCGCAGAGCAACCAATGAGCTCGCTAGCTAGTCCACTCAAGGTATGCAGCTGCTGCACTGCGTTGACAATGGATACAAAATTAAGGATAATTTTTTGGCTTCAATATCTCAGAAAAGATGAATCTTTCCCGTAGCATAAGCTAGCTTACGCAATACGAGAGAACCTCTCGTAAGAGAACTTTCGGTTACAGTCTTAAAAATGTATTTTACTGGTTCTGAATAAGAACCTGTTCTCGGTTCCCAACCATATTATTCGGTGTGTATCTCTGTGTATGTGGCGGCTTTAGTCATCAATTTTTACCATTCTAATTTCTGGCCACAGTTGTCTGGCCCTGAAAGCATTTGCTTCATTTTCGAGCTGGTGGGAACCAGTGTACTGGCAAAGAATTTCATACAATCCCTGGACAAGCTATTTGAGATATGTGCTGGACACTACAGCATGTGTGGTATAGAGAGTATAGTGCTTATTCAACTGACATCTTGATGGGTGGGATTTGACTAACTGCACTATATACTCAAAGACAACACATGCCTGCATGAAAACGAATGGAAGGGAAGAACTGTAATTGTCTTCGACGTTTCCAAAGATGTGAGATCTTCTCTCAATACGGACTTGTCCAAAACACAATTAAAGGAATGTTAAGCATAGAATTTTAGATACAGTGTAACAATGATGTTTTAGATGTTGCCAAGTGGCTTCGTTGTTGGTTGTAGTATGTCCAATCCCTGAACGTTCCCCTAACGTTGCCTTAATGTTGCCTTAGCATTATCGGTGGGCTGCACAACTGGAAATACAGTAGCATTCAAAAATCACAAATTGCTGGAAAAAATAAATAAAAACACAGTGTTCTTGCCAACAAAAATATACATTCTGTAGGGATGTCTATTTAACTTATAGCTGTGCAGTTTGCATAGCATTATAAGCAAGATGAATGATTATCAAGGCTCCATTCTCTTCACTCCCATTGATATTCACCACATCACACACTGTGTTGCTCATTTGCGTAAAGATGAACTTTTCTCAACTTTCTTGTGTTGCTAATTATCATTGAAAATGAATGACTTCTGGTTGCTTTGTTGCTCTGTTTTCCCTAAACACAGAGTAAGAGATTATGGTCAGGTCAAGCCAATACGTATTAGTTTAGGATGCACAATAATACACAAATAATACTTAAACTCTCTTCTAGAAGACATTTTTGCTCAATCCAAACTAATTTAGTTAGAAGAAAAGTATTAAGATTCACCGGATATGACAGAAGCTTTACATTTTAATAGGCAGAATTTTAAAGATATTATCTGCTTCTCCAATAAGGGCTTTATATGTATACAAGACACATACTTGTATGGGATGGAATGATGTGCAATTCAAATTCAGTGATTCTCACACAAGGGGAGATGTTTCATATTTGAATCCTGTCAAACCCTCATGGTTTTCATCTGAGCACCATTGCCACTTTAATTATTACCCTCACAAACCAGAGCAGATGCACACGGGTGTACAAAGATCTGCTCTTCCATCTGACTTCCTCCATTGGGCTCTGGTCCCATCAGAACTGTAAACAAAACACAGCATACCACACACACAAACAGTCCGTTCAGATATAGACTGGCTCGTAATTCTTAATTCTTAATAAAGCCTTTGGATGCTTGGTCTTAAATCATATTTGTCTATACTTTACATGCATTTTTTGTGCTTGTGTATGTATACATGATGTGTCTGGAGCACAGAGCATTTCGTTACCAAATTAGAACACAGAGGGGGAAATTTACTAAGAATGAATTGTACTCGCTGTTAGCGTTGTTCATTTGCACATGCTGTCTGTGTTGTTCTAGTACAGATTCACTAAATCAATTATGCAAATCAGGAGATAGTGCAAACAGAGCAAAAATAGTGAACTAAAATAAATAACTTTTGCATGGCGCAATTTCCAATCTTGCAGGCTGATTCCGACATTGTTTTTGCCACGTTTACACCTCTCATCCACTATGGAACACATGTGTCCACCTCAATTTTCCTGAAATTATCTCTTTGATAAATACCTTCAGATTTGCCTTGACAGAGACGTGTTTCACGCTTGCTTTTTATCATAGCTGGCGATGTAACCCTCACAATAGGTTAATGGGGGGACATAGAAATTCCTGATGGGAAATAAATGAGTCATGAAGCTGTGTCATTAGAAGCATGATGAGACATGCACCTGAAATGCCTGAATCGTCATAGTGCAATCCACCAATTCCTTGGAAAGCTATTTGCTCTGATTCTTTGCAATATGTGTTTTCTAAGCATATTGTTAATTAATGAGATCTCCAAATGATGATGAGAATTTCAGATGGTTTTATAATAGTGTTTCAATGTGTTTAAACTGAAACTAATAGATCTTTATTAGGCTATTAATGTTGTCTGTTGTTCTCATCAGTTTTAAGAAAGGTGAAACATCTCTATTTGGTAAGAACCAGTGTTAGTGTCAACCAATGTTAAATTCCTGCTGTTCTGTTCCCCCCTGTGACATGTTTATGAAATGTTGTTAGGCTGATGTGTCATGAGTTCATGTTGCCCAATTAAGAACTGGCACTTGCAAGTAATTACAAGCTTTCTGCACTACGCCTTACAGACCCTCACACACATTCCAGGATAGTTTTGTCTTTTAATGCAATTATTACACTGTTGATATGGATAAAAAAAAAGCATTTTAAAGACACTATGTACGTACTGTGACTAAATGTAATGGTTGGAATGTTGGTATTCATTGGCATGACTGTCAAAATGAGTGTGTTTTCTCTGCCAGAAACTATTAGCATGGCTATAATGTTATTAAAAATTGTGCGTGTAGGAATTATGTGCTATTTGAAGCAAATATTCAGAAAATTTGTTTGCAGCTGCCAAGGAATGAATATGTGTGGTTGATGTGCATCTTAAACCTTGTGTACCAATTTGCATAATATCTATCCCAAATAGTCTGGGAGTTTAGAGCTAGTGTACTCCAGATCATTACATGTTGAAAATAGTAGGTCAAAGAGGGCATGCAATGGAATTTAGCTTGATTTTCACTCTTTAGCTCAAAGAATATTTCATTTTTGGCGCGAACGCTTACCGTCGGTGTACAGTCGGATGCTAGACTTTTTAAAGTCTACTTCATTTGACTGTGCACTCATGCACGCTTCAACTGCTATGAGATACTGGACTATTTCTCTTCAGGAGTTTAGACCCATTTAGATGTCTTTATATTCCTTCAGACTCAATGTTATACAAATGTTATAGAAATACAGGTTTACCCGACCTCCTCACACATTTGCTGTTGACCTGCACATTTACCGTCGCCTTCCGTTGTTTAGCGGTGATTATATTTTCTTCTAGCGCTTCTTCGTGGCAGCAAAGGCTAAATTTGCCACCGTGTGGACCCACTAAGTACTGCAAATATTTTCATTTTGTGCTTATAGAAAATGTGTGGTTAGAAATATCAGGCTGCTCTCGTTCAGTGCTCCAGCATGATCACAATGTGTCACGCATCCTGTACGCATACACCTAGGGTTCGCGTCTAATCAACGTAAACTTCAGGCTTTTTTTTATTAGTTTTGCCACACATCCACAAGTATGTACTTTCTCTTATTGTAAGTAGGAGATTTATGATGCAGTTATGTGTTAAGTTAAATATTGCAATATTTGAGATGTTACAAAGCTTACATTCAAATATGCTCCATGTTTGTGCTCCAGGTTACCAGGCCCCTCTAGAGTCCCCGCTGCAGGCAGCGGCAGTAGCAGTAAAGCCCACGGCTCTTCTAACCTGAATCGAAGGAGCCAGAGTTTCAACAGTATCGACAAGAGCAAACCACTCCAGTATGCTAGTGGCAATGACAGAGGTGAGTGAAATACACATACATTTTACATTTCTTGTCATAATATTAAAATCAGTAAGCAAGATTTTAGCATGTTGCTGCATGTTGGTCAGTGTTGGGGAGTAATACACTTTTTTTTTTAAACAGTAACTTATCTGTTTACAAAATAGTGCTTTTCCAGTAACAAGCTACTTTTCCCAATGTAACAGTGTAATGTGACCAAAACTGGTTAACCGGTTTGAGTCTCAGCATAGATCAACCCTGTGTGTTCTATTTATAGCAAGGTATTTAGCTTTGAATAATAAAGTCTGATACCTATTTTAAAAGATAATGCCTCTATATACAGAATAGACTGTGTATATACAGTATATACTAAATTTTAGCTCCTTTTGTTGGTAGTTTGTAGTGTTAGCTAGCTGCATTTTGATAAGATTATCTTGACTGTAGTTGAACTGCTTTAAATTATGAGTAGCTTATAGCTTGGTAAGCTACAATTTTAAAGTAGCTTTACAACACTGCAACTGACGCTACATTAATATACAGTACCTTTACTAGATATCCTGTTGTCCACTAGATGGAGCCACTATTCAAGGCTGTAAAGCAGGGCTAGATGCTTTGAGACAGTTTTTATTATAATATTTCTATACCTGTAGAAAAATACTGTTAATTGAAGTAAATCTGGGAAATATGGTATAATATTGTGCTGTGGTTCCTCCATGGTGTGTTATTCTGAAAAGATGATCTGCCCTCAGCATTCAATGTCCTCCTCCTACTCACCTTCTACTATTTATAGATGACATTCAAGTTATATTTCTGCTTCATCCACATAACCAGCCTATTTAGACTTTACTTCAGATTTCATCTTCCTGTCAGAGCCGAACTATCATTCAAAGCTGAGTTCATAAAACCACACGTCCAATTTGCCACCACTGTGTAAATCTCCACTGGCTGGTTGGTTACTTTATAAATCTGCACTAGACTTCATACAGTGTGAGCCCTCTTTTGCCTCTCGTTCAACCCTCGCAGCAAGATTCTGTGGCGATTGGTGAACAAAGCCAACCAAGTTCCCTTACAGACTGTTTGTTTTGGCCGTTTATACCAATACTTGCACCAATACAGCACACACAAAGCCAGACCGAGGGTCTCACATGGCAGTTGAAGCTATGATATATCAGAGAGACCTAATGGGCGATGGCTCACTCAAAACCTATTCCACTGAGCTGAGCCATTACTCATGACCTTGATTTATAGTGCTTCTGAGCTAATACCTCTATAAATGAGAAAAGCAAACTCCCACCTGCCCTGTTTTCCCTCATCTTCCTTTTCCTCTTTCCAGAGAGACACCATGAGGATATATGGGAGCAGCTAGCAGAGCGAGACTGGAGCTCTGTTAAAAATAAATTAATAAGTAAATAAAGAAATAAATGTAGAATTTTAATGAAAGATAAGTATATTTGTAGTCAACATATCTCTTCATATCTATTTCATTCAATACTGAAACATTTTAAAACAGTCAGTTGAGGTTCCATGTCATGGTTAAGAAGATGCCTTAAAAGGCAGTAGTAGCAAATCTCAACAACTCAGCATTATATTATTGTTAGATATTAAGTTGAAAACTTATGGTGTTGATTAAATAGGTCAATCTACTTAAAACTATATATATATATATATATATATATATATATATATATATATATATATAAATATTAAATAAAATAATATAAAATGCTACCTAATAGCTAATTACAGTAAGATATGTATTTGTATGCTTATTCACATCTTTATATTAACAACATGCGAACAGCAAACTCTTTAGGAATCAGTTGTGAGGCAATTCTCCCTTGCGCTATATAGAGCACTCCAAACTAGTCACTTAGGTTATATGATGATTTTATGGGCCATTCACACAAAACTTGTTTTTGTGTCATGTTATTTTCCATTCTTTTTCCATGTAAAAATGTGCTAGATGGACATCTTTGACCGTTGTGCTTTATATCGCCTTTTAAAATATTTTTACGTCTCACGCAAGAGCACCTCCTTATTTACACACCTAGTCAGGTTAAAAAGAATGTCAACAAAGCACATTGAGCTCATAAAAAAGCTCTGTTATTTACATGCTGCATCTAGGTTATTTTTTTTTTTTACTTGAATGGATTCGATCTGAATGAACCTATGCAGACAGCTAGGCAGCGCACTAGGTTTTGAAACAGAACTTGTTGTCTTCATTTCATGGCGGGTTTGAATACAAATTTAATAAATCCTCGATTTGACCTTTCACTGAGTTTAATCATTGCCCTCAAAATCTGTCAGTCCCTGATGTCACCATCACCTACCTATTTCCTCAGAAAGCCACTCTGTAGATGCAGATCTCCCATTGTGTATAAACCTTCTGCCAAGGTAGTAGGCACAAACACTTGAATGTTAAGTAGTCTTGAATAACACAGCTAATTTCACCATTCACACATGCAATGAATCATCATGTTTGCTAGCTCAGTCCAGGAGGCTTTCAAATAAATAATTTTGAAGAAAATCAGTGTTATTTAGCACCAAGGACGACTGCTGGCATGCCAGCATAGCATCTGTGGAAGAAATAATAAATAAAAGTGGAGTTATATGAGAACTGGACAAAGGAGATAACAGAAATTGCAAAGGCAAAGGAATTGGCAAAATGTATTCTCTGTGGATTAAATAATTGTAGATTAAAATAATAAATCTTTACTGTCACATTTCATCACATTCCATTGCTGTCAGTGCACCTGTTTATGTGTTTGTTTTGGAGTGTTTGTGGCATTGAACCAAACTTCCTAAACCAAAGTGACATTTCACTTTCAAAGAATGGTGGTGAAGAGAACAGAGTGGTAGCTATGGTAACCATGATTCAATGGTCTGGTTGATTGTGTGTGTGTGTGTGTGTGTGTGTGTGTGTGAGGGAGGGAGATAGAGAGAGAGAGAGAGAGAGAGACTTGACTTTCAAAAACCTTCTTTTCATCTTTCCTTCAATTTCAAATGTTCAATTGTTAAAAATAAATATATAAATAAATGAAACAACATATCATAACAATAATTACCACTGAAAAAACAGACTACCAGATTCATGAAACGTAACAATAGCTTTTTTAACCCACCATATCATTTCAAATAAAATAACATTTTTAGTTTGCTTATAATACGTGTACTCGGTAACTACTCGAGATTTTAACAATGATTTAAACAACATCACCAAGTCAACATTTTGGTATTCATTCTTGCACTGATGGGATTTCAAAATAGCCAATTTAGCTTGTCCCAACTTAAAATTAGCAAGCTTAAACTCACTTTGCCAAGAACATCTATACCTATTTCCAAAAATAAACAATGTCTTGTTGAAACAAAAGCCTAGTTTAGAAATTATTCCATCTAGCAACACAAACAAAGGCGCTAAACGAAAACAATCACAAAATAAATCTTAAACTAAATAAATGAGCATATTTTACACATACATATGATACAACATATTTTTACTAAGGGATTGAAAATCCAAAGCTTCATACCTCTTCAACTAGAGAACCTGACCACTTTCATTCATTTCCAACATTGTGGGTTTAACTTTTAAAGCAGGAAACATCTGAGACACTGCATCATTGTGAATAAACTAATTTAAAAAGGACAAGAATTCAGGAGGAAATGAGACTTTAAGACTATTGACAAAAATATCCATAGTCCTTACTGGTCTAAGACCAACTTGGTCAATGAGAGTCTGTACACTTTTCCATTGACTATTGTGCAAATCAATAATTCTAATAATCCCTGCTTTAGAAAACATTGCAATAAATGAATTCAATACATTTGATTGTATTTTGAACAATGGATTAAAAAACAAAGGTTCAAGGATACCATAATTTTCACTGTTATCTCTCATAAAACAATCCCCATACTTTCAGCACAGATGCATAAAAATCAGCAAATGACAATTGAGTTTCTGGATCATAGGACTTTTCAATTAGAAACAACTGTCTGTCCAGCTTGACATTGGTCTTATTTTGAAGCAAAATGAGGCTGAATGGTATCCAAGACACTCTATCGGTCCAATAAAGTATCTTTTTCAATGTTTGCAATCTCATTGCCTTCATCTTTGACTCTACATGAATGAGTCCTTGTCCTCCCTCAAGAAAGAACTCCAGGTGGAAGCCAGTGATGACCATTCCAGAAAAAGTCAACAAATGCCTTCTGTATTTTTAAGAAGGAATCTTTAGGATGGTTCAAAACTGTGAGTTTATGCCACAGCATTGAAGCTGCCATATTGTTAATAATTAAAACTCTTCCTTTGTACGAGAGCTGTGGAAGAATCCATCTCCACCTCTGGATTCTCCCGATCACCTGATCAGAAAGTCCTTCCCAATTTTTCTCCATATAATCATCCGTCCCAAAGTAGATCCCAAGGATTTTAAAACCATCTTGAGTCTTTTGACACTGTGGAGGTAATTGAGGAGGTCCCATTGCCTCCATTCTCCCATCAATAATGTTGTATATTTCTCCCAATTTATACATGCAGATGACACTTTTTGAAAGCAATTTAAGCAGGTTGTTAAATTATCTATATCATTCACATTACATACAACAACAGTGACATCATCAGCATATGCTGTAAGTTTTACAGGGGTTAAATCTGGATAACCAGGAATGCCACACCATGTAGCCTATTCCTTAATGAAACCAACAACGGTTCAATTGAAATGGCATACAGTAATCCAGAAAGTGGTCACCCCTGTCTTATACCTTGAGTTACAGGAAAGGGTCTGGTTAAGGAACCATTCATTCTAAGCATACTGTAAATATTATTATACAGCAGATTAATAAGAGACACAAAATTTGACCCAAAACCAAGTCTTAAAAAGATATACATGATCTACCCTATCAAAGGCCTATGTCCAAAGCATATCTTTTCCCAATAGATATCAAATCTCTTACCAAAAAAATATTCTCAAAAATGGTTAGTTTGGGAATACAATAGGTTTGATCTTCAGAGATTATACTTGATATAGATTGCTTTAATCTATTTGTTATAGCCTTTGACAATATCTTAAAATCCACAGTCAAAAGTGATACAGGGCGCCAATTTTTCAAAAACCCCAAGTCTCCTTTCTTGGGAATTAGTGTCAAGACAGCTCTTCGGCAGCTCAGAGGAAGAATCCCCTGATTAAAACATTCTAATAGACTTCATAAAAATCATGTCCCGTCAAAATCCAAAAACATTTATAAAATTCTGCTGTCAGACCATCTATCCCAGGAGATTTCCCAGGATTCAACTCTAAAACAGCTTTTGAAATCTCAGGAAAATTAAGAGAACTCTCTAAATATTTTTTATCTTGCTCTAAAATCTGAGGAAGGTCACATAAGAACTCATCTACAGCTGATTCTTCACATGATTCTGCCTTTTATCATTTTTCATAAAATGACAAAGCAACAGTATTTATTTCTTGTTGATCAGTTATTTCTTGACCATTAGAAAGTTTTAAGTAATGAAAGTACTTCTTGTCTCTGGACTTTTTTTCTAATCCAAAAAATAAAAAAGCTGTAGGTGGATCCATTTTATTTAAATTAGTGTATCTGGCTCTAATCAAAGCTCCTTTTCCCCTTTCTTCCAAAAGATTATTTAGAAGAAATGTATTTATTTCAATATCTGCGAGAGATGAATCATCATTATTGGCTTGAAAGTTTGAACGAATTATATTTTGTTCCAGTATCTTCATTTTCTCTTTATTATCTCCAGTACTGTGAGCAGTATACTGCTAACAGAAATGTTCCCTTTACAAAAAGCTTCACTATGATGCTGCGCTGCTAAGCGCTACGATGTAGAGCTGGCTCCTTGCGACTCCGGGGCATCTCCATTCTGAATTATGTAGACGACTGGCTGATCCAAGCGCAGTTCCAGGAACTGGCAGTTCAGCACAGGGACATCGTCTTAGCTCATCTGTTTCTCTGGGGTTGAGGCTCAACGCCAAGAAAAGCGTCCTCTCTCCCACTCAGAACACTGTCTATCGGGGCATTGTATGATGTTCAATCACAATGCGGGCACAACTGTCTCCCGCTAGGATTGAGTCCATTCAGATCACCCTGAGCAAAGTCAGGCTAGGTCAAGGTTGCACTGTTATCAGTATCAACGATTTCCAGGTCTCAGGGCGACCACGTCCATGGTGATCCCTCTGGACCTTCTGCTCATGAGACCGTTTTTGTTGTGGCCAAAAGCCAGGGGATTTCTTCCAAGGGCCAAAACCCCTAGGCAAAAAAGGGTTACTTTCTATGTGGTTCAGACCCCGGTTTCTGCCTTGGGTCCCACTCTAGGTGCATCTTGTTGTCGCAGGCTGCTAACGACAGACGCCTCCCTGACAGGCAGGGGTAGCGGCCTTAAGTGGTCGTCCAGCTTAAGGGGATAGGAGGGTCGTCAGCTCGGTTGTCACAGTCACTGTCTCGGGTTGATGGCTGTATTTCTGGCCCTGAAATACCTCCTCCTGAGGCTGCCATGTCTTGGTGCGGGTGGACAATACAGCGGTAGCCTCTTACATAAATCATCAAGGAGACCCACGTTCTTGTCAGCTGTATTTCTGACACGTCGGCTTCTCCTTAGGGCCCAGGGCAAGCTCCTGTCACTCAGGTCAGTTATATCCCTGGATGCCCATATATGGGAGCAGATTTACTTTCCAGACAGAAAATATCAACGCGGGAGTTAAGAACTCCACCCTAAGGTAGTAGTTGGCCAGAGTTCGCCAGCAAGGATTTTTGCCTCTTACTGATAGCACCGCGCTGGCCGAACAGGGCTTGGTTCTCGGAGCGAATTTCTTCCCTCGACGGCTCGCCATGGGTGATTCCGAAGAGGAAGGATCTTCTATCTCAGGCACAGGGCAATATTTCATCCCTGCCCCGAATTGTGGAATCTTTCATGTTTGGCCCCTAAGGGTACCAACTGAGGGACACAGGGCTCTCTCCTGAAGTTATCGAGACCTTTTAAATGCCAGGCTTTTTCCACTTGGAACAAGTTTGGGTAAGATCTTAGGGCAGAAGTGGACCTCTTCGCCTCTATAAATAGCGCAATGTCTCCTCTACTTCTCCCTGAAATCACCCAGCCCCCTTGGGTCTGGACGTTAAGACACATACATGACCCAGAATGCATCTGTATGCGTTTCTTTCCCCGGTTTCTCTGCTCCCGGGAGTCTTGGCAATGTTCTCCAGCAAGGGTCTTGCCTCCTATTAATGGTGCTGCGCTGGCCGAACAGGATATGGTTCTCAAAGTTAATTCCTCTCCTCGACGGCTCACCTTGGGCGATTCTGAACAGGGAGGACCTTCTCATCCTTGGCCCGAATTGTGAAACCTTTCATGTCTGGCCCCTAAGGGTACCAAATGAGGTTCACAGGGTTTTCTCTTGAGGTTATCGAGACCATTTCAAGTGCTAGGGCTCCCTCCACTTGGAACTGATCTGGGTAGATTTTACAGGGCAGAAGAGGAACTCTTCGCCTCTGTTGATAGCGCAATGTCTCCTCTACTTCTCCCCGAGTCGCCCAGTCACCCCCCCCTCAGGAGGGGCTGATCATAGTAACGCATACATAGCACAAATGCGCTACTTTTTCTACTAAAGTTCATATTACAGAACCAGCTAACTGCCAGTTTGCTTCAGTTCTGGATTTTCTGTAGAAAGAACTGTCAGTGGGCACTTGCCTCGCCACTGCCAGGTTCTATGTGGCCACTGCGGTTTGCCACGGCTTGGTGGGCGGGGTGCCCTCATAGAGGCATCCTCATTATTGCCCGGGCCTACGAGGTGCGCGGTCAAGCTTCGCCAGTAGGTTTTAGGGCGCACTCTACCAGAGGGCTCTCCTCCTCTAAAACCTTGGCTAGAGGTCTCCCTCTGCAGCAAGTTTGTGATGCGGCAGGTTGTCCTCTCCGCACACATTCATTAGATTTTTATAGTTTGGATGTTCTGCCACTCCGGGCTCTTATGCCCTTGAGTCGACATCTCAAGCTCATGTCTGGACAAGTTTTTGATGCGGCAGGCTGGTCCACTCCGCTCACATTCATCAGTTTTTATGACAAGTTTGTGTTGCGATAGGGTTCTCTTCGCACACATTCATCGAACTTTATGGGCTAGATGCTTTGCTACTCCGGACTCTTATGTCCTTGAGTCAACATCTCAGCCCATGCCTAAACAAGTTTGTGATGCGGCAGATTGGTCCTCTCTGCTCACATTCATCAGTTTTTATGACAAGTTTGTGTTGCGATAGGGTTCTCTTCGCACACATTCATCGAACTTTATGGGTTAGATGCTTTGCTACTCCGGGCTCTTATGCCCTTGAGTCGACATCTCAGTTCATGCCTGAACAAGTTTGTGATGCGGCAGGCTGGTCCTCTCCGCTCACATTCATCAGTTCTTATGTCAAGTTTGTGTTGCGATAGGGTTCTCTTTGCACACATTCATCGAACTTTATGGGTTAGATGCTTTGCTACTCCGGGCTCTTATGTCCTTGAGTCGACATCTCAGTTCATGCCTGAACAAGTTTGTGATGCGGCAGGCTGGTCCTCTCCGCTCACATTCATCAGTTCTTATGTCAAGTTTGTGTTGCGATAGGGTTCTCTTTGCACACATTCATCCAACTTTATGGGTTAGATGCTTTGCTACTCCGGGCTCTTATGTCCTTGAGTCGACATCTCAGCCCATGCCTAAACAAGTTTGTGATGCGGCAGGCTGGTCCACTCCGCACACATTCATCAAAATTGAATGGTTTAGATGTTTATGCTACTCCGGGCTCTTATGCCCTTGAGTCGACATCTCACGCTCATGTCTGAGACCTCTCGCGTTTTTGTGAGTACACTGCACAACCGTAGGGGTCCGGACAGCCCCAAGTGCGGCAGCGTGGGTATTGCGTTCCCCATAGCGCTTAGCAGCGCAGCATCTCGTTCCGCTTTTTTCAGGGAACAAGGGTTACACATGTAACCCGAGAAGTTTTATCTGTACTTTGCCTATATCCCACCTCTGACTTAACAATGAAAAACTGTCTCTTTCCTCTCTCCAAGCTTCCCAAAAAGATTGAAATGCATGAATAAAAGAATTATCCTGGAGTAATTTATTATTATAATGCCAATATGAAGAATAAGATTTAATAAAAGGAACAGAAACAGTCATAGAAATATAGTGGTGATCAGACAAGAAATTTGGAGAAATAGAGACATGAAAAAAATGTTCCCCGATTATTAACTTTCACATAAACACGATCAAGTCTTGCCGCTGACATTTCATTAGAATTCTGTTTGAGCCATGTATACTGCCTAACCCCTGGAAAAGTGTCTCTCCATAAATCAGTAATTAATATTGATAATCATAATCATAATAATAATAATCAGTAATAATAATTAATTAAAGATCTAAGTGCTTCAGCCGAACAAGGATGAGGTTCCTCGTGATTCCTATCCACAGCTCGGTCTAAAGTACAGTTAAAATCACACCCCAAAACAATAATCTTATCCTGAGAACATTCAGATATAGCTTCAGAGAGTTTTTTTTATATTTGGTGCATAGACATTAAAAAAGAAAATTGGAATTCCCTAAGGTAACATCCACTCGCAAAATCCGCCCAGAAATAATTTCAGACACAAAAGCCTGACTATTTACCCGTGATGAAAGAAGTATTGCAACACTTGCACTTAAGTTTGAACCATGACTAAGCAGTGCACTACCCTTCCATTCGGTCATCCATTGCACTTGATTTTGAACATTCGTATGGGTCTCTTGTAATAATATTATATCTGTCTTTTTTAAGTGTAAATAATCAAATAATACAGCTCTCTTCTCAGTGCCCCAACAACTATTAATATTAAAAGAGCCAATATTAAATGAAGTCATGGGAATGAGAAATATAAATTCAAGTATCCATAGCACAAACACCACAAAACTCATCATAATCTTAATAGTGTTTTACAGATCGAGTCTTCATTCTTTTTCTTACATTACACATACATTTCTTAAGTCGATAACATTTTGGTTGATCAAGTTCCTCTAAAATAGATTTTTCATGGCAATGGAACATGATTCATTGAAAAGCCTTAGATTTGGAAAATACATTTCAAGTTTTGGTCTCTGTTGATTTTTGTAGAATCAAGAAAATGATTCAACTGTTCAACTGTGTAGTAGGATACATTGGTTTTAGAAGTGGAACTTCCCTGAGAGGATGCATCAATACTGTCTCCACAACTATCTGAATATTCACTATCAAAATCATAAATACAGTGTCTATCATTTTCCAAAAAATCTTGTGAATCCATCAAATTCATTGCTCCCTTAATTTCCACTTGTTCTCTAAAGTACTCAGAATCCCTAGTGCTGTCAGCAACAGCAGGTTCTGCATCATCCTGTATCTCTACATCACCAGCAAAATTTGAAATTGGTACATCGGTAACAATGGGGACCACATCAGAGTTATCAACACAGCCAGATGAACTAGGTTCACTAAGGCAGTCACTAACATTTTCAGAGCACTGATCAATTTTAGTTTCTTTGTTTTCATCAGGAGTGTGATTCACCTGCTCATTAACAGTAACTGACTCATTCTCATGGTTAACTTGTTCAGCATCCTTCTTTGTGGGACACGTTTGTCTAGTATGACCATGCTTTTCACAGACAAAACATCTCATTGTATCGGAAGTAACAAAGATAGTATAATCCTTACCCAACACTGACAGTTTCATTGAGACTTTCAAATCCTGATAGTCAGCACTCAAAATCATGAAAATGTGTCTTCTGAAAGACATGTGTTTCAAGTCTGAATTTTTTAACCCAGAGGAATCATCTTCATTGAACCGACGATTTTGCCATAACGCACAAGAATGCGCTAAAGCATATCATTGGGTATAAACGGCGGGACATTTGAAAGAATAACCTTTTTTGATAGGTTAGACAGTGGCAGAACCTGAATTAAATGATATCTCACTGATACACCACACTCAACTAAATGATCCACCATAGTTAGCCCTTTCAGAAAGATAACAATAGCCTTATTCATCCTTGATGCCGACAAAATGTGTTGTGCACCAATTTCATTTCCGATTGCTGTCAAGCAATCTTCCACCGACACTGAATCATCTGGTATGCATTTGCAACCATGTCGGGCAGTCAAGATTTAAAACCCATCTGAGTTTGAACCCATAAACACCACACGACTGGACAGTAAATAAACCTACTACAAACAACTAACTAACAAAAATATACAAAGGAAAGAAAAGTTAGAAGGAAAGTTTAAAGAACTCACTCAAAACGCTGTCACTCATTCACTCGCACGCTTCTCACAGTCACTCCGCACATGTGCATCAGAGAGAGAGAGAGAGAGAGGCTGTTATTTAGGCGTTATCTCCAAAGATGGGGTTAATTTAGCTGACACATGCACTGAAGCCACTTCCACACTGTGATTATTCAAAGTCCAATCACAGTTCCCGCTACAAGATTTTCAATGGAACCAAATGAAGTCCCTGCTCTTCTTCTCTCCCTTTGTACTTTTTAGAATTGTTCTGCTGGAGTTTTTGATATTTTTTGCACATGTCAAAGCTAGGGACAGACTAAGTTGCTCCGAGATCATGTAGGATATCTACCAGAATGTTGTTGCATTGTAAAGGAGCATGCACAACTGTTTTACTTGAATATACTGTATGTCTGATTTATGGCTTTTATAATTTGCAACATAATACTGTGGCTTCAAACAATATCCTGGTATTGCCATCAATGTAGTGTCCAAGCAAACCATAGTAGTACCATGGTACCATGTCCAGAAAACATGGTAATACCATGGCACTTTTTTGTCTGTGTCCTCATGTGTAAAACATTGAAGGCCAATGTGCATTGAAAGCAATCTGATTTATGTAAAATGTCAAATATTCTGAGTTTGGGCTATCAGCATAGGAATAGGAAGTTCTCTTCATTGATAGTCTAGGCCCAGTACATTTTTTAAAGGATGTTATATTTTTGCAATGTCATGGCCTAAGGGTTTGATGTATAGTGTGTTTTCATCACATGACCACAATGCATGGTAATTAAGAGTATGTTTAACACATGATTTGTATGTATTTTTGTATGAGCCATGTTGATTTACATCAAAACCTTTGCATTTACAAAGAAAATTAGGGTGTCTGGCAATAACAGAGCATTAGGTGTCTGAAATCCCACAAAATTAATTTAGGAGACAATTTTCCACCTGAGTGCATCGGAGTATTGCTTGGGATTTCATTTTGCACCGGGATTGCAGAGTACAGATTTGGATGGAGCACTATCCATTCCTCATGCCTTTGTGGGATACTGTAACAATCCCTTGCCTCTTATGATAATATCTGATTGTTGCTGTAGTCATAAATATTCTTCTATGCCCAAAACATAGTTTTTTTGCTTCTGCCAAAATGTAAGATTTTTTCAGGGATCCGTGTTGGGTTCCTTACATGCCACACTGGAAGAACCCTCTGGTGACCCCCAGACAGCTTTTAAAGGAGTTTCAGATAACTTTTTTATAGTTTTTGCAGGAACTAAGAGTAAAGTCTGGTTGACATTGTACGATTTTGGGCTTGATTTTGTCATAAAGGATTTATCTTGTCACAGGGTAACATTTTCAGTCTTTAAATGCTTGATTTAATTGGTGATTAATTGCCTTTACAATGAATCTTTACTTCCAATGAAGTTCTGGCAGTGCCAAAAAAATTTGCTGTCACTGACCTTTCAGTGTCACTGCTTTTAGAACACCCCGATGAAATAAAACACCTAGTCAGCACTGTCAGTCGTAAAGATTGGGACCAAAGTCTTGAATAAGATATATTTCATACAGTCTGAAATAATTTTGACTTTAGCCAAGATCTCACTGGGATTATATTGTATAGCCTGACAAGTAACAATCATAAAGGCCCCTAAAAATTGCACAGTGTGCACCTGGCTGAAGGTTCTCAGAGAACTGAAAGGAATTCTGGAGGATCTCCAGATGTTTCTGCCAATGTGGAAACTGAGGAACCCCAAATTTTTCCAAGAGTATCTAACTGATGTGTCCATTGTGTTTTTCTTTGACACAGAGTCTGTGAAGGGCATCCCTCTGCCAGGCAACATGAACGGTAGTGGCTCTGTGCCATCCAGCACCAGCGGGCAGCAGCTGGCCTCTGCCATACCCTCTCCCACTGCTGGTAAGTCCTGGCGTAGCAAGTCCATGAACATGAAGCACAGTGCCACCTCATCCATGCTGGCCACCAAACCACCTAGCCCAACAGCATCCCCGACCCTTCCCTCCTCATCCGATCGCCTACGACCACCCATCACTGATGCTTCCAAATCAGCCCCCGGCAACCAACGTTCCATGCTGGAGAAGTTCCGCCTCATCAACCCTCGCTCCGCTTCCAGAACCTCGCCTTCGGTGGCCGAAATGGCTCTCCCAGAGGAAGATGACCTGTCGGAGTATGGAGACGAGGGGACCTGCAGTCCTGTGCCACCCTGTGGAATCTCTAAACAGCAGGGGAAGACCTCTACTCCTTCCTTTGTGCCCCCAAGCAAGAATGTAGCTACCACCAACAACGGCAAGAACCACAATAATAAGTCGCTGCCACATCCCAAAGATAAGGAGGACAAGAATAAGACAAAAAGCAAAGCCAGCACACCACCCAAAGAGGAACCAGTAATAGTGGAGTCTGCTAAAAAAGGCTCCAAGATCGCCAGCCTTATACCGAAAGGAAACAAAATTTCTACAGCCTCAGTCAAGAAAGAAAGTGCAATTCCTGCCTCCAGCTGCATCCCCAAGCCCGGTCTGAAGGCACCAATGGGGACAGCCAAGCCTGCTGGAACACAACCTAGTGTACCTGCAACAAGTGTACCTTCAATAGGTGGTGAAAAGACCAAACTTAGCAAAGGTGGTCAGTCTGCATATATGCAGAGATCTTTAGGAGGGTTGGAAAATCGTAAGACCAGCATGGTGTCTTCAACCAGTAGTTCGGCACTTTCTGGATCTGCTGCTTCTCACGGACTGGGTGGAGGTATGGCACTTGGGAGTAATGGGGC